>NC_090285.1:12230250-12868500 GCF_037392515.1 Haliotis asinina
TTCTTCGAAAACCGCTGCTGTTCCTTTTTATCTGGAGCATCAACAACTGACAGATCGTTTTGTCGCACAAGCTGTCGTCTAACTGAACACAAACTGATGTTTCCAGATTTACACTACTCACCACTTAAGAAGGATTAACTGATGTGGTTGTGGTACTCATCAAAATTAGAAACTGGCCCCTGCCGATTAGGTATTTCAGTCTTTCGATGGAAAGGAGCATATGCTGTGTACACACAGACGTGTGTAGGATGTAGTCTTGGCCAACTGTAGACAGCTAAAACAGGTCTGCTTTTACTCGGTTATTGTATTTGTTTCACGACCTTCCGACAACTGTGCGTTAGTGCTGAATGACAGTGTGGGGGTTGGTCATCAGGAAACCTTATCGTGCCAAGTGATTACAGAATGCCAAACCAAAAAGGCTGCCTTTCACCTCATGATAGCGACAGACTTTCTAATGAAATGTCGTCGACTGACCGTTACGTTTTAAGAACGTCATACACTTTCTCCAGTAATTCAGGATATTCATAGTGATGTTTTAATTAGGATTTATGTTTTCACGGACAACGCAAATTATTACACTTTCACTTATGCTTCCCCGGTTTGACGAAACTGAAAAAAATTGAGTGATTAAAATATTTCTCTACACCACACCAGTAATTTGACAAATGTTCGAAAGGTGAAAAGTTTAACTGGAACCGTTTTGCTGCTGCACATATCTTAAGGACGGGTTCCACATAACAACCTGTTTTGAACATTTGTACCAAAAACAAGCTTAGAAGAGGTTTTACATTATACTTTATTATACATAATACGTAGAGGGATGCACTATGAATCTTAAACAACTGGCCTCTTGATGAGAGGTATCAGAAATATTTTGTGAATAACGTCTGGTTGTAATCTTGGTTTGAGGAGAAAGGTTATATTTTTCCTGTTAATGTCGTATCAGGGAGTAATTTAATTTATTTTTTATTCCTATCCACGGAGCTTCATAGACGTGGTTCTCTCTCTATATGACCGAATGAACGAATGATAATGGAATGAATATTATTTCCAGTCATCTGAAAAACAGGTTTAATGACAAACAGTGACAAGAGAAATTCGAATATTTATTGACAATACCTGCACTGCTCAACCAATGCATCAATTTTATATGTATCACAATTAAACGCCTCATTGGTGTGCTTAATGTAATATTGTTTATTGTGTCTGAAGTGACATTCGGCAATGTCTATAAACGTAATGGAATAGTAAGACTCAGAGTGGGGTAATTTGCTTTACGCCGCTTGTATCAATAGATTGCTAAAATTGGCGTCATGCATCGTATAATACAATAGATAACGCATTAAAGGCTTCTCGTAAACAACCCAGAGCAGTATGCCATGGATTATCTATAAACAGTCACATCAAGGAAGGTCTAATACTGTTGTGACAGAGGGATTAGCATTGTGACTTCATAACTGTAAAACGCTTTGACGTCATACGCACGGCATCACGCGATGTTAATACACAATGTGTAATAACTTTGTAAAATTATTAAACAGTGATATATTCAACAGGTGAATATTAAGTGCATTTATATTGCTCCAAACTCCATTCACGAAGTGAATGCCGATAGCGCTAAGAGTCAAAGCAAGTATATTAGTTTCCCAGATAACCCAAGCTGCTTCTTAGGCGATAGAAAGTTATATTCACATGACCTATTCCTCCGGGTACCCATTTTCTGCAGAGTGAACAGAAACAAACTTGCCTAAAGTGAAAAATGTGCTTTGTTGTGGGACAGGACTGGAGTTCTAGAAACTCTCATTAGTCAAGCTGCCAAATACGGTCAACCATCCAAGGTTTGTCCGAACTCAACGTTGTTTAACTTCAACTGACTTGTGGCCTGAGTTCCATGCACAGAACCACACCACCACGGTATTCAACTATACTGAGTGTAAATAAATGTTCCTGAGGGTGTATTGTGTACACAAATTGGTTTGCGTATTTTGTGGTGCTCGACAAACCTATCGAGAAGTGATGACACATAATCAGAACAGAGAAGCCAAAGAACATTTTGCTTGAAAGGCTAACAGGTTTCCTTTCGATCAAAGCTGACAGTGAGTGGACACACGTTCCTCTATGTGAACAGAGTCAATGACGTAAAGTGTCTCTATTATTTAACTAGTAACGCACATGGGCATTTCAAAATTCGGGTAAGAAATAATATGTTTTTGAGGACTACACAGGAAAGAGACGTGATTGATGAACCGCGAGATGATATCATAACGTCAGTATAACATAAATGCCAAAATGGACAATATTGCAGGGACCGAGTATTTTTCACTCAGTTTAACTTCAATTTCCTACCAGGTAGATCCGGGTTAGAATTGGTCTTGAGCACCCTAAGAGGCGGCAAAAGACATCGGGAGATCAGGTTTGCTGACTGGGTTGACACAATGTTATCGTATCCAACAACGCAGGCCGATGCTAATGCTCTATTATTTACAGAGTGCTGTAATATACCATGGCCTAGATTGTCGAAGCTCTCTTACCGCTAAGATAGTCGCACGTTAATGTTAATGTATGGCACTTACGACTATCTTAGCGCTGAGAGAGCTTGGAAAGCGCCAAGATAGTCGCAAGTTAAAGTTGATATATGGCACTTACGACTATCTTAGCGCTGGGAGAGTTTCGAAATCGCTAAGATAGTCGTAAGTTAATGTTAATGTATGGCACTTACGACTATCTTAGCGCTGGGAGGGTTTCGAAATCGCTAAGATAGTCGTAAGTTAATGTTAATATATGGCACTTACGACTATCTTAGCGCTGGGAGAGTTTCGAAATCGCTAAGATAGTCGTAAGTTAATGTATGGCACTTACGACTATCTTAGCGCTGGGAGGGTTTCGAAATCGCTAAGATAGTCGTAAGTTAATGTTAATATATGGCACTTACGGCTATCTTAGCGCTGAGAGAGCTTGGAAAGCGCCAAGATAGTCGCAAGTTAATGTTAATGTATGGCACTTACGACTATCTTAGCGCTGAGAGAGCTTGGAAAGCGCCAAGATAGTCGCAAGTTAATGTTAATGTATGGCACTTACGACTATCTTAGCGCTGGGAGAGTTTCGAAATCGCTAAGATAGTCGCAAGTTAATGTTAATGTATGGCACTTACGACTATCTTAGCGCTGAGAGAGTTTCGAAAATCTAGGCCCTGGATCGCTGAGTGCTCTGTAAAACAGCAAACAAGCATGAACCAAGTTCTAGGTATCATTTACCAGCCTGGGATCTGTGAGAATCCCAAAGACCTGATGTCTGAAACTACTACAGTGACAGACATAAGTATAGTTATGATGCTGACAGGTCTTCATGACCAAGACTGAGTTTCCAGTATATTCGAACTTAGAAACATAGATAGAATCTGATTAGCCTGTTGAAACTGCATCTGAATCCAGTCTCGTTGGCACGACACAAGCTGTGTATCTCTGATTCCTCTTCATGTGTGGGCATACCAGAAATGGCAACATCATACATGAACCTAAGCCCCGGTCGATCTTGAGGGTCGGTGAATCTTCCCCTGGGTTCGATAACGTCACAAAGCCACGGGTCTTCCAAAGTAAAATAAGAGGCAATCTAATTCTATACATTGTGCAACAACAAAACATTCCCCTGCCAAGATTCGTATGTGAGATATATTAACAAAAGCAACATTCCGACACAACTTACAAGAAAACAATTGTTTCAACCTCTGAAAAAGCATTCTTCACTTACAAAACTGCTACTCCAGCCAACAAAACCTTCCCATCAACCTGTCTGTGCTGAGGACTTTTTGCAGTTGCTCCAGTGCCTCTTGTCAATTAACTCTGAAAGACATATTTATTGCTTGGTGTGAGATAATATAGCTGGAGATGTAATGAGATCACAAATCGACCCAAAGCAGCATGGATGTGTTGTGGTAATCAACAACGAGGTAGTCTTCCAGCAACACGCGTGCGATGTCATTGGAGAGGAATAAGATGATGTATTAATACACTGCAGCCCCGTGAAGGTTCCAGCATGTCATATCAAAGACGCTTTGGTATTCTTGGTGATGTATCAGTGCCCTGTTGGCAGGTGATACAATAACAATTTGAAGCAGTAGGGTACAATGTCATTGTATTAATGCCTCAAAATGCCTCTTTAACTATATGCATAAACCTCTTGTGACGTTACTCTATTGTACTAGCTGGACAGTGTTTCTTATCACATCCATCTGCCCTGGGACTTTCTGAGGAACAGCACTTGACTTTGAATTATTACATGTTTTGAACATTGATACAACTTTGTTTTGCCATCACCGAATATACTATTCGAAATAGAAACGCATAAGCCAGTTTGTTTATGACAAAATGTTTTGCTCATAACGTTCGTTGACACGCCTGTATACACTGTTCCTCCCATCACGTCTCTGCAGCAGGAACCTGGAACGCTGAACCAACCTCGGCGCCAGTTGCGTCTAATGGCGTTGTTATGCCAACGGAGGCGATTTGCGCGGTGAACACCGCTTAGGACGTTGCCGACGTAGGGTCTTGTGGCTCGGAGTCCATGTTCCCTCAACCTGTTCCGCACAGACTGTCCCGATATCCTCCTCAGTCCTGGTATCCTGGCTGCTGTGCCCTCACCTGTAGGTGTACGATCGCGTAAATGAACGACCCGTATGCAGCGATCCTGAGCTGGCGTAGTAACTCATATTCTACCTGACGGTCGACGGTCATTGGTTGTACTAGTCTGGTGAAAGCGGGTGACAAGCCTGGAAATGGTGCTCTGACTAACGTTCAGACGTCTAGCAACAGAGGCCCGTGTCTCTCCAGCCTGCAGCCTTCCGATGGCGATGTTCCTGGTGGGAGCATCAAGACGTGGCGTGTTGAAAATTCGTCCAAAGTCTTCTTAACAAATGCCAATTTCCAAAAGCTCATTGTCATTTTATAGCCGCTTAGTGCATGATTTCCATGCTCAACATGCACATGCAAAAACGCACATGTTGCGTTGTGGCGATGCTGTCCTCGTTTTTCGACAACAGTGCATCAAAGTCAACAGTTTCAACATTAGTCCTGTATATGGATGTCAAATGTGCTGTAGGTGTAACGGTTACAAATATTGATGGATACGTTGTCAAAATTGCCATCCATTGCTAAGAAGGATCGCTGTGAAGAATGCGATTGTTTGTCGGCATGAATCGTGTGCTCCTCACAAGACGGGCAGTGCATTTGCAGGACACCGTTAAACTCATTCACACACCATTACATATTTGCAAAAACTTTACAATGTAATTGGTTGGATTATTGCTGAAAAAGATTAGAATCAGAATGTTTGCCCGGTTAGACCTTATCTATCTTATTGGTACATTGAAAAAGTAACGAATGTTCATATAATTTATATCAGTAAGCACGAGGGTGAGATTCTAGTTAACACCCAAAATCATTCTTCATTAGTTTTCAGTGAAAAATGTATATTTCTGAACACAGTGCTGCCATTAGATTTTCAGTGCAGCGATGTCATAGCACCGTGACGTCATCGAGTTCATGACGTCATAGCATTGTCAGGATATTGTACAAAATCTACTGTCAAAACGATATCTCCTAGAAGACACCGTCTGATCTCAGACAAGCGATATCTCCTGTGGAACACAGTTCTGGATGACAAATAGAAGTATCACCTGTTCTCTCCCTGTATCATTCATACTTGAAAACGATAGATGAAACTGTATCGAAACGTCATGCTCTAGAATTAAAGACGTTGTCATCCTTATATACTTGTTAAACATTAAATTTTGGCATTACTGAAATTGAAGTCTTACTTCAAATTGATAAACTGTCCAGAAAATATCTCTTGGACCAGATGGTATTGCAGCTGACTTTATCAAAACTTCTGAAAACTCCTAAATATATAATATATTATCAATATCTATCAATATGGTAATTTAACTTTTTTGTCCCTTTTACAAATTTAAATTTTGGTGTAAAAGTAACTGCATTAATTATAGAGGTATCTCTCTTATTGAATCTGTGCACAAAATGTTCACTTCCATTCTCAATAACAGGTTAAAGGTTTGGCGGGAGAAGAATATCATTCACGAGATTCAGGCAGGATTCAGGACTAATTATTCTACTGCTGATAACGTTTCCTTACTTCAAGCTATGGCGTAGAAAGGAATGTTTTAGTGTCTGAGATTTCAAAGGTCCTTGATACAGTTGATCATAAAATTCTTCTGTCAAGCCTGAAAAAGTTGTTTTTGATGGTAAAATCTTTCATATAAGGTCAATAATATGTCATTTACAATAGTTACAATGATGGCAGAAGTACAATTCTCATACCAAACTGCAAATAAGCCTTTGTAACAGCTGAACATGCAATCACACAGGCATGTGCAATGCTTTTAATGTTTTCATCCAAAATGGAAGCTTGAAAGGTAAGCTGCTGTTGGTTTTATGAATTATATTTAGCTGGAAAAGATCCAGGGAACTCAACATTGAAGTGAATGATGTTGTTCCATTCAACAGAGACAATATCGTACATTCTAAATCCATGTTATTCCTGATGACTGTTTTGCACAGTGGTCAATGCTTCTGAGTAAGAAGAGATTCCAAATATGTTGACGTGTGAACAAGAAAACCATGATCTCTCTATAAAAGGTGAGTGAGTGAGTTCACTTTTTGCTAAACATTCAGCAGTGTTCCAGCAATATCACGGCGGGGACCAACATGAATGGGCTTCGTACATTTCACCAATGTGGGAAATTGAACCCAGGTCTTCGACGTGACGAGCTAGACTGCCCGACAGACCCATCTCTTTAGGAGGTTTTCAGAGATATCTTGCATATTGTGAGCATGTTTGTTTTCATATCGAATTATTCAGCAAATTACAATACTCATTTCAACGGCAATTTTGCGGCTGATTTACGTCAAGAAACTTGCTTATTCTCACAGTATACTACAATATACCAATATACTCAACAAAAATAGTAATCTGTACGGAAATGTAAACCTAAAGAAAAGTTACATGTTGTCATTAGTTTGCAAAACACCAACGTGACGAAACATTCCTTGCACACAAAACGCAAAAAAAACCAAAATTAGTCCTGACGCTACCCGTCAAATGATCACAGTTGCTGCAAGCATTGCTATTCCCAGAAACGCGCATATTGATTGAAGTTTTTGCTATCTGTGAAGACTAGTGAAATAATAAATCTAGAAACTAGAAAAACAAAGCACTGTAGTGAGTGAAGAGTAAACAAATCGGTTTTTTTTTCAAAAAAAGCGATGTCATGGGTAATAATTGGTAATCATTGGTATTGGTAATAATAATTACACTTCATCCTAGATCAGAGGAGCTGAATCTTGAGATTCAGAACAGTTGTCGTTCCGGTATAAATCGTATTGAGGACCAGTCTCTTTAATCAATTTACGTGAATATGATATAGAGACACATGCAGTACTGGTAGATGTATTTCTCAACCTTACTCCCCTGGAGCCAATATCGCAAGAAAGTGGTTGGTGTTTGTAAAAATCAGAAGAGCTGAATCTGGAGGTTCAGAGTAGATGTCGTGCCGGTATATAAGTCCCCATGGTCCCTATTGTGGTGATCTACCTTCAGTCGTTGGTGATCTATAGCCCATTTTTATGTTGTATTGTCCTCTATAGTTAAACAGATCTAATCACTAAATTTACATTCTTCTGTGTGATATTCTAGATAGTTTTATTGTCCTTCGTTGACAGGTTTTTACAATGTGTCATTAATTAATATGTATTTTTGTAATTCATCGTTCTCGTCACGATATGGCTGAAATATTACCGATGTAAATTTTATAATTCACTCACTTACTCATTCCGGTATAAATCATATTGCTGACCAGCCTCTTCGAACGGTTTACCTGAATAAGATATAGACACACGTATAATACCAGTAGATCGTTCTCCCTTTGGTCAGATAACACAAGAAAGTGATTGTGGTGTTAATTGTATTCATTGCATTGTTTTGTGACACCATCTGCATACAACTTTATTTTGTCATGAGGAAGTGCACTGAAATATTATTAATTCGAAGTCATCTCGTTATCCGTGTCCGAGACAAGTGCAGTGTACAAAGCTGATAACGTTTGTCTGGATGTACACTGTCATGAATGATACATATAGAATCTCACCCAAGTGACTACTGATAGCTAATATATCAACACAAGTTGATAAAGTAACAAATATCCGAAGCCAGTCGACGCGAGGGTGAGATTCTATTTATCATCCAAAATCATTCTTCATTAGTTTTCAGTGAAAATGTGTATCTCTGAACACTGCGTTGCCATCAGACTTCCAGTTCACAGATATCATGGAAGTGTGACGTCATCGAGTTCATGACGTCATAGTATTGTCAGTGCATTGTGCAAAATCTACTGTCAAAACGATATCTCCAAGGAGATATCATCTGATCTCAAACAGACGACATCTGTGGAACACAGTTTTGGATGATCAACCACTTTATCAATTTTGCGTTTTGAACTGGAATGTATTTGTCACTCTACCTGATACACTCTGACTCGAGGTGTTTCATAATGTCTTATTCTATTTTTCTGATAGTGGAAATATAATTCCTTGTATATTTCAGTTACTTGGAGAGACCTTTCGTTCTTTCGTTCTTGCATCGTTATCAGATTTAACAGTGGAAGAATCAACATCGAAACATCATTCGTTTAATATCCATAATTTGTGGTATCGCTAAGAAGTTTATGATGATATCACGTTTTGGATTAGTATTTAGTTCTAATGGTGCTATAAATATTAGACAACATGTGCGTTATAAATATTTATCTCACTTCTATGAGACGACAGACATGCAATGTAACGCAGTTGCGTTGATGTTGTTAAATACTTATGTTATATCATTATGATGTTCATTGCACATTTCCACCATTCAGTCTTTAATGGGCTTTTTGCGTCAAGCTTAATTAATCAACGCCCACACTGTTGTAATGATATCTTACAAAAGTGGCAATTTTATCCAAAAATATGATATCGTTTTCATTTTGTAATTAACTCTTTCGTCTAATATTGCTCCTGCAATTCACAGAAAATCACAGATCCGAAAAGAAGTAATGATAATTATTTCGGAAATGTACATCAAAAAGAGTAATCACAACATACAACATCTGAAGCAATTGTATATCAGTTTCAAAAAGTCACTGTGCCACGATATAATCAAAGATGTTCAAATCATCAATCATCCCTTTCGGTAGATTAGCCCTGTAACAATCAAACTTTTCATCTAAAAGAAAGCTTTAAAGAACAGCTGCTAGATGGTTCTGAATTGCTTTCCGCAGGAAGTGAATTCTTAACAAAGACTAGGATGATTGTTCTCCTTTCGACAAACGCCATATGTAATTAGTTTCTAAACCATGCCGTGCCCGATGTGTTCACTAGTGGTTGCTTTTGCATACAGGTTAACTTGTAAATACCGCGTCAGCTTTAGTAGATGTGTGAACTGTTATGTGCATCCTTACAAGTGATGTATTCTATAAAGTCGGCAAATGCTGCATTGCCTTATGCTTGGTATGTCGGTGTACATGTTGACTTCAAATGTATCTTGAACCCCGTGATCTCGTTTAAATTAATCTGTTATGCTTCCAGAAAACCGCGAAGTAAAAGCTGCGATCTTCACGTGCAAGAGTGACACTAACCTCAAAAATGCTTTTTTGATCGACACGTCATCGTATCACAATAAATCATGCTGTTGATCACTGGATTGTCAGGTCCAGTTCGATTATTCTCAGACCGCCGCCATATAGTCAGACTATCGCTGAGGGCGCCGTTGAACTACCACCAAAGCAAACTCCTTTGGCGTAAGAGGTGTGCATGTGTTATCAGCGTTTCAAGCAGACTTTATCTTATACCGTCGGCAACATAGTATTGAACTGTTTCGAGACACATGTTACACGTGCATCGTGATTTTTTTTATTACTTATTCGCTGTCTTCAGACAGCAAATAATTGAAATATTCAACTTTTCTTGACGCCCCAAGAGTCTAGCTCATGATATCTGTCAAATTATGAATAATATGAATATCAAATACATGCTATATTCATGTCGAAGGCGTTCCTGCGGCAGTATGGACATTGATCTGAAGCAAACAACATAGCAGTATGGTACAGATAGCTTGTCATCATAATCATCATGATGGAATGGTATTTCCTCTACTCACAAAAGGAGCACTTTGTAATTCTATGAAGAATTATGGTAAGCTCTGTCTACTCTGCGTAATAAAAGTGGTACAAGTGTCGGGTATGCACCAACTCAACTAGACTTCAAAGAGATAGTAAGTGGGTGATTTTAGTTTTACGCCGCACTCAGCAATATTCCAGCTATATAGCTGCGGTCTGTAAGTATTAATAATCTGGACCAGACAATCCAGTGATTAAAAGCATGAGCATCGATCTGCGCAATTGGGAACCGATGACATGTGTCAACCAAGTCAGCGAGCCTAACAACCCGATCCCATTAGTCGCTTCTTACGACAAGCATAGTTGGCTTTTATGGCAAGCATGGGTTGCTGAAGGTCTATTAAACCCCGGACCTTCCCTGGTCTCAAAGAGATAAAGAGGAATGAAGACAAAATATACCATCACCATAAACAGTATCTTCGCGATATATCTTTGAAGACATGGATGGCGTTTACGGAAAACATGATAACCCATGAAGCTTTTATGTTAGAAACTCACAATCAACATAACACGTTTTCGTTTTCATTGTTTATTTCAAGAAATACACTACCAATAATGTGCTGCCAATAATTTCACTTCAATCCTAACATGTTTTTTTTACTATTTTGTGACATCCTTGTAAACTTGGATGACTCCGACTCTTGGATGACTCATTGGTCTCTCTGGTTGAACACTTTAACCTGCTTCCCTTTCCAGGACATGGCACAGGTCTTCAAATGCGTCCCTCAGAAGGGAGGAACTGCCACATCCAGGGCTCGAGGTTCCAGTATAAACCCCACCTTCTTGACTAGCTCCTGTTTGATCGAGCTTAATAATGATGGGCTTTACTTTGTCAAAACCAAATGTCTGGAGGTCTTGTTGAATTGCTTGGGCTGTTTCGATCGACTTCAAATCGGTGAGAATAAGAAGAGCGTCACTGACTGAAAGAAACGTCTCGATGACTTTTCGCTCTATGTATGGCTGAAACGTGACTATCATATAGTCCAGAACCTCTCTGGTCCCTGCGCTGTGGCTGCCTCTACCCTGTAGTATCTTCTCTATTCGTGGCCGATACCGACGAGCCAGGTTTTGTTCGTCCGTTTCAAATGGGAAGCAACTGAGGATAGTTACTTTAAATCTATGCTGCCAGTCATCAGTATTGTTGGCTCGCATTTGAGACAACTTCTTACCCATCGCAATTTCGATCAGTTTCCTGTTATATGTCCTTAGACCTATCCCTGTATCTGAGTGTTGCCAGCTGAATAGGTACAGGTCATCTGTTTGCATGCGTGCCTTTTAAATAAGATCTTTACTCAACGTTTTACGTATTACACATCTATCCCATAAAGGCAATGACGCATTTCTCAACATTTTGTGCTTTCCACACCTCTCAAGCAATTTCACAGCATATTCACGATTTCATATTCACTGCTATTCTAAAACACAATAACGGCCACCACTGACAAACAAATACGCTTCCACACCAATCACACAGCCGTAACTAAGAGGTTTTCTGTTGGCAAGTTGAAAGTCTTTCGCAGTTTGCGTCTATGCTGCTAAGTGGTGGCCAGTGCGTGACGTTCCCCTTTATGTAATGACGTTTTACATAATTTATCAGTATTATAACCTTTAAAATATGTCGCAATGTTTGATTGGGTTGTAAGATGCTATTTGATGAACATAAAACAGTTTTAACTGATGATGGGGACAGAACAGGCCCCCAAACGTCGTTTTCTAAGCATAAAAATATGATGAAACCCAGAAAATTATCTATGTTCAGTATGTATATGGAAAGGTGTTCTAGTTGTGACATATCTTAGGCTCAAGGAAGCGTTCCTAGGTATTACTGTGCTAGCATTCTGATTCTAATCTTTTTCAGCAATAATCCAACAATCTACATTTGTTGACACAACAGACACAAGATAGGAGATTTTAAAGGGAAGTTGTAAGAATGTGTGTGAATGAGTTTTATGCCGCACGCCGCAGTATCGCCGCTGTATGGCCTGTTAATAACCAAGCCTGGTACCGACAACACAGAGATCAATAGCATGAGCATTGACCTTCGCTACTTCGCTATAGCGATACGATGACATGTGTCAACGAAGCTAGTGATCACCCGTTACCGTTAGTTGCTTCTTTCGACAAGCATGGATTTACTGAAGGTCAGTTCTGACCTTGCTCTTATTGGGTGCAAACATGTAACAGGATAGATAAGCACGTTTCTAACAGCCGGGGTTCTATCATGTAAAGATTTCTTACCAACCATCACATTTGGCATGCTCAAAATTTTACCCTTGTCAAAAACACTACACACTGACCAAGAATACGTTTAACCATAGCATCAAATATTTTGAAAACGACATATAACCTACTCTTCTTGGGTATCTATAGATAGCCAGTGACTTGCAATAAAACCGTCTTACATTTAGCAAAACCTCTCGCGAGTTATTTTTTATTTTTATTTTCATGTCTCTTCTCTTCGTGTCTTCCTTTGTTTGGTTTAAGTAAACTATACTGGTGTATGGGTGTTTCTCGGAATCTGGTAGATTCGTGGGAGTGGCGAAATGGAATCGAGGACGATGCCACAGTTTACTGAATGTCGGCAAACGGAAATTAAGCTTTCTCCAAACTTTGACTGAACTTTATAGTGTCGCTACTGCAGAACATGGGGCTGAGACAGAAGGTAGATGGGACCCTCCACATGCTTACCTTAAATGCATCTGAGACAGGGAGATTGGTGAAAATATGAAATAAATGTGCGGACTAGCCTGTATATACGTGGGAACATGAGCAAAACCTAATAATCACAGAAGGAATTCATAGCATTGCCACCTGCAAGGCTAGCAAGTGTTGTTTCTTCAAGTCTTTCAACTCTTACTTTGCTTTGGCTTTGGCTTTGGTGCTGAGACCATTCTAAAACGAAGTTATTTGGACTGGAAAAAAGAACAGTTTCAATATCAATTCCCTCAGCTGATGTTAGCTGAACATTCATATTCTTGAATGCCCTAGTCAGGTTATCAATTTATTCATGTACATTCATGACCAAACATACAACATATGTCCAAAGTCATATGTGACAGTGACAGAAAAACAATATTTCAACCAGTATTCTCCACACCACCATTTATGTTGTCAGTATTTGTATATATTTCTGAAACATGTAAATGAACGATATCACCATTAAAGTAAAACTGAAGGATTTCCATATAACAATTAAGTTTCGTTTCTGGCAAATATATCGGAAAGTGTTGAAGAAAATATCCACATATTAGTATTGGGAAGCCCACAAGAAAGTTTACTTATGGGATGACAATTTTCCTTTGATCAAAGCTGACAATGACAAAAATTTGTTTATAAGAACAGAATGAAGTGCCCTCAGAACCAGTCCTCATATTCATGTTTTGTAATACTTAAGCAAAATGATTACCGTCCTTGAAGAATACATGGATGAGAGAGGGGATTTTAAAGAAGCGGGAGATTCATCTAGGTCTAGAATAGATATCAATCAGCTTATGCTACCGATTCTTACTTATATATGGCGCGTTTCAATATCAGGGTTACCCGATCTCATCTGTACTGTCTGCCTGCTGTCGGGCTTAATATGGGAAAGTCTTACGGTTTCCTCCTAGTTGGATAATTGTGTTAATAACCAAATATGTCATAATAATTCAAATGAGGCGATGTGTAATAAATTAACAGACGTTCTCACACCTGGTAAGGGTTCTAAATATTTCTACGTTTCCACCTGTGCAACGAATTGATTGAAAACTTCACGTGTGGCTTTAAAATCATTCTAGGCACTGCACCAAGGATGTAAAACTACTAGAATTCAAACATCACATAATCGACACCAAAAATGAATTATAACCGATGAAACCAGAGAATGAGGATATTTGCCCCTTCCGCAAAACTGACAGTGAGACCATATTACAGTCTTTCCCAGAATGTCATTATATCAAAGAATTCTGGTTGAGTGAGGAATTATTCTTGATCTCGCTTCTCAATGAAGAAACAAAAGTGGACACTTGTGCTATTGTTTTTGGTTTCCCAGCCAAATTTAAGTTAATTAATTACTTACTCTTGTTACGTAAAAGACATGTATTCTTAAGTAGTACAATTCTTTCAATTGTTGCACTGTTAAACAATTTCAAACAGATATACACTATTGTAAGATTCATTGCCCGCAAGAATGATAAAGGGGCTGCGTCTGAAAAAATGGCTTCCTCTGTCGGACATTTATGAAGGCATCAGTTGACTTTGTCTTTCAAGATCTTTATACCCCGGTTTCATCCTTCTTATGCTACGCTTTGCTTCTGTAGGTTGTTGCTGGATTGTTTATTATCATTTAATCTTTTGTTTGATTAAAGGTCACTTACCATGACGTTTGTGTCATTCCTTTTGAACCTATTTGCCATGACCCTGTAATATTATCCATACACCTCGACAGTGACCTGGTGGCCAATAGCAAGTGAAGCCTTCTTGTCAGGCCTACTGTGTTTACACTGTCATTGATTATTTTGCATCAGAACTACTGCTTATTCGCTACTCATCTGTATCCATTGTTTGTGAAAAGAACCCTGCCTGTACCCTCGCTTGCTGGAGTACAATAATGCAAAACAAATATCCTGGTCTCTGACGCATTTCTTCCAGACACAGACGTCCACAGTCAGGATTATATTTCAAGTAAGGTTTAAGATTATAATCAAAATTACTGATCGAATACGCATACTGACTAATAAGTATCACAATCTATATATATGCTATACACACCAAGTTGCACATTCAGAGAAGCACATTCAGACTCAGCTAGTATATATCGCTTTTGCTTGAAAAATTACATTTTATATCGCTGATCCCCCTAATGATAAACATAAGAAAAACGTGTGTGTTTTGAAAAAGGAAGTGAAGTGATTGAAACGTGTTTATTAGGTTTACAAAACTCATTTCAAAATACTTTTGTTTGGAAATGTGAATCGGTTTGTCTCCAGTTACATGCCCCCCATCCGGCAACAAAGACATACAATTCGAATGTTTACTCACACACTCCAGGGGAAATATTTATTGGGGATACACCCTCACCATATTGCATCCCGTTTTCACACCAGCTTGTCAAATACGATGGATTTCAATTTCTGTGTGTATGATGCCAATTGATGAAGCACGCACTCATGCTCAATACCGTCGGTGTCAGGGGCAACAGGGAAACAACAGAATTGTATGTGTCTTGTTGTTATTGCTGTCGTATCTCTGAGTAATGCTGATAAATATGTCTTTTCAGCGAAGTCTGGCAATTGTTTTGGACACAGAACAGCAAAACATCTGCTTCATGTTTGTGTGATGTGACTTAAGGGAAACATTGTACTAAGCAAGACTGATTGTTAGCGTGCGTAGTGCATTATGATCATGGCGCACGTTTCTCTTATAATGACGAGGGAATTGTTGTTTACCACTAGTGTTTCCTCCAGACCACAAAAAGGCCAGGGTGAAGTTTCTACAGAAAAGGGCACCCTAGTTTGCAAAGGGCACAAATCACATTAAAAACCAAAACAAAATGATCAGATTGAGCCTCATGTATTATTAAGGTACAGTCTCCTTTGCTTTTTTCTCAGGAAGCTTTTAACAACAGTTTCCAAGTTGGTGTCATTGTGGCTGTCAGTGTTTAGGCTGATCGTAAGATGCTTGTTACAGTTGCTGACTTTCAGTCTGTTCCTGTGCTCCGTCACAATTAGCAAGTACAGGGCTTGGCGAAGTAAAAAGGGGCAGGGCGCCATAAAAAAGGGCAGGGCGCCAGAAGAAAAGGGCAGGGCGCAGCTACCTTCCAAAACGCTCTCAGTGCTCCTTTGAGACTTATCCATATGGTCACTAGATCTATCTTCTGATATCAAGGATTAAACACATTTCCAAGAGACAATAATAATTGCACTAACTGTAAAAACATTTCATCATAATCACAATGACAGCAAACATTCATTTTGAGCTAGCATGTTTGTACGTTAATGTTCTTCTTCTTGTTGCGATAAAATCGTGACAGGTCATCAGAAACTATGGTTGGCAGTGTGTAGCCTAGTGGTCACTATATGGGTTCAATTCCCATCATTGGTACAATGTGGGAAGCTTGTTTTCCTGTTTTATATTTATATATTTTATTTTTTTCAACTGTGGATATTGTTACTGTAAACATTGTTTGTTGGAGTTGATCTTTAGCTGCATTCAATATGCTTTAGTACAGTGTTTAACATATGCCGAAGTACGTGCATGTGTTTTTTGTCGACCAAGTTTGATGGACAAGAGTTAACGTTCATGGGTTCTTCCTGCAAACTGCATTGTGTTGCTCACTTGATATACATGTGGTTCCAAATTTAGCGAGTAATGACTTTAGACATATCCGTAGTATGTTAGCGCTGTTGTGACCAGAACAAGTTACACATTCAGTTGAACAATAAAAACTGGCTATAGATCGCTATCCACTGAAGGTAGATCCCCACGTTGGAGTTCACGAGTCCACTGTAAATATCAATGATATCTCCATCTTACAAATGTCTACCCTCAATTTGCGGTTTATGTCCCGTTGGTATATATGGAACTGTTATGAAATCAAACCTGCTGAACAATCACGTAAATATCATGTGAAGGTTCAGTGTGTCTTGACCCCGAGGAACCTCAGCGAAAACCCTTCCATGAAGAAAATGATTCGGCGTAAGGGGTTGACTTTCATTTGGTTCGCTTTCAAGTGGTCTGCTCCTCATCACTTCTGTGATAACTGTTTACATTTCATTCCAAGTAAATATCTGATGTCCAGTGTCATCTTTTAAAGCTCGCTTCAGTTGTTTTATCAAACTCCCATCTAGTCCTTCTTGATGTTTGATGTGCGTGTTCCTTTCCTCATCAAAGCCTCGTGAAGGTCTACCCGGGGTAGATTAGGCCCTCAGGAACCCATGCTTGCCATGAAAGGCGACTATGCTAGTCGTAAGAGGCGACTAACGGGATCGGGTGGTCAGGCTCGCTGACTTTGACACATTGCCATCGGTTCCCAGCTGCACAGATCATGCTGTTGATCACTGGATTGTCTGACCCAGACACGACTATTTACAGACCGCAGCCATATAACTGGAATATTGCTGAGTGAGGCGTAAAGCAAAACTCACTCACTCTGATCAGCTCCTTGTTTGGCCCTCTTTGAAATCTTTGCGGAGAGCGGATCTTTCATCAACATTCCTGAAATTTAAATACCACAGACTTGAATGTTTGATAAAATGTTATTCGACGTGAAGGGCAAGTTAAGCACAAGATAACTTGCTGAGTGCGGTGCAAAACTAACCTCAATCATGCACTCCTTATCAAATGTCCTGAGCTCTCAATGTAGGCACCGTTATCGGAGATTATATTTTGTGGCCATCCATGATTAGCAGAAAAACGCCATAGGGTGTGACGAAATGCTTGTGTTGAGAGTCCATCAACAATCCATAACTGAATTGCTGTCACATTTACACAAGTGGATATTGAACCCCATCATGGTTCAACCAACAACCGGCGGGGAAAAAATCAACTCTCGTTACATTGAATTATGAGCGAAAATAAGGCCTTCTTGGAGTAGGAAGTGTGACATCACAGTCATCTGACCAAGTTGTCCAAACTGTCTTTTCTCTTAATAATGATGTATGTTTTACAATGTGCACTCGGTGTCCTCTCTGGTCATGCATGACATGTTTATAATTACCGATACCAAAATCAGTGATTTGCCAGTAAATATGGTGACTTGCCTGTAAAACAGTTTAATGGATCTGATTTGTCTGCCTCAAAATCGAATGCCAATTTTCGGCAAAGAGCCAGGTCCGTCACATTTGTTTCCCAGTCGACCATACTTCTACCAGTCTGCAGTAAGAAGCACAACATTATTTACCATCTTCAGTCGACTTTATTGTTATATCAGGAAGTCTGTAGGCACTTGAGTTCAGGCTGCCTTTATGTGTTACCATGGGCCTCAACATCTGTATCACTTCCTTTGAGGGAATTTTGTTTGTAAATATATCGTGCATATGTCTGTTTCAGGTATCCTGGGGATTCCTAGTAGGTTCCCTACAAACTCCGGACACTGGCACAAGTATGAAATGAGCGATACTGACGTCCTATGACGTCCTATGTCAAATATCACTCTAAGAACAGCGGCTAGTGAATCGATTCAGTTCTGCTTCCTAAACCTGATAGAAAAGAGAATGGAATAAAGATCCTTAGTAGCACTCCTGTTAGTCTTCTGTTCCTGTAAGTAACAGCAAGTAACCTTGATCCGCTTCCTCATCAGCGTGAATATCATTTATCAAATCGACCTCCAACAAGTCTAATCTGGCAACTTGTGTTTCATTAGCATCTCCACGTACGATGTGCCTCACTGGCTTTGGTGTAGTCTCCACACAGCCCTCTAGTTATATCAAAGTCTGACATCCATCTGACGTGTACCTTCATTCTCTTTCTTCTTGCTTGTTGGTGGTTCTCGTACTTTTCAATATGATGTTCTCTCTATTTTTCTTCACAAAATACTCTATTCTTCGTACCTTGTGTTAGAGCAAGTATCATCGTAATGTCATGGTTTTTTTCAGATCCTCAGTGCCAGTTCTTTTCACTAGAACGTGCATTCTATTTTCTTCACTAAATACATTATTCCAGTATACCAATAGTTTGTCTTGACTGTGTATCAATTGTTTGTGGTCTTTAGCTCACATGAGAAATGTCCAGAAGAGTCTGTTCAATTGCATTGTGCCGTTCGTTTAGACTCTCTTCCTACAGTATTCTGAGATACAATGGCGTCTAGTTATCCAAAATAGAAGCTTCGATTGTGATACAGTAGCGTTTGACGTGTTCACAACAGTTAGGCTGTTTCCAATGATATAATAGTTAAGACTGTGAGCGACTATGTATCCAATACCTTGGACAGAAACTAGGCTACATGAAGGTAACCAATGTCACATGTACCATGGTAAACAAGGTAAACTATTTCAATCCACATTCCTTTCCACCATAACTCATACGTCTTTGCCTCTCTTTCTGATGACAAATATGTAAATAAGAGCCTTATTCCCCATGGAATGGGCGTCATTAGCATCATGAATTCCTACAAGGCAAGTGTTTTCTCTACTCCTCTAATGCACATCTAGAATTACTGAAGAACACATGTGCAATCAGCACGGGAAAGCCAACGAAGAGTTATCTGATTTTACATTGATGAAATCTGACAGTGAGTAGACGCATATTCCTCCGAGTCCATTACGTAAATTGTCTTCATACCTATAGCAGTAAAACAAAGGGGCATTTGCAATACTCGATGGAGACGTTGGGCAGAGTACTTGGATTTAGATGTGATTTATGAAGTAAGATATATCTTTATTATGTTGTTGTGGGATTAATGTGGGATAAGCAAGATGTACGAACTGGACATGGTTTATTCGCTTTAGTGGGCTTTGCCACTTTTATGTATCATCACACACAAAAGGAATGGGTATCGTTATTTTATGTCTGTTGGACACTTTATTAAGCCTGTACATTTCATATTTGTGTCCGTCGAGACAAAGCTTTCTAATCTCAAAATGCATGTTTGCTCTCACACAGGTTTGAACAGGCACACCTGGGGTGCCGGTGCGGACATAATGCTCACAAACAGGGTTAGGGAACTGCTGCTCCAAAGAAAACATTCCATATTGGATATGCTAAAGCTTGATATGAGTCAAAATGCGTTCTGCAGTTCAAACTGACAGTCGTCGCCGATCGTCTTCTTTGGCCCTTAAAACTGAGACACTTCCTAAATCAAACTATCCTATGAAGGTTCGCACGCCACATGACTGTGTTTAAAGAAAACATATTTAAAAGTTTGATTTAAGAGCGTGACAGAGAGTTTCCTTTCACCTCAAGCTTTGTGTGGTGCCCCCGAGCCTTCGACAATCTGAGACGGTTAACTTAAACTGTTCCCTTCTAACTCTGGGATCCGATGCGCCTATAATGGCAGAGCCAAGATAGAGGAACGACTCCACCTTTAGTTATCGATGGAGATCTCTTGAGGTTACTTGATGTCCTAGCCTCCCGTCTCTTTCAAGGGAGCAAGACTCCAAAGACTTTCAACAATTTTATCTTCTCTAATGGTTATGTCGCATCTTTCTTTTAATATTGATTAATGTTGTTGTTAGTTTCCAATTCAAGAAACTGTAAATTTTCTGATTTGGTGTAACCTTTCCAAAGTTCCTGTTTTCAGCATGATATCCAACATACCTGGATAGAAAATCAACAAGATTGCCGCTTCTCTGTCAACGTCTACATCACGTACCAGTGACCAGCTAGGGTGCGTGTAGATAGCACGAGTGCTGTAAGTCCCCATGGCCCCTACCATGATGATCTACCTTCAGTTGTTGGTGATTTATAGTCTGGTTCATAATTATTGAGAATTTTTCTTCTTACTTTGAGCTATCCTAACACCTCAACTGATTCACTGATACTTAAAACTAAGTAATGGTATAAGGGAGGTAACTCATCTTGGCCTACTGAGTATAGTACAATTAGAGTTACCTCCCCTGAATTTGTAGCAGACGTCATTTTCCTCAGCACTGTCAACAATGTCTGCTGAAGATAAAAGAAGGTTGATTTTTGAGTTGTGTAATCAAGGAATTGATGATGTAAATACATTGGCAGAGAGAACAGGAACTCCTCTTTCTACTGTGTATAGGATTAGGAAGAATTTTAAAGAGGGAAAGGATTTGGGGCACCAGAAAGGAGCAGGGAGACCCAGAAAATTGGACTTCTCAGATCGCGTCCGGATGGGAATTTTAGCGTCTAAAAAGCAAAGGGCAAGCATCTCCAACATCAGGTATGAAATGATAGAAAGGGGATCAACAGTTGTATCAAAATCTACAGTTAGAAGAAATTTGATTGATATTGGATGGGAGAAAAAGACTGGAATTCCTTCTCCTCTCATGAAACAAGAACATAAAGACAGGCGTGTTGAGTGGTGTTTGGCACATGAAAACCTTGACTGGGAAAATGTGATTTTTACTGATGAAAGCTCAATATGGGTATATCCCAATAATGTGAAAATATGGACAAAGTTTGCGTCAGCACCGTTGTATCGACGACCTAAATACAGCCCAAAGTTTAATGTATGGGGAGGGATATCCTTATTAGGAACGACCCCGCTGTGTGTGTTTGAGGGAAATCTGACAAGTCAACGCTACACTAACATATTAGATAATTTTCTCCTTCCAAGTGCACATGTGCTTTATGGAAATGACTAGATTTTGCAGCAAGATAATGATCCTAAACACACCGCAAAACATGCCAAGCAGTGGTTTCAGGAGAAAAATGTGACTGCATTACCATTTCCTGCATATAGTCCTGACTTAAATCCCATTGAGAACATTTGGGGGATGATGAAGGAATGTGTGAATCAAAAGGGGTTGACAAAAATTGAAGACATGAAGAGAGAAGTGGTCCGATACTGGGACAGCATAACTCACGAGACACTAACCTCTCTGATAGGAAGTATGCCTACCCGTCTTAGACTGTGCCGTGAAGCTCAAGGAGACTTGATAAAATATTAAATTGTTACCTACACAACATGAAAAGGTCAGTTCACTTTCACAATACATTCAATTTTATCTGATTTGTTCTCGTTTAATAATATGAAATGCTTTAGCTATTCTCAATAATTTTGAACCATACTGTATAACCAGTTTTGAAGTAGTACTGTCCAAATAGTGCTATTAGTTTTAACTTGCCATACTGGTATTAGTTGTAATTGTGATATTCTAGTTCTCTAACTGTCCTTTGACGACAGTTGTTTTTCATTATAGTACACACATATTTTGTCAAATATGTTCTCGTCACGATATGGCTGAAATATTGCCGACGCTAAATCTTAACTCACTCACTCATATCCAAATAGAAAATATAATGGACCTAATTTATGGCAGTGAACAAAATGATACCGACGAATAGTAATGGCATGTCGCTACCCTATCTATTGTATAAAAACCTTCCAATATATCACATCATGTAGAAATGTGTATGAGTGATATGTTAACTCAACAAGCATCATTGCACTAACTTAGGAAAATACTACTATTCTCAAAATTCACGGCAAGTACAGAGCGGCGATCTGCTAAGAAACGAAGAAAGTTACTCAAAGGGATTTTGTATATTAACTTCCTGTTCTTAGATGATTTAGTCGAGGATGCAATTAAATCATGTATCTTCACAACACCGATCAACATGGAGGTAATCCACAATATGATTCATTCCCTGCACGAGACAGGCGATGTAATTCGATGAGAATACATGTCTTGGCACTATACAGTCCTTCAGGAATTGCTCAAAGTTAGCGTTGGTATTCCGTAACTCGTGCTTAATGTAAGAGGCGACTAATGGGATCGGGTGGTCAGTCCCACTGACTTAGTTGTCACATGACGTCGTATCCCAGTTGCGTAGATCGATGTTCATGATGCTGAACACTGGATTGTCTGGTCCGGACTCGATAATTACAGACCGCACAACTGGAATATTATAAATGCTGCGTTATCAATATCGAGCATTGGTGCATATCTAACACTTGCTATATATATATTGCAGTATTATATGTGCGATAAGGCCTGTTGTTTAGTTTGTACTCCTGTCGTCTTGGTTGCTCCCGTTTCATGCACACACACACACACACACACACACACACACATACATACATACAAACATACATATGTGAAACCTAATAACTCTCTGTGTGTGTGTGAGTGTGTGTGTGTGTGTGTGTGTGTGTGTGTGTGTGTGTGTGTGTGTGTACGTATGTTTGTGTCGGTATGTTATTGGGTTTTATGGGTTTTACTAGTTATCCATATGAGCAGTGAATTTGTGACACGTGTATAACAACTCAAAGCAAACTGTTTCTAATTGTTTTTCTTTTATGCTGTGTATGTTAGTATTTCCATACTTTCACCTGCAGAATGTACCATTTAAACGAAATGACGAGTAGACGGTCGGTGGCCATGATAAAAGAACGTGTATATGGACAATTACAGTTTACCTGGAACTGCCCAAGAACACCACTGCAATACGCACTGATGTGCAGATAAACGTTAAAGCTGTAGGTTACCCTTTGATTAAAGCTGACAGTGTGTAGACCACCGTTCTTCAATATGGTCAGGCGCCATTTCAACATATCATTCTTGCTTATGTCAGCAATACTTACAGGGATTTGCATTACTCATGAATAACGTCTGGCGTCTTTTCAGACAACATGGAGTAGAGAACGTTAATTACATTAATATATAATGGACTATCAGACACGACTCATGTTCAGGAATGCATATCAGATCTCATCAGATTAGGTGACTACATCCCTGTATTCAAGATGTATTATTGCCAGTCTATGCTTGCTGGGTTAATGTATAGTCCAAACCCATTGTCTCAGACTTTGGATTTCACGAATCGAGATATCAGCTGCACGAACAAAATTTGACAGAAAAATTGTTGATAATGTTCTCGGAGATGGTTTGGGGGAAATGAGTTCGACTCAACCGTGGATTTGGCATATCTAGTTCTAGATATTAGGGCAATATTAATGATAAATATAAGGAAATTGACAGGGAATGAGACATGACTTCCTCACAGTCGAGAAGTCGTCTCAACTGAGTTTGACCGAGTACATATTTTCCTTTGTTGGTTAGCGCCAGTCTCAGCTACATTCCATCTCTATACCGACGGCTTGTAAACAGTCTGTTCTGGACCAGATATTCCAGTGATCAACATCATGAGCATCGATATTTGCAGTTGGACTACGGTGACAGAAAGGCAGACGGATTATGTATTCGAGTCTCTTCTCAGAATGTTTAGAATGAATATGCGAGGAAACTGGACATAGAGAAGTAAGTTGCGCCATTCCATACGGAATAACGAAAGGATACAACAAATGAAAGACAGTGTATTCAATTATGTACACCATAGAGTTATACATATATACATATATATGGCGTATGTATGTCATCACTGAGTCGTCTTCGTTTGCGTGCAACGCGAGCAGAGTACGTGTGAAAGGTAGACTGGTCATTAACCCGTATTTTTTAAGAGATTGGCTTTGTTCCCAGCAGTCTTTACAACAGTGGTGTTGAAAGGTCTACATCTGTCTGTTGAATCTGATTGCAAAGGGCATATCGTCTCGTGTGACCTCTGTTGCCGTAAACATTTCGACTAGATCCTCAGAACGCAATGAAATTCACACCAATTTGAAGATAATGGCCTTATTTATTGGTCTGATTGTTGAAATGAGCTTTTTGTTTACCCGCGTCTACTCATCTTCAGAATAGTAACCGAAACCGTCTTTCCTTTGTTTACAATGTATTAATCGTACACGCAAGAAACACGGTCAGGGCTGTTTAGCCACTTGTAAGTGTCTGTCTACACTTGGCACATTATACAGAGCCGTAATAACTGACTGCCGTAAAAATAGAGAATAATACGTATCTACAAATGAAGGAAAGGCGTTTTCATGGGCTCACCTCTTTTCGTTTTGTCATCTGATTGATCTCACTGGCTCGATAGTACTGCCTGCTTTCAACGTTATTGTCAAGACTATTAAGACTTCGTATTGAAATAAACCGATAGATAAAAGGTCACTTTTTACAGTGTTTTTATTTATTTATTTATTTTTGTTTGGTTGGTCTGTCGGGTTTTTGGGGTTTTTTTTATTGTTGTTGTTTTTGTGTTTTTGTTTTTGTTTTGTTCTCATTTGTTGCTGTCTTTGTTGATGTGTGTTTGCTTGTATTTGTTTTGTCTTTTAATTATGGGAGGGGAAGATACTTCTTGTGGCTGCTACTTATGGCCTTATCAAAAGTCTTCAGCATATGGATTTGCGGAAAAATCCCGTCGGGCGGTATATACTTAGCCTTTTGCCGAACACCTGGTGTCATCGCTGATTTAAGTTTACATTACAACTGTTCTCTGCAATCTGTTTCGGAGAAAGAGTCGGTATTTTCTGACGTTGACTGATTGCTCACAATGCTGGTGCACATGGCAAATAACGTATTAATTCTCACTGTACATCTTTATTTAGGGTATCACTTTACCACAATAAACTGTTTAGTTACTTTTGTTTTCTGGAAACTTACATTTAGGCTTGACATATCAGCCGTTACTGTAGACGTGCTGACATAATTTAATCTCTAAAGATATATGGTTTGGGTAGAACTATACATCTCCCCTTGGGGTAGAAAGGGCCAGAAGGAAAGGTAATCTGATGTGGTTCAAGGACGGCGAAGTAGACTGAGGACCAAGTGTTTAAGTGGTTATTTCGAGATGGTGCTGTGCAGGTTTGTGCATTTCAGAAGCGTGTGCTTTTTGCTTCGTCTCGTGTAAGAATGTAACAAACATAATTAGGAACCGACCGACAGTTCATGTGTTCTGCTCACCGTTATGACAGCAAACTTATTTCAAAATAGAAGAATGATCGATAGCCTCAAGTAATTCCACTCTTTCTTGTTTTTGTTTCACAGACGTGTTATTTCAGTTGGAACCTCATGTTTTATTCCTGAAACCTGACTTTATACGCCAGTGTGATCTTTTACACATTTTTCTGTGTGTTTTAATGCATGGACATGTTTGTAAGTAGTGAGTGTAAGAAGGTAACACAAATACCTAATACTCCACAGAAGACGTAGACTCAAGAGAATACCATTTTCACACTTCCTCTCCATTTCTTCCACTGTGATACTATTATATTGGAATGGAAGCTGTGAAAAACGACATCTCTCCAATCCAGCAAGTTATCTACATCGGCTTAAAATTTCAGTCCCATCCGTGGCTTGCACATTTATAAGCTTTACAACCCCAGGACATTACCTAAACCAGATTATTTCGTCAGTCCCAAATGAGTGCTGGTTTAAACAGCTTCCACTGTATATATTCCCATAGCAATGGTAGATTTTCGCAACATTACAATCCACCCAGTGACCTTACTTTAAATCAGTTTAGATGTTTGAACGAAGAAGGAATCCTCTTTATGAAGATTTTTAAAAAAACATCTAGTCTCTTTAATTCGAAATTCATTTCGTTAAAGTTAGACTATGGAACTGCATCGGTGACGAAACGTTTATGTGTCATATTCAGAAATACCGATGTCTTAATGATGAACTAGAATTTTGTAACCTGTTAAAATGCCATTTGAGCATGTCATATAGGGCCTCACAAGACTATCAATATTTGAAAGTAGTGATAAATAATTTAGTACAATTATTCCAGATATTGGACGTAATTTGTATGTCAGTTGTAAGTCTTTGGTCAGACTACCAATGTAATGATACATTCACGTTTTTGCCATGTGGCATAATTACAAACCTTTGAGGCAGGTTAGCCGGACAACTGATCACAGCTGTCCTGGAAGGACTTAATGAATTGGAATTCCGTTTCCTTTTTGACTATCTTACTAATGATAATAGACATTCTGTCTTCACTAAATCTGAATGGTATGCATCAAAGGAAAATAACATACTTCATTCTTCTGTGTTTTATATGTGGCGTGAATAAATAAAGCAAAAAAGCCCACGAAAGTAAAACACTGCTTCCGCTTTGCCTCAAATAGCTCGCGGCTGACGGGATGGTGTAAATGACGCTTGGGTCCATTCAGGCAGCAAAGGTACTATAAGTCACCATGGTCCCTAGTATGGTGATTCAGTTAGTGACGATGTACGAAATGAATTTGATATTGTATTGTCATGTACAGCATTTTTAGATCAAATTACTAGTTTTAAATCAATATATGTGATTATGTAGTTGTTTTACTGTCCTTCGTTTACATATGCTTATAATTTACTTTTAATTTTTGTACACGTATAAGATGATTTAGACACAATATGACTGAAATATTGCCGATTTGATTGTAAATTATAACTCACTCGCTTACGTTTTGCCTCAACATGTAGCCTGAAATGTTTAGTCATCTCTTATCATACCACGCTTCGCATTAATACCTCTCCTGGAACTGAATATACAATGCCGCCAGAAACGTGTTCAGATGCATCACATGTTGTATGTTGTATTGTTTTACTGTATTGGACGGAATGTTGAACAAAGGTATTACATAAGGTATAATCCTACATAAACCATATAGAAAGGAATTGCAGGTGCACCTTATATCATCAACACATATCCATCTAGTATCTCATTCCTCAGGATTGGTTCTCTATGAACATGGACCTATTTCCGAAGAACAGCCAGGACACCATCTGACACTACTGCTGCACGACATGAGCAGTTTCATTTGACTTCAAATGACTTCTAACGTTTCGTGTCGAATGACAATACATCCCACACAATCAGGCTGATGTTGTGAATAAAGGTGTGGTTTTTATCATCGTTTATAAGGGAACGGCGTTTAATGAATACATTTCATCTAAGTAGTTCAATTACAGTGACGTTTTGCAAAACGTAAACTTGACAGCTTATGGTGTCAATACGGTCCAACCATCATTCATCAACCTGCAACTAAACTGATGATCAGAAAATCAATGGCGACTACTCTAGCGTTGTCAATGGCCCACCTTCGTCAGTTTTACAAAATGACTCCACGCCTGCTTTAAAACTTCAAAATAATTACGCACGTTGGGTCACTGAATGCCTAAGATGAGTCAATAGCAACTTGGTAAATGTTTCTCAGCATGCATTGTGTTGGTGTTTTATGTTGTCACTAGACGAATGCACAAACAGAAAAAGAGTGCCCTTTGATCTTCAGTGTGCAATCAGTGACAACCCATATTGGGAAACATTTCATAACCCGATGAAAAGATACGGGTTGGTAGGTTTACTTCCATGTCCAATACCATCACTAGTAATCAATGACACACTGATCGGTGGAAAAGAATGCCTGGCATTTACATCATTTTATTTCTATTTTCAGGTGAAAACGCGACAAGCAAACGGGGGTATCATCTGATATCTTCTAATTCATAGACATAAGGTTAAAAGTGATGTTGAAGATACACACCAGACATTTACTTCACATAGCGTAGCCAGGGGTTCGTAAACACAAACACGAACAGATCCTTGAGAACTTTTCATAACATACTTTGAAAGATTTCCAAAAGTAACCCATCACTTACATCATTTTTTTATTCTAATACCCTGTTAGTTATTCCAAAACATTGTGTTCGAGTAAAATATTTTCTGAACTCCTTAAAGCGGCGTAAAACTAAACTCACTTACCTTTTAACCTCCAAATATTCCTGTTAGTTATTCCAAAACATTGTGTTCGAGTAAAATATTTTCTGAACTCCTTAAAGCGGCGTAAAACTAAACTCACTTACCTTTTAACCTCCAAATATTGTGCTCGTAGAATCGTAAAATATTAGTTGTTTATTATGGCTATGAGTACAATCCAAGGTCTGAAGGGATGGTATAAATCTAGTTGGCGTCCACGTAGATTGCTGTTTGTCCCCATGGTCCCAAGAGTCGTCTTTCAGTTGTTGGCGATCCTAATTTTTATGCTAGTTTTATTTCTTGATATTGTGATAATCTAGTCGGTTTTACTGTCCTTCGTTGACAGGTGTTATAGTTTATCATAAATTACCATGTAACACATTTAAATGTTCTCGTCACAATGTGGCTGAAATAGTCCCTCGCTATAACGTCCATTATAACAATGCATGCGATAACATGAAACATTCATCTACTCCCAATGGTATAATCAGTGCCCGAGTCAAATGGGGGATATCACACCGATCCCAATGTTCTAGCATTGAACAATAAATCAGCTACGTGCACCAGATGGCTTCAGGAAGTAATCCAGGTGCCCACGGAGAACACTCGCTGAACAAGTGCCACATTTTATCCAGAATGGTCTGGTTATCATTACTCGTTGATGAGAAGCGTGCTTTTTAAATAATTTTAATACATGTTGTTTCGGTTGATAATTTGCGGTGACAAAAGGTGGATGAAATCCCCTATGAACCAGCAAAATATAACAGAGACAAGACTAAAACATTCAATAATATATTGAGCAAACCCTGAGCAAGTTACACTGATTCACAATAGAGGTTTCTAGTACAATTCCAAAGTTATGAGTCACAGACTCAAACTCACCAAAGTTTGTACTGTAAAATATTGGATTATATTATTCATGGTTAGCTTTTCATGTAACTGATATTTTATTTGATAATCAATCTGAAAGGCTTGACTAACATATAAACTATAAACTGTTATGTGTAAGGTACCGACCACCTCTTACTTGGTCGTAAAAACGGTAACTGAAATTAGATTGCCATTTTCAAGGAACTTAAGTAAAGCCTACTAATGAATCTTTCGTGGCAAGTCTTCGTTTACCCCAGTTACTCGTTATTTCAATTAGATGTCCCCCCGCCAAGATTGTCCTAACGATCAGTTACAGAATTAATGATCGGATATAGGTATCATGTGTTCTTGTTTCCAGCGATCCATCTCCCCAATGAGGGATCTTTTTCTCTGACTATTACGCGGCCTTCAATATGGTTTATCTCATAACTACTGTGTATCATAGTATTCTTAATCCTAATCAGTTTGTCTTGTGTTAAGAATGCGATACAGTTTAGTGTTTTTAGAATGAATACCTTTTTTCATCGCCATCTAGTTATTGCCAATGCCCATGTCATGTTCCATTCTTTCACTCTGTGTGGCATTTAAACTCAACGAGTAAACACGATGCGTGCAGGTTAGTATGTATCCTGTAACTGAAGACACGAGAGAAATCATAATGATCAAGGCAATAAACAAATCAATAAACAATGGCATTATGTGCAAGCAGAGGTCAAATACACCTATCTGTCCGAGACGGTGACGGTTTTGGAGGTCATGCGAGAAATTACGTCCAGTACACGAGGAGGCATAACTGATAGTTATACAATGTTTTATCACACTGATTCGTCAGACTTCATAAAACAATAGTAATTCTATCACTCTGAGGTCAGTGACACTGGACGCGATTCACATAAAGGCAGAATCCGAAATATGTAAAGACAAGAGGTACCAGTTACAATTCTTTAATATTTAAGAAAGACATTCAAAGACTTCTTTAATATTGTCCATAATGTTATGTCCATACTGTCTTCATCTCAACAATGCTACATACTTGCTGTCTTTATGATTATGACGGTTCAGGGCTTTTCGTATCTCGTTACGTGCAAAGGACAACTATAAGGCGGGGGTCTGTAAATTATGGGGTCTGGACCAGACAAAGGACCGCCGCACTGATAATACCCTGGACGAGAAAATGCTAACACCTGACACTTGTGTATTTTGTGTTCCACTGGTTACCGATCAAGTGCAGAAAACAGTTCAGTACAGAGACAGACCTGTTCAGCTTTGACGCACTCAAATGACGCCTTCCAACCATCCATGACATTACGTTCGGCACTACAACAGCGTCTAAACACACCTTACCCGATGCAGTTCCAAAGCACAGTACATTTCAACTGAAACACGTGAATTCTCATGAATCCTTCTGACATGAACTAAAGACGTTTCCCGTTTCGCAGGTTCATTGATTTTTCCACCTGGTCTCTCTAGTACGTCCTTCTTTAAGCAGGTTATTCTCATCATTATATAAGCGTGGTGGTGACAAACATATTCTGTTAGAATCTGAAAATAGAATGGGTGAATCGTTGCGCTAGGTATCCCGGAAGTCTTCACAGCCCTGCGAACGTCTAAAGCCCAGTCTTAACATATTGGTTTCGATCAAAGTTAAGAATTCTTCTTTCGAGAATAAGGGTTCCAGGTTCTTAAAGTTAAACTGACAATATATTCAGGGGAAAACAAATAATATCACACAAATAATAACAAATCTAAAGAAAACTTCATTATAAATTAAACCTCATGTGTGATACTTGTTACCATTAAATGGAACGTAATGTTCTAAAACAAACCACAAAAAAAGTCAGAATTAGATGTCTTTGTTTGAACGTCCAAATAACTTTCATGTTCTCCTGCCACACTGTGGTAGGGTGAGTGTGGATCCCGTTCACCTAAATATACTGGCATGCAACTGTTTGTTCCTACACCAAGGCAACAAGTGGGATGGCGTCACCCCCGCGTCAGTGTATTTATCTCGATGCACATATTTGTTGCAGATATTCAAAACAACCCTTAATTGAGACGTGTTTTGCTAAAAGTATGTTTTGTGAACGTCAGACAATTTTCTGTTGCACGGAATAAATATTTCGCTTGACCATTGTTGAAGTAGGTGACTTAAACTAGATGAATAGGAACCAGATAAGCACAGGTTAGTTAGATTTTAAACATAACTAAATTATATTTTGATAAGAGAATGAACAAATTGAATGTTCTACCTAGAAGGGCGAGATGGCTGAAGTGTCAGGCTAGCGACCCAGCGAGGTTGAGGTGACGGGATCGAGCCCACCTCTGACCGGGTATAAAAACCTAGTTGTGGCTACAGTGTTTGTTTGTTTTTCTTTTGGGTTCGGTTTTTTTTTTGTTGTTGTTGTTTTGTTTTGTGTGTGTGTGTCTGTTTGTCTGTCTGTGTATGTGTCTTTAGGTATTTCGTTGCAAACAAGAAAGCTTTAGAAAACATCCTGTAATCTGTCACAGAAGGAAGTGGGCATTGACGCTGCATCTACTTAGTCCAGGGCGATTTGACGATGTGAAGATCACATTTCACCCTTCATGAAGCTGCCCACGGAAAGTTAAGTATGTTCCGAAATACAGTACACTGAAAACATATGATAGACACGTCACTATCTTCAAGTACCCCTTTCGTTGGAACTATATTGTCTAAAAACATTTCGGGACAAAATTACATTGCATCACCTACATGTATCCTGTGAACATTCAGTCCAAATTTTGAAAGCTTCTAAACTCGATAACTTCGATTTTGCTTTTTTCAAATACAAAGACATTCATCTTTGCAAAACACACTTGTGTGATAAACATGTATCACCTTCGTCTCCTTGACAACTGGCATTTGAATGAGCAACTGTTGAAATAATCCTTAGGATCTTTTATGCAACATCAATTCTGACGATAAATGTGGGGAAATAACCTTCCAAATACCCACATATTCTGATAATGGATCAGCTGCCATTTCATGTAATCTCGATATTTGAAAAGAACATTCTTAGTTAGTATCCTAACAGATAATGAAAATGTGTATTTAATGAAAACAAATATTTTTCCCAAATGTTTGCGATGAATACGCAGCACGACAACGCACCATGGCAATGTGTGTTGATCAGCAAAGCCCGTGTAATGAATTATTTTGAATGTTCGTGGATTGCAGTGTACTTCATCCATACTGACCAGCAAAATAATCACAACTCAGGGTGTTTGTCAGAGTTTTAAATAGAACATATAAACATGAGCGCTCACGTTTAGATTTCATTTGTTTTTTGAAAATTGCGTTTCTTTTGCTATTCAGTATATAATTATTCTTTGACATGATCCCATGGACTTGTTGTCTATCATCCTAGTATGACACAGTAATTGCAATAGCATCCTTTGTTCAGATGCAGTAACTGAAATAAATGTCGACAGTTTACCAGTTTATAAAGACAAGGAAGCAAATTTACAATACCCTGCTTCAACACGCATAGAAGACTAGGATAAGATTACTCATGAGATGACATTGTATTGTGTAGCAAGTGTTCTCAGGAGGAAGCCAGATTACTGCCTGGCGACATCTGCATAGGGATTGACAAATCAGACTTGATTTTGTTATTTCGTCGGAGCAAGAGAACCCAGATGTACTGTGAGTACACAGTGCCATTTTGAATGTGGACAAATACAACATATGTCATATTTGGGATTTCAACTTCTTAGTAAAGTACACATTCTACTACTTTTTTGGGTTGAGTCCCATCCGGGATGTCAACATGTTGTCCGACATGTTGTCTAAACTGTATTATTTCTTCAGTCCCCATGAGTGCCGGTTTAGACAGCTTCCACTGTATTCAACACCCGGGTCATAATAATACTGATTTTCTCTAAAAGCAAACGTGAGATTTGTGGCAAAGTAGTTATGAAATATATATGAAACTGACTGATTATGTCATTATATATGTATGTTATACCATATATGAATGGTAATAAATAATAACAAGGATGTATTGTTATTATTTTTTATTACTGTGACTAGTTTTACATACGATGGAAATAAATAAATTTACCACTTCTGATAGATATGCAACAGTATGACGATCCTGACATTTAGTAAACATTGATATACAACATTTTAACACAAATACATTAAACCGTCCTTCTCGTTAATAACCACACGTTTCCTTGCACCCATGGGTGTCGGATTAAAGAGATTTGACTGTATATATGACATAAATACCTGGTATGTTGGAAAAAAAACAAGTGACAAACCTTTCTACGATCTTACTGTAAAGTTTTGGCTCTGTGAAATAAAGCGTAATACCTTAATGGTCCATCAAACCCATCAGGCGACAAAACATTGTTGTAGATCAGACAATTGTTTTGTAAATGCTCATAAACGATACACCAAGACCCTTACTTCACTTATAATTACATACCTAGTACCGATCCTTATACCATCAACATCCTCTCTTGAACTACTAATATCCATTCAACATACACTTTGTCAAAGCTCCGTCTGAGTTATCTCGTTAACTACGATTAAGATCGAAATGACAACATTTCCTTACAGTCGGACAACCATTTGTAGTAAAAGAAAACCATAGGAATAGCCTGTTTTACATATTTCGCCCACAACTACTTCATAAATGGCTATTTATCAAAGATATCGCACTTAATGTCGCCCTAATTGCTTCTCTTCCCTCGACCAGCATGTCGTTCACGATCGATCCTAATTTCTATGTGTGCTTGGTCAGGATTTGCTGTCAACATGGAAACAGACATTCCTGTCTGAAGGTAACCACTACAATCAGATTTGATGATTGTTTGCGACATGACGCTTTCCCCTCTCGCCAAGGGATGCTGCAGAGGCCGTGGGAACGAAGGGGATATTGTGTGACAACATCGGCTAATCGTTCAGCCTGTCTGACGCTACAATGTAGGTATCATTTTATTTCTGGTGGATCTTAAAAATATGCACATGTCAAATGTCAAGTTTGGAACTGAGTCCATTCTAGATCTAACACATATGTTACATACTGTTAAATCCGCATAATAACGGTTGCAATTCCAATGAGTCAAATCAACCAACCAATGCATTATCACGGCACTACATTAGCATTACCCCTGATCTGTGGATACGTTTTCAAGCCAGTTCCATAACATGTATTCCTTAAAGTTAGTTCAGAAATTGGCCTTACATGTGACATTATTATTGTATTTCACATCACTTTCATTGGTCAACAAGTGATGTGATACTGGCCATATTGTGGACTTGTCAGCGAGAATGAGTACAAACATTTCATGTGGAACTGCCAGGTTATCGATCAAAGCTGTTTGTATGAAACACTGCTTGAATATCTACAGTTAGGGCACTCTTCAAGTGATAACGACATGCTTAGTCTTTAGTGAGTGGGTGAGTATCCCTGTAATATTATGGTAGAGGGGAAGTGGGTGGCATCAGAATGGGCTTCACACATTGGATCTGTGTGGGAATCGAACCGCCTCTTTGGCGTGACGAGCGATCGCATTAACCACCAGGCTACCCCAAAACCATGCTTTGTCTTCAACAACATTCAACAAGTTGAATCAGGTATGTGAGTGAGTGAGTTTACGCCTCACTCAGCAATATTCCTGCCATATGGTGGCAGTCTGTAAATAATCGAGTCTGGACCGGATAATGCAGTGATCAACAGCATGAGCATCAATCTGCGCAATCGGGAGCCGATGACATGTGTCAACCAAGTCAGCGAACCTGACCACCCGATCCCGTTAGTCGCCTGTTACCACAAGCACAGTCCTCTTTTATGGCAAGCATGGGTTGCTGAGGGCCTATTCTACCCTAGCCCTTCCTGTATTCACGTGCTAGTAAGTGCTCTGAATAGAGTAAATAGTAACATGAAATATATACAAGAATGTCTCTTATTCTGGCTACGCTTGGCATTAATTCCTGTCTTTGGTTTGTTGGTAGATGTCTTGTCATTCTCAGGGAAGGTTCTCAGCGTTCACGGGCGTATTTGGAAAGAAGTACTGCAGTGACAAAATCTTTATATTTTTTATATTTTTACCACACGGTACGAGTAGTTTCATTTGAGAGAATGAGCAGCGGTCATTGATACAGAGACACTAAGTTGGGTGACTTCGACGTTTTGTGTCTTGCACTCAGTTTGATATGATGATTAAAGGTGTAAAACTGATCATTGTTGATAAGTAACGATCTTTTACCAGCACATGTCATCCACGTTGATCACATACAGGTACCTGTAGTACATGATGTCCATTCGCGGTGGGCGAGCTGTCTAAAGCGCCAGGCTAGTGATCCAGCGAGGTTGAGGTGTCGGGATCAAGTCCACCTTTCACAGGGTGTAAAAACCTTGCAGTCAACATTGTCCGCAGACTCTTTCAGTGTTGTCACAACCCTTAGTGCACAGTACACAAACCTGTGCACTTAAAAGAACCCACGAATCCGTTGGTACATGACCAGATGGTGTCCATGTAAACACGTGCATACACCTAGTTGCGGATACAGCAACGTGCAGTAAACTTGGACAAAGTACTGTGACTATATGTCCCAGTCCATCTACCTCTGAATGGGTACCTCGTTAGGATGAGAGAGCCTCAATTTAACTCGGTGTGCCAAGTGGCAGTTGTATACTCCCCAGGGAATTGACATTGAAATACGATGTGCTGTAGAGATTGACATCAAGTGATCGAAGGAAAAATACCAGCGCCTTGAGCATGCACTAGTGCGGGATATGAGCGCTATGTAATATCATATCATTCATTGTGACAGACGGAACCTATATCACTGATACCAAACTGTTGGTCATTGAATCCCAGGGGACTACTCTAGCATTAATAATAACCATTTTCCCTAGTTATTCACAAGATCAACCATGTCGCGAATAGCATACTTTAAAGTTTTAAGTAATAGTCTATGTTGAACTCAATCCCAAATTGGACTAGTAGCGATGATCAGTGTTAAATGTCTTCCAATCAGCCTGGCATTCTCAGAAAGAGTGTCCCTTCATCCGAAATGAGCAATGTATCAGAGCCAATTAATCCACGGGAACAGTTGATACTCTGCTGAGTGGATACGGGTCTGTGGGTTTACTTTAAGTCCACTGTAGTATTTGGAAATCAATACAATTTACTTGCACGTTCATCGTGGTATCTGACTGGTGTAACACACTGTATGACGCTTTCTTTTTTCATTCCATATTCTGTCGCGACTTACAACCGGAGACGCAGGATGCACCCACCTCTTGAAGAACATCTTGCTTAAGGTTATGACGAAATCGTTTACCAAACCCTTCCTTCAAATTAGCTATTCTGGTGTTGTATTTAGGTAGTTTTTATGTAATAGATTTGTTGGTATTTTGGGTTGCGGCTGTGACGGATGTTTTTTGTCGTCGTTGATGTTTTTGTTTTTGTTTTGTGTTTATTTTGTATATTTGTTTGTTTTCTGTTAGGTCGTGTGGTTTCCTTTCGGGTATTTTTTTTTTTTTTTGTCGTATGTGTTTGTTTTTTTACTGGTTTTATTTTTGCTATTGCTTTGTTGGTTTTGGTTATGTTGTAGTGTGTTTGTATGTTTCTGGTTTGGTTTTCTGATGTTGTTACTGTTTCTTTTGTTGTTTTCCAACCTAAACTGATCCTAAGTACCATTACATGAAATATCAACCATTCATGATCCCTAGCACCCTGTTTATTACTGGCGAAACCAGAACATATAAACCCTGACTTTGAGAAATGTATTCGATGTTGTGAAACATTCAACTGGCAGATAGGATACGATCAACTTGGTCAGTGAGTCACAGTTTGCTTTATTTGTAGTGAAGAATATGACACAAAGTTATAGTTTGACGTGCGGTCAAATGTACTCTATGGAACTTTGGAGGCCTAAATATTATCCATTTATCCATAATTAAGGAAGTCGGTATTTTGCTGGTGATTTCATCACTTTAAAACTCAGATTGAAGTTAACAAAAACACGGGGGATAGATTTCAACGCAAGCGCTTATGGCAAGGAACTATAAAGTGAATAGGGACCTATTATATTCGAAGTGAAAAAAAATCTGCTGGTATTTTGCTGGTGATTTCATCACTTTTAAACTCAAACTGAAATAAACAAGAACACGGGGGATAGGTTTCAGCGCAAGCGCTTATACCAAGCAACTATAAAATGAATAAGGACCTATTATATTCGAAGCGAAAAAAACATCTGCAACGAAGAAGAAATTACGAAACTGAAAAGTGTCCCTACATGGTAACTAATTTTTTTTTAACTTTGTGACCCTGTTTAAACAGTTGGTTCAAACATCCGTGGCTGGGTATAGTCTGACAAGAATTTTTTTATGGATGATCAACTTCTTTATTGCAGGGTAGCGACGTTTCGGTATAGATTCTTATACCGTTTTCAAGCGTGTGGGGAATGGCAGGGGGAGTACAATATATATACAGCAGAGATGAGCATGTGATGACAATACAACAATAACAGGATTAACAATAACTATTTGAGGTAACAATACATTAGAGAAGTGTTGAGGTAAGCTGATTAAGGACTGAAGCCAGCGGGTGAGTTGACAGAAGCCAGAGTGAGATGAGTGGATTAATTGGTGGAAGCCAGGGTGAGTTGAGTGGATAAATTGAGACTGGGGGCCAGAGTGGGTTGATTAATTAGTGTTAATGATGCAGTTGAATGCCGGAGAGACAAAGACGCCTTGATCCCTGTTGATTGTTGGGTTGTGTCTGCGGATTTGTACTGCTTCAGCAAGTTTGCGTTGTTTGAAGTCATGTTTGTTGCTAGCAAGTGTTGTGACAGTGTCCCAGTTGATGTTGTGGTCAGGAAATTTGGTGATGTGTTCCGAAATGGCTGATTTTGTGTCACCTTTGTTTGTGGAGGTTTTGTGTTCTTTGATGCGTATGTTGAGTGGTCTGGATGTTTCCCCAATGTAGTTGCTGCCGCAGCTGCAGCTGATGTTGTAGATGACGCCTTTAGGGTGTTGTTGTTGTGTACTGTGTTTCCTACCGTCAACTCACCCGCTGGCTTCAGTACTTAATCAGCTTACCTCAACACTTCTCTAATGTATTGTTACCTCAAATAGTTATTGTTAATCCTGTTATTGTTGTATTGTCATCACATGCTCATCTCTGCTGTATATATATTGTACTCCCCCTGCCATTCCCCACACGCTTGAAAACGGTATAAGAATCTATACCGAAACGTCGCTACCCTGCAATAAAGAAGTTGATCATCCATAAAAAAATTCTTGTCATCTTTATCTCAGCAACTTCTAGAATGCCTCTCAAACAGTTTGGGTATAGTCTGTTGGGCTCACCAAGCCTCTACGTCATGTATTTTGGTCCTACGAATCAGAGTACACGTAGAGGCATTGTGACATTGTCATAACGGACATTGAGTAAAATGTCAGCTGTTGAGATTGTCTGTGTTATGATCTTATCAGCAATAAAACCTTTAGGCATAATCCATTAATAAATATTTACGTCTTTCAGATATCGGTATGATATCTCGAGAGACCGGCTGCTCTTTCCAACGATCCAGTTCAAAACATTAAAAAGTGATTCGCACAGTATGTCATATTATACGAGCAATCGAATAGATGAAAGTAATAAAAATGCTCGATGCGATACAAAGACCACCAAATAATGGCATTATCCACAAACTAGGGTCAGTTATATGTATATCTGCAAGATATTTACCATTGGCCATAGCAGAAATTAGGTCCAGCATGGATAGGGATAACAGGCGTTATATGTTTTTATCACACCGAGCACAGTGATGCAGTAATGGGTCAGCTTTAAACGCTTTCTCTGCCAAAAGATTCCGAGAATACACCGAAAAAGCAAAGCCAGGAAAACATCTACAACGAATACGAAGCAGACATTCATTTCGTCATTTTCGTTGAACACCTATTACACACCTCACGTTCATTAACCTATCACGTATAATCTTAACTCATGGTGGCTGGTGAAGTAGGTAGTATTCAGTTGTTCTCTTTGAAGATATACGACCAAAGGATCCTTTGGAGCCTCTTTGTTTCTCTCCATTTTGGTTTGTCGTAGTGCATTATCTTCGCTGTATTTCAGAAAGGAGTGATTCATTATTGTTCATGTCTACCATTGTTAATTGCAGAAGGGTTTCTGTATGCTGGGTTGATCCACATTACACATTGAAGGATTTCTTTCTCCAACAGTTAGTACACGTGCCAGTGATGTACAAATTCAAATTTTCATTAAATCAAGGATGACAGTAATTAGATGTACATTATTCGATACATGAAGAAAGATCATTGCTTAAATTGCCGCGATACATAGTTCATCACCACACATATTGATTTCCAATACGAAAACAATACGACAAACCCCTTTTCATCTTTTCTGACTACTTTTATTGGTTATGGAGGAACAGAAGAATTAATTAATGTCGGGTGTGTTATGTCCACCTGGACAATGATACATCCAAGAAGATCATGATTCATTCCATGTGGAGTTATATGGATGAACATTGGTATGAAGCTGGAAGACTCGACGCTTTACTAATTCAATGTTATCAGTTCATGAACATGGTGGTATGTGTTACATAAACGTATTGCATTATTTCTTAAACTGTTCTTACAGTGTTCTTATGGACCATCTTTTAGAGTGGGTGAGTGAGTTAAAAGTTAACGTTACACCCTCGTTTATAAAGCTTGGTTTCAGTGAATGGAAAGTAATGTGCACTGCGACAAACAAAAATCGGAAGATATTTCACCAAGATATCTAAATCAGATTCATTGTGACCAGACAGTAGGTCACCTCATATTCTCGGCCATTGAATTCTGCCACTGTGAACTGTCAATACATCTATCAGTAACGAGGAAATGTAATAAATTATACCGTTCACATGTGTTTAACATTTCTATATAACTTATTTGTGTCACTCAGAATTATTTGCGTATACAGTTCTGAGTTACTGCTAGACACATATTAGATGATCCTGCGCACTAAACGCATTTGTGACAAGAGAGGCGGTACAACGAATTGGGCGAGTACAGGTAGCTTGACGATTATGCACGTGCAATACATGTTAACCGTGACATGAAATCAACACCGCATATTCCTTCGAATGATAAGACTGCAATTTCAGGCATAAGATACTGATATTCTAAGCTAACCTTTAGTTAAGACGAAGACAAATAGATGATTGGGGCATTGACAAGCATTTTAGATATTCAACAATTTTGTTAAAAAAACCCAGGAAACTGTCATTTGCTTCATGAAATGGATCGGTGGTCCTAAACATATTTGCTCAGTATATTGTGTAGATTCAATTCGTTGGGATCGTACCTGTTCCCAAATCGAGTGTGCAGTAACAATTCATGCGTGAAACGCACGGGGAAAATGAACTTCTCCATATTTATCAGACAACCTGTCTCCCTCTTGTTTCAAGTGGATCGTTCTGTGGGGCGATCCCAAGTATGCAATTTGGGGTCATTTGTCAGGTCGTGGATCATCTTATATGTGTTTACCAGTAAGTGATCGTTTCAGGTTGGAAGTCGACAGATAACAATAGCTAAAATATTCTGGCGAGAAAGAAGTCGTTTCGAAATGTGTTTAAATACAGGACATTTATCCTTGAATTGGCACTTGCGTGATGAAATCTATTTTCGTGTTCTCTACCAAGAGGCATTATCATTAGTGATTGTTGAAATATATCGTTGGTTGTTTTCAGTATCTCAATTCTGACCTTCCAGACACCCACGTCTCCAGATCATTCAAATGGGTGTATTTTATCTGTAGCCATAGCGATGCCCAAACTGTACCTTTATGATGAAAAATATTGATTCTAACATCAGTATTGGCATATCTAAAATGGGTGTGCGCGTGCATGCGCGTGTATGTGTGACACTAGTTTCAGTAACCTTTCAGGCAAGGGAAACAGAATTAGATAAATTTTGAAAAATATGTTTTGTAAACAGATAATGCCGTCTTATCATTATCATTATAAATTAGCATCTGCGATTGTTAATGGCTGTATTTTCAAAGGAGGTTAAGTTTATTGGTAATATTATTGTGCTCCCCTTAGCGGGTACGTAAGTCCCAAAACTTTCAAACTCAAATTTACACTTACCAGCAGTAGTAGTCTTGTTATTTGAAAATTTCTGGTAAATTTTTTAACAATCGCCAGTGGCTGAAGGGATGGTGTAAATCCAACTAGGGTCCATAAAGGTAGTAAAAGTAATACAGGTATTAAAAGTAAAAGTAAGTCCCGATGGTCCATGGCATGATTCTGTACCTTCATTGTTGGCGATCTACAGTCTATTTATATGTTATGTATTGTCAAAATTGTGCTATTATTTTTAACCTCATATGCTTTGTTTAATTTCGAATTGTGGTAGTCTAGTTGTTTTATCGTCTTTTGACAACGGTTGTTTTAATATATACATTATTCTTTATATTCAATTTGTTCTCGTCACGATATGGTTAAAATATTGCCGATGTGACGCTAAATCTTAGCTCACTCGCTCACTTTCATCAGTGATAAGTAGCCCGTTTTTATATTGTACTGTCCAAAACAAGTTTTCAACTTTTAAAGATATTTAATTGCTAGTTCATTCACTCACTTACATCCAGGTAGGGGAAAGTATGCATTTGGAAATTTCATTTCTCTCAAACAATGCAAATGTTACCAATCGTGACTAGGTTGAACACAATGACACAATGACACAATGCAAACATATGGCCTAAAAGACAATGGTGGTTTGTTTCAAATACATCTCCTTTGAGTATGCATTTCTTGTTGGCAGCCACCATCATCCGTCATTCTGACTTCTGTGTAACTCATAAGAGTGTAGACCGTGAAGGTACCGGGGTAGAATAAGCCTACCGCAACCCATGCTTGCTATAAAAGGCGACTATGGTCGTCGTAAGAGTTGACTAAGGGGATCGAGCGGTCAGACTCGCTGACTTGGTTGATACATGTCATCGGTTCCCAGTTGCGCAGATCGATGCTCATGCTGTTGTTCACTGGATTGTCTGGTCCAGACTCGATTATTTGCAGACCGCCGCCGTATAGCTGGAATATTGCTGAGTGCGGTGTAAAACTAAACACACTGACACATAAGAGTGTAAAGGTCTGCACTTTCCGAAATATTCATGGTGGGATCATCTAGTAAAATGACAGAGTATCCTGAAAGCCCAAATCGCTATCTGGGCTTCGTGTAAAGGGGTACAAGGGACCTGAACCCGCCATGAGATTAACCACTCTGCTATAATCACGTAACATGTGACCTATACTTTGAAAAAATGTGCAAGTGAAACAAAAGTCTAACTCTACTCGAAATCTGACAAGATTGTCTATGAACATGGGGCTTACGGATCTGCAAAGTCATCATTACACAACTTTTACACAAGTTTCTACAAGACTGCACAATCCAAAATGTTCCTTACAACATTTCAGTGAAAGGATCAACCAAGTTACTCATCTTTTTTCGGTAGTGAGTAGTTGTCACTATTGTATGTGGTAGGTATTGTTGATGTTCTTCTTCTGCGAATTTCATCTGCAAAAAAATGTAACCAATAACATAGTAAAGGTAATGGACGATGAAGTCCTACCTCGTCAAATCTGTACGTAGACATCCCTGCACAAGAAAGCCTTAATTCTGTCTTAAGTATTCTCCATGACTACGAAAGTCAAATGAGGCGGCTTTGCTTACATTTTATGTAAACCTGAATTCCTTGTTTCTCCAGTTACTTGTACAGTGTTATTGAAATCTCAATACCTTCTCATTACTGCGATCGCTTTTAATGCGTGTGGTTATTTACATGTCATTGCAAGTACATTAAAAAACCATAAATTTCGAACTTCGTCTATTGTCACCACAAGTGTTTCATACTTAAAGTTGAACAGAATCTTGAACTAATTTGCAGTTGGCAGCGTAGGCGTTTTAAGTGTCTGAATGCAGTCTGTGCAGAAATCAGATCTGTACCAGACAGTGAAGAGACTGGGCATTTTCAACTGTCGTTTGAAATGTGTTCAGGCTTCAAATCAATCCATTTGTTCCCGCTTAAGGGCGGCATTTCAGCACGCTTAATCTCAGAAAGACATAAAGAAAACTCTGGGGACAGATTTAAATACCAACGATTAAGAAGCAAGTAACTAAACAGTGAATGGGGGCAACTTTAAATTTAGCTCTTGGTGGGACAGACACGTGTAGCCCTGTTTAAAACAAAGGCTTCTTTAGCTCTTAGTAACATAAACACCTTTAGCCATGCTAAAACAAACACAAAGGCAACCTTAGCCATGTGTATCTTAGAGGAAAATTCAGCTCTTTTAGAGACAGACACATGTAGCCCTGCTTAAAACAAGCATGAATGCAACTTTAGCCATGTGTATCGCAAAGGCAGTTTTACCTCTTGGTGGCACAGACACATGAAGCCCTGCTGAAAAAGAAGCCATCCTTATCCTGTACAGTAGCATGGACACGTATAGTCATATTTTACAGAAACACAAAGGCACCTTTAACCCTACATTTAACACAAAGGCACCCTTCGCCTTATGCTACACAAAGGCAAATCATTCCTTAGAGGTGTGACCTTCCGGGAACAAATGTTAACTCCCAGTCATTGTTAAATTATCACAACAAACACCAGCTTGTGGTTAATCCTTCAGCAAAGAAAAACTGAAATATCTACACCTCGTTTCAAAACTGTTCGGCATGAATTATCCATTGCTGAAATCGCACGTGCATTCAATAAATCCAGATTTTGGTTACATGTGACAGACCTTGAGACTGTATTAAAGACCCCCAAAGAAACCCACTACGAACTCAGTCAAATAGCTTCAAGGTATGACTTTCTGTTCTGAAGTCCACTTGAGTTTTCTTGCTTTGAGACCGTATAAAATTTACAGTCCGTAACTGGCAGATATTTTAAAATGAATAACGCCAATTAGTTGTAACATTGCATATGTCATCTAAACATTAACTCATGAACTCACTCACTCACTCACTCACTCACTCACTCACTCACTCACTCACTCACTCACTCACCCACTCACTCACACTAAGTGTGGGGTTAACACCCAACGAACTTACATGACACGTGCAGGTTATCATGAATGCGTGTGAATAATGATGACGATGAGTGCGATAAAATGCTAACAAACAATGGTATCATGCACAGGCTCGGGTCAGATACAGTTATCTAGTTAAGACGTTTACAGCTTTGGAGATCATGCAAGAAATTATGTTCAGTACAACAGAAGACATAACAGACAGTTATGTGATGTTTCAACACACTGGTTAAACAACCTTCCTACAACAACAGCGTTCACCTGATGAAAGAGTGGGAATTAACGTCTGAAACGTTAACGTTAACGTCTGAAACGTCGTGTAAAGAACAACAAAGAAGTCATGTATTCAAAAATAACTCTTAAAATGTTTTCTGTCTTTACCTCCCACAACGATATGTTGGTCTGATTCTTCAGGCATATTTGTATTCGTGCCACATACAAGTGACTGTTATGTTCAAAATAGAGGTATTTCATGTGATGGGCGCTTGAATCATGCATGGTGCTGGTGTGTTTCAACACCCTTGGGTTTTTTTGTTGTATTTTACAGTGTTTCATTTCACTCACACTCAACGAATATTGAAGTTCTAAAGTGTCGTTCAAATTGCCCATTACGCACACAAAAAGTGCATTTACTTAGGCGCCTAAATGTGACCTCATCGCGTTTCAGTACATATGTGGCTATCAATTTTTAAGGTGTTCCCATACTTTTTGTTTGTAGTATATATTCCTAAAGCCCTTACCATAAACTGTCGTGATACCAACGTTAGCAAAACACACGAATTTACAACAAAGACACGTCTTTGGAGACCACGTTTATTTAAGAAAGATTTATAAGAAAGCAGAAAGGATTAACGCACGGTAGATTATAGGCATGTGTATTAAGCAGATAGAGTAGCGATATCAGATAGATTTCATTTGTGTCATAGTGATGCTTCGTAATGCCCCCAACCCCTCCACCTCACCCCCTCCACCCCCCATATCAGCACCCATCGGGCCAATGGTGCATTCTTGTAGTGTGCATGAATATGACAATTCACGTTTAGTGGTATTGCTTGTTCAAGAATATGCAAAACACAGCTGCCGTGGACCACAAGGTAGAGACACATAACACTTGACATACGTCACTGGTTACCGAACAAGGGAGGTTCAATACAGTCTCAGACCTCATCAGCTATAAATAATCATCAGCTCCAAAAACTCCTTCCAACGTGTCAACCAACAAGGACACGACGATCAGCATAAAAACCGGCTTTTCAAACAGTTATCTGGTGCAGGTCCAAAGTAATGTACCAGTGGAACTGAAACAACTAGACTCCCTTGAACCTTTCTGCCCTCACCTTAAGACACTTCTCCTTCCGCAAGCTTATTGATTGGTCACCTGGATATTCCAGGTCTTTATTTAAGCACCATTGAGGAGCTGTTATATTATATCACCATATGGTGTCATCGTTACAGAGGAATGGTGGTGACGCATGTGCAACCATGTTGCGGTCGAATCTGGAAATGGAACCCACTACCATGTGTATCTATCAAGATGGATGGACACCCTTTAGACGACATACTTCTATAAAGTTAGTAGACAAACATTGTAAACTGAACTTGTATACTGAACCTCGTTCAAAATGTTCTGAAAAAGCAATATTCCACGAAAATGAAACAATAAACATATCTAGAGAATACGTATTACAATATTTCATAAAACGTTCTTTCACCGTTGCTCTGAATCCTCGTTTGTACAGCGTGTTATCAGCAAAACCAAATTGGCAGAAACAGATGCATCAAAATATGCAGGCATGCAACCGTTTGTTTCAAGGCTAAGACTATACGCGGGATGGCGCGACTGTGTTTATTTTGGTGATGCTTCTGCACTTATTTGTTTGCAGAGATCGCGTTAAAGACAAACACTGATTGATCTGTGTTTTGATAAAAGTACGTTTCTTGTTGAAATGTCTTTATTAAAAGGATTATAAAAGTCAGATAACTGCCTCTTATAACTGGTGGTATGGAATAAATATACTTTTGTCGAAGATAATCAGATAAACACGAGTGAGTTAAAAATTCTCCTCGAAATATCTCAGCCATATTGGTGACGAGAGAATGGACCAGTTGAATAGCTGGTTGCTCTTCTTAGAAGGCATAAGTGGTTCTCCGAACTCACAGGCATTTTAATAGTCTGTTGTTTAGAATTGGGAATATTTCTTTCTTCTCAGTAGGACATTCATCTGTTCAAATGTCTCATGGAGGACGGTCGTTTCATACAGGACAATAACCCGATCAGGTCGACCAGACCAAGGAACTGGTGGGAAAGCACGATTGCGGGTAGTAATTTTTTAGATCAAACGTGAGCGTTTTAGACTTGCGCATGTGTTAGGTCGCTGTCTTTGAACATAAGTAGAATGGGGCTAGATTGTCTGTTAATAATGACCTATACTGTAATGTTCCATATCCATGCGCACATTCCCGAACAAAACATGCGTTCCTATAGACGCCTAGTAAGGTTTTTCTAAGTTCAGTGTTTCTTACTAATGCAAGACATTTAACTTTGCAAAACATACCACCGTGATATGATTTATTTCCTTGTTCTCCTTGTCAGCTGGCATCATCTATTTAGCATTAGCCACTGAAGAGAGACATACCTACTTCCTTTTAGCGATGCCCGTGAAGGTCCGGGGTAGAATAGGCCTTCAGCAACCCATGCTTGCCTTAAAAGGCGGCTAAGGGGATCGGGTGGTCAGGCTCGCTGTCTTGGTTAACACATTTCATCCGTTCTCGATTTTTTTTCAGACCGCTGCCCTATAGCTGGAATATTGCTGAGTGCGGCGTAAAACTAAACTCACTCAATCACTCCTGTCAGCGAAGCGACATCAAATGTGACGAACCTTCCAAACATCCACGTTTTCAGATAAATGGGCAGAATCCAATTCATGTGAAACCTTTCCTTGATACTCAACGTCATTTGTAGACACTGGTGGTATCATGACAGACGAAGGTTTCAATAATGTAAATGCACAATGTCCAAAATTATCAAGAATTATGATTGCAAAAGTACAAAAAGTTCTAACACTGTTTTGCGTTTCATAAAATATGTATGATGTTGATCAACAAAACAAATGGAATGCAATGTTTTAATGTAATTTGAAAGTACACTTTAGCTGTAATTACTTTTTCTCAAGTTCAAATGACCTAGCTTTCTTTCTAGCAAGTTTTACTATATACACTATGTTTTTAGCAATAAAGTACAGATGAAGAAACAGAACTACAAAATCAGAAAACATGACCATTAGAAGATAGCCTTTGTCATGCTTTGCATCAACACGCATAGCAAAAGGCAAGATTAGAAGATCAGCTCTGTTTTCACTGACTTTGTTATACAAGTGTTCTAAGAGTGAAGTCAGAATACTTTCTGTTAACATCTGTTGTACAATGGAGACAGACAAATAAGGTTTGAGTTTCAGTTTGCCGGAGCTACAGCACATTTCCATATCGAAACTGACTTTTTGTAGAATTGCACATTAATATAAAAAGTAACTCATTATACAGAATGCTTTCCCATGAATACACTGTGAATGTTAATGTACTTCCTGCTTGAAAATTAGAATTGAAGGGGTCACAGATGTGGTGCCATGTCCGTTTCTTCCCATATTTGTCATATATGTTCAGAGAGTTCAGTGTCTCAGATATTCTAATCTAGGTGAACTTTAGATAAAATGTCCTAACCTTTTTAAACATTTGGATGTGTAAACTGTTGCTGGTATAGAATAGTTGGACACATTTTCTATTCTCAAAGCTATTTCTTATATCTCCATACATTTTCTGGATGGAGACATGCTCTATTTAGTGAAAATTCTGGAAGTACCGGAAATCATTTCGGATTTCGGGTGGAATGTTTGGGTGTTTGCGCGGTAAACAATGTCTCAAGCCGTTTTCACAACGACCATTCCATCCTATTCTTTGTCCTGTCTTGACTGTCATCGTATCGAGTTCTCATAAGCCACGTGTAGTCACTAATCGCCTCTTTTCCCTTCGAGTTAATATCAAACTGAGAACACAACTCTCTTAATAATGATAACAAATCATTTGTCTTTCCAGTACATCACTCGACTAATATAATTCTAAGACTAACATCCAGATAATTATGGCTGAAAAAATACACTGGCACATCAATAACCTAAGTTATTTCTAATTATGTACCTAGTCACACAGACATGGCACGAAAAACTAATATCCTCTCACCATACAATTTCTCAAACCTGCGTCTCAGGTGTCTGATTACCAGCAATTAGGGTCGTATAGAAATCATTTCCTTACAGCCGGACAACAGTTTGCAGTTATAGAGATCCATGTGAACAGTCAATATTACGTACAGCGCCCAGCACTACTTCATCAATAGTTATTTTCTATATACTATCACAATAGCTATCCTCCTCACTGATATGTATTTACGTCATTAATGTCATGTAATGACATTTTCGTAACGTCATGTAATGACATTTTCAATCATCATCCCGGAAATGCTTAACGGAATGTGTACAGAAATACTGCATCTCTTCTCTACATCAGCATGTCGTCCACGATCGATCTCAATTTCTGTGTATGCCTTACAGCCGCCGTGGAGACATGTATGCACTCTCAGTGATCAAACAGCTTACTGATGATCATTTATAACACGAAGACAAATTACAGAAAATTATCAATAAATGCATCCATGTCTAAATATTCATATCAATGCTCTGATGGGTTTGATATCAAGTTATTTCCATAAAACATCATCTCTGGCCGAGCATGGTACAACAAAAGCTATAACGTGTTGATTTGTAGAACACCGCAAACATAACACAGTCTTTTCTATGAAAGAATGAAGAAAAAATATGACCTCTTACATTTATCGAGATGTATCATGTGCTGAGCAGATGACTCACGTACGTTAGTGTGGCCTTACAGTCTCAGTACATCTCATATCTGTCCATATATGGTACAACAAAATGGAATGAAATGTAATTTTTTAAAGCGGTCACGGGCAACTCGAACAAAAGACCGTGAGATTCCGAATATACATCAGGTATGATTCCAGTTTAATCCAGTTTATGTGGAAACAATGGAACTGGTAATGTTTATTGTCACGATTTCGTCTCCACGACATCAGTCGATGAAAACAGTCCAAAAGAAATTCCAGAATTGTACGCTTCAAGTCATAAACAATTATTTGTGATAACATATATTGTTCATGAAACAAGTGTTGGTGCGTATTAAATTCTACATTTTAAGTATCAAAAGCAAAGACTATCCGAACGTGTGCCGATTGAAGTGCACTCTTCAGGTACTCTGACACTTTCAACAAAAAAATACATGTTTGTAGCTAATATATTACAGGAGTATGTTCAAGATTATCTTGGTGATTCCGGCAAAAGGTGAAGTATTTTAACCAGACTCGATTATTTACATACACTCGTCATGAAGAGGGAATGCTGTTGAGTGGGGTATTAAACAACAAACACAGACAAACTGACTCGTGTAGTAGGAATCAGAGAACACAAAATTACCTATCATCAACACAGAGTGATACCAACAGCTGTTCACTGAGGTATTCCTTGGCAAGGAATGAACGCCAGCAGGTGTTCATTGAATTATTCCTAGACAAGGACTATATGAACTCCAGCTATTGGTCACTGAAGTATTCCTTGAAAAGGACTGCATGAACTCCAGCAGGTGCACACTGAAGTATTCCTCAACACGGGCACGGAACCTCATCAAATCAACTCACTAAATGAACCAATATCATGTTCTGGTGCAGGTTAAAAATATCATTTCTCAAAGAGCATTGGGTAAGTAAACGTTAATAAGAGAGCACCTGATACGTGATTCATTATGAAAAGAGTAATTCTACGCATTGGGAGACTGGAAAGGGTATTCCCCTTGACATTACTGTTAAAATGTCTTATATCATTATCTAAGGCCACATCGTGACACATTTCCCGTTTGTTTCTATCGTAAAATATATCTTCTTATTGTCTGACTATGACTAAATAATAACAGTCCTGCTAAGCCCCTAGCAGGAAGTCTGCTAAGGTTACTGCTCAAGAAAATCAATTATTAATGTTGTAAAAAACTCACTGAAGCTTATCCCCACTCTCTGGAATGTTGCATATCAGAGAACCAGAGACGTCGGTGATATCTTTTTTTATAAAAGATATAATATGTATTGGACCAGCTATACTATATATTTCTATTTACTATAATGAACAATATGAAAGCCGTGGAATTGTCCAAAGGGAATATCAAGTGACAACACCAGCTAATTTTTCAACCTTTCTGACTCCAGTGAAGATATCGTTTGATGTTTAGTATTTTCCAGTCATGAACGTATGGTAAATGTCAAGTTTGAGTGCGTCAGTTTCATGTGGGATATGACTCAAGTTGTCCGCTTAACTGTACATTAAAGTCGTGCAAGTTGACGTGGCATGCCATCCAGTTTACGAAAACAAAAGCTGTGCAGCAGAAATCAAAGACTACGTCTTGATATTAATATAATAGTAGATGCAAATGTTCCTGTGGTGGTGAAAGACGTCTTCTCTACAAATCCATTTATGAACATTACCAATGCTTTCGACATTTTAAAAGTGGACGATTTATGCTTTTTGAAGTTTAATTGACGTTTACATAAATATCATGGCATACACTGCCATACACTACGCATTTAAGTCACGTGGTTGATGACTGTTGGAACACTTTTTCTGCTGCGAAGTTACATAAATGGGACCAGTGAAGGTAAGTGGCAGAATAGGTCTTCAGCAAACCATGCTTGCCATATAAAGCAACTATGTTTCTCGCAAGGGCGACTAAGAGGACCGGGTGGTCAGTCTCGCTGACTTGGTTGACACATCGGTCATCGGCTCCCAATTGCGCACATCGATGCTGTTGATGACTGGATTGTCTGGTCCGGACTCGATTATTAACAGACCGCCGCCATATAGCTGGAATATTAAGATTTAATATTAAAATTAAACTCACTCACTCTCTCACTACATAAATAGATCTTATCATGGACAAACTGTTACAACAGACCAGGCAACAGACCAGTTTGAATATTAGTTTTCAAATTGAGCCTGTGTTTCTTAGCAGATAATATATACGACTGAAATGTTAGCACAGTGTAAATAGTTGACCTAAGTGTCACATCTGCTCATGGATAAACCAGTCCTTTCCATCCAAAAGACAAGGGTTCAATCCTCCACATGGGTGCGTTATGTGAGGCCAATCTCCGGATTACCCGGCGTAAATACATCTGGGATACTCACTGAGTAATTGAAACGTCACGGGTTTTGTGTCCGTTTGTTATTTAATTAGCTTTGAAGTTGAAAGAGTGATTGTATGTAACAACATATCTCTTTCCAGACACCAGTCACTGATAATGATAATTATTGCAACATGTGTCTTTGTGTGTATTGGCAGTGACAAAGACAAGGTCCACCTCAAAATGAACCAGTGTCCGATTAAATGAGATAGTGAGTGGTCTTGAGGACTGAAAGGACGTGCTGGAAAAGTGTTTCCGAAGCAGTGGAAATGCGCACCAACATTACATTCCGCTGACCCTCCTTATATCCCACAAACGTTCTACAATTGTGTTCATCGGCTCCTTAATTACTTTACTGTGCTGTATGTTGATGCATTCATGTGCTGATGCATTTTATCCAGGTGCACAATTACAACCACGCCGGAAGTGCCCTCCCAGAAACCGCACACGTCCCGACACGATATACAAGCACACATGTTCAGTTCAGTTCACGAATTACTGCGTTTACATCTGCAAATGTGTACACATAGAGTTCCAAAATATATTTCGATAATTGACATTGCTTTTCTTTGGGCCATTCTATATGTTTGCTGTCTGTCCATTCAGATGTTCTGGTGCAGTGAGTGCATGTAAACACACCAGATGATTGTTGGCTGTAAAGAATAAGCTAGTCACTACATTTCTGTGAAGCCGGGATCCTAATCTGCTTTATCTTGCCGTGTGTTCGTAGGTGTTGTCAGAGCCAAGCTACTTTGTATCAGCAAATAGTCAGCGAATGGAGATTTGAGATGGACTAAAGGAACTGCTGAAAAAGACACCTTGTATATGTTCGTTTACAGCTTAGATATGATCAGATCATGGAAAGAATTCTCTGAAAGAAATCCCCTGGTAGAGGTTTGTCATTGGTAAAGGAACATTGTTATCACAATACAGCGATAAGCGTGATTTTTTCCCTTCTCACGTTCACGGCATCAAACAAGTGCCACGGGATATTTGATAAGATACAACGCATGCTGGAAGACCTCACACACCCAATGTGCAAACCATTATCTTGAATTTACATTTCATGCTTTTGAACTGATGTTGTGGGCACTTGTCGGCAACGTCACTTTTCTGTTTATTGTCAAAGGTACTTCAAAAGTGGCAGTCTTAACTGTGTCCTTCACCAAGTCTGTAATTTTCTTTTTGTAATGAATGTCCTTCAGTCGCCTAAGATAATTCTTTTTGAGCTAACCCGCTGGTTACATGCATCGTGACTACTATCGATTACATCAAAAGTTTCTGATTCGTGATTTGGTTTTAATGTCACTTTTGAAAGAGGGGTGATTTCACCTTTCCAGTCAATTTGCCCTTCACGTCAACCAATATTCTATCAGCTCCAGTCAGTGGTATTTAGATTTCACGAATGTTGATGTACAATGAAGGATGCGCTTTCTACGAAGGTTTCAAAGAGGGACAAACAAGGTGCTGATCAGAATTACATCAGGTCACTTACAGGAGATTGTCTGGCAAATTTCTACTACCTATGTTGCAGTGAAATTGTATGAACGCTGAAATTCAATCTTTTTTCCGGGTGAACTGTCGAGTTCCATTTGACGCCGTTCGGGAAGGATATTTAACTTTTTTCGCAAACACTTATGATAATGACAAAAACACATGTTTATGATACAGAGGTGGAAAGAATAGTTTAAAATCATTTGCAGGTTGCCTAAATTCAGAGGGAACCAGATCCATTTTCCCTTTATCGTAATAATCTATACATATCTGAATTCATAGTACTGAAATAGAAGCTGTCGCCCAAACCGTATCAAAATGTAAGTCTTCTGCGATACACTGCCATCCTAAACATTTATGGGGGCAACTGTTGTACATTTTTTAAGAGAGCTTGCCGGTATATTACGTCATGCACAATCTTCTATACAGCATCCTTGCTCTTGCCGAGCTGGGAGACAAATTTCTCCTGGAATATTTTAAGTCTTGTCGTCTGTGGTACTGCAAACCCACATTCTTGCTACATATGTAAGAATAGGTAATATCATGTTGTGTACAAGGTCGATTCTGTATTTTTGTTTGTTTGTTTTTTGTTTGTTTGTTTGTTTTTGTAGTAAAACCGTGCAAATGTGGTGTTGGTTGTAGATATTTAGGTGAACTCGTCTTTCTTGATTTGCCTGTAAACGTTTGGTAATGACAACATCATGGGGTGGAAAGAAGAATCCTAGATATTTATAACTGGTGAGGGTGTTTGTTTTAAGACGTCTGTTATGTTTCTGAGCGATACTCCGTTCTTGAAAACTATTACCTACGACGTGTCCACATTAAAACTGCGTTCCCATTCATCACAAAGATTACAGGCTCATTTGATTTGTTGCTGTCATCTTGGGGCTCCTTTAGATATAGTTATACCTCTGCACGAGTATGTTTTCCTCTGTTAGCTTATTGATATACAATGAGGAGACGATTGTTCATTCCATACTTCACTGTCAGGCAGGTAGCCATGAGTAGAAATATGTAAGACCACACAGTACCTCAGCATAGCAGTCACATGTGAATGTTGCGCACTCTCAAGCAGATATTATAGAATTTATGAAGGAAAGGTAGATTGTTGAATTCGTTTTAACAATTTTATACTGTATTTATTAACATTATCACCAGATTATGAGAAGATCAGAAGCGTCTGCCGCAGTTCAGATCCCTACACGAAGTGTACAAAACCCTTTCCGCATCCATTAGAAATTCTTTGTCTCAAGTCTATTCCAAAATTCCAACTTTGTCATGATGTCGGAGATGGTGTTAATACTGACAGGAGGGTATCCTGACCCACTGGTGGTACCTGTCACAAACACATGTAATTATATGACAGTTGGACGCCAGACCCAAAGACCATAATGGGGAAAGAGTTGCATTGGGCAATAGATTTGTCAGATTTGGAAATGCCCTAAACATATTTACATTGCTGGAAATATCAAATATAATAACCGCCCCACTGACTTACAGTCGGTTCCGTTTGATACGGAAGACGTGAATATGTATTTTTGAAATGACAGATATATTTTCGTTGAAATGTGGTTAATCAGTGGAGCGTGGTACAATACGGATGGAGAAGGTCTTGTGTCATCAGTGAGAACACAACACAATACGGACACGGCATGGCGGTGGTAGTAGTCAAAACTGACATCCAAACAATTAACAAGCCGAGAACCATTTCTTTATAAGTGCGCGTGTGTGCGTGCGTGTGTAAATGTTTCTATGCACTTGTGCATTTGTACAGCTACCAACACTACAATAAAGCTATATCAGTAACACATATTCTAACAGGTGTGACCTGTTTGGAGGATATGAAAGGAAAATCATCCTTCAGTCTCCTCCTTATGGTGAGTAGATCGGTAACATTCATTATATATGACACATTTATAGTCACATCATCTAGTTGTAAGAAGGACAACTTTCCTGTCAGAATCGCTGTCTGAACTCTACAAATGTGAAGTAATATAACATCATTATTTTTCAGGATATGCCCAAACATAGTCGTCATCAGTTTTGACATGCGATGCGATTTGAAACATGAATCTAATTCCGTTGGCAAATAAAGTTGCCGAAATTACGTCTGGAGTCTAGTTTCTTGCATTAACCGGCGCCAGATTTCACATTTTAGTCATGTAATCACAGGCTACATACGAAGTGTTTGTGCAGCAAACGGATACCTTTAACGCTAGGAAACACGCACCTTCATCAGAAAAATCCCATCTGTTAATATATTATTGGTGGAAGCTCAAGCATAAACAACAATATCATATTTCTGGATTTTCAAGAAAGCGATTACAAGAATTCAATTCTACGTTTCGAAACTGTGAGGCATGCCCAGATGACTTGTATTTCTGCTTCAGGGATATTGAAGACCGAAAATCGTTACCATTCTAAAAATACAGATCTGGTGAAAACACCAGGTTGGATCCGGAACAGGCTCATGTTTGTAAATCACTGTGACAGAGGTCATAACAGGTGTTGGAAAATGTGCGTGACTATCCTGGATATTGACTCATTGTGAAACACATAATGATAAGGCCAGGTGAACGCCTAAATGTGAGAAAACCTGCGCCCGATCGGATAAACTTGTTACAAACACACGCAAAGGCGTAACAAACGTTTCCCTTGGAAACACAGGATCATATAGTAAACGCATGAAATCACTCATGCAAACATTTAATTTATGAAAAATATGTGATACATTTTGAGTATGATTATTTCAAAGTTCCTGAATTTGAAAAGCCCAACTCGTGTTGAGCAACAAATCTTTCCCCAGACACAGTTTCAAAGTTATTGACCACATTCATTGTGAAGTCCGTCTGTTTGGCAAAACGGGGATTGCCACTGTGATCAGAATAGCCATGAGTAAAGGTACCGTTAGTGTCTTAGCTGATTTTATTATGTCACGCAATGAAGTGTTTTTGTTGCTTAACACCACACTACGCAACGGTCCTGTAAAATAATAGAATGTTCCAGACAATTCAGCGCTTGCCATCACGACCATCAACTTCCTCAAATGGGGTAGGATGGCATAATGAAAACAAAAATGATGTGATATTTACAATGATTACAGAGCGATCTGGACATTTTGAAAAGATAATATATCTGCCAGTTGACCAAGTATGATGGTACTTCTAACAGTTGAAAATATATCCGTTTTCTTCAGAATTAAATCATTTCGTTGTGATGTCCGTTTAACGAACGCGTTTGATAACACAAACACCCCAACCCACTCACCCACTCACCCACTCACCCACTCACCCACACACGCACACCCCTCCCAACACACCCATCATAACATCAGTCATAACACCAAAATGTTTACACTGAACGAAACTCGATGGACAAGATGGACAGTCTAATGCTGAAACAAGGACCATAAGATGACCTTCATAGATCATACATTTTTCTACACATAACTTGCACACTTACATAAATTCTGTGATATGAATTAAGCGAACTTCACATTTATGTCAAACATGACTCAAATATGTCGGACAACACATAGATTTACTAAAAATTTACTAAAATTAACTTGCGAAATCGTTGGTATGTGTCATTAGCTTACTGGCTAGTGTTCTTAATGTGGAGTTAAACTTTGTAGTCTGGAAACCATTTTGTGTGCAGGATGCAGGGTCATGTGTGAAACAGAACCATATCATTTGCTAATTTAAGTTATAAGAAGATTAGTATCATCAGGTCTTCTTTCACAAACAACACGTGGTATTATTGTGAAACACCTCAGTTTTACACCTACAAAAATGTGATGAAATATCACATATCTCAATAGCATATTAACAGACAGTTGCCATTTGTAGCAGAGATTTCATAAAATAATAGCTTTTAAGCTTTGAAAACACATTCACATGTGCCTTTGAAATTCTTCTCAGGTAGCAATCTTCTTGTACTGATGGAAAACGAATGTCAGTCTCCAAACACGTGTCTGTCATTTGAGAAAATTAACTTAATTATCTCTGTGATGCCAAGATCTGCATTTGATGTCGTTAAAGAAAAAGGTATCAGACTTGCATCGGATATATATGACGACAGACACTGTAAATGAAGTAAAAGAAACCATTTGATGTCAACATTATCCTACTGGCAGGAAGAACACTTAAGGTAACAACCGTGAAATTCAATTTACATTTCAAACTTCAAATCATTACCAGCAACCAGATATAACTGGAGTTCAATACATTCAATACACAGGATTTAAGATGTCTTTTCTCCTTTGATTCTCGGATTAAAGTGAAGTTTTAGCAATGGCCCTGTGTAAAATATCAGACTTTGAACATTGTTGTGAATAACTTGTAAACTGTATACGTAAGCATTGAGCACCTTACTTGGATCAAAATAGCTGATATGATCTGAGCCGTTCCCCCAAGCGAAGATCTGATGCGATGTCATTTTGTATATCTGCCTGTTTTCAGAATGCTTATAAGAACATGTCTCGATTGCACTTTTATGATTATGTTTCAGCATATCCCAGAGGTTCTTGCATAAGCTGTGGAAAGAAGGTTTAGCAGCATTGCTGGAATGGATTACAGATGACAAAGACCCAAAACAGTTATAGCTACAGAGGAGGAACATGGCCCTCAGCTGTCTCGTATCAAGGTGAAAACGTTCGGAAAGAAAATACGAGAAATAAGGTTTCTACGTGTAAGCGGTCTTGTTTTTTGGGTGGTTTATTTTGTCGGGTTTTTTAATTGTTGTTATTGTTTTGTTGTTTTTGGGGGTTGTTTTTGGTTTTTTTTGGGGGGTGGGGGGTATTTACTTTTTTGTTGTTTTTGTGGGGGGGGGTTGTTGACTGATGACTGAGTATGGTTTTGTGCCGTGTTTAGCAATATTCCTGCAATGTCACGGTAACCACGAATGGCTTTACATATTTTGTCCACATCGGGAATCGAACTTGGGTTTTTGTCCTTGATGATTGTCAGCCTGACCCTGTATATACAAAGTTTATGAGGCATTGTACAGATTTGTACTAAGATATGCATCTAAGGTTATAGAACAAAAAAAACAAACATATATACTCTTTACAGATCACTAACTGCAAGAGAACTACAGACACCCAGATCGAGTGTGGCTTTAAACAAACTGATACTCACAGACACTGATAAAAGATAATTACCAACATCAGTCTCCAGAACGACCATATCCAGTCATCTTTCACTGTCACATAACCAGAAATATTTTAGAACCATTAAGGCTGTTAAACATTTCTCAACCACCATGTCTACCGATAACTTTCTACAATTAATCACGTAGCTGGTTTCAGGTCAAAGCTGTACTTTATCACACCTGAAATGGCAGCGAAGCCCCACTTTTAAGACTTACCATGAGTTTTTGGAAGAAGGGTTTGGAATTTAATTTGTAAATAGCGGTTGGTATGCCTCCAAATCGCCAATATCATCGTGTCAAAAGACGAAAGACGTATTAAAGATATAAAACACTCCTATGATGGGTAGTTTATAATAAGGATTCAATAAGTCATGGTTGGAAAGTTAGTATATATTGTTCTGTTTCAGTATAATCACAATGTTGGGCCGAGCTAAAACCTCTGTAAACTTGGGTACCGCTAAACATTTCCAGTTGCTGTTTGTCGTGATTGAACATCATGCACGTATAGTCGTGAGTTCTGTGTTGCTTGTTAATTGGAGCTGATGCTGTGAGAGTCGTCATGGCGACGGCCCGATGAAGGAAATAGTTTGACCAAGATGAGTGTGTGGGAGGACATATCCATTTCAGTAGATTGATGATTAACATTTTTAAGCGCGGGTGTGATCTAAATCTGTATATGCAATATTGTCTAAATATTGCTAAAGGTGAAGTAAAACCATACTCACTTACCTGGCGGTGAATGTCACTAACTGCAAGCCAGGCAATGGGCTGCGTTAAAACTGGCAACCTTGGGTATCTTGAAATAGGGTTGTTGTTTGACAAATGTAACGGTAGTGGCAAGGTACTGAACAGCATGTGTTTCTATGTGTGGGACGCTCAGTCCTGTGTTCTGGTCCAATGTTCATTCATGGGGCACCAGCGCCCATGTAGGGCAGCTTGGTTGCCATGGTAATGACAAGCGTTGCCTACTGTCGAACACTGTTGCGTTAAATTTGAAAAAAACCGACGCAGTTTCTCCGAGTTCCGAGGTATCCGATGCTCGACACAACTCAAAATGATAATGCATATAAACAAAACGCTTGGGCCAAATTTTCACGTCGAGACAACGGTAAGTTCGACTCAGCAAGATTCGAGTCAACCGGTTTTGTATATGTTCTAGATGGCCCCATGGCCAGCGAGTTCGTCCCATATTTCTTAGAAAAGAAAGACATTCAATCATGGAGCATTATTTCTTTTTAGGAAAACTTTTTCTCAAGTTCATACTCGATGAGGATGTGCCATTATGACTGACAGTAAAGACAGAACATTGTTATCAAGAATGCTTTAGATCACGGAAAGGGAGTTAGGATGATGATTTGAAGAACATCGCAAAGTCCGCCCACTTTGACGTAATTTAAAAGGCGAATTTTCTTTCAGCATAATATACTGTCGGAGCCTTTGATCATTCAGTGAAGCATCTTGGAAAAGTGATTGAAGACAGATTATCCAGACAGTTTGAAATATTCAAGCTCAACCATGACAGCTTGAAATATGCCAGCTACACCAAGACATAAATATTCAACCTACATTACAAGTATCTCTGTAAATATACCTGTCTCGACCATGCTAGCAGTGTTTGAAAGCATGTTCAGACATCCACTAACACAGATACGATTCCACCCGTCAACCATGGATGGACCACCACATCTACCTATTTCCAGTCGCATTTACCTGGACATCATTATCAGATTCAAACAAGAAATACCGGAACCTGAAAGCTAAACGTGTGAGTGAGTTTAGTCATACGCCGCACTCGCTATATTCCAGCTGTGTGGCAGTGGTCTGAGTCTGGACCAAACACGCCAGTGACCAACAGCATGAGCATCAATCTGCGCGGGAAGACGGTGACGTGTCAACCAAGTCAGAGAGCCTAGACCTAAGAATAGAACCTAGACCTAAGGAAAGCTGCAGAATAGAACCAAGACCCAAAGGAAGCTGCAGAAGAGAACCAAGATCTAAAGGAAGCTGTAGAATACAAGGACCCAAACCCAAAGGAAACTGCAGAATAGAACAAAGACCTAAAGGATTCTGCAGAATAGAACGAAGACCCAAAGGAAGCTGCAGAATAGAACCAAGACCTAAAGGAATCTGCAGAATAGAACCGAGACCCAAAGGAAACTGCAGAATAGAACCAAGACCTAAAGGAATCTGGATGCTAATTGACAAGAAAACTACAAAGACAACACTGGAATAGCCATAACAAGTAAATTTAAGAATGAAGTAATGAAAGGCACCCACTTTTCAATAACGCTATGATGAGAACTTTATGGAATCTCATTTTATGGAATTTTACGGAATTTTCTGGCGTTATCGCAGTTTCAGCCCTTGATTAATTTTGACACTTTTAGCTAGGTATTCTATTGGTCAGTGTCCTTTCTATGATTCCACTAATTACAGTACCATGCCGTATTGACGATCGGCCATTTGGTTTGATTGTTCATTCCTTCCACCAGACTCATCTCTGTATCCCTTGTGGTACATATATGATTCAGCGATTATAGACACGTCATTTTTAACATTATCTGAACATGAATGCTGAATCAGAACGGACTCTAATCGAAACAATTATTCCTGCAATAAATCTCTTTTAGAATCTGAAACATGTGTCAGTTAACACGATAGGTTCCTTGAAAGAAATAATTTCAAATTCCCATGCTTCTTTCATATGCTGAACATTCAGCGTCATCGATCCAATCCAACCGGGAGGCATCTGCTACTGGTCATAACACAAAAAGTCTCCACGGACCCTTCCTGGTGTGCCTGAATTATGTTGATAGTTTTATTAACAATGGTATGTTTCTGAAATCCCTTTTTTAAAGTAAATGATACACAGTGTAATATTAATAAGGCACAAGTGTCCACACACTTATGAATACATAATACGCTGAAAAGCGTTGATTGATAGTCAACCATAGGCAGTCTGAAACAGGTGGGTTTTAACTTTTGACTTGACGATTGAGGCAGATTCACAGAGGTTGATTTCTAGAGGTAAAAAGTTGCAAAGAGTTGGTGCAACATATGAGAAAGCCCTTTTCCTGTACCTAGCTGGAATGTGGGAACTTGTAATAGGAACTATTTCTGGGACCGAAGTCATCTTGATGGGATGTATTATGTGATGAGTTCAATGAGATATTCTGGAGCTTGATTGTGGAGACAGCTGAAATTGATGCAGATAGGATTGAAGTTGATTCCAAATGTAATACCTACACAATATGCAGTTCTGTTCTGTACATGAAAGTATTTTCAAGGCCCGTATTAAGGAATATCGGTATTGAGCTTAGAAATACAAAATAGACCTTGACATTTGCATTATGATTGTGATTGTCAATGTGATTGCCATTTTCATTATCATAATCTGTTCTTTATTATCAATGCCCACAGGGGATATAGTGCCCGTAAAGTTACTGGATTAAAATGGTCATCGCAACTACAGAAATGAATGCTCAAGATGTCAGTCACTAGATTGTCTGGTCCAGACTCGATCATCTACAGAATGTTTTCATATAACTGGAAATTAGTTAAGTGCGGCGTTATGCAATGAAAAAGCACACTCAGTGAACATCGATTTTGTGCTTACCTCAATCGCGATTCACGCCATGACAAATATTAAATGCTAAAGCTCCATATTTTTTTTTTGCATTTCATCTAGTTTCAGAGCAAGTCAGTTATCTTAAAGATGAACTATTATAAAAAGGTTTATGTCATAACAATTAATCATTACTTGATACAGCAAAAGTTGTCATTATATTCATTTCACAACGTATTCAAATAAAACACGTACCTTTCTTAAGTTGCTAATTGTATTCAGTGTCAAGGGAAATATAGATTTAATAGGAAAACGTAAATCAACAAAATGATTGCAATATTCCTCTTAAAGAACTGCCTAACCTAACTGCCATAAACGCGGCACCAAATTAATGATTTGTGCCACCTATCGCCTAAAATGATTTACTATATGAAGTAAATGTGTCTCTGAAATCTACTAATTAACACATTGGCAAACGAAAACACGAAACTGCATGAAATGGTACATGGTCCTAACAGTTAATGTAATTATATTGCAAGCTCATATTACATGTAACCTCCCAGGAAATCACACAAGAAGGCCATGCCACCAAATTCAGAGCATTTAATCTAGGGAAAAGACATAAATCTAACCGCATTTGTTCTCGAAGAGCTACATTGTTGTTGACTCCGTCGGTGGATCAGTGAGCTCTCGGATTTAACTTATAGCCCCCTGGTGTATACCTTCATGATGAATTTGTAATCATGAAATTAATCAAAGCAATGAGTGACATAGTGTTTTATTAAATACCGCAGCGGTGGATACCAGAAATGGGCGTGACGAGCGAACTCTTTAACCACTTGACTACCCAGTCGACTCTTCAACCAAAGGACATACATTTATACACTAGTTCATGGCCACACGTTTCAACTATGACATTTGGTTTACTCTGGTCTTCAACGCCTTCCTCGCTGATTGCTTCAATGGGGACAACGCTTGGATCTCTTCAGTAATCGGAGTAAGGCTGATTGGGAGGTCTGATGCAGTCACTGGTAAAGCTCCTAGATATATTGGTCGACTTTATAAGGTACGGTGGGTGTTCAGACGTCGACATTTGAATCCCCGAGGTGGTCATGGTTCCATTGGGGCTATTGAGTAACCACAATAGTCTACTGGTCAACTTATTATTTGACCAAACGCAAAATGCACTTTGTGTTTGCTTGTAATGTAAACGCTGCCGTGGGGGAGAATAGAACTGTGCGGGTCTGTCTAATGTGTGTCCCACCTTATTTAATCAAAGTGGCGAACACAATATCTGTATTGGTCACAAGACACCAACAACACCACCAAACACCGAAATGAAATACTGCCAAAATGATGTTGGAGAACACCCCACTGCTGTATGTTGATTATCAAATAGTTTCCCTTAAAATATTCAGTAGTGTACAGAACGAAAAGCAATTTCTGTATGTTAAAAGTGACAGACATTTACGTTGTACTAGCAGAACCTAAACACGTCATATACACTATGAAAACACAAAGCTGGTCGAAAATACACGTTCCACATCTCCGTCACTTACTGCCAGGCATTCAGCATTAAACTTGACCTATAGTCTTCAGCCAATTCTTTACTAACAATCTTTTGAAACTGATGCCATATCATCCCTGCATATTGATCACGTATGGCGTAGCAACAAATAAAGACATTGCTAATGATATAGTCTCTTTTCCTTCTTGTGGGTTTTAAAATGAATAAGTTTAGAAATATCTTATCATTTACAGAACGTTCACCTAAGAGCCAGGGGGTGCATTCATTTACAAATATTTGCAACCGCGTGTTTTGGAAGAGAGTACAGAACAAGAATTTGTAATTATCTCCAATGTTCTATAAAAAATGAAAATGGAAGATCCAATCCTACGGAATGACAGTAGTGCATTTTGAAGAAACCCATGCTTGTAATATGGCCGGACTCGCTGACATGGTTGACACACGTCATTGTGTGCAAGTTGCGTAGATAGATGATAATGATAGAAGTCATTGGATTGTCTGGCCCAGACCACCCTCAAATGACGTGATTATTGCTCACTGCAGCGTTAAGCAAAAAACAAACTTTACCTCTCCAAAATCTTATGGATTAATACCTTTCAAAAGTTCTTTGCGTATCAAATACTTCTGTTCTATACTTCTGTTTATAGTTCTGAAGGTCACAAAATTCAAATTATCAGATATCTGTGTGTGTTTGATTTACTTTTATTGTGTTGACGCGTTGATTTGGCTTTATCAACAATTCCGGATAATATTTTTAAAAAGCCTTTAAATCGAAATTACTCACCCACTCGCTTTCTCGGAGTCTGCTCTACCTGAATGATGCAGTTGGTAAACATTAGAGAACCAGGCTTACTCAAACATATGCTTGGATTCACGAAGTTGATAAAGAGCCAAAGTGTTTAACGCGACATTAAAACACATTTCATCATGCCTAACCTTGTAAAATAACTGAACAGGTATTATTTCAATCTTTCTTAAATTATCACCTTTGTCGCCTATTAAAGATTTCATGACATCGTTTCTTATGTGTCTCAGATACGGAAGGTCGCGTCAATACTTCGTTGGATCTAAACGCTAGCGCTTGTGTCTATTGACAGCAATATACACTCTCTATATTGTGAGAATCCTGTTGATTAATAGTCGCGCACTGAATGGGTTTTGTTTAAAACCCTTGTAAATTGCGAAGCTAAAAGATGTGAGCCATTGAATGGGGTAATATTGATTCAATAATCAAATCATTCACACAGTTTAATTCACACGCTCTTGGAATTATCGGGAATATAATTAAATACAAAATTACTATTATACGAGATAAATTGGTTTTACCTTAATTACGACTTATTCGGTGAGTGAAATCCAATGAACGCGGAAACGTTTGAAAAGGAACTGATTGGCGTTGATTGATTCGTTAATCTCAAGGAATCCACACGAGTGAGAGAGTTGAGATTTTACCTCGCGCTTGCATTGTTCCGCTGACACACAGTAACGCCAGTGCCTTCGGCTTTGGTGACGATGGTCTGATATGAAGGACAAGCGTATTTTATATAGTGGCGAAGCGCTGACCAACACTGAGTGATTCAGCATGGTCTTATACCGTTTATAGTATTATTCCAGCAAACATCACTAGAGGGGGACGGCAGAAATAGACTTCACACACGGTGAATAGAACCCGATTCTTTTTCGTGATGATCGAACGCTTTAACCATTGGGCTACTCTACCAGCACAACGTGTAAGCGACTGTTTAAATATCGTTCTGTAACTGGGCGGTTCCACCGTTTGGATTGGAGAGTGGAGAAGCGCAGACGGTTGTCTCCCATTAGTTACACGCGCCATTAGTTACACGGCTATAAAATTGCCAATTGTTACAGTCCAATTAAAACAATATCCTCAAAAGACTATTCGATACCGATGAACTGAAAGGATAGCCAACTCCCTTCATACGACGCGAAGCTCCTTACACGTTATTCCACACAGGAATGGAATATGGTCTGGTCACAGACTCAGTTTTAACTGTTTGGTATAGAATTTGATGTTGATTTCATCATGACAGAATTGAATTTTTACAAAACACCATGTACAGCACCAACTCTTGTGCTGAACCCACTTTTAGACCCTTTCAGCATTTTAATATGTTAAAAATAAACCTTCAACAAGATGAATTTTATTACATACCTTACTCATATCTTGTCTTAATCACAGGTTCAAAATGCATTGTCCATACCGTTGTGAATATTGTGATGAATCTCAGGCCAGTGCTTAAAGCATTTTGCATTATTTGTTATACGCAAGTATTGGTCATTCCATTCTAAACACTGAAGACAATAGGAAGAAGACTTTCTACTGAAGACAATAGGAACAAGCTAGCATGTTGAATCATCTGTAAAGTTGTTCGAGTATGAGTGTGTAACTAGTGGGAGGATACCGCTCAGACACCATCTAAGGTTAGGGTTAGGGTTAGGGTAAGGTTTAGGGTAAAATTTAGGTTTTGCTTTAGTGCTAGGGTGACGTGACACAAGGTATCCGATACTCTCTAACTGTACCCAGTTTTGTTCCCCTACTTACATTAATATACATCCCATGCAATTAATTAACGGACAGTTTGCACGTTTGTCACGTTGATTAATACGTTTATGACTCATAAGCATTTTTATACCGTTCAACACAAACATACATTCGTCATGAGGTTTCCTGGAACAACAATCGCATCATAACCATAATCCACATATTTATATAAACTATTTATGTTTTCTGGTTACTTAGGTCGGACACAAAATATATGATATACTGTCAAAAACAAGCAAAATAGAAAATAATGAATCCATATTATCTGCAGAAATAGATTCCATGAGGAATGAAAGGCAAGAACATGAAGGTATTTCTACGAGTGTATCATTGACAATCATTTTCAAACTGCTCCATGCCGACAACAAATAACATTAATCCATTCAAGCAACAGAATTTGGTGAAAAAATATTTGAAACTACGCAATGACCTTATATCTGAAGTATACACGAAAACTATTTCTTATCATAAAGTATATTTAAAATCATGAACAAAGGCGCTTTTATGATAGAAGATATCTTCCGTGCCTTAATTCGTGATTCTCAAATGGTCGACATCTAGACGCCACGAGTATAAACACAACTCTCCGAGTAAGCTGGTGAAAGATCGCCCATAATATTTGCTGTGTTTTTGCCACCAGAGTTCCCATTAAGAAGTGAAATAACGAAAAAAAATCTAATCTCATTTTTTCCTACTGCCGGAGAAATGTATGCCCTGATTTGATTAATAACCTTTGTATAGTCATGACAAAAAACAGGTCAGTCTGATCTTTCTTCATACCCATTTATAAAAAATTAAATGTTTTGGAGTGAATGAGTTTAGTTTATCGCCGCTTTTAGCAGGCTTCAGTGTCTCAGAGCATTGTAAGCTTTCAGTCATGCGATACGTTGTGAGATCAGGGGACGCTCGTTGATTTACTGTCTTCAATCGTTGAATGTCAAAACAACTTGAGACATTATCTTAACGATTATCTAAGACAAATCAGACGTTTTGTTTGCACATTTTACCAGATGATATGAAAGGCACCTGTTATAAAATTAAAACTGATGACATAAAAAATGATGCTGATGGAACACGCTGACATGGTTTTATAATGTTTTACATCCGAAACAAAATAAAACCTTCAGCTATGATCTATAGTGAGTGAGTGAGTGAGTTGTGTTTTACGCCGCACTCTGCAATATTCCAGTTATATGGCGGCAGTCCGTACATAATCGAGTCTGGACCAGACAATCCAGTGATTTGCATTTGATACCTTGATATGCATGATCTGGTGTGTCTGTAAATGACCGAGTCTGGACCAGACAGTCCAGTGATCGACAACATGAGCATCGATCTGCGCAATTGGGAACCGATGACATGTGCCAACCAAGTTAGCGAGCCTGACCACCCGATCCCGTTAGTCGCCTCTTACGACAAGCACAGTCGCCTTTTATGGCAAGCATGGGTTGCTGAAGGCCCTTTCTACCCCGGGACCTTCACGGGTCAGTTATGATCTGTAAGTCAATTAATGTGTACTGACATAGCTTAATTTGTATCGACAATTTGTGCCAACCCTTGTCGGGCAATGGGTATGTTGACATGTTGACAGAAAAAAATTAATGAGGGGTAAAAGAGGGGAAAATCCAAAAACAGAATAATGATTAGACATAACAAAGTATGGAATGTGTTTTGGAATGAAGTATGTATTGGAATACTAGAATAGAATCTGGAATGAGAAAAATTCGATATGTGAAAAACCCTCCCACTCCAATATGCGAAGGCAGGCTATAAAACAGCTGTCACTGATGTATAACAGATAAGTTAAGAGACTAAAGTCTCGGGGGAATAAATCCTCCATACGTTCTCGTGGTTGAATAGATATTTAGTTTAGATAATATTTTCTAGTTTATGCAGATAATAAGAACAAGTTGTCCTTTTGAAAGATGGTGTCATGTACCGTCTGCTTATCTTGGCCTGCTTAATATTGGGGGCGTAAGTTACTAGTAGTGAGAGAGAAAGTGACAACCTATTTACAAACTGTCAATACAATTTTATTATTGTATCAATACAGCTCCACACAGCACTGAGGCAGTTACGGTATTTCAGTACAAGATTAGAATATTCCATATTTTTTCCATTCCAAAACACATTGCATGCTTTAGATAATGTCAGAAAATTCGTTCTCCATTACAATATTTATCAATAATGATTCCAAATCGTTTCCAAATAAAGTAGACGTTGATGGATTGAATCTACGTGCACTGGTTGCCCTTAGCAACGAGTCCTGATGTTTGTTGTCACATAAAGGTCAAAGACACACCTACTGGCTATGAAGGTGAAGGTGAAGGACAAAAGGTCAATGTCTTCTTGTTGTCCCAGAGTAACAATTTTGAAGCTATTAACTTAAATAAACTACATGTCCGCTTCCAATGCGATTAGCCATCTTTTAGAGGAGGCAGATATGTCTCCTCTAGGCTACACATCGGAAGCAACAACATTAAACCTTGTTATAAGCTTAACACGATCGCAGCAAATGATTACCCTTAGCTCCGGCGATTGGTTCGAGAAGATACTAGGTGGGTCACTACCATGCTTGTTTTGATGACCTATTTTCCAACGTCTATACATAGATAATTACACTAGATACAAGCTTCAAGGTCACCCAGTTCTTCGTATACAATGTGTGTAACAAACAGGAACATTTAAAGTCAAACGTACTACGAAACGTTATGTAATACAAATGTGATAATTTAAGCAGTTTGGTCAATGCTGCTTTTTTTTAAATCTCCGCCCAAGCAGTGGTCTGTGTTCGATTCCGATGATGAATAAACATGTATCAATTGATATGAAATAAAACAGACACCAGGCATTCGCGAAAATGATACACTTAGCCGGTTGCTACGGACAGTCAGTTTGTCACCTGACTAACCAACAAAAGTGTCAACGGGGAGTCAACGTCCGACTTTCAGTAATAAACCGTAAGATAAAAGTAGCGTCCCTAAACTCCGTGTCGGTATCCAGACAAACTGAATTTGAAACGGCGTACTGATTTAGTAGGGGTCGTATGTGACGTCAACAATGACCATATTACGTCACCAATGGTACCTACGTCATGTCAACAATTGTGTGACGCGCGTGGGATCTTTATAAGACATCTGCTTTGAATACAATTTTCCTCCTAAACCACATGAACAATGATACACCTTGCCATTATTATATTTCATACCGCCAGCAAAAGAAAGTATGCAATTCGACTGATAAAGTACACTTAACCAAAACACTGCAGGCTGAATCAATGAGCCACTAAGAAGTAAGAACCGATGAAAATGTAAGGAGGAAAACGCTCGCATGAAATGTATCAGAAACTGATAGTCGGTTCCTGTTATTTCATGTTTAGACACTATAAAACACGGTAGTATACTTTCTTTAGATCTTCAGTTCAGCATGAGTATACTCATGCGTGTCTATTTTCAGAGTTTAAGTCAAAGTATTGAAAAATAATAATTGAGAAGTCTGTCTGATGAGATATGCCTTTCAAATATACGCGTTCCTTTGGTGTGTTTATGGTGTAAGGGACATAACTCCTACTTACAAGCGAAAGACCAATCTACAGGCGATTCAGCTTCTCGCGAGAGCTTTGACGGTTCAAGATGGCACACGCTGCCATCGAGATGGCAGGATACAACGAGAAATCGATGAGAGTGTCAGTTCTTTCTTTTCCATGTGATAATGATAAGATGATTACGACAGATGACCTATACATCTTGGCAAGGAAGACTGCCATTTCTGCTTTGTATGTCACGGCAATATTTTGTTAAGACAGGGTCAAGAGAACTAGCTGCGTCAGCCATTTTGTTGTTGTTGTTGTGGTGGTGGTGGTGGTGGTGTTTTGGTTTTGTTTGGTTTGGGTCTTTTTTATTTTTGGAGAGGGGACTTTTTTGTCTTGGATTAGTCACCTACTTTTTCAGTATAGTCTGTTTGCAGTGAAAATGTACCGATTAATTTCACTTTATACCAAAATGCAAATCAAATAAAGTGAAATTAAGATTGCGAATCCTCATAATTGTACCTTGCCAATTGAACGTTAAAATCTAAGAATTTTGTTTAACTTAGGACACAAGTTGTACAAGAAATGATGATAGATTCAAACCGCTATTATTTGTTTGTATTACAAGGGGGTAAGCGCGGTATTTGGAAGAGCGAAACAAATGCACATGCGGTAACTAAGACTGCTTGTTCGTTTCATTTAAAATGCATACCCCCTTGTAATACAACATAATAGTAATTTACAAGACAGACTACTTGGTCTACGGGAGAGAGCATTTAACTGAAGAGCTGATGGTCGGAGTTCGATCTCAGGTCTCACTATACCAAATGGGGCTAAAATAGCGCGTTGCCACCACCCCTGGCATCAACAGGTTAAGCCAAGGGTGAGTCGGCATGGTGAGTCCGCATGCTGTGCTGAGAGAGGTCTTAGTGTCAATAAAGGTGTCTAATTAAGAGCTAGCACAAAGAGACTGACATTCGTCCGGAAGCGTACGCTCATCGCGCGCATTGACATACTCGCCTCGCTTAGCCCCGCCTCATTCTACCTCACCTTAGCGTAATTTTAATTCTTAAAAGAAAATTCTAAATATACAAAACATTACTATTATACACGCTACAACTGAGCATGCGTAGTATAAAGATTTGAACTGAGTTGGCAAGACCTACAGGCATGTCACTCCTATTTTGCGAAAGATTGCAAAGCTCCATAAATTTCCGCCCAAAGGTATACATATTGCTGGGCCCAACAATCTCCCACCAAAGAACCACTTAAAGGTTGATTGTGATCCTATTAATTGTTTTATCGGCATTTTACAAGCTGGTGGGTCAGTAATGAAGCACGCGACATTTCTGGATAACAGCTTAGAGGGACGTTTCGGTGCAAGCCCTTCATAGGAAATTTCCTGCAATCGATGTACTCGTCAGATTTACAGGATATATTTGACCTGTATAGACTTAATACAATGTGGATCTTTCAAGAGGTTCAAAAGGTTTTGTAATCTCTATAAAGCACAAAGTTTACTTTTTTAAAGACTCGTGAAGGTCCGGAGTAGAATAGGCCTTCAGCAACCCATGCTTGCCATAAAAGGCGACTCTGCTTGTCTTAAGTGGCGACTAACGGGATGGGGTGGCTAGTCACGATGACTTGTTCCCAACTGCACAGATCGATGCCCATGCTGTTGATTACTGGAATGTCTGGTCCAGACTAGATAACCTACAGACCGCGCCATATAGTTGGAAGATTGGTGAGTGTGGCATAAAACTAAACTCACTCACTCACTTGATGTCTAAACATCGATTACAGAACAGTCTCGTTTCTTGTTCGCTGGGTTCCGCCCTCTTGCACAAACATAGTTTGATAACCAATCCAATTTAACTGAATACATAAATATTAACCAGCATGATCTGACACGTCTAAGCACTTGTATATTGCAGCACTACGCCCCTTCTAATCCTTTCAAACAAGTCGTACAGCGGTGTTTGACAAACGGAAACCTGGAAATCGTGGAAATCTCAAAACGAGGCTCTGCCGCAAGAAAACTTTTGAGGTCTGGTCCAGAACTGATATTATAACAATCTCATTGTGCGTTCAATGAATACATTGAATAAACGCAAACAATACATAACAGGTGTACCAGTGAGCAAGATGCATCATCAAACAGGGGCAGTGTGTGATTTCTTGGCTAAGGTATGCTGTCTAAACACTGAGATGAAATATAGAAATACGGTGTTATTAATGTTTAAAATTAAAAATCATTTGTAAATACCATTTTCTTATGAAACAAGGAACTAGAATTTAATGTAACCGGAGTTGTTTGCGGTGTCTATTTTCACTTTCGAGAGAGAAAATTCGGATCGGCTGAAATGAAGGTCATTGTCTGAATAGGTTAATGATTGTGGTATGTGTTGAAACATTTGTGCAGCAATTTCAGTCCTCTTCCTAAGGAGATGTGGGGTTTCAATAAAGTCGTACTTGAGAATAGTTGTGTCATATGACGACGTGCATGCATGTGTATATATGGCCGCTTGTAAAGGAAAAGGCTATGACACATTACACAGACCATTCCTTCTTGTACCCATAAATGCCGAGCGCCAGACAGGGACCAACATGTCCCACATTTGAACGTCTTTTAACTCTCTCAGGGAGGACGCTCCAACCACAACGTGACGGAGGCTGTGCTCTTCCTCAGCTGTATTTGTCACTACTATCAGATGACCAGAAACAATCTGACATTTCTATCTTCGATAGAATTTGTCAATGACAATAGTTCATTTCCATTATGACTACTCCCATTTTGACTACAGGTCCAATACATAACCTGTTCAAGTCGAGTGTTTTTATTTACTTTAACTTCTTTAATTACCTCGATCAGTTAGACTGTATATAACACGAGTTTTAATGGCCTGTCATATCCTTGGTAGATAAATGTGACAATTAAATATTTTTATTTTTAATCAGAGTAGAGGGATTATCCCAGCTTTGGTTGTAATTGGATTAAAGAGTAGACATACGGGAAGTAATCAGCTGTACAGGGTACAATACATCATTGAGCGTAGGGGTGTTCCATCATATGTTTATGTAGGCAAACTGGGTCTAGTCATAATGGGAAGATATCATGACAAATACACAAAAAATATGCAAAATGTGTTTTTTTCATTGTAGTATCTATATCAATCTCCATAGCGATTGTTGCGGAAATGTTGCTGAAAGCAAAATATTCAAAGACTACATAACCTGTAGTGACTGTCAGATTGATATATCTGATAACATTGATAACATCACCCGAACACAGCCACCCTCTAAAACAACATGCAAAATGTGTGGCATGAATGTGCTCCATATTTACGCATGTACCCTGATCTGTGTGAACCTACCTGTAATCAATCCTCTGATACAACAAGCGGGTCCTAACTTCACTCTTATGGATGATAATGCGTGCCCATGATGTTCACCTCCAGACTCTGAATGAACTTGAACAGATGTTACAGAGAGAATGGCAGATCATCCCACAACAGCAACTTTAAAGACTTTTTTTTGGTCAATGCAAAGACGTGTATAATCTTGCTTTCGTCGTTATGATGGTCATACGTGTTACCGAACAATGCTTCACTGCCAGAAACTGACAAGAACTTTAATGTGAACATTTTTCGCCGTCAATGCAGCCCATGTTGCACGACTGTTTCACGGGTATATGTCTTTGATAATTTGTAAGTCTAATATTGTTCAATACTATTTCATTTTGCTAATCGTATACACATATGTTTCGTTCCATGATTTGTAATTTCAATAAATGAAAATGTAAATAAGACTAGAAATTTGTAATCCTTACCTTTTTGTGAGGAATATATATACCCCTGCTGCTTAAAACATGAACTTCTTTGCAAATATGAACATCCTCCTAATAGTAACAGATAGTAAGTGGAGACAGAAGGTATTACTCGCTAATGTAAACGGTGTGAAGGCCGTTTGTTTCGAAGTTCTTTGTTGCTTTGTTTTGTTGCATTGTGTAATTTGTTTTGTTTTGTTTGTTGGAGTGTATGTTTCTTTTTTTATTGTTTTGCTTTTTGAGATGTGAGTGTATGTGTGTGAGGAGGGGGGGGGCTGTTATTGCTTTAATGTCATTTGTTTTGTCGTTGTCGTTGTCGTCGTTGTCGTTGTTATTTGGTTTGTCAGTTTGTTGTTTTTGTCTCCTTTGGTTGTTTTTTAACTTTTGTTTGGTGTTTTTGGTTGTTTGTTTTATTTATTGTTTGTTGGTTTTTTTTAGTTTTGTTGTTTTGTTTGGGTTTGTTTTGTTTGCATCTTTGTGGGGTTTGTGTGTGTGTGTGTGTGTTAGTTTGCATTGTGTTTGTTTGGATGGTTGTTCTTTTTATGTTGCTTTTTAATTGTTGGTTTTTTTTGTAATTTGTTCTTTTTCTTTTTTTTAATTTTAGTTATTCAGGTTTTTTCTTATGGGTGGGGGATGAGTGTGTGTGTGTGGGGGGGGGGGGGCTCATTTTGGTTCTTTTGTTGCTTTTTATGGGAGGGGTGGGTGGTGGTGATTTTTCAGAGTGCTGAGTCTACTTTATAGTCTGAAGAGTAGCAGTCACACAGGGCGACATGTGTCACTATTATCTGCTGGAACCCAAAATGACAGGTCCATTCCTGGGAAGCAGTAAGGGTAGTTCTAGTATAATCTCTTTGATGCGGGGATAATGTGAATTTCAGAGAGATAGTTTAGTAACGTGCCTCAAGGCAAGAGGCAGGTTTACATGGCAATGATTCTGGCAGATAAGTCCCCTACATTTGTCAGCATACATTACCGTTTTATTGTCATCATAAAGAGCAGTTTATACGCTGAACTGCACTCAACTCGATCTCAATAGAACTCTACTTCTATGTGTGTATTTTTATCAGTGGAACTCAAAGATCACCCTTTGGCTAGGTTTTCCCAATATCCATTCACAACATTTCCTGGTAAATTCCATTTTGCATTTTTTTTCATTTACTAAACTTGGGGTATCCACCTATATCTGTTCATACTCATGTGTTTTTTCTTTCAGTTTATTGCTTGTTTACTGTTGTTATTTAGGAGGTGTTGTCTTCTTCTGTGGTGTTCTTTATTTTTTGTTTGGATTTTTTTATCTTTTTTATTTTTCTTTATGGAACAATTAATAGTAATAGTAGACGTTATTAATAGTAATTTTCACAATTGTACATTGTTACGTATATTCTCTGTTGTTATGATTAATAGTACTCTATAAACTATACAGGGGTGTGAAAAATAGTATTTGAGGTCTTGTACATTTTTAGGATATCATAGATTTCAGATTTATTATTTATATCGTGATCCTGTACATAAAGATAAAAAAAAGCCGCTTTGACGTCGATTGCAACAGTTTGAGCCCTTCATTCTTAGTATAACAATGACAAACGTAAGGATAACAACTCTAATTTGCTAAGGTTGGGGTTCCACGGGCAGGAATATTTTATTTATTATACCATTACAATCTTATGAATGTAGACTAAGTCTTAAACGCGATATGTTATGTTCTGAGAAAACAATGGTAAATTTGGTAGCGGTCCTGCCACAAATTCATGCGGATCTGTTCCTTTAAGAATTCGAAATAGAAACTTTACTCATTAGTGATTTGAAAATTAATATCATTCATAAAGCTCAAGTGGCCAATTAACTTCTACTAACATACCATCCTCACCAAGAACTATCAGAGACTAAAGACAGAGTATTATCCGTGTCTCATAAAGTCACAAAGCATTCTCAAGCAAACTCTCCTTCTCTGAATGAACATGGACTGATTGAGGCAATCAAAACGGATCTTGGCCATGATATGATGACTTGCGGAAATGAAACGGACGAAACTCTTTGTGTTATTGAAACAAATCCCTGTAATCTGCGGTGTTGGGTAGAACATGTTTGACTTGATATCGTGGCGTTATAACACCATGAAAATTTGCAAGTACAGTCAGAGCATGCCTTGATTACCGTTTCACGTACGCTTGGGGTCATCTCTCACTTCCAGTGATCCATTCATATAACTGTCACTGGTATTTTGCCTTTCCCGCCTGCGGGAATCGGCCATTGTGGATGTCCTGAACGTCTTCTACTCAAAGGTCAACAGATCTGCTCGAGTTAAATCACTCTCTCATCATCACCAGGCTTCCTGGCATAATCCTTGCCTAGGATTCAGGAAGCTCTAGGCAAAGAAGATCAATTCTAGATCATACCTAATGAAGCATATTCGTATTATTGGTACTTCACCACTTATGCCACATATCAGCCTCGAACCCACAGTCACAGAAAATACAGAAAGTTTCAAACGTTTAGAGAGCCTTTTGCCGTCGTGAAGGATCCAGAGTCTCCCAAGACTCGACCGTGAAGTGCCACAGCTGCAAGTTCTTGTTTTGAACAAAATGGACGGTACTTCAAATGACCCTTGGCAGCTGGGTTTGGAAAGTGGTCGAGTTAAGTTGCTCAGTCCTGCTGGTTATCTCTTTACAGCCATATATCTCACGGTCCTCGGTAAGTAGAAGACACCCTATTTATGGATCACAATTTATACTACTTATATGTCGTTTGGTACGGAAATTTGACCTTAATTTTGGAATAAGCTCTGGCAAATTGGGATTTCAAGAAGCCATGGGTTGTCATTCAACCATTAATATGTTTAATGTCTGTTGCCAAACTTCAGGTTGCCTTTCCGCGTTGACAGCCCTTCGAGTATACATTGTATGGACATTTGAGCATTTAAGAACTAAACTAGTGTCGGAAATAGAAACAAATGTGTTTTCGGCTACTAATCTGTATCCCTCAAATTTACACAGCTGTAAATAGGATAAGTCAAAATGACTCACTTCGGCCTAACTGGGCATTCAATGGGATGAGTAAGAGGATATCCACTAAAGCATGTTTACTGGGACAAAACTAAGAGCAAATACGATACATACCGAAAACAATAGATCAGACTATAGATGGCAACTGGGTCGCTCAGCCAGGTATGATGAGGGAACGTCGTCACACCTAGCTTAAGGGACCACCTCAAAAATATTTTGTGCTTTTTCACGTGTGTTGAATAAATGTGTCTCGTCTATTTTTTAACCTTCTTACGTATCTTTCTTTCGTGAAGTTGATGTTAAAATATATAAAAATGTATGATACCTGATACCCATATAAAACTATCGCATTGCATGTCTCAAAACATACAGGTGGCGTGACCACTCGGAGATCGACATGACTGGGTATTGTTTGTAAATTGCTTTCATACGCCGTGTATTTCTTCAATTTAATTCCCTTAAAGGATTATCATATCCTAGCTGATATTTCTAGCCCCCAGCCCGACCCCAACCATTGTCTGCGACGCCTATCCTGCTTCTGCTTTTGAGACGACCCCTCCTAGCTGCTTCCTTTCAATAAGACTCCATGATAGCCACATCCTTAATAGTTTTAACATTAACGTTATTATTATTCACGACAGCTATAACTTATAATATATAATTTATAATGAAGCTAAGTCAGATTTTAGAATGGGCATTTTAAGAAGTGCCCTTTATGACACAATATTATGGCACACTAATTTGCAAATAGCCATATTCTGTTCCAAATAAGTGACATCGAACACTTGTGCACAAATCACTCCTCAGTAAAGTCCCTTTTCACATCTCCTATCTCGCTACCACAGGAACTGTAGCTAGGCTGAACTTATTTTAAAAGATATTTCACATTTTCCCATATTAGCTACATGAAAAATTATTGTCTATTTCCGAGAGTACTTTAGTGGTATTAAACGTATTGTATATCGTCATACATCACTAACCGACACCGAATCCTGTATCAAAGGATTATTTTGTGAATGTATATTTAAAACAAATATCACTTAATCATGAACAATATTATTATTTATTTATTAATTTATTATTTTTATACTAGGCATTTGTATCGCGCCCAGTTCGCCAGTTCAGCTGCTCAAGGGGGCTTTGTTTTTCCCTGCTCTTTGGATGTTCTTCACAACGGCACATCGAAATTTCAATCTCAACTCCCTGGGGATCATACAACTCTTGCAGCCTACTGGGCGCACTGAGTCAGCGTGGCTTTCCCATCCTTACGAGGTACCCATTTATATATGTATGTAAATTTATTTTCAGGCATTCTCGCCGTAGCCGGGAATGGACTGGTTTTCTTTGTGTTGATACGGAAGCGCGTTTTGCGCCGGAAACCACATAACGTGCTACTGATCAATATGGCGGCGGCAGACCTCGTGATCACTGTGTTCGGTTATCCGTTCACTACGTTGTCCAGCTATATGCACAAGTACGTGTTCGGGTGGTTCTACTGCATCTTTCAGGGTTTCCTCACGTCTCTGTGTGCCATCGGGACAATGAACACTCTCGTTGTAATCAGTGTCTACAGATACATTGCAGTTTGCAAACCGCAGTGGAGTAAGTAAAGTTTGTTGTGGGATATTTAGTAGTTACGTTTTGATTATAGAGAATGAATTGGTAACCCGTTTTATTTTTTTTTAAATCATTTTATTTCATTTTGTTTTACGTGGTCCCGTTTTCGTGGTTAACGTTAAACCCACTCACTCAAACATTCACTCACTCACCTTTCCTGCAGATAGGGTGAGGAGAAATGGGTTTTGACATCGTACTTGAGAGTCATTTGACGATGCGCATGCGTGTGTATGTGTGGCTGCTTGTACGTAGCTCACTGAGATACCCTGCCATAGTTAAACAATCCATGGCCCACTCAGACACGTTATACCGACTCCGAGTTCTTGTTCTTGTACCCATTAATGCTAAGGTAGGGGCCAAGAAGTACCATATTTTAAAGGTATGAGGCGGTCGGGGATCGAACCCGCTCTCCGCTCAACATCAAGCTTACACGCCGTTCACTGCGCCCCATAGAGGAAGACATAAAGATAAACGCTTACTTCATTTATTCGAAACTTGCGTTTCATTTGCTGTTTAATATATGTAAAAGTAACAGAGAAAAACAGTGATGGGCTTCACACATTGTACGCATGTGGGGAATCGAACCTTACCTACGGCGTGACGAGCGAACGCCTTGACCACGAGGCTACCCAACCGCCTCGGATGATGTTTCATCTCCTGTTTAAATGTTTTGCTTTAGCCAACACCTCACCACCGCAAACGCCTTTTCTCATTTATATACAATGGAAGCTGTCAAAACCGGCATCTGTCCAATCCAGCAGTTTGTCAACAGCGACTTAAAATCTCAGTCCCATTCCTGACTTGTACATTTTTCACCAGCTCTACAATCCGGCACGTTGCCTATATGGATTATTACTTCAGTCTCGATGAGTGCCGGTTTAGACAGCTTCCACTGTAGATTTCATCGCTAGTTTTACATTACACCATGTGACATTGTATTATTGACGTTTACAGAACACCTTTTGACGTTCGAACTCACGTGTAAAGTCCTGCTCTTCGTCTGGTTATTCACGCTTTTCTGGACTGTCGCGCCTCTTTTTGGGTGGAACTCTTACACCATCGAGCCTTTCGGAACCTCCTGCAGCATAGACTGGACAACTGATGACCCATTCGGCATCCTCTACATCTACTTCTTTGTTGGCCTTTTCTACGTCTTCAACATCTTGACCTTGACCTTCTGCTACTACCACGTCGTTAAGAAATCAAAACTGCTCGGGATGACGAAATCTACTAGCTTCAATGTTGATGAAGCCAAGACACACCATATGATGACTGTTGAAGTGAAGGTTACAGGAGTGAGTAGCAGTATTTTCTTAAATAGTCTCCACTTTTCTTGTGAGGTTGTGGTCAGTTTCAGATACAGCTTTTTTAGAAAGGAGGTGAGGTAACTAAATTGCGGGACAAGGAGGGGGTGTGTGTTGGGGGAGGGGTAGCACACTTCATTTTCACCAGAGTTTCAATAGGCATTAAACTAATTTTTTTAAAATTCGGGGAGAGGGGGCAGCAGATCAGCCCACCTCTGGATCCGATATAGTTTCGGTGGCAGCACTTAATTGTGGCGCCCACTCTGTTAAGAGGAATTGCGGACGCAATGAATACATGTTGCCATTTACAATGTGGACAGTTGTAACACGCGTATTAAGAGAATTACGAGTTCCAGGTAATGGAATCGGTTCTGTCTATCATGCACTGATACTGCTACAGACTTTGGGAAAGAAGTAAAAACCCGCCCCTCACTATAACTTGATTGTCAACATCTTAGAAGTCAATTCCTGAAAGGGGGGTTACAGTGTCGTAACGCTATTACGATAAGTCCCAAAACTTTCAAAGTCGTAGTAGCTCAACGTTTTTAAACGAAGAATATTTAATTCAAAGTATGACTAAATGTCCTTACCATCGCCAGCGCCTGAGGGAATGGTGTACGTCCAGGTAGTGTTCAAATGTAGTGTAAACCCTCATGGTTCCTAGTAAGGTGATCTACCTTTGGTTGCTGGCGATCTATAGGTCAGTTATATATCGTGTTGTTTTGATGTGTTTTAATATTTTACACTAAAAACAAACTAGTTTTAATCAATTTGTGGTATTCATGACGTTACATTGCACTTCGCCGACAGGTTTTTAATACGTTTGCCAATATAGACTGAACAGCTACAGAAAGTACACGGGTGTAATTGTTGCTGCAATCCCAAATTTGCGTTCGAGCTGGGTAAAACTATTGACGAACACTGATTGTATAGAACGCAACCAACATGTTCCATTTGCAACGTGCAATCTAAAACATTTGCACTTGATTTGCACGAATTTTCTAAAAAGTTGTGATTATTGTCCAACGCACACGCACGTTTCGTACAGAGGGTATAAAACAAACATATCACAAGAAAATGCCAACGTCAGCGCGACGAGAACTACCCCAAGTATTGTCACAAAAAGAATGCTTCCGACAGCCATCTTGCAAGGACATTGGGTTGCGCAAGACGAACCTTAATTCGGCTGTTCAACCCTTTCAATATGACAGACGAGACATGTGGTCGACCCAAAATTAGGCATCCCAGAGTCAGAAAAATCCAAGATTATCGCTACCTGCGGGTTATTCACCTACGTAACCTGATGTTAGGTGACGTCATCAGCAGCCACATTATTGGGTCATCGCTTGAGCCGATTCACAGCGGCAAGACGGCATCGTGCTGCTGGCACATGGGCCTACTGACCGTTGCGTGGAATGGCCTAGTGTCGTAGGAACTGTCTGCAGTATTCATAACTACATCACTGTTTACTACTACGATGTGGTTTCGTTGACAAAGTATGTGTATTGTAGTGTGCTCCAACGCTCGATTTCCATTTCATCAAAAGGTTTTGTTATTTTTATCTTAGTGGAAGAAACACAACCTGTGTACTTTCTTTTGCTCGCCAGTTTATTTGTTGGTGGTATATAACGTTTTTTCGTCACACTACGGCAGAAAACATATATATATGCAGGGGCAGAAAGCTAATCGCACACTTGTGGTAGTGGGTTAGATTCCAATTTCTGCTGTTCTTGTTACTTGGTTCCTCAATATGAAGGTACCGCTCTCGTTCACTCACTCACTCACATGCATCTTTGTTTTATTTGTTTGTTGTGTAACGCAACACTCAACAATATTCCAGCTGTGTGACAGTGGTATAAATAGTCGAGTCTGGACCAGACAATCCACTGAAAAACGTCATTGGCATCGATATTCTCTGTGGGATACGATGACAGGTGTCAAACAAGTCATCTCCATTTCAGATGTGCGTAGTGCTGGTACTCGTGTACGTCGTTGTGTGGTCTCCGTACGCCTGGGCCAGCATGTTGTCAGTGTACGACCACAACCTCCCCATCTGGGCCACGACGTTGCCGACGATGTTCGCCAAGCTCGCCAGCATGATCAACCCATTTGTCTACATTGCCACCAACTCCTCTTTCAAGCATGCTGCCAGAGACTTCTTGTTTGAGAAGAAGAACAGGGTACATTCTCTGAAAGATCACCGCGGTAGCAGGACTCATGGGTGTGTACACTTTCACGTGCCCTTATTTAATGTTATGAAATAATTTTAGCACGAGTTATTATCGTGTGAGTGGATATTGATAGTTGATAAATCTCAGTATGAAACAAATTATTGTATATCATATATAATTTACACACACCCTATAGTGTATTTGTCCGTGGACCCTTCGCTCCTTATATACCCATCGATAACTGAGATCGTTTGACGTGACTTCGACAAATCGCGCAGCTTCCGCAATTGACATCCGGACAATGCTAACTTAACCAGACTCTCTCTCTCTCTCTCTCTCTCTCTCTCTCTCTCTCTCTCTCTCTCTCTCTCTCTCTCTCTCTCTCTCTCTCTCTCTCTCTCTCTCTCTCTCTCTCTCTCTCTCTCTCTCTCTCTCTCTCTCTCATGCACAACTTGTCACTTCGTACACGCAATGTGTGGATATCCGCGAGTAGAATCAAAGGACTGGTCACATGCAATTTTAGTTTAATAAAACTACCCGTGTATGTACAGGGGTTGAGAGTATTTGTGATTTCGTTGTACTTACACAATGAGACACAAGGAAAGTGGAGTACTTGTTAGCCCAGATAGTTTGCTTTGTTTGTATTCAAAATATTATTTTGTATGAATTCAAGCATTCATTTTCAGATCGAAAGTCGTGTACACCGTTGATAAAACCAAGGAGGGAATCTACATTGGGAAAAATGAAGTGCATATGGTAAACAAGGATACAACGTTCTTTTAGCGCAATAACCAGTATGACATGCTGCGGCGTATAAAACCATTTGCGACACCTGCAGCAACAGGGCTATCTGACACGACAAGGTGCTACGGGTTTCCAAGCAACACAGATGACATGCAGTTCCTGGACCAATGTTGTCAACTTTCCTTGTGGAGCGCTATTCAAGCAACATGAAACTTTAGTGTGCATCAGGCCCTGTTTGCTCTACGGAAATCTCAAAGGCTGTACATCCGGGTTAGAACTTGTCTTCATCAACCCATGCTTGTCATAAGAGACGACTAACAGGATCGAGTGATCAGGCATTCTGACTTAGTAATCGTATCCCATTTGCTTAGATCGATGGTATTGATCTCTGGATGTACTGGAGAAAACCCGCCTCCGAGGTTTTGGTAGACAATGTAAAATCGGAGGGGGAGGGAAATTTCCAGAGGGATTTCCCGACCCTGATGGTTTTCAATTGTCTGCCAAAACCGCGAGTGTGTTTCTCTAGCATATAGACCGTCAATGATGGATACTTACAAAGTAGATGGTCATTTAAGGAAGCTACATAACAATAACTGAAGCGGGCGTAAAATCAATTTAATGACAGTACCTGTGAGTTAATAATTTAACCCCACTACCTTCACTGGCCCGGTGGCCGTGCAGTAGAGCGTTTGCCTACGAATCTGAGACATTGTGGTTGCAATCTCGTTTGGGAAAACATTTGTACTTTGAGCTTAAACATGAATGACATTTTTCAGTTGATTTCAAGCACTCATGTATCATTTGAATGTTCATATAAAGTTAAGAAAAGTAAAACCTGGGAGTCGGTCTTCCTAACGAAAAGTAAAACCTGGGAAGAGGTCTTTCTAGCGAAAAGTAAAACCTGTCCTTCCAAAACAAAAACCTCAAATGCGGTTATATACCGGGAAAACAAGAGATAGCATAATATATAGTGCCCAGCACACTTGAGGTTTATGTTGTCTGGTTTAGACTCAAGGTTTTTTTTATAGACTGTCGCCAGATTGGTGGAATTTGCAGAAGTAAACAGCAAACAACAAACAACTAGCCTCATGTGGTTGATGGCCAGTAGGTGTGAGATAAATGTTATCATGATATTCCCCAACACTTTGCAAGGTTTCTTGCTTTCCTCCAAGTATGTACGCTTGTCTTTTCACCCCATGCGACTGCATAAGCCTCATTAGCCTGTGATTGTGAATCACTATGAACTTGTGACCATATCAGTCATTCGTTGTGTGGTGGGGAAGCTAGGGGGTTAGAGCTTTCGAAGACCCTGGTTCTGTTGCTCACACGGGTACAACGACTGAAGTACATTTGTGATATTGCTGTAACAATGCTTAAACAGTGGAAGTCATCAGGTATTTTTCATAACACTTTCTGAAAGTTGACTAATGTTTTCGATCTGAAAATGAATGCATGAATTTATACATGATCCCTTATTTTTTTCTTTTAGTATATGTGGTACGTATCACTAATGTTGGTATTAGGTTTCTGTGTACATGGGTGTACCTTTTAAAGGTAAAGTAAAAGTATACGAAGGTATTGAAAACGCAATCACTTTCATTTACTTTGCTATAACTCATTGTCATGAAAGCATGTCTTGGGTAAACATTCTGTGAGTATAGAATCTTGTTGGTTCACCGCACGTTTATTTTGGTAGTTCAGAGTTTCGTCAGGACAGTCATAAAAACATTATTTGTATTAAATCGTATTGCTAAAATGGGATTTCCATACTAATAAATGATAATACAAAACGAAGAAATGTTTTTCTTCAATTTTTCTATTTACTGGATTTTTGCGGTTGACGGATCTGTGAATCTGATGAAAAGCCACAAGAGTATTATACAAGTAAATCTTCAGTGAACCACGTGCGACGCCTGAGGTTCAGAGATATATGTATATATATACATGTGATTATTTAAATGTTTGGTGTTGCCAAATCAAACAATTTAAGGTGCTGTTATATGCATTGCAACTACTTATACAGCAATAGTGTAAACTGTTTAACATAGCTTCAAATCAGACTCTGTAGAGACAAGGCTGTGCTGGTTAGGATATTGAGAGTCAGCATTACTCTGGGAACGCGATCAGGATGATCGTTCTAGCTTAGTAAAGACATTTCTGGAAGCCTATGTACATAATTGATTTACTTTTGCCTCTGTTATCTCACATTAACGTCAATACCAAGAATCCGTGAACATGGACGTTATCACAATCGATCTCCAGCTAGGCCTTTTGAGAATCTTGATCACTGGTGGGGCTTGGTGAATATTGCTACTGGTATTGTCGCAACATTAAGTATCGCCATTTTTACCGATTTAGCCATTGATCTTTTATTTCATGGCCATGAAATTCGCGGTAAACATTTGGATTTTAAATACACTTAGCATTTTGTTATTCCTCATGTTAGTACGCTGTGTGTATTTGATTTTTTGTGTGTATCTCTTGGGGTTCTTTTGTGTTTGTTTGTTTTGTTTTTTGTTTGTTTTGCTTTCGTTTTGCTTTGTTTTTGGGGGTTTTTTGTTGTGGTTTTTTTTGGGGGGGGTTCTTTGTTTGTTTGTTTGTTTGTTGTTGTTTTTCATATTGCTGTTAATATTTACTTACTCGTTTTGAAACCTGTTTATTTTTTCTACAGAGTAGACAGGTGCTCAATTTCCTTCTTTTGATTCTAGTTACAAAATGAACTATATTCTCTCAACAAATGATAATAGATTGGTAGAAAAGGCCACCCGATGTCATTTGCCTACAGTGGGAGGTATATTTAAAAGGGTTCAATAAGTCTTGTTTCAAGGCGGGATCGGTCCATAAACTATGAACAATATTCATTAGAACTATGTTCAACGAATCGCTTTACGCATAATACTGGATTCATTATACACCTAAATATTCATTTAAACGTCTGAAGGATATACTACAAAGGTTAAATATCTCGCCAGATACTTGTATTTTAGCCTGCGCCAGAGTTCAGAGTTGAGCTGTGAGGAGCACGAGCCAGTGTACAAAAGTAATGGACCAGCTGAAAAAGTCTCCGTGTTCTATATTCCATAGGAGATCTCAATATCAATGTTATGATTCACAACAATCAACTGTATTGTATTTGCATATCTGGTTCTTTCTTCATCGCCAGCGACTAAAAGGATGATGTAAATCCAGATCATGGTCCCTAGTATGGTGATCTACCTTGAACTGTTGGCTATCTAAAGCACATTTCCATAGTATTGTACTAATATGAAATCCAATTTCAGAGAGAGGTGCTATATTTATTTCTTGACATTGTGATATTCTTGTTGGTTTTACAGTCCTTCGTTGACCCGTTGTTTAAAATTTACATGTGCTTATGACCCGTGAAGGTCCCGGGGTAGAATAGGCCTTCAGCAACCCATGCTTGCCGTAAAAGGCGACTCAGCTTGTCGTAAGAGGCGACTAACGGGATCGGGTTGTCAGGCTCGCTGACTTGGTTGACACATGTCATCGATTCCCAATTGCGCAGATCGATGCTCATGTTGTTGATCACTGGATTGTCTGGTCCAGACTCGATTATTTACAGACCGCCGCCATATAGCTGTAATATTGCTGAGTGCGGCGTAAAACTAAACCCACTCACTCACTATGGTGAATTCAAAACTTGTTTTAGTAACTATGTATATATGGCTGAAATGTTCCTAAGGTGACTATAAATCTTAACTCACTAACTCACGCTTGTTTCATTAGGTCACAGTAAAACGCACTTGCTTTGTGATACATATGCTCCATAATGTCGGCGCAGTACCAATTATGTTTATTTGTGAAATATTAGGGTATATTTCGTGCATAACTCATGCCTGTTTGTGTTTTACAGTAAGATCCAGGGTCTAGATTTTCCCTTTGTTGTTAAGATGGTCATGACTACCACATAAACTAGCGGCCAAAACAAACGCCACCAAAATAAAATCAACTGTAAATTGTCAAAATAATTGTCAGTCCGTTTGAAAATAGCTAAAAACTCATATCTCGAACACAACATGTCTATTCCCAGTGATTACTTGCACTTGCATTCCGTATTTTGTGAAAATAAAATTTACACGAATAAAATGGAAACTGTGCAAAAATTTATCCGTATTAGTTAGGATGAAAAAGCTAACCGGGTTTATTCTCTGACATCATTTTAATCGATTGACAACCAGGAACCGGCCTCGTTTTACACCAGAGCAGAGGGAGAGAGTAATCAGTATGTTACAGATGGAACAGATGCAAGATTGTAGGGCGCTTCTACGAAAATGAAGGATAACGTGAAAGCAGGTTGAAACGCCTTTTCGACAAATAACCTGTTCCCGACCCTTTCAACATTATTCTCGCAATATCCCGTTTGGGGAGACCAGATTTGGGTTTCAGACAATGTACCCATTTAGGAAATGGACACGGATGTCCGGCATGACGACATGAAGACCACCGTGAACCCTTTCAATTGGTATTACGTGATTTTTGTTGGTTCATCTTTCCACCTTTTGAAGCCACAATGTGAACTTTCTGTTCCAACATGAGGATGTCGGGACACCCGACAATCGAAGTTAATTTGAAGCGGACAATATTAGCTGAAACAGCTTAACAAATCAAAGACAACCCGAACACACACACACACACTCCACACACCACCACCAAACCACACCCACACACCCCCACACACACTCCACTGGTTTCAATATTTTCATCTGTGATAGTCCAGTTATTTTCTTGTCCTACGTTGAAAGGGTTTTATTCTTTACCGATAATTATTTTTTGCTTTTTAGTTGAGGTTTTTCTGATGTTCTGGGGTTTCATATTTTGTTGCTGTTGCTGTTGCTGCTGTTGTTGTTGTTGTTGTTGTTGTTGTTGTTGTTGTTGACGGCGGAGTGTCATTATGCTATGGATACACCACGAGGTTCACGGAAGCGCCCGGAATATATCACCGAGAATGTCTACAGTTGATACTAGTTTATTCTGAGCTCAGTTTTATCGGGCTTTATTACACTCTTGAATTGTATTGACGTGTTCAAGCTAAAACGGACACTGGGTAAAAAAATGTTAGTTATAATCAAGTAGGTGAATTGAATGTGCGATATGAAATCGGATACGCAGAACACGATTAATTTCTTTGTTATTTATAGAGCAGCTTTTACAAATAATTCACGTATATGACGACATCTCGCATGTGTTGAATAGAGTTGAAATCACACAAACCACTGATTGATGTCATAAGCAATATTTCCTGGGGTATTTTCTCCATGCCTGGCCATGTCATTCGTTCAGTCGTCTCCAACGTTTCTGTGGCAACACCGGGTTACACCGAAGACCCGGGTTCGATTCCCATAGGGGTACAATGTGTGAAGCCCATTTCGGGTGTCTCTCGCCTTGGTGTTACAGGACTATTGCTATAAACGGTGTAAAACTATACTCACTCATAGGTTGCCGGGAATACTTGTATCCCGGTATGACGTAGGATGTAATCAATGAACAATATTTACTTCTGGTGTATTATACAATGGCCACATTAATCCAAATACTGGGAATCAAGGTCCGTATGCATGTGACTATCAGGACCTACTCTCTCTCTCTCTCTCTCTATCTATCTATCTATCTATCACACACACACACACACACACACACACACACACACACTGGTTCTGTTCTGTCAAATTAGTGTTCTGAGTAACGAAACCACGGAGTGCTCTTCACAAATATCGACATGACAACTGACGTTAATGGTGCACACGTCATATGTGGGACTGGTCAGGTGAGTCACGATTTACGTTGTACTTCCAGGATATACGTGGTAGTGACTGGCGACGTCGACATGAACGTCACGCAGATGTACATCCGCGACTTCATACGTCACGCCACAGTACACTTCATGACAGATTTGGGGATTCGTGGGATATGTCGTGAAGTGACGTCACCATAAGTGACTGAGCCTATTCAGTATTGCGCAAGGAATAGTCGGAGAACAATACAGTCAGGACAATGTCCCTCCACCCTCTACAGGTGAAATTGTTCTTCAGGACCGTAGAGTCCGTTCTCAGTGAGCGAATCAGTGCCAACCACCAGCGGAGACATCACACAGACCGCCAACGACTTTGGCACATTCTGTCAGGAGGAGCGGGACAGCCTCTGTATTCTTAGTCAAATGAATGAATATTTGACAAATCGTGATGACAATAGGCGCTATTATCAACTAATAATCCAAAACGTCAACTTTGACATTTCCAATCTGTCCTCATTCCTTTTTGGTAGCAGTTATAACATCTGCTGTCATAATTCGCTTCCACTTGTTATCTCTCTCAAATAGTTTCTTCTTGTCATACAGTTCTTACCAACAACTGGCATCTAGAGCAATTAAAGCATGTTTAGGCTTGTCGTTGTTTGCTACTCGAGAAGGATTTGGTGATATATTTAATGGAACCGGCAATATAAACCTCTGTGTAGGTTTTTATGAAGCTTTGGGGTCGGCTGGTACCGACTTAAGCCCAAGCAGTCAAGCAGAAAACATTTGTCTCAATCCAGCATGGCTCGAATAACATTGCAGCTGTCACAAAACTTCGCACGAATCGTACATTTTGCAAAACGTGAAAAACGTAATTTTGGAACTTTAGTCATAATACACGTGCTGTGGCATAAGTAAATATGTTGGATTGAGCAAACATCCAATAGCCAAAAACATAATGTAGGACAACCTGAACAAACTCTCTTGGACTTTTGGAACTGAATCCCTGCTAACGTCATCCGCTGACTGACGACGTCAATGAGGAGACTTGTGTTGGCGTGTATGGATGCACAGGGGTTCACACTCACTATTGATGACCTCTCCACCGGACTGTTGTCTCATCGTGTCACTTTTTTGTACTTTTTCACTGAACTCTGATTTGTGACTTCTTTCACTCTTTCTTAATGAAATGCATGGTAAACATTGCAATGGACTTTCAATCAAATTATTGGAGCATGAATTCTGTTTGTTAAATACTCGTCGTAAATCTCACAAACGCCTTTGTTTCTATATTTGTCAAGTTAAGTCTATGCTAACTTTCTTTTGACCAGTCGTTTATCTTTGGACTAAGGACAAGAAATGTCTAGAGGGGTTTTCATATACTTAGGAGCAACCGCATTGTCATTTCCAATCTGTCCTCATTCCTTTTTGGTAGCAGTTATAACATCTGCTATCATACTTCGCTTCCACTTGTTATCTCTCTCAAATAGTTTCTTCTTGTCATACAGTTCTTACCAACAACTGGCATCTAGAGCAATTAAAGCATGTTTAGGCTTGTCGTTGTTTGCTACTCGAGAAGGATTTGGTGAAATATTTAATGGAACCGGCAATATAAATCTCTGTGTAGGTTTTTATGAAGCTTTGGGGTCGGCTGGGGTCACTGATTAAGTGATAGTTATTATTGGGTCACAATGTTTAGAGTTTTTAATGATAATTATTATGGATCACATTTCCATATCATAAATGTTCAAGCGGCAGGTCTTCTTAATAGGGCTCCAGTTACCTGCCCTTGGCAGTCTATTGTTTACTTCCTGCACGCGATGATTCTGGGTGACTGACGATATGGCCACGCTTTGCTGGAATATTTTCCACTGTGTGTCGTATATATAACGTCTGCTTGTTGTGTTGGGGGAAACCACTCACGAACTTGCACTCTGAATTACTGGTGTTCTGCCTCTGCTGTTTGGCACAGTCTGCCAGACTACTGACTGGGAAACAAGCTCCCATTGTAAATGCCAACATTCTAGTGAGTTAATACTTGGGACCCATTACCTCAGACTTGTGACTCAACTGCATTGTACTAGAAATCTGTACTGTGATTCATAGTAACTTGCTCATTGTTTGCTCAATATGTTATTGAATATTTTAGACCTGTCTGTGTTATATTTTGCTGTATCAGAGGGGATTTCTTAATATACTTTTTGTGACGCCAATTTATTAACCTAAATTGATGCCCATTCAACATAATAAGACCAACCGTTATCTGACGACCGTATTTTCTCCTAGGATTTCCACACGAGGGTTAACCACTATGGCAGCTCAGCAAATATTACTTATTATCAGAGTCAGTTTATTGTAAAATGCGGACGCACTTCTATTTGCAATGAGTTTTTGTTGCCACACTACAGCCAAACCATTGGGGTAGCCAGAAGGGTAGAGCCTCTGCTCGTCATGTTGAAAACCCGCGTTCGATTGCCCACTAGAGCATAACTTGTGATGTCCTTTTTCTGTCTCCGCCCTATATATTGCTGGAATGTTGTTAGAAAGCAGCGAAAAACCAAAACTCACCATCAAGAAGATAATTCTTGAATACTGCTAAATTAGGCGTAAAACAATGCTCACACACTGCTGTCACTGTAACTCCTTTTACGTGTATTCTGTAAATCTATTTAATTTTCTAATACGTACAGACTACAGATTAACATATGGTTTCAGCTTAGAAATCAACAAGGAACAATACCTCCGTGATATGATGTAATGTGACTTTCTACAGTACAACCATGTACGAAGTGGATAATACATTGTAATTGTTGACTTTCAGTGGTGTCAGTGTTGCGCTATATTTAGACATGTGCTATCTTGAGACACAGCTCTGGAAGGTACTACAGAGTGCCTCAGCATATCGGCATGTCCACTGTAACCTAACCTTGGGGGGATACGCTGAAGTTTTTTAGTTGGTAGGTTAATCTCAAGTCACGGTTAGCGACAGAAGTTATCTTATCCTGGATATTCCGCCTATTTCGTAAATGTTCACAAAGGTATCAAAATTACCTCCGTTGTCTTTGCAGCCATAGTCACTGCTTCTGTGCTACACTGTTTAATATTTCTGTACTATAAAAATATAAAGAAACAAATGTGACGTATGCATTTCTTGATCTCATTGCTTGATGTATGCATTGCTTGTATCATCCATAAATATTTTTTTTTAAATAATAAAGTGATCAAAAAATCTGTAATGTACTTTCATAGTAGTTTGTTATGCCACTTCCACTGTCGCGATGTTTGTGTAATCTTGGATAATTTTAGAACACAGTTGTGAAATACATCTTCTCTGTTGCTTGTTGTTTTTACGGATTGATATCCAAGTAAATAGCTACTATATGTGTTTCACCTTACGGATCAGCACGTAACAATTTCTTCTTTCGGGCTTAGAACTTATTACGAAACTTCGCTTGTTTATCACATGTCTTACACTCTATTATTACAAGCATTAAAATAGAAAAGTGTGTGGAAACACATATGCCTTCAAAAAAAGCTATTCTACATTTAACTTCAGTCTATGAAATATATTTCTACAGATCTAACATCAAATTACAAAAATATATTTATATATTCACTGACGCCATGGTATATCTGGTTTTCCCATTTCGTAAATGAATTATTTCATTCCGATATTTACTCATATTACCTTTATGTATCGTTAGATATCGAATTTTACTGGATGAGTGAGTGAGTTTAGTTTTACGCCCCATCCATCGTTACTCCAGCCAGCGACGGTTTGTAAATAATCGAGTATGGACCAGACAATCCAGTGATCAACATCATGAGCATCGATCTGCGCAATTGCCAACCGATACCAAGCGAGTCTGACCATCCGATCCCGTCAGTCGCCTCTCATGACAAGCAGAGTCACCTTTCATGGCAAGCATTGGTTGCTCAAGGCCTATTCTGCCCCTGACCTCCAAGAGTCTTTACTGGATGAAACATTTTGCAGTTTACTGTTGCATCAGAGCTTGTACGTTGTTACCAAATACCTGCTCAAAGAAACTGAAACTAAATCTTACATTATTAAGAAATTAAGAAAGCAAAGGTCAGAGATTTGTGTTGTTGATCTAGGATGCTGCTAGCAACAGCTCTATTTTTATATTACGACAGAAACTATCACCATAGCCTCAAAATATCACCGTTTATGTGTTGGAGGTCGATGTGTCAAGTGTTGTTTCAAGAATGCCAAAATGCCAAATGCATGAGTGAGGTGGGTTTAAAGCTGGTGTTGTGGGTGCAGCCATGATGAACATATGATGCTAGTGTTGACGATGTAGCAGTTATGAACATAGCACAGTACGTAGTGTTTCAGTTTGTGGGATCTAGACAACACACATCAGTGTTGGGCCCAGTGTAGATCTATCTATTCGCTGTAGAGGTGGTTGTGTATACAAGCTCTTAACGCGCTCACTTGCCACGCCAAAAGTACAATTTCTGGAAACAGTGAGTGGGCCTCATTTATTTTGTCCGGAGTCGTAATGTAGCTGAATTATTACCTAAAGCGGCATAAAACCCACTCAGAATACAATGCATGAAGCATTGTGTCTGAACTGTATTTTGCTTTGACTAGTCCATTGTTCATTCGCCTAATGAATATAGCGTTGGTTCACACAGAGTGAACGCAAAGTGATCATACATTCTCTGACATATGAGACGTACTTTCTCACCACACCGGCGTATCTCGGTGCCAATAGAGAGTGAGTTGGGTTTACATTTTTGTCTCAATAGAGGATGAGTTGGGTTTACATATTTGTCTCCATATAGGATGAGATGGGTTTACGTATTTGTCTCAATAGAGGATGAGATGGGTTTACGTCTTTGTGTCAGTAGAGGATGAGTTGGGTTTACATTATTGTCTCAACAGAAGATGAGTTGGGTTTACATATTTGTCTCAATAGAGGATGAGTTGGGTTTACATATTTGTCTCAATGGAGGATGAGATGGGTTTACATCTTTGTCTCAGTAGAGGATGAGTTGGATTTACGCCCTTGTCACAGTAGAGGATGAGTTGGGTTTACATTTTGTCTCAATAGAGGATGAGTTGGGTTTACATATTTGTCTCAGTAGAGAATGAGTTGGGTTTACGTCTTTGTCTCAGTAGAGGGTGAGTTGGGTTTACATTAGTGTGTCAATAGAGGGTGAGTTGGGTGTACTTCTTTGTGTCAGTATAGGGTGAGTCGGGTTACGTCTTTGTCTCAATAGAGGATGAGTTGGGTTTACATTAGCGTGTCAATAGAGGGTGAGTTGGGTTTACATCACTGGCTCAATAGAGGGTGAGTTGGGATTTACATTACCGCGTCGGTAGGTGGGTTGGGTTTACGGGAGGAGAACTCAGCGTCGCAAGTGCGTAATTCACGTTGGCTTTCGGTTTTTTTTTAAGTAATCGAATTGGTGTTAATTCATTTTTTATGTCAGTTTAGTTTAGGGAAATGAAAAACAGCAGCCTAACGACTATCTGCAGTCACGTTGTAGTAATGTCGTGTAACATCATTTCGTGAAGTCAACATGGTGATTTTCCACGACATACGCCAATAGTGGGAAATAATATACTCTAAGCCTATATTCCATTTTCACATGAAAAGTTAGATTCAGTCATCTATACATGAGTCATACCTGGGATCGAACTACAGACCTTCAGTTTTCCAGGCAGACGCTTAATCCTCTACAACACGAGCCAGCGAAATATAAATAATGAATAACAATGAGACAATAATCAATAGAAACGTTAGACTAAAGTAGCATGATTCAAGCTGTTGGAAATTTAAAGGCACCTTTCATGAAGCCTGCATCGAACTTGGTGAGGCAGGGTAGATTAATGGTTAAAGCGTTCGTTTGTCGCGCCGAGGACTTGGGTTTGATTCCCAACTTGGTGCAAGGCTAGAAACCCACTCCTGGTGTCCCCGGCTGTGATAGTGCTGGAATATTGCTAAAAGCGTCGAGAAGCTAAAACAAACTCAATCACTGCTTCGAAATGTTTTGTTTCCCAAACCTTGGGGCTTCACATTCAATGTTCACGTGGTTATGCTCTTAGACGCCCTGTCTTACATACTCCTCGTGAACTCTTAGACGCCCTGTCTTACATACTCCTCGTGAACTCTTAGACGCCCTGTCTTACATACTCCTCGTGAACTCTTAGACGCCCTGTCTTACATACTCCTCGTGAACTCTTAGACGCCCTGTCTTACATACTCCTCGTGAACTCTTAGACGCCCTGTCTTACATACTCCTCGTGAACTCTTAGACGCCCTGTCTTACATACTCCTCGTGAACTCTTAGACGCCCTGTCTTACATACTCCTCGTGAACTCTTAGACGCCCTGTCTTACATACTCCTCATCTACTCTTAGAAGCCTTCTCTTACATACTCCTCATCTACTCTTAGAAACCCCCTCTTACACACTGTTCATCTACTCTTAGAAACCTTCTCTTACATACTCCTCATCTACTCTTAGAAACCTTCTCTTACACACTCCTCATGTACTCTTAGAAACCTTCTCTTACATACTCCTCATCTACTCTTAGAAACCTTCTCTTACATACTCCTCATCTACTCTTAGAAACCTTCTCTTACACACTCCTCATCTACTCTTAGAAACCTTCTCTTACATACTCCTCATCTACTCTTAGAAACCTTCTCTTACACACTCCTCATCTACTCTTAGAAACCTTCTCTTACACACTCCTCATCTACTCTTAGAAACCTTCTCTTACACACTCCTCATCTACTCTTAGAAACCTTCTCTTACATACTCCTCATCTACTCTTAGAAGCCCCCTCTTACACACTCCTCATCTACTCTTAGAAACCTTCTCTTACATACTCCTCATCTACTCTTAGAAACCTTCTCTTACATACTCCTCATCTACTCTTAGAAACCTTCTCTTACACACTCCTCATCTACTCTTAGAAACCTTCTCTTACACACTCCTCATCTACTCTTAGAAACCTTCTCTTACATACTCCTCATCTACTCCTAGAAACCTTCTCTTACATACTCCTCATCTACTCTTAGAAACCTTCTCTTACACACTCCTCATCTACTCTTAGAAACCTTCTCTTACACACTCCTCATCTACTCTTAGAAACCTTCTCTTACACACTCCTCATCTACTCTTAGAAACCTTCTCTTACACACTCCTCATCTGCTCTTAGAAACCTTCTCTTACATATTCCTCATCTACTCTTAGAAGCCCTCTCTTACACACTCCTCATCTACTCTTGGAAACCTTCTCTTACACACTCCTCATCTACTCTTAGAAACCTTCTCTTACACACTCCTCATCTACTCTTAGAAACCTTCTCTTACACACTCCTCATCTACTCTTAGAAACCTTCTCTTACAAACTCCTCATCTACTCTTAGAAGCCCTCTCTTACATACTCCTCATCTACTCTTAGAAGCCCTCTCTTACATTACCTAATCTAGTTACGAAAATGCATAACACGTGTCAAACCAAAACCTTGTTCCAAATGTGTCTAGTTGGTCAAACTGTAAAGTTTGGTCAAACCCTAGCCCCATGTCTGGCAGCAAATTGTTCTTTGTAGGATTCGACCGCAGTATGTCATAAATCGATGGTTTGGTTCCTTGTCAGTGACATATAATAAACCATTCAAATATGGTGCTTGTTTTAACCTTAATGCAATCTATAACTGATTCGTTGGCTCGGAGAAAGTTAACGGAGTTGGGTGTGAATGTTTTAGATATGTATCACATGGCATCTTAGCGGGATGATGTTTGCATCCACACACATGCACATGCACTCGCAAACGCACATGCATGTACACGTACAAATGCTTGAAAGCACTTCAGTACATATTTAGGGTGGGTTATTAGCCTAGTGGTTAAAGCATTCACTTGTCACGCCGAAGACCCGGGTTTCATTCCCCACATGGGTACAATGTGTGAAGTCCATTTCTGGTGTCCTCCCAGATAGACCTGGAACATTGCTGACATTAAACTCGCCACTCTCTATATATTGCCATTCACTCCATTTCAACTCATTTCACAATTGTTAAATTTTGTTTTCAATTGTGTAACCCTAAAGTGACACATCAATATTGCAAGAGACTGCACATAGTCCGAGATTACCTGACATTGGTCTCGTTTACCAACTGAATTTTTCTCTTACGACTGGAAATGTAATTCCCGGGTCCACGTCCAGATTAAAAATACAGGAATATACACTAATCAGAGAAGCATTAGGAATTATCTGTTCAGAATGTAATATTGCAAAGAACATTCGCGATTTCGACCTTTGAAAGCAGGCCATAAGTGCAAATATGTGAAACCTTGAGATTTCCCAACCGGTTGTCCATAGTTGAGACTGAATTGAATGGAGAGCTTTACGTCGGGTGCGGTCATTGCGTTGACTGCCTAAGAGTAGACGTGTGTTTGTAGTGTGGTATCTCGGGTTGATTAGTGACAAACAAACACTTTCCTCAGTCATGGCAGTGTAGACGGCCAGTGGGTATTTATACACACTTGTCACCTCCCTGGTCAATCAATACACGTGAACGAGCTTCACATGGCTCGAGGCTGTTCTACAGAAGTAACGATCTTTGTTGACCTTGTTGAGTCCATACAGTTTCTATAATTATTGTATTATAATGTTTACAATAATTCGTATTGTACAATTGTACTGTATTGTACTATATTGTATGAGCATAACGTCTTTCATTTAGATGAAGAATGATGACTTTTGAGAACATTCAGGCGAGATTTCGGGAGTGGGGGGTGGGGGGGGGGTTACTTGGGGTGTAGTGGTACCGCAAATGGTAAGGTTGAATGGCGGTTGGTTACATATTCAGTCAGCAACTGACATCATAAGCATTTGATACCTTCATATGCATGATCTGGTGTGTCTGTAAATGACCGAGTCTGCTCCAGACAAATTCAGTGATCAACATCATGAGCATCGATCTCCGCAATCGGGACACGATGACATGCTTCAACCAAGTCAGCGGGACTGACCAGCTAATACTGTTAGTTGTCTTTAGCATGAGTTACTTAAGATGTAATCAGTACAGTAGCAAAATGTCGCGAAATTAAGAAAAGTAGTCATTGAAGTAGAAATGATGGCCGTGGTAGCTGTATAGTGTCGATGGTGAGACGAGGTAGAATGACTTTTCACTTACAAAACCTAGGCCTACTTGTGTCAGTCCAGACTTTGGCCGATTTTCTGATAATAACTCTCTACGACGTCGCTATTTAACATCCATAGCCTGCTGAGACATCAAAATGACTCTGATTAGGTTTATCTCCTTCATGCCTGAGAACAGTAACAGCAAATATCTTGATGATATTAGTTGATGATATAGTGATATTAGTTGCAATACTGGTACTAGTAGCAGCAGCAGCAGCAGAAGTAGTGGTAGTAGCAGCAGCAGCAGAAGTAATAGTAGCAGTAGCAGCAGCAGCAGAAGTAGTAGTGGTAGTGGTAGTGGTAGTAGCAGCAGCAGCAGAAGTAGTAGTGGCAGTAATATTAGTGTGTTAGTAGTAGTAGTAATAGTAGTGTGGTAGTAGCAGCAGCAGCAGAAGTAGTGGTAGTAGTAGCAGCAGCAGAAGTAATAGTAGCAGTAGCAGCAGCAGCAGAAGTAGTAGTGGTAGTGGTAGTGGTAGTAGCAGCAGCAGCAGAAGTAGTAGTGGCAGTAATATTAGTGTGTTAGTAGTAGTAGTAATAGTAGTGTGGTAGTAGCAGCAGCAGCAGAAGTAGTGGTAGTAGTAGCAGCAGCAGAAGTAATAGTAGCAGTAGCAGCAGCAGCAGAAGTAGTAGTGGTAGTGGTAGTGGTAGTAGCAGCAGCAGCAGAAGTAGTAGTGGCAGTAATATTAGTGTGTTAGTAGTAGTAGTAATAGTAGTGTGGTAGTAGTAGCAGCAGAAGCAGCAGCAGTAGTAGTAGTAGCAGCAGCAGTAGTAGTGGCAGTAGTGGTAGTAGTAGTTGCTGTTGTTGTTGTGGTAGTAGTAGTAGCAGCAGCAGCAGCAGCAGTAGTATTAGAGTAGTAGTGGTGGTTCAGTAGCAGCAGCTGCAGTAGTAGTAGTAGTAGTAGTAGTAGTAGTAGTAGTAGTAGTAGTAGTAGTAGTAGTAGTAGTAGTAGTAGTAGTAGTAGTAGTAGTAGTAGTAGTAGTAGTAGTAGTAGTAGTAGTAGTAGTAGTAGTGGTGGTTCAGTAGCAGCAGCAGCAGCAGTAGTGGTGTCAGTAGCAGCAGCAGCAGTAGTAGTGGTCGTAGTGGTCGTAGTCGCAGTCACATTGGTAGTGGTCGTATTGATGAAAGCAATATTAGTAGCAGCAGCAGCTGTAGCAGTAGTCGTAGGAGTGTCAGTAGTAGTAAGTAGCAGTGGTACTAGTAATGGCAGTAGTAGTGGCTGTAGTAGTAGCAGCAGCAGCAGCAGCAGTAGCAGTCGTAGGTAGCAGTGGTAGCAGCAGCAGCAACTTCACCCGATGAGAAGAGAGATGCTTTAATGGATGGACAATTAATTATTGATACAATAATCCCCGTCGTTTATCCATCACTATAAACTTGTCACGCGCAGCACCAGGGGGACCTTTGGAGGTGGACTCCATGAATAATGACACATGATCCTCTTTCATAATTACATATATAATTGATTAACTGTTCCACAAAACGCGTGTAACGCCACTACATATAATTCATATCAATTACATCTTTGAAATATGTGCTTCTGCACAATTATGACAAAGTGTGTTTTTTTATCGGTGCATCAGCGTCCATAATGTTCACGCTATGAACTGCTCTAGCAGAAGAAGCGGTTTTAAGCAAAGATAAATTAGTAGCTAACGCAACAACCAATCCTTAATGTATGAGCAAGTGTAACATCACACAGCATTTAGCAATATTCGAACAACATACTGAAGGGGGACATAAAGAATCCGGTGCCACCATCTGTACAAATCGGAAATGCCACCACTGTTAAGATCTTGCCGACAAACCCTTCACGTTTCGTCGGAAGACCTTTTAATCAGCTTGTCAAAAAAGACATTTTAGGTTTCGGTTCGAAATATCTGAAAATAAACGTAAACGGGCAGTTCCGAATGCAGAAAATATTGGGATCCGTTTTGTTTATATCGATAATCATCAACAGAGATTTTAGTGGCTAGGATACGTATCAAGCAGCACTGTGGCCTCACAAAGCATTTTGCTGACAATTCTATGATTGGTAACAACAATGCATTGTTGTTGAATGATACAACAACGCACTGTGTTGACAAATCTATGAATGCTACGAGAACTGAGAATTCTATAAATGTTATAAGTTCTATTATTTTCCGAGACCACACTTCCCTCATGACAAGGAATGCACATTTCGCTTCAGAATACAAAGTCACTTCCACAATAAAATAAACTGACACACAAAACGAAAAAGCAACCTTACCTCGAATGTAAGAAAGTCGAAAGAAAAAACAGTAGATTCGAACCTGATTTCTCTAACTTTTTTCTTCAATTTATTACAAAATGTCAAAATATTAATATACGCTTTCAAAATGTTTCATTATATGTTCAAATTAAAGAACCATTTGAGTTTAAGAGAATGCAGACGGGGTTGTCAACGCCTGACAAAAACTATAGATTTGTAGCAAAATGATCAATTTACATCGATTTTAGTTCTACTGATATTGATCCAATCCTATTCAATGTTGTGACAACATGCCTACAGACACACACAGACTGACACACTCACACAGACACAGGACAACACCGTTCAGTGCTGTGACGAAACACTGACAGACAGACACACAGAGAGAAACACATTTACGGTCAGACACTCACACACTCATTGAACCCTATTCAGTGTTGTAAGGAAATACTGACAGCCACACACATAGACGGACAGACACACAGACAGACACACTGACACAGACAACACCGTTCAGTGCTGTAACGAAAAACTGACAGGCAGACATGCTGAGAGGCACACATTTAGGGTCAGACACACACACACACACACTCACTGAACTCTATTCACTGTTGTAAGAAAATACTGACAGACACATATATAGACGGACAGACACACAGGCAGACACACTGACACAGACAACACCGTTCAGTGCTGTGACGAAACACTGACAGACACACAGAGACACTCACACTCCCTGAACCCTATTCAGTGTTGTAAGGAAATACTGACATACACACACATATACGGCACACGGACGGACATACACACACAGCCTTATTTACACCCCCCTATTTAGTGTTATAACGACATGCATAGAAGCGCACATACAGACACACATATTTACAGAACAAACAGACGCACACGCCTGCATTCACGCAGACGTACAGACACATCGCTACAAACACAACGAGCTTCATCCACTTTATATTGAAATAAATCAAATCAATTCAACTGGCCATGAGTCATTATTTTCAAAACTGCAAAACCTCAGTGCCCGAAACAATAAATTTACAAGAACACAATGTTCTGGTCGTGTCGGTTCAATCGTCCTTGAGTGGGCGCAACCAAATGTACAATGTGTTGAACATAAAAAATAATGGCAAATGTCAAAAAATGTGTAACGCGTTCTTGGACATGTCAATGTCCTGTCAACGGCAGAGATAATCTATCTGTATTTTATCACAGAATGGTGAGACCCGTTCCATAAGCCGATCGCAATTTACGAGTATCGTATTTCCTCTATACGACGCCGCTTGGCGAATAAACATTTGGGCTCGATTAAGAGACGTTGAGTATTTTCCTGCACAAAATCACCCTCTTATGAGTGTTACGATATGGGTGAGGATTGTCTGATAGAAATATCCGAACGTACATTTAATCAAAGCGATACGGTATATTCGATAACCGAGACAGCACAAAAACTGGACGTTGCTCGCACTCAATAGGGAGAATACACAAATGCCTTATCTTGTATAAGTCTTTCATATAAAATGGCGATGAAATACATTTAAGTCTTAATATTACGCCTGGTCTTCGTCTCTTTACGAATAGTGACAAAGGGAAAAAACGTGGTTACCATTCTCCCTTTTTATGCACTTGTGGAAAGACGTTCTTGACAAATGTGCTTTTCTCGACTATTCATTTTCTTGAAGATCATTTACAGTCGTGGACCCTTCATTCTCTCCATCTCTTTTTCGTATCAATAATGTATTTGACTAAACTCCTCCAATCTGTTGCATATGTCTTATTTCCGAGTGTATCGCTCATTTTCATTTCAACACTTCATTACTATCGTTGTGGCCCATTGGATACAGCGTCTGCCTTGCAATCTTTTCGGGGGTTCGATCTCCTACGGAGTCATACGTTCATACGTTAAAACGGTACTTTTCTGTTTCCCTGCGTGGCTTTGGTATTCAGGCAATATGGAAGGGTTTGTTGATTGGGGACAGTAATGTTTAAGTTACGTTATACGTCGCTTTTACCAATATTTGATCGATATCACTATGGGGAACACCAGAAATGGGTTTCACACATTGTCCTCATGTGGGGAATCGACTCCGGGTCTTCGGCGTGACAACTGGACGCTTTAACCAATAGGCTACCACCCACCCACCGCCCTCAACCTCAATGAACCTTGGTTAGAGGATCATAATGATAATGAACATGACAAATGTGTAACACCATTGCGGCGTGTCTTTACACCTGACTCTCAGCTCGAAAGCGGCGCCAGGGCTTGAAGGTATTCGGAACCGAAATCAGAAAGTGTCCCTTGTTTCCGAACACCATCACTGACATTACAAGGGATGTTCAGTCTCGATTTTTACGGAAATGGATTTAACTGATCCTAAACAGACCCGTCATATTACATACATATCCAAAAAACATATCTAGATATATAAAACATCTCTCCGGATATTCAAATGACTGTGAAAGGTATATGATGAATTACATCACGCAAGTTTTCTAAGTTGACGAGTGGCACGTTGCTTTCCTCAATGAACAGAAAAATGGCCTCCTTAAAGCTGGAATATTCCTGAGTCCGTCATGAAACAGCAGACCAAAATTCAAGAGAGATGAAGGTTTCTTTTAATCGTATTTGTCAAAAAATCTTTCGCTAAGTAAAGAGGGACATTATTCTCATGGGTCTGGTCACATTTTACTGATCTCGTTCTCACGGATGGACTTTCACTTCAGAGAATTCACGTCCGAAAAGAAACCGCATACGTATCAAAAAGTAATGAAACCTGCCTTTTAGTTACAATATACCAACAAACTTTGAACAAGCTTTCCGAGCTCTCACCTCATGCGAAAAGCCTTATATCACCGCACAGGAACTGTATGCCAACCTTACAAAAGTACAGGAAGATTACTGTGTGGCCCGCATGAAGCCTTATGTTGACAAGACGAGCCGAACAATCCCCTATGCCTAAGACAGTTATTCGTCAACTAATATGACCTTGCAAGAAACCTTGAACAATGTGACCATTTCAGTGACATATAGATGTCAATAGATATGACAAGGTATATAATTTCTGCAGTATTAATTCAGAACGGTTTAGTTCGCTTTTTAGCTCTTCACCACTTCTTCTACATTGCTGTAAATGAAAGAGTGAGTATAGTTTTACGCCGCGTTTTCTGCATTACTTCAGTATTGCTTGACGATCGAATCAGAGTCTATACCGAAACGTCGTATCATAATGTAATCAAGGAGATGTTATCCATAAATTATGATACCATTCTGGTGTTTTTAGCTTTATTCCAGTAATACACTGGGGAATCGAACCTGTGTCTTTGGCGTGAAGAGCGAACACTCTAATCACTAGGCTACCCCACCGTCCCCCTAGTAATGAAGAGATAAGAGCATTTTCATCATAAATCATATGTATGATAAAGAGAATGTTTTACAAAATATCTCTTTAAATGTTGCCATAATCTTTTATAATTTTTGTATCAACATTACAAAGACATATGCCAAACCTTTTGTAAAGGCAACAGGCTCGTCACTTTAAAATAGTTGTGGCAGGCTAGATTCAATTTCATCAACCATACCCATTATAAAAAACACGTAGATGTACTTTCAACACGCAATAACCAGCAACAACTCATTATTTCATAAAACAAACAATTTCTCCGAAAAAAGGTGAAACATACTGGAAAACGAATTTTGACATGTGCGTTTGAACATCAACCACGTTAACGTTATAAAACACCCACGGAACATAATGGACAACCTGTGGACCAGACAATGCATACAACCGTCAAACAAAACACTTTTCTATTCATGGGCCCAAACAGATCGTTTCCCTCGATGCTGAATCACATATACCATGTGTGTTTACGTAATAATATCTATTTTCTTTTGAAGTTAGACAGACAACCTTGAAATGAACAATTTACTAAGGTTAGTCTGTTTTATTAGATTCGTTTCCGTTTATTTTGCAGCTTTTGAACTTGTTTCTACTATACTGTTCAATTTTCTTAGCTTATGTAACGCTTAATGCGGTGCTCGAGGTGCTACCTCTGAAACATGTACGAAGTGTGCTTGTCTGTGAGATAGCCAAGAGGTTAAAGCGTTCGCCGAAAATCCGGGTTCTGTTCCCCACATGGGTACAATGTATGAAGCCCTTTTCTGGTGTCACCGGCCATGATGTTGCTGAACTATTGCTAAAGGTGGCGTCAAGCTAAACAGGCTCACTCGCTCTTTGTTCAACTTATCTAACGGGGCAAAACCTTGTTTATTGCGTTATAGCGCGCGCTCACGCACACGGACCACAACACGCGCACACGACAACTCAGCAACTCATTTTTGCATTGGTTTATCTCATGTATCTCTTTTATGATACATACACACAATACATACATGCAGTATCTGTATATCACAAACATACAAATGCTCAATACCTCGGTTGTACTGATGTGAAGTGATGACCCGTGAAGGTCCGGGGTTTAATAGGCCTTCAGCAACCCACGCGTGCTATAAATGCTTGTGGTAAGAGGCGACTGCGGGATCGGGTGGTCACTCTCGCTGACTTGGTTGATACATGTCATCGGTTCCCAATTGTGCAGGTCGATGCTCATGTTGTTGGTCACTGGATTGTCTAGTCCAGACTCGATTATTTACAGACCGCCGCCATGTAGGTGAGTGTGAGTGCGGCCTAAAAGTCAACTCACTCACTTTTCACTTTAAAATATGTCTTAAATATATCTGTATGACAAGATGAAGCCGAAGAACAAGACTTCCCATATGGTAAAGCCCTCGTTTACTCAAAGGCCACGTTTTCACGAAGTGCTTAAGTGATAGCCATGGCTTTATCGTTGAATCCTTGACGCGTCTAAGCACGCTGTGTTATGGGGGATTTGGAGTGTAATAGCCAGAAAACACCTCACCTTGCCATCAATGCACTCAACGACCTGGTAAATTTCTGCTTCAGCATTATAAATGAAATAAGTCTGTTTGTGGAGGACAAACCAAATGTCTTTTGTCGTTACATGGCATTCAGATTTACAGGATTTGTTAATACCGTGTAGAAACAGGAAGTTATTATGAACCACCAAGAGAGCAAAGATTACGCTTCGATTTTAAAAAAACAAAAACGCTGACCTGAGAACGAATATTACTTTTCATAGTGCATCAGCTTTATGATAACTTGCGCAAACAATGTATACCCTTCAAAATGATATGTCTGTCCTACCCTTCACAAGTGCCATATACTCAGGTACTTTAAAAACGCACGCATTGTAAGAAATTTCACTGTATTCCTAAATCTTGCGATGTGAGTGAGTCGGGGTTTTTTAGAATATTTTTTCAAAATGTCATGAAAGACATAGACTTATGCTAACATTTAATTCTGATTTTTTTACACTTTTGTAGACTCTTGAATATTGTTACAGTAGCGTGGGCTGATGTTATTTCTATAAGCATAATTATGTTTTTGACGTCATAGTTAAGAACAATAGTGGTGAACATGTATCCTAACAATGACTATTAACTATCATGTAACTATACTATTGTTCCTCACTATGACGTCAAAAAACGATGACGTCACAAACGCAACGTACCTTGCTATTACCCATCACTACGTTTTACGTCTCCCGCTATTTTCATTAACCACTCGAAGAGCCGTTGAACGGCGAGGGGTCATGTGAAAATATAAAGAAGTTTTTGCAAGAAGAAATATCTGGACTCACCATTTAAATATTTATTATTTATACACCCAGTGAAATCACCTACTTACATACATACATACATACATACATACATACACACGCACACACACACTCACTCACTCACACACACACACGTACACACACACACGTACGTACGTACGTACGTACGTACATACATACATACATACATACATACATACATACATACATACATACATACATACATACATACATACATACATACATACATATAGGATATCCAAAAAGCGCACATATCCACGCACTAGTGCAAGTGGCATTTCACATTCAATTCTCTTCTGAAGACATTTTGATCTATTTCAGTTTCTTTCACTTTCAATACGGCGTTTCCTAACGCGTGTTGTACTTTTAAGGGACTTGAAAGAAGAGAGGCATTGAAAACCATAATTATAAGTCAGCTTCAGCTATACGTTTTCTCTGATAATGCCGTCAGAGACAGTGCAGGTCTTCGTGTTTTTCTAAAGTCGATGAAATACTCCGAATGACCTTGTGCGTGTTCCTATTTGCATAATTTACACACGCGTGAAGCTCTTGTAGTTAGATGCGTAGAAACAGAAACTTGCCAATCATATCTTGCAGACTGGTTCTACGAGGTCGGGGGGAGGGGGAGTGCTGGTGGCAGTAGCTTGGCACCACCATGGTAAGTGCACGCGGGACATATTAGCATGTAGGTCAAGGGGATCGTATCTGTCCAGTCTTATTTAGGTTAACGGTATGTACTCGAGGTTTTTAACCCGTAAAGACTCAATACCGTGACGTGTTGGAGGTAGGGTTTATGCCAGGGGAGGAGGCACAATGGGGAGAGTTCAATGAGATAAATTTTCGTGATATAGGCTTGGCTCAATCCATGAACACTCATGAGATAACTGTATGTTTTACATACATCGCAGAGAGTAAATTACTGTTAACACTTAAGTTGTTAATCGTAACCGAAAGGTGATAATATTATGTTTGTTTGCAAGATGTGAGAACGGGTCAAGGAGAACGTGTGCTCTAGATAATTCATGGCAATCAAGGTAGAATCATATATATGTTACTAGTCCACAGAATCACAATTCATTGGGTACTTGGGCGATGGGGTAGACACATGATTACTGCGCATCCTTTTCACTCCACTCACAGTGGCAGTAGGGTGGCTTAGTGGTTAAAGCGTTCGTTGGTCACGCCCAAACCCGGTTCGATTCCCCACATGGGTACATAGGCCATTCTTGGTGTACTAGGCCGTGACATTGCTGGAATATTGCTAAAAGCGGCGTAAAACCATACTCATTCGCTATTTAAATTGGCACGTTTAAGAGTATGCCCTTTGTGTCATTGAATGCATAAAAACTGAATCAATAGCAGCCTGGAAACAGCACTTGGTTTCACGTTCAAATGGTCATTGGTTCGAATCCCGATTGTCAACACCAAACCCGGGCTTCACCCAAAAAGTAAATATTTAAGTCGTCTGTTCCTCCTTATCGCGGCTACATGCCAGTGATGTAAGCGACATATTGCTTAAACTAAACAAACTCACTCACATTTTATTCTGCAAAAAAAATTGAGATTTCTGTCTAGTCAGACTGAGGATGCGCTGACAGTCATGTAGAGAATATTTCAACTCCCGGAATATTAGTGCCAACTGATTTACGTTAACCTTGACCTTCCCGGTGTTTTATGCTGAAACAATGTATTCAAGGCTCCAAATATTATTGGACAAATTTACAGAACAGGTCTTCAGCAACCCATGCTTTCCTCAAAAGGCGACTATACTTGTAAGAGTCGACTAACGGGATCGGGTGGTCAGACTCGCTCATTTGGTTGACACATGTAATCAGTTCTCAACTGCGCAGATCGATGCTCATGTTGTTGATCACTGGATTGTCTGGTCCAGACTCGATTATTTACATACCACCGGCATATAGCCGGAATATTATTGGGTGCGACAAAAAACTAAACTCCCTCAGGTACTATTGACCTTAAACGCTAATGTAAATAACGCCATTAACCCTAAGGTTGTACAATAACTGGTACACGCTGGACGATGTGCTCACCATGGTGCCTTGATGTTCGGAACAGTTGAAGAAGGGCCTTCTATGTGAGTCTGGGAAAGAGTCTTGTGGCCTTCAGTTCGAGGATATCGGTGAAGGGTAGTGACCCTTCTTACAAACAAACAAACGGCAACCCTGTGTGGCTTCGTGACACATTCATTATCTTATGCATATGTGCGGTGTAAGTTTGTGTGTAAAGTATCGGTGTGATGAATCTAGTGTGTCAGGTGCCAGGGCTTTTCATTAGGTCTGTGTGGTACGATATAAGCGATGTATACTGGACAGCAAAAGAAACGCAAATCGCTGGGTTTTTTGTTTGTTTGGGTTTTTCTTTTGTTTTGTTTTTTATTTGTTTTGGTTTGCTTTTTTGTTTTTTTTGGTTTTTTTGTTTTGTTTTTTTTGTGTTTTTTTTTTTTTGGGGGGGGTGTTGTTTGTTTGTTTTGTCAAGTTTTGAAATGACAGGCATAAACATGAACGTTTTCTTTTATGTGATTTCATGTTTCAAAGTTTGCGTTTCTTTTCCTGTTCAGTATATCTGGTGAGTCGGATGCATCCTTAATGTCCCATTCTTGCCTTGGAATGGATGGGAAATCATCATATGCCTCCTCACTGACAGTACTTCATTGATATGTGAACGGAGGAGTGAGTGAGTTTGGTTTTATGGCTTTCACTTATTGTCGCCATGTGGGGAATCAAACCCGTGTCTTCGGCGTGATGAGCCAACGTTTTAACCATTCGGCTACCCTACCGCCACGATGAAATGAGTAAATGAGGATGGGCAGTTTTCGTGTGTCTCCTGACTGACAATGTTTGGTAAGTGTGTGGACGGTAAAGGGTTGTCATAGCGGGTCTTTTCACTGAATGTGTCAGATAATTGTCCGTAAACAGTCCAAAACCGGTATAGTTAGAAAAATAACCGTGCTACCTGACTAATGGTTTAACATAATTGTCGAGTGAACCGTGCAGATGTGGATTTGCAGGATCAATGTGGGTTAATTGTCGAGAGAAATCAAATAATGTTATCTAATTAATTGGTTGGTTGACACAAAATCGTATTCCATGGGCGTAGATTGGTGTTCCAAACGTCGATAACCGGATTGTCTGACTCGATTAGTTGCAGACCGCCACGAAATAGCTGGTAAATACGCGCGGCATAAAACAACATACAAACAAATCATATAGTTAAGATTCACCTTACTTTACGACCAATTCAATATGCGCCGCGCTTTAAACAGCAAAATAATAAGAAGAACAATAGATAGTGACATTTAGCCCAGCCCATAGGGATGATTCACACGTGCATAATGGCGCTTCTGTACCTGACCAGTGAAGGTCACCCAAGTGCACGCGTAATCAGGGAAGTCAGGCAGTACTTTCTGGGCACTGTAGGCAGTCGGAGTGTCCTAGACAGTACAATAATTACTTTATGTGTTTCTTGTCTAAGATACAAACGCAAATCATTAGTATGCCGGCGATATATATAGACATTAGTCATGCCGAGCGTGAGATGCACGTGCTCTGCTCTCTTCAGAAAATTCGGATGCTACGTGTAAGGGGTCTGTGTAAAGTAATCGTTCACGTCTCTCTCATTCTGATTTCGTTCATTTTAGTCTCTAGCATAATGCTTTGATTTGCGTTATATGTATATTACAAATAGTTACAAAGCTCATGCAAACATGATTTTGTACCAAAGAGTGGATATTTTATGATTACAAGGATTATTTTGTTTTTGTTTAGTTTTTTTGTTTTTTATTTGTATTGTTTGGGGTTTTTATAAGATGCAATATGTCTACTAGTTTGACTGAAGAACATAAAACAAATCTATTGGTTGTTCAGTATTATCATGCCCCTTGATCAGCTTATTTACATCGTTTGCTAATGGCAAGCATACAATCATTTATTATAGTATTTAATTGCAGTTTCCGCTCCGTTACTTATGCATGGATGAACGCATCATTGTAGAAGAGTACAACCCTTACATAAATGCGGACGTTCACGATTCTCCCAGAAAGCTTCTAGACAATCAGCGATGGGTTTAATGTGATGTCAGTTTATATCTGTCTGCCATGACAGAGTGTATGTAGTTGGTCACAGACACAGTTATATATAAGAGTCAGTGAGTCAGTGAGTTGAATTTAAACCTGCCTGGAACAGTATTTCTGGTATATGTATATATATATGGTCTGCTTAATATGCATTAAGTAATGCGGTTCTCACATCAATTAGGTCAAACCTATAAACAAGACCATAGTGCTGACAGGTTGAGAAACATGAGGGGGCACTTGGATTCGAACCCATGTTAATATATTTCCCGAATGACATCGCCATAGACGACCGGACCAAAACACGTCAAGTGAGTGAGTCTAGTTGTAGGCCGCTCTTAGCAATAATGAAGCACTATCACAGCGACGGACGCCAGAAATGGGCTTCACACATCGTACCCACATGAGGTATCGAACGCTTTAACCACTTGACTACCTCACCACCCCACGTCTGAAGTGAACCCTTTCATACTGTTTCACGGCGTACTATCACAAACAACCGATGACTCAAACTTACCTACTCACCCTAAATTGTATCTGTAAATAAAAACAGGTGTCCAAAATGGACGGTTGAAACTCTGTGACGTCACAGCAACAGGTCAGTAACCTCAGACAGACGATGGTATCGCCGCCATGGCCATCCTTAGAGAAAACCACCATATCGCTCACAGTGATGCAGATCCTGTTTCTGTTAAATGCGTTAATACTGGAACAACCCGGGAGTGTCGGGTGAAAGCTGAAGGCCATCAGAATAATGTCCCAGTGATTCCCTGTGTCTTGCCCTCATATCAGATACTGGCATTTAGATGTATATTTGTTTTGGCACTTACAGACAACATGTGATGGAGGTGCGTTATTGCACCTTTTCAGATCAGCCATTCTGGTTATCTTCTGAACTGTTACCAGAACAAAAATGTAAATTATTCCTCCTTTTATTGCTGATTTTATAGATGAATCGCTAAAATGACCTCCAAAGCAAGTGCCAGACTCTCTGTAGAAAATACATATTATTTCTTTAATTTTTTCAGAGAACTCAGAGAAGAGTCCATAGATTGATATCGTAACCCTTATCCGAGTAATGGAACTTTTGTTGATGTCAAGTGCTTATCTATATGTGAACCTAAGAAATCGCAAATATTTTATCTCTTAATTCAACATGCACCCATCACTGCATGTCTCACAGACACGTTTGTATGATCAGTACATCCTGATTTGAAAGAATGATGAAATTGACACTACAGGTTGTCTTAATGCATGCAGCTTGTAGTCACAAGACATCTAACATATGTTGGTTAAATTTAGTCCTCGAACGTTTGCTGATATTTATTTATTAATTTTTGTTTGGCACGTTTTGCGATCAGTCCTTACGACGAACGAAGCGACTTTAAACATGTTATTATACGCATACGTGATGCGCATTTTATTACACAAAAACATCGTTCCCATTCTGTGGTTCTGTTCTACTAAATGTCAACATTGGGCATGTTTTAAAGATATCTAATGACGTTTCAGAAACTGGAAACGTTTTTGGTCTATATATTTATTCACCCATTGTTCCGACTTTGATCGTTAAGAATCATAAGCTCATGACATATTAAACACCTTATTAAACTTGTTTTAAAAACTTGTCTCCACGTGTAGACATTCAAATATAACTTTATATATCTTCATTTGAAGTCAGTCGTTATAAATTGTATTCTTTCAAAACCAGTGAAGTTCTATCTTGAGCTCACAAGAAAACCTTCACATCTTTTTCAGTCCTTTGATAGCTGGGATGAACAAGCCGGCTTCTTTTCTTGTGGTGTGACGAATTAGATACAAAGGGGTTCGTGGAGGCTTAGAAATTTATGGGAAAAAGCGATTCAGGTGTCAATAATTCGAAACATTGCTCCTAACAAAGCTTGCAATACTCATCCAAATTAAAAACACAACGCCCACAATCCCACAGTGTGCGCCTTTGAAAATAGATGAGTACCATACTGTTAGCATCCAGTGGATGAAAAGTGGATTGCGACATCATTTTATTGAGAAAATAATGCACGACACCCCACTCCATACGGCGAACCTCATACTGGTGGAACTGGTGGAGATGAAAACGTCGCATGTGTTGTTTCCGTGACAGCAACGCAAAGTCTCCTTCTAGCCAGGAAAAACTGTTCATAATTCTTTTGCTGGGATGGTTGATACGTCATCTTGGCGATGACGTCACACAAGGCACCACAGGAATGGATCTTCTGCTTGCTGAAACAAATACGCCCAGTGCAGACCAAGTTTACAATGTATGGCGAATCTAGATTACCACAGTTTCTGAAAATGGAAATTGAAGTGCCTGGACTCCTTTGACTGTGTGCTATGAACATAATTGAGAAACTGGTCCTTTTTAGTAAAATGTGATCATTTCAGAGACTTGATGTCAGTCTAGCAGTGTATTGTAGGGTGACTGCAGTTAAGCGCAAGAGCCATTGATGTGTTAGTCGCGGTATATTTGCTTTTTTCACGAACTTGCTATCGTTGAGGTGGTAACGTGACACGCTACACGATTGTTGAGTTTCATACTTAAAGGCCATATTTTTTCTCTTGGGTCGCCCAGCCAGTGTTCGAACAGACTTAAAGTGTCATTGCTTTAAGAGAGTGCATGACACTAAAAGAAACTAAAACTGCTTCACAATTATTGCAAACAAGGTGGGTGTCAAGTGTCTAGTCGTATTTTATACTCTTCTGACAAAGACTACAGCTCTTAAACTTCCGGACTGAGAATTTCATTTCAAAATATCCATGTCATACGGACAACGTAGGAAAGGATCTAGTCTGGCCCACAGTTCCAGAGCCATGTTATTTTCCCTAGAGCCCACCATCCCTGCAATGATAAATCCCTTAACTAATGAAGCAAGTCTAGATTTAAATGAGTTTGTTTGTTGCAATCAAAATAAGATATATTCAGCGATTAAGCTTTAGTTTAGAAAGGAACTATTCGATGTGTGTGGGCATGTGCGTGCGTGTGTGCGTGCGCCCTTCCGAGTGAATAATATGTTTCGAGTGTTTGTCAAGAGAGCAAGGAATGAGCGATCTTGTCAAATATTTGCAACATTTTCTTTTTCATATTGCGGGAGACCCTTCAGTCGTCCTATCTGATCCAAACTCCACACTCAAACAAAAATGGACTCGAACCTAACTGTTTGAAAAATTCTATAACTGCCTGTTCGAGAAAACGATACCTGCATATGGTATCAATTTTATGAGCATAACCCGGAGTGTACCCATCGACTCAAACACAGAATCTCATAAAATGATGCACCATTTCTACATTTTAAACACGAGCTGTGTAGCGTTTAATCACAACGGACATCGCCATGAATCAAGAGTCGGGGACCGTTGCCTTCAAGACCGACTGTAAAATGAGACCCGACAGGGAGTGAGACCCGACTGGGAGGATAAGTTATGTCGCGTCTTGTGGTGAGGGGCATTAGTTGGCTACTTACATGAACTGGCCTGGGTGTTCTGTTCATGTGTAACACGTGTGGGCGTAATTGGGTAGTTTGGGGTTGCGACGTGGGTGTCGTTTTCTTATTCGAGTTCAAGCGAGCACTGGCGAGCGCTATGTTCCTGCTTTTTTTGAAAATGTAATGATTTTATTTCTTTACTAATTTTAAGAGCATGTGCAACAATATGTTAAATGACTAAAGCACGTTTGAATTTTATATCTAATAAAATGATCACATCAGTTGATATCTTGAGAAAAGTAAATTCATGCATTGTTAGATCGTATTTGAAACATATTTGTCATTTCATGCTTAAAAAGTCATCTTGACCCTTCTATCTATCACACATGTAACACGTATGAATCGAATTTCTAATGGTGAGCGAGTACGTTTATGTACACGCCGCCTTTAGCAATATTTCAGCAATATTTCAGCAATATTACTACGGGACATCGAAATATGCTTCACAAATTGTACTTATGTGGGGATCGAACCTGATCTTCGACGTGACGAGACAGAGCTTTAACCACTAGACCATACCCTACCGCCCCATAGTTTAAGGAGCGCTTGGACAGCCTAGTGTTGAAAGCGTTGTGTAGTAGCGCCAGTGTGTCGAGTTCGCATCCCCACATGGGTGCACCTGTGAACCTGGTGATATTACTTAGGAGATAAACATCATGTGTTGGCCAATTTCCGGGTGTTATTGAGTATTTGAAGCACGGGAATGCATTTGGAACCGACGGCGTCAGCCGGAGGTTTCAAATGAAATATTCCCGTGCTTCAAATACTCAATAACACCCGGAAATTGGCCAACACATGATGTTTATCGACATTGTAAACAAAAAAGTAAACCAAAGGGGTTTTACTGTCTGCACTCGTTTACATCGAGTATGAGTACAGCAGTAAAGTGTCATCAGCAGGCCGTTTCAGCTGTTTCCCATGGTAGCATCTGGAGTTGCTCATTTGTGACGTCATTCTAACTTTACGTCACAATATGATTTGAATGACGTCACCACTGTTGATGACACAACAAAACAATTGTTTACGTGTAAATACGCAGTGAATAGTCTTGCAGTTTCCGGGAATCTAATACCATTTGACCTTTTTTTTCAACCAATCAGATTACAGAACACAGTGACTTTTGGTTTACAATTAGCATTACTGAAAGCGATTTACATCCATACTCACACACCCATTCTGGTGCCACTGGAAGGCCTTTATCTGCCCTTGCATTTATGCCTCATCTCATCTCATCTCATCTCATCTCAACCTATTTTAGTTAAGTTTAGTTAAGTTTAGTTAAGTTTCGTTTTGTTTAGATTACATTTTTAATAGTTTTCCTCTGTATTTTGGAATCAAATGCGTGTTGATGTCCACGATCGATTAATGTCATACAATATACAACAATTTTGGACCCACCCTGGTTTATACTGGGTTTTAGACCCGTGAAGATCCTGGGTAGAATAGGCCTTCAGCAACCCATGCGTGCCATAAAAGGCTACTATGCTTGTCAGGCTCGCTGACTTGGTTGGGACATGTCATCGGTTCCCAATTGCGCAGATCGATGGACATGCTGTTGATCACTGGGCTGTCCGGTCCAGACTTGATTTTTTACAGACCACCGCCATATAGCTGGAATATTGCTGAGTGCGGTGTAAACCTAAACTCACTCACACACTACACTGGGTTTTAAGTACACAGTTCAGAAGAATTCGAGTGTAGTCCAATTTCTCGAGTTGTGAATCCACAGAACACTCCCATTATGACACACACCATAACATGCACTCAACAACAGAATCATCAGTCTGAATGATACAAACAAGGAAACAGAATACGGCATTTTCATGTTGCGAGCGAGTCACTGTTGCTTTGCTTCGCCGATGCCTGTAACTTCAAACGTCTTATTCACCGTTCGGGGGAACAGATTTCAGCAGAACCAACACCTTCTGTAGCATTTAGTTATGGATCAAGCCTTCCATGTGTCTAACGCTCACCGCACCCAAAGCCCCACCATCGCCCCCGTCACCTCCCACGACTGCAGTGACCATGTCAATAACCATAGCGAGCATTGCGTATAAGCATGTCTCAACGTAAAAAATCGATGAAGCCTTGAAAAAAACATAATCATTCAACTGTTACCAATAGCAACCATTTAATTTTCCAAATTTGTTTATCTCGAAAGCGTATTTACTTTATCGTTAAGGTTTTAGGGGGGTTTCATTGAAGAAGGGTTTTTTATTTTTCGGTTTTTTTTCGGTTGTTTTTTAATTTTGTCACGCAAATTCCCAATTTGACTTCGTCCAAAGACACACATGTTCAGCGTGTAATTTGTCATTTCGAGTAGGTGTTGGTTATCAATGAAAGCCCAGAGACGAAAAAAAATACCTCTATATTGATTTTATCATAGGCTTGAATTTCAAATGAGAACTTTAAAATATTGCATTCACCAAATAACTGTACTGGCTTTTAGTCCCCACTGAATCATTATGTCTATGTGGTATTGTTTTATTTTAAAGCGAATAATTTTCTAAATATTTACAAACAATTGCAAACTACATTTAACTGTTATTTAGATTATTGTTTTTAAAATCATTACATTTACTTGTGTATACAAACATTTCAAACATAGCAGATGCCATATTAATTTCTTTCAAGAGTTTTCATATCACCGTTGAGTTTTTGCATAAAATAAATCATCCTCAGGTGACTGTTTGCAAAGTGCTTCAGTGAGTAATGGTTTAATAGACATAATCGCACTTGACATTTTTACAAAAAGTCTCTGTTACTCAGTTATTTTCAGTTACATAACAACAAACTCGGATTTTACGTTTAATGGGGGTAGTGGGATAATGGTAGATTTGCACAAGTATCTAAGGTAAAAAATTATAATTTAAATGATAATTTCTCAAAAATAATACATAAGAGACTGGAGTCATGTCTGTTGGTCTAGACTCACCTCTCTGAAGGATAGAACTGTTACATCCACCGGCTTAGCATTCAGCATAGCCTTGGAGCAAGGATAGGATAGTGGTTAAAGCGTTCGCTCGTATGGCAATAGACCCGTGTCATATTCGTGGCATGGGCGCACTCACTCACTCACTCACTCACTCACTCATCCTACTCACCCGTCAAATACATTCACATTTGGTGACACAGCTGTACCACCAGTTACAGAGCTTGCCCTGTGGCAATTATGCTGGTCTCTGCATTTATGTCAACTGGCAAGCAAAGAAATGTAGCAATAAATCTTTTTTCTCAAATTCGGTTTTCAAGTATATGGTTTCTTCTTCGGCAGATCAGTCATTATGGTTGCACAATGTGCAGATGATACGATAACAACTGATAATTTCAAAGAAAACGGGATTATATTAACCGGAAACTAATTACCATTATATCATCATATTTAGCTCGAAATTCAGGCTGTTTTTTTTTTATTAAGCTTAAAACTGTATAATGAGTGTTACTAGGATCGATAACTGCATTTGAAAAGTATAATTACCATAATTACTTTAAACTATTCTTAATGCAAAACGTTCACAACAATGCGATGCCTGTCCTAGGCGCTTACTATCCAATAGAGTTGTACGTGGACTTGAACCTGTAGCAAAAGTGTGTTTTCTGCAGTTGGTATCATTGATTAATTGATAGTTATCATTGGGTCACAATGGTTAGAGGGTTTTTTTAGCGGCAGGCCTTTATGATAGCTCTCCAGTTACCTGCCCTTGGCAATCTATCGTTCACTTCCTGTTCTGACAAAGCAGTCACGCTGTTCTCGAAGATTCCCGACAGTGTGTCAGTATATTGACTGTATATAAAGGCTGGTTGTTGTGTTGATGGACACACGCGGGCTTACACTCTCAATTACTGGAATTGTGTGCCTCTGTCTGTCATCGACTGTCAACAACATCCAACCTACAACCCACATCCACGAGTGACTCGCCATGCCTGACTGCTCTGTGTAAACAAGCTTCATTTAAAATTTCTCCTCTCTCTGTAATACCAAGACACTGGTTAGTTAATATCTATTTGCTACCTATTACCTTAGAGGGGCGGTCGGGTACCCCAGTGGTTAAAGCGTTCGCTCGTCACGCTGAAGACCCCGGGTTCGATTCCCCCACATAGGTACAATTTGTGAAGCCCATTTTCTGGTGTCCCCCTCTGTGATATTGCTGGAATATTGTTAAAAGGCAGCGTAAAACTAAACTCACTTGCTCATTGCCTTAGACTTGTGATTCAATTGCATTGTAGTAGAAATCTCAATTGTTAGTCATCGTAACTTGCTCATTGTTTGCTCAATAGTCAATTTTCTCATAGTCAGCCCTGACCATGTTTAAAGCAACTTACATTCGCCCAGATCATGAATACGTACACCGAACATTAAGACAAACTTAAGTAATACAGTTCGCTCTATCCCCACGTGTTGTGTAATTAAGCACACTTTCGCCCAGAACTATCGTAGTTTAAGGACAGGGACCCGTCCATCTACCTTAAGACGCACGCTACAAAGAAAATAATTGACTTACGTATAAAGACGGTTTATGTTTGAGTTAAATATTTTCTGGGGACATCTTGTAACGTGAACGTCGCTGTTTAATTATCTAGCTTAGAAATGTCCATCGAAAACGTTAAACGTAATGTTTCCACTAGTGATCTTAGCAGACAGACGCAACTGCAAATCAAGAATAAATGTATGACGGAGTCATGTTATTATAGGCGACTGTACTAAACACTGACAGCTGACATGCACCGTGACGTCGGCTACCAACGTACGTTTGACTACGAGGCTGGAATGGCGCAGTGACGTCAATACAGAGTGACGTAAAGTCTTCATTCAGAGAGAAACAGGTAAAAATAATAATAAAATTAAAGATATAGTACTGTCGGGGCATTGATCCCAGGGTGAAACATTTTAGAACAACATTACACTGTCAACACTACTGACATTGTGACGTCATACGTCCAGCATCCGATGCCTGTCTCATCCCATTGTTCTACCAAAGTTGACACGTCTGATCTGACTCACTTGGGATGGAAGGTTGTGAATATGCGCATGTTTTAATATTCTGATTACCAATGCTACCACGCGTTGTGGCTCTGCTAATAACCCTCTGGTGAAAAGGCCTCAAACGACAGTCTAGCCTCTGCAATGAGAGGGTACCTGTTCGCCTCGGGTTATTTAGCCTGTATATAAACGCTGTTGTCGATAGCAACGTTGTTATGCACGTAATCCCCGACGACGCTTTGAAAGGAGATATACACCCTATGCATATAGAGTACATCTCTAAAACATGATGAACAATGGTAAGTGTTGACTAGTATTATTTCAATTATTTTACCTTTTTCTCTGTGAATGAAAACTATTTACTGCAATGTAATATTCAATGCTTAAAATACAAATACAATCGATAAAACTGATTCTATAATGATCAGAAATATCTGCTGAAATGAGTGTTCGATGTACATGTTTTATTAATCACTTTTTAACAGTAATAACAGTTGAGCGTGTCCTGCTCAAGTCACAAAATCATGAAAGGCCAAGCTGCGTGTCTTGAAATATCATTTTAACACTAGGAAACATGTTTATGAAACATTTACAAGTATCAATACCAGCGTCGAATACTTATAAAATTTATAAAACCACATTCAATGGATTATTGGAAATAATTACTTTTACATATTTACTCTTTTGATTTATTAGTGATAATAGTATTTCAGACTGATATAAATATATTTGCAGTGTAATCAAATTTAGAAAATTTCAAAAACAGTTTTATTGTTCACGGTGATTATGTTAGGAAATGTTTCTTTCCCGTGTCTTCCACTGTATTGATTCATCTCCCTTCTACCCGTTGTTAACGTACTGATGATATTTCAGCATATACATTTTCATGTGCACATTTCGTAACCTTGATTTAAACTATACGGTTCGTGTAACGTCTTTTCTAAAACAGAATAAAATTCAGATTCTTTATAAAAATATATTTACGAATTATGTTCTTCATCTCCAAGGATAGAACACAAATGTTATCGCGACATCTAAGAATAATATTAACTCTCTTCGTCAAAGCTTCTTGGATAAAGCCTGGCCTCTAACTCATTTAATGTTGGACATATGATTGGAAACAGACTGTGACATGTAGGCGGGATGGTTAAAGAACAATAAAGGAACGTTCTTTAAACATGAAAGCAAGAATACTTTAATAAAACGATCTACAGCCTTGAAGTGATTATTAACGCATTTACGGTATAACAAAACCTACTGTTGGACTTTATTTTACTGACAGCCAATCATGAAGTAGGTTTTTTTGGACCCCACGTATGCAAAACATTTAGGCTAAAGGCCGTATTGAAATGTAAATTTTCATATATGATTTTAAGTTTTTTATAAATGATCTAAACCCAACAAGTGTATTTTCAAATGAAATAATATCCATTTGTTCCGATTAAGACGGACACGTGTTGTTAAAAGTATAAAATATCTCTAAAGAACCCTAATTACGATTCTAAACATTTCTAACGACGATTCTAAGAACTCTAACTATACCTTACATACTAAGAAAAATGCTCTCCACTATATCGTTCTTTGCATACAAGGCATAACTTTAGTTTCTTTAATATATATGCCTTTTTTCAATTCAAAACATCTAAACTGAGCAAACGCGACCCTGTATTTTCAAAGAGTAATTGTTTAGTTGAGAAATGAAATGAGGTAGAGAACTGTCGGCTTAACACAAACTCAGTTACATTTTACCCGTTTCTTCGCAAAGTGATCTGAACTCTAACTCACCTTAACGCAGAATTACGACAATCATAGCTCTCAGGTCATAGTTCTCACATTCGTTTGTGAGTGCATGAGGTTTCACGCGAGGAGCGACACTAGGGATAGGCTTTACACTCTGTGACCATGTGGGGAATTAAACTCGGGTCTTCGGCTTGACGAGCCAATGCTTTAACCACTAGGCTACCCCACCGTCCCTCACACACATTCACATGTAATGAATAACCGTATAGGTCTTCAAGATTTATTGGAGAAGACAAAACAATTCATGGTTACAGTAAAGTAAGCTGTTGTTTGTCTTCAGACAAACTACAATGTGTTTTTATAGGGGATGTGTCAGCCTAACTCAGTAATGTGCTTGATCAGCGGTTTTGCAGCTATTCCCAGCCAGCACGGCAGACCATGCCTGCTCTGCCTGTGGTTAGTGACTGATACTGCGAAACAAAGAAGAAAATGATTAATGAAAATAGGTCTAAATAGGTATTTCCTGTTTGCGTAGTCAATGGATTGTTTGTATCAGGAGATGTTATGCTTCCCAAACGATTTCTTGGCCTTGGAGCCAAAGGGAACATGACGGCTGACAGTGAGTGAGTGATTTAACGCTGCTTTGAAAGCCATCTCGGTTATGTAACGACATGGCGTAACATGGCGTTACACATGTACACTACGGGTGGAATGAAAGGAAGAATCAAACTCGTGGATATTGGATTCAAACGGGAATGTAGCAAGCGTGAATGAGTTTAGTTTTACGCCGCTTTTAGCAATATTCCAGCAAAATCAAAGCAGGGGACACCCGAAATGGACTTCACACGTTGTACCCATGTGGGTCTACGGTGTGTCGAGCGAATGCTTTTGACATCTAGTCTACCCCACCACCCCGGGATGTAGGAAGAATAGACTGTACAAACTGAAATTTTGTACAGGCTGTACAGTCCCTGTGTAATTAATGTTTGATTCTTAAAAAAACAGTCATCATGGAATTAAACATGCAGTCAAAGTCGTGACCCTCTTGAACCAATGTTGCTGGAAATGAGGTTTGGTCGAAGCCTTGTCCACCTCTAAACGCTTAAACGGCCAATGAGCCATCGCCTCTCACTGCCGACAGCATGGCAATACAATCCTCTAAAGTAGCAATTATGTCTTACTGTTCCGGTCTTGCGCCATTATGTCGTGGAATCAACATCACGATCATCATGTCCAGCTGCAAGACGAGACATATTTATTTCGATTATGAATATCAATCGATGACTGTGATCAGGATGACCATATGGGCTCATTTTCTCGACCTTGAGAACAGGAAGTGTCTTCTTAAAATATGAAAGTGTGAGATCATATTAAGGTCAAGTAAAAACCCTCGGTGAAGGATGGTCACTTCAATGAGCTCGCGTGTCCTCACAGATGTACTCTATGGCTTATTGCTGCCCCAGACTGACATGAAGGATTTCCATGTGTACATCGAGTATTTTGCTGACTGTGGATCTGGTAGTGTAGGTGGCACCATACCTCGTTACTAGTATCACAAGCATCGCCAACGGTGCCTTGATGGACATACGGTATTGCAACAGACGTGCTGCCGGACTGTAAGAGACTCTTGACTTCCTTGACTTTCCTTTAAACGCTGAATAAGAGCATTTTGGACTTAAGTTATATTTAGCGATTGAGTTCATCATAATGCTTGAACATCGCAGGCCTTTCAAAGTATTGCAGGTCGAACATGCTTTATCGACTTCACGATCTTTCGTATGGTGCTGGCAAACCCAGTATCGTATCAACGCGAACTTGGGATTCGAACAACGACTAGACCGACAAGATATATGGAGATTTCCACTATATAGGTTAATTACATTTCAGAACGTAGGTGTACTGTTGGATGGGTTCTTTCAAATATCATTTCAAAACAGTGATTTATGGCTTGTCGCAACATTTTGCAGAATCAGAGATATAACATGTTATGCCATATTAATGGTGACATAAGGTATTTATGAAAAGGGCAAATCGCTGCCTTTGCATGTGTGTATGACGTGCTATCTGACATCCAGGATACGTTCTCCCTTTAGTAAGCACATGGTATCGTCACGAACTGGTATTATAAAATTCATATAGATGCTGATGGTACAATCGGAGGGATCTCTTTCACAGAAAATTCTTGCTAGTATGAAGGTGCTTTTTGTCTTTCTATTAAAGAAGTTATCTTTTGGAACTGAAAACACATGTGGCGACAGTCATAACTCTGATGTATATCATACTTAAAAAAAACAACGAAATATATAATTATTTGGTAATAAAACTTACTATATAGATGCACTATCTTCTCAATCCAAACATTTTAGCAAATTCTGTCTGTCATTTTTAAATGTATTAAGTGACTAATCTTCTAGCTACGTGTTTACTATTATTAACTTTCAAATCCATTAGTGTTTGTGTCAGTGACATGTATATATTTTTAAATCCAAAAGCCAAATCATTGTTCATGAAATATTCATCCGCCAAATTCATTTTGAAAATGTAATTTGCAAGTGCACAATTTCTTTTCACGACTGTCACCGTCGGAGACATATGGAATTATTTTCAACATTCATCAAAACCCTTCCTTGTTTTCTGGTGAAAAACAAGCTTTTCAGTCTCGACTGCGTTGCTTATAGGAAGCTGACAATCACTTGCCTTGATGTGAAACACATGAACGGAGGAAACCAAAACTCCCACCCAATATTGTCTCAGGTGATTGAAATTCGACACAAAATGGTAATTCGATTAAGTTAGCTGACGTTATTTTGGAATAAAGGAAATTACTTCTTGTAGTTAACGTGGTAAAGTCAACATCGTTAGATGTCTCCAGATACATGTTCAATATAAATCCAACGCTTAAACCATCGTTATATGAAGGACTGGAAAATTAGTTTAAATGACAGTACATGACATTGGCCAATTTTAGTTTTATTTGATAATATCACAGTTCATGTTTGAAAATTGACCTTTTTCAAATCAGTATTGGAGGAATAAATTAAATTAAAGTTCTGACATAAGGCCGCTATTAGACAAGATTTTTTTTATATGTTCCTCAAGCAATTACACCGAAAACCATTTCTGCCCCACACGTCTTCTTACGTTGAACAGTTCATTATCGGACATATCTCCACATATATGACAAGCTAATTGGCATATCTCAGTGAATGATGGCAGTATATAACTATTATAGTTATTTTAGTTTGGAAAGGCCACTAACCAATTCTTGAAGTCCTTCATGCCATGACTTTAGTGTCATTCTGAAGTAAATGTCTCAATTCCCCGGGTTACAAAACTAATTGCCAATTCAAAAATAATGTCGCCCATAAATGTATCTATTCTTAATAACTACATACGTCAAGGTGTTGCCACAAAAATGAACAGAGATGATCCTTTCCAAATATTGTGAAGTGTTTTAAACGCAATCCCCAGATACAAGCGTATTGGCCAGTCTCTGGAGTTCATGGGTGCACCGTCTGGCCCACCTCCCTAATACAGGCTTGCCGCTTTGCAACGTCGGAGAGTGATATTTATTCTCACGAATACCATCGCCTTTACAGATTGGTGGAGCCGCGGCCACCTTTCCCCTTCAAGAACGATGTAATAACGTACCATGCTATTTCTCAGTACAGTCGAGTAGCGGGCTTGCTAAGCCGATGAGATATAGTTTTCTGTCATATCCTTCAGTTGATGACGATCTGGTATGTCTTTAAGATCTCTGACGCTGCTACAAAACGCTTATGTGAAAACGTCACAATTTTGAAGGCGGTGCTGTAACCATATATACGGCCTTAAGCCTGCCACGCATTCAGTTGAGCTTTCAAGAAGAAAATGTAATACTTGGAAGGATTGTTAAAGTCGCGCTATTGAATACTTGGTTAATTCCTATCACCCGCGTTGGAGTGAGAAAGCGAGCGTTTGAAATGGTCGTAGGCATGCGGTTCCCACTGTCATTGACTCGAAAACATCAGGAGAGCTGATGGTAGGAACGGCAGGTGCTATATACAGTTGACAGCTTGGGGAGATGTCTCTGCCGAAAGTTAGGAAAGGTACGTCTCTACTTTGTCTCTAACTGAGATACTCTTATTACAAATCTTTATCGCCTCTCATGGCTGCGTTTGATTTTAAAGTGGATATTATCTATACGTTACTTGAACTGCATTAAATCTAAAAAATATATATTAAATAACAACGTACATTTTGATCTTGTGACTCTGAATCATGCTTAATTATGTATGAAAGGTGTACTTCTTTTAAGTGTAGTTCACTTCGGGTTTTATGTTTACATATATTTTTAAGATTTATGTTCTTGTACAAAAATGTAAATGGATTCTTTTGTTTTGTACAGATTCAAATTTCATGCTTTCAGTGATACAAGTTTTATACTTTCAAAAAATCTTTAAACGGATGCGTTTATGATATATGTCTTATTATATAAGCATAAATATTCTAAGACATTGTGTTAAGAGGTAAAGATGTCATGTCAACTGTTTAATATTTTCATCTGTATATTTTCATAATGACATTGCATGTGTCACCCATAACTCTTATAATGTGTCTTAGTAGAAACATCGATTGACCTTTTATGAAAAAAAACCTGTATTCAATATGTACCGAAGGGGGTTTTATGACATCTGTATTATCTTGACTAGACATGTTGTTTCAAAGGTATTTAGAAGTTGGAGGAATCAAACTAAAAGTGCTTAAAGTAAACCTGAAGAAGAGACTAGAATCTGTCTCGAAACGTTGTGACCTTGTATAATAAAGAAGTTGAACCATAAAACACTTTTAGTTTGACTAGACATGTACTAGATTAATCATACCTTAATCTAATCGCCATAAACTAATATCTTCATGTTGCTCTAGCAATTTCGCTCGAATTTGAAAATGTGTTTGTTTCAATAGATGATATTGCAGAGTATTGTATTTTTCCATGTCTTTCCTCAACTAAGTAAGCCGGAACATTGCTGAGTGCGGCGTAAAACTAAACTCATTCACTAGGTAAAGGGTGAGGCGTAGCCAAATGGTCCAGGTGTTCGCTCATCACGACTTAGATTACACTTACTTGATTACACTTACGCGAGACAGAGCGTAATTTCTATGCTGCACGTTAAGTCGTGTTTCATGACGCTACGCTGCTCAGATCTGGTTTCTGTGCTAGATTTGTCTAAACGAAGTTACAAGGGATATGTGTGTGTGTGGTAAGAACATGATATTCGCTTTCCTAATCAGATACAATTTCCTACATAGATGTTCATGCAAAATCTATTTACGATGAGTTTTACAGTCGTTAATTTGACGCCGGTACGTTGGACAATGTTTTAGCGGCTTAAACACATATGTCAATAACGTCATCACAATGACATTCATATGCCCTTGTGGATGTAATCAGACAAAATACGGTTCTCCCGACTTCAACTTTATCGTAACTTCTGATATGACTCGACCCATGAAGATCCGGGTTAGAATTGATTATCAGTAACCCATGCTTATCCTAAGAGGAGACGAACGGGATCGGGTGGTTGGGTTCGCTGACTTGGTTCACAAATGTCGGTTCCCAGTTGCGAATATCGATGCGCATGCTGTTGACCACTAGGCCGTCTGGTCCAGACTCGAATATTAACAGACCACCGCCATACAGTTGAATTGCTGCGTGCGACGTAAAACTGAACTCACTCACATCAGGAACATGCCATTGCTTCCAGGTTTGACCTAAATTGTCTCAAACTTGCTTTGGGTTTTCCTCCCATGTTAAGTTGACCGTGTCAGCTGAAATACTGTTCCAAACATATTTAAACTCACTCTTTCTAGTTACTAAGAAAATTCATGGATCCGCCTATGTAGAATATTACCGAGTGCGGCATAAAACTAAACTCACTCATCCATGTGAGCAAAAGTCACCTGATGCAGCTTACTTTGAAATCTGGAAAATCACCAGGTTCACCGAAATACACTCAGTTCCTCAAAGCTAGCACCAGGTCATGGAGCGAAAGAATACCATTCCTTGAAAATGAAAAAACAGCTTTGGCAATACTCTGAAGCTTTTATTAAAGTTTGTGAATATATTCTATTGACGATAAAAGAACAAATGGGTTATGTTTTGTTCAGTTTTCTTACCTAAATGCCCTTTCCATAAAACTATAAACCGACAGAGGAGAACACTAAAAGTATTAAACACAAAAAAAATACATAACGGGCGTACAAGGTTATTACTGAGGATGTGATAACGTCAGTAAATGTATCTATGTATAGATAACGAACACACTTCAGCGTAAAACTAGACTCACTCACTCACGCATGTACATTGCTTTGTGACTAAGCTTCATTTAAACAATTTTTTTTCAATTTGTGCGTTAAACCCATGACAAGTTCACGCACTCACTCTAGACAGTTCAAAATACATTTCATAAGATCTATATCTATTTTGGCACACGCTTCATCCTCGTTCATGACAATTTTGTAAGAATAGGTGGGCCGTGTTGGTACCAATAGGTGTCATCGATTTTTGCCCATATATAACTGACAAGGGTTGTTACAGCTACAACTAGAGACCTCCTTCATTCCAAATCTTTTTTGCTATTTGTTGAAAATATTTGTAATCCACAGCATGTGAGAGCTGGTAACAGCCTCGGGCTAGTTTGCATGTCAGAAGGAAAAGATCAGTGTTTTCCCTCATTTCACACAATATTGTATCTTTAATAATGAAGGAGACACGAAATGTGGTCCTTAGACACATCCTTTGTCTTAAACGATAATCCCTTCACAGCATAAGATATGCTAAGATTCAGGACTTAGATTTTCGAAGCTCTCTTAGCGATAACATAGTTGTAACTGCCATACATTTAACATTAACTTACGACTATCTTAGCGCTAAGGGAGCGCCCAGGGCCTAGATTTTCGAAGCTCTCTTAGCTATAACATAGTTGTAACTGCTATACATTAACATTAACTTACGACTATCTTAGCGCTAAGGGAGAGCTTCGAAAATTAAGGCCCAGGCTAGCTATTCTCGAAACATTTGTAGCCCTACGACCTTCTTAAACCCATTCTTACCACACTGACTACGATCAAAGTCAAGAATTCTTAGGGCTACGAAGGTTTCGAGAATAAGGGTCCAGGATCTTACATTACGTAATTTGGGGGTTAGAGGTTTTGATGAACAAGTGTGTTGAAAATAATAAGACCACACATGTGTGACAACCCGTGTTGTTTTTGTACGGCTAGGACAAGATGCATTTTATCATGGAATGTCAATCTTTTGAGCGTGATCAAACGTGTACAACACACGGCTTTGTGACCCTGGAAGGTCCGGGTTAGAACTGGGACCGGGTGGCCAGGTTGGTTGCGTTGGTAAACACATGTCATCGTATCCCAATTCCGTAGAAATATGCTCATGCTGTTGACCACTGGATTGTCTGGTCCAGGGTCGATTATTTACAGACCGCCTCCATATTGCTGGAATATTGCTGAGTGCGGCGTTAAACAACAAACCAACCAACCAAAGCAACTTTGTATAACCCTCCCACTTTGGTGAATTTCCATCACCAGCCGATTCCGGCCTCCAAAAAACCCGACCCTTAACGTTTTATGTTTTAGCATCATCACGTGACACTTGGTTTCACTAAAGTTCATATTATCTATTACATAATTACATTTGAGCTTTCTTCATTCTGTTGTCACGCCTGGAACATATCCAACTAGTCCGTGTTCGATTCCCAACTTTGGTGTAATGTTTGAAACCGAATTTGTGATGTACCGTGATAAAACATAATCTTGCTTAATTCGATGTAAATCAAAATTCCCTGTTAACTCGTCTACAACTGGTCTCGAATGCGTGCTCATGACAAATGAGCTAAATGTTAGAACAAAGTAACTTGTATGTCTTCACTTTTTCTAGTCTCAGACTATCGGACAAGTGGACGTGTGTATCCTTTTGACACTGTTAAACTTACTCACACACAGATTCTGGTATTTCTGTTTCGTTTCGTTTCAGTTGCCTTTGGGCTAAAAAGCCTCCATTCCACAATTTGTATTTCAAGTATTACAGTCCTGGCTTTAATATGTGTCGCCAAAATTTCACCAGCCTTTGCGGAGGATGACATGATGGTGCGTGCATTTGCCGAAAGGTGAGTTACTGTTTGCTCGAAAAGTTTGCACATAGTTAAAACGAACTCGGAATGATTGCTTTCCTCACAAGTGCTACTGATGGATAAGTTCTTGTTTAATGTGTGTGTAGCAGATTATATTTGACAAAGGTTTATGTTCAAATAGATTGAAATATGATTATCAATCTGATTTCCCCCGAGCAGTTGTTTTATTATCCTGTCAGCCTTAAAGGCAATTGTAACCGATGTGACAGCTGATGGGGATAGTAATTACAAAGATGGCGTCTACCATCACATGAATCAATCACACCATACATTTTGTAATTGGCAAGTACTTCTCGCGATGAATATTCCTGATTTCATTATTATAAAAATTTCATGTCATACTTTTTGGGCCGAAAGACGAATAGTTTTGTTACCACACACCAAATTAGCGCGTGAATTGCCATGTATCGTCATAAAAAAGGCAAGTGATGGAAGATTTAGTTTGAAATTGTATCACGGAAAAGACCTTGACTTGTGTTGCTGGGTGTAGCATAAAAACATAAACTATCTCTGTTGATGTGTAAACAAAATCTCGTGATATAAATTTACATTATGATGCAGATAAAGCACCCTTTAACAAGGCCCTATGTACAACGGCAACGTAGATTGTGATAGTAAGGCCAATAGCCAAAGTTCACTGTGTAAAATTAGCATGTTTGATTTAAATAATGTAAACCTAACTTACAAACAAAACGAAGAAACGCACAAATGCTTTGCAACAGCAGTTAAACACAACGCAGCAACACAGAATGCAGTACAACAGAGCATAGCAACGTAAAAGGCTGTGCAACAGAACATAGCAACACAAACATGCAATACAACAGAACATAGCAATGTAAAAGGCAGTACAACAGAACATACACAAAATACAGCATAACAGAGCATAGTAACACAAAATGCAGAACAACAGAACACAGCTACACAAAATGCAGTTCAACAGGACATAGCTGCACAAAATGCAGTACAACAGGACATAGTAACGCAAAAGACAATACAACAGAACATAGCTACATGAAATGCATACCACCCATCTACAACAGCATATCACTGCATGTCTTACAACGAGGTATCGGTGTTAAGAGAAGTACAACCCAAGAACATCCGGGTTAGCATTGATCTTCAATAACCCATGCTTGTCATAAGAGGCGACTAACGGGATCGGGTGGTCAGACTCGCTAGCTTGGTTGACACATGTCAGATCAATGCTCATGCTGCTGATCACTGCATTGTCTGGTCCAGACTCGATTCTTTACAGACCTCAGTCATATCGCTGGAATATTGCTGAATGAGGCGTAAATCTAAACTCACTCACTCACTAAGAGGCGTACACGAATATCAAGATGGCGTGTTAATGATAGGAATGTACAACTTGATGCTAAAAAATTCCATTTTACATACATTCTTTTAAATATTTATCAAATCTCAGTACGTTTTATTATGAGAATGTACTACTTGATGCCAAAGTTCTTTGTGCATATATTTTCTAAATTTTAATTAATATTAGCTTTTGTTACTGTTTTGTGACAGTTGGCTTGGAGTTTGGCATGTTTTGGAGTGGCTTTCTATGGTAATTAATATAAAGGCCGTCCTCCACATTCCCCCGAGACTTCTGTGCAGCTTAACACGTACTCAGATCTAGTTTCATGGGTTATGAATACACAGTATTGTTTATATACTTGCATGTGCCTCTGCTCTGCACAATGGCCAAGAGACGCAACTGTCAAACTAGCTTTAGAGAATTGCCACACATTCAACGCATCGTAATAACCAACATTCCTGGAATGGTTTGTCTTCCATTTTTGCAAGGTTCTTGTGAACAAAGAATGAATTGAATGTTAATTATGTTTTTGTAAATATCTTGTTATGTTGTTTTCTATTGCTGCAAGGGTCAGTGGGTTAGCCAAGTCTTTAAAGTGTTCGTCTTCATGCACAAGAACCGGGCTCGATTAACGTACAGTGAACACTGAATACTGATATAAGGGGCGTAAACTCACTCACTCGGACACTCACTCACACACTCACATACTCACGTATTCACTCACTCACTCCTTGAGGAACAGGCTCGATTCCCCGCGTGGGTACAATGTTTTAAACCCATCTTTGTCCTTTTATGGTGCTATATAGATGTTTGTAAAGTCGGGCTTAATCCATACTCAATTACTTACTCATTCTATTTAGAATTCACTTTCAGAATTGGGCTGAGCGGCTACTGTTTAACGCTACGGTAAAAACTATTCCTGCTAAATCACGCTCAACAACAACCTGTGGCCGACACGCCTAGCAAACCAGTGACTGAACGCATGAAACAATCAGCCAATATCAGGACCAGTCGCCCCACAATACCATCAGTTCATATGACTAGCGAGTGCTACTTGGCGTCTATCATCAGCCGTAACCCCTCGATGACGCGTCTCGAGAATAATTCAGAAACAGTTAGAGTCCGTCCAACCCTCTGGGATTATCATCATCAGATACATTCTAGCAGCAGTGTAAAGACAGATATAAAACTCCCTCGGGGGGCCAAGACCTTTTAAAATGATATAAACCACAAGTCTGATGTTATCACAGTCCTAATATTATTACTGTCCGCAACGTTTACCAGGTCGGTCATTGTAGTGTATTGTAAATTCGGTTTATAGTACAGCACTGGGGTACATCATGTTTGATGTCCCACATGGGGGAACCGTGTGAAGGTCAACAATGAGGATACCAAAGTCCCTACCCTCTCCATTCAGTCCCGACATTCAGTGAATTGCTCCAACTTAAATGCCTCAAAGGCAATGATAAAAACGCAATTTGATTTTAATCATTGATAAAATATATATTAAATAAATTATATAAAAGAACATTTTTCTTACAACATTTTAAATGTTGAATAAAACAACGATTTTATTCGCAACCCTCATAAGAAAGTCCCGAATACTCTCTAAAGGAAAGGACAGCCTCATGGAATCAAGCAATGGTGCCATTGCTGAAATATTGCTAAAAGGGTGCTCGCGCGTTTAGTTTTTGTTTTTTTTTTTGTTTTTTGGGGTTTTCTTTGTTTTTGTTTTTTCTTTGGAGGGTTTTTTTGTGGGGTTTTGGGGGTTTTTTTGTTTTGTTTTTTGTTGTTCTTGTTTTTTGTTTTGTTTGGGTTTTTTTTTTGTCCTTATAGTTTTCTTCTCCTTTCTATGAGACGCATTGGTGATGCTTTCAGGGGATCCGAGGATCGCTTGGTTGAATCTAATTGTAGTTTCCATGACTGCTGAATATTTGATATAATTCATTTCAAACTAATCTCAGTAACTGAAGATGGAACTATCTATATGAAACCAACATTTAAAAGATGTTAAAGAAATGAGTAAAAGCGCTTTGAGCATATCCAACTGACGTGCTATATAAATTGTCTATATTTGTTTATGTGTAATATAAGATTTATTCAAATTGTTAGTTCACGCCGGCTATAAACTCGTTTCGTTTGGAAACTGGCTAACTTAGTGCACATTGTCAATCAATCGATCGATCGATCGATCAGTCAAGCAAGCAAGCAAGCATACCGATCTGTCTAATTCAGAGTAGCACTTTTGCAGATTTGTACTTATGATATACTCACGTGATATAATGACAAATTGATCCATTAAACATATGCGATCGCCTTTTCTCTCATTCACTCACCCACGCGCAGACCCACTCACCCACTCACTCATTCCTTCATCATTTATTCACTCTCACGCGCAGCCCCACCACTCACTCATGCACGCAAGCACGCTTTCACTCACCTACGCAAGCATGCACGCTCGCACGCACGCACCCATTTCCTATAGCGGGAACAAGAAACAAACCACCATACCAATCAGTCGACCAATCAGTCTACCAATCAATCGATCAATCAGTCGATAAGGCAATCGACCAGTCAATCGGCTAAACAATAGACCTATCAACAGACCAATCATTCGACCAAACAATAGACCAATCAACAGACCAGTCAAGCGATCAACCAATCCATCGATCAATTGACCTATCAATCGACCAGTCAATCGACCAGTCAATCGATCAATCAGTCGACCAATCAGTCACCCAGCTTGGTTGCACATGTGGTCAAACATGCAGGTCAAATCACTGTCATGTACATATTGAAGCTAGTCAACTGAGCATTGCGTGAGACTGTCTGTTGACCCGTCCCTTGTTAGCCAGATGTTGGACAGTGAGAGAAAGAAACACGCTGCGCGTGTCAAGAGTGGGAACACTCACAGTGATCTTAAGCACTGGTCATGTCTCAGCAAATACTCACACCCTCGACGTATAAGCGAGAAGTGTGACTAGGAGATTACCGTGTGCCCACGACCGCCAGCCATTGACACCATATGAATTCCTCCAACGGAAGACACCGGCTGTGACACTGTCAGACTATTTCAACATGCTTTCGAATTATCAGAAAATCTGCTTACTCTTACAGTTGTCAATATTTCCACTTTCCCTTGAGCTTATATGTGGACTATTTCAGAAGACGATAAGAAAATATCTATATGTACTTTACAAGAACACAGCCGTTATTTTTAGAAGTAATATGATTCACCGCGGATTTCTTTCCTTACAAATTGACATCACAAATTAAGAAATATATGCCTATAATCAAAACTTTCTTGATATATGATTGGGTTAATCTGTCAAGGAATGGCGTGTCCGGGTTTTATGTCTTGGTCAAGCTTAAACTGCGTTAAGCAGACGAGAGATGAGATTTAACTGGGACATCAAAATTGTGGTTGTTGGTTTGGGGTGTTTTGTTTTTTGGGGGTTTTTTTTGTTTTGTTTTGTTTTGTTTTGTTTTTTGTTTTTGTGGGTTTTTTGTTTGTTTTTGTTGTTGTTGTTTTTTTGTTGTTGATTGTTTGGTTGTTTAATTTAGTGGAGTTTTATCTTGGGGAGAGGTGTTGTGTTTTGTGTCTGGATAGCATTTAGACTTTTCTTCATTTTTATATTATTTATTACCATATTATCTTGTACTTATTTATGTTTTATATTTCAGTTTCATTTAATTAAAATTATCTCTTTTTTAAATTTTTTTTTGGGGGAAGCGGGAGATGGCGGCTGTTGATCAAGAGAGATAACATCTTGCAGGTTCAATTGGATACACTTCTCAGATCCTTTATACTCCGAGACGACAGCCTTGATATTGTTTTTCAAGATAGTATACTCACATCCATTCAGTCCGTGAAGATCCGGGATGGATTTGGTTTTCGGCAACCCATGCTTGTCGTAATTGACGAATGATGGGACCGGGTGGTCAGAATCGCTGACTTGGTTCACACATGTCATCGTATGCCAGTTGCGTAGATCTGCAGATTGTTGGGTCCAGAGTCGACAGTGTAGGTGAAAAGTTGCTGAGCGCGGCTTTCAACAACAAACGAACACAATCATTCAGGCCACACTTAGCATACACGAAATTATTGTGTCTAATCATGTACGCAGTCATTCAGCCTAAATATACACACAATTTTTCGGGCCACAGTTAGCACGCACACATTCATTCAGACTATATATACACACACAATCATTCAGCCTTAATATGCGCACACAAGGTCACACACAACGGGACTGTTTCTTCAGTCCCAACGAGTGCCGGTTTAGATAGCTTTCACTGTATTTTAATTGCTTAGTGCTCCATAATTTACTGAAACCTACTTCGTCATTAACGAGCAAACCTTTGTATCCACACATTACATGTGGTTCGTAATATGAATCAAAGAAACGTAAAATGACAATCACTCTCTTGGCGTCACCGTCACGCTTCCGGGTGGCATCTCACGTGGAGGGAAAGAGAAAACAAAAGCTCAACAAATATTGTCTCGTTTTTCGAGACTGCGACAATTGATTATTACAGTGATTTTATAGATTATTTATCAGTCTAGAATAAACCCTACCACATTTGTCGTTACGGTGATCGTCTATAGGATATATTTCAACTGATCAAAGATCATAATTCATATTGTTAGCTTCTATTGCTCTGCTCGATAGTGTTGTTATTACACACGTGGAATCGCCATGGTAATATGTTTTTACCTTGACCCAAATATTTCATTCTACAAGAAACGGGCCGCGTTTTTGTTTCCAAGAGTAGGTGAAAGAACCTGAGAAAATATTTATCTGCTTATCAGTTTACAAAATGATGATATCTTGCTTCCCAAATTCCTTTCCGCGATGTGATAACAGCGTGATGTTATAACACAAGGCTTCTGTTCTCTGAGAGAGCCAATGACGTCACGTTCAGATAGCAGGTTCATAAAGGTGACATGTGTTCAAGGTTAAGTGTACCGCCAACAAGAAACAATAGGGCTCTGGCCAATGTTTGCTAAACTGGAGCGCACTTAGAATTATATACATGAACCGCTCTGTCTTCGTGTATTTCGTCGAAGAAGTAAATTTCCGCATACTTTCGTCATGGGATCCCCTCCCTGGTATGCTAAACTGCTACTGCTAAACGTTTTCACTCATTCAGTCACTTACTTCATCACTTACTAACTTCATCGCGCACTTCATCTTTCATTCGCTCCCTTCATCACTCACCGTGTAAATGAATCACTTCATCATTCACTCGTTCACTCATTTCCTTCATCACGCTTTTCATCATTTACTCACTAACTCACTTCATCACTCATTGAGTCGCTTAATCACTCACTAACTCACTTCACATCACGCACTTAATCATTCATTCGTTCACCTTCATCACTCACTCGTTCACACATTTCCCTTCATCACGCTTTTCACCATTCTCTCACTAACTCACCTCATCACTCATTCACTTTGCTCACTGCATCAATTCTTATACTGTAACATGTGACCTGGTATAGGAAAAAAATCGTCCTCTCCACATACACTTGCTGAAATGTCGCTGAAGCAAGATAAACTTCACCTACTCACATGTTCAGATCACATGCACGTCTTGTGAAAGTATCGTGAGATTCGTTTAACACTTTATTCCTTTAACACTTAATCCTTCACATTCACTAATACAACCCACAATCGTGTCTATTTTTAACACCTTTAAATATTTACATAAACAACCTGCATTTAAGTCCATCTAATACAGCTTGTTATTTACAGATTACAGGCAAGCTCAAAGGAGGGTGGCTGAATCTAACGGATGACCTTGGCCTAATCTTTTTGATAAATCCGAAACTATTTTTTGTCAATACACTTTGTATTGTTTCTCCGAACCTGGCAAATGACATTATCTGTGAAAATGACATTATCTGTTAAAGATGTATTGATTTGAGCCTTCGGGAAGACATAATTTTCCCTTTTTTCCCATTCATCTTTCCTATCGTGAATAAAACAGTGAAAATATACCCATAGAAACTAATAAAGTACAAATGTTCCTACATTCTTTTCAAGGGGAAGCCGTGTACTTTCCCTTATTCGTTTCCATGAGTGTACAATAGCCAGATTTGGGTTAGATGTGGTAGAGTGTAAGATAATATGCATATAATTCTTGTTAACTTGAAATTAGTCTGTTATCAATGGTGTCCAGGTGTTCGAATATCTGTACCCACCTCATAAGCATACTGTTACAACATGTCTGTACATCTGTTCCAGATTCCGTAGCTTATCAGGGGAAGAACTATACGACCTCTGGCACACCGACTGTCACCGACGTTGTCGGGCCCAGCTGATAGAGCATATTAACCTCGCTTGCAGCTACGACCCCTACAAAATAATCTCAAAGCGTTCTGTGAACAGCACGGTAGTGAGGAGGCACGTCAGTGACCCTGATGGCGACAGTAAGTGGCATGTTTCTGTAACCAGATCATCTGTAAGAATGTCGAAAGAGGACAAAATCTGTCCCTCTGAACAGTGCTGCAGGGGAAGGCCACGTCGTCCAGTATGCAAACACGTGGCCAGGCTCTGTTCATAGCGAAAACGATATACTCCAATAAAATGATTCGATACCCTTAAATACACCCTGGACATCCTCCAATGCAACACACATTGACGCCCTCCATTACGTTGACATTATCGAATACAACACATTGCTATCTCCAATACATCACGTTGACATCCTCCAATACAACATGTTGATATCCACTAATACGTCATATTGACGCCTCAAAACCATCACGTTGACATCCTCCAATACAACATGTTGATATCCACTAATACGTCATATTGACGCCTCAAAACCATCACGTTGACATCCTCCAATACAACATGTTGATATCCACTAATACGTCATATTGACGCCTCAAAACCATCATGATGACACCCTCTAATACAACACATTGATATTCCCTAATACATCACACTGACACCCTCTAATACAACACATTGATATTCCCTAATACATCACACTGACGCTCTCCAATACAACACATTGCTATCTCCAATACATCACGTTGACATCCTCCAATATAACATGTTGATATCCACTAATACGTCATATTGACGCCTCAAAACCATCATTATGACACCCTCTAATACAACACATTGATATTCCCTAATACATCACACTGACGCTCTCCAATACAACACATTGACACCTCAAATATATCACGTTGATATCCTCCAATACACCACATATAGATATCCTCCAATTCAACACATTAACACCTCCACTACATCACATTGACGCCTCCAATACAAAACATTGCCACCTTCCAATACAAAACATTGACACCTTCCAATGCAAAACATTGACACCTTCTAATACAGCTCAGCTACACTTTTCGATACAACATGAATACATCCACCTCTACCGGTAGGCCTAACGATACATTACAGCCTTGCCTGCTAACAGAATAACAGAATAACAGAACTCAGATACAGACTCGGATTCAGTATGATTGCACCTGACAAAACAATACCCACCACCCTCACCCACACCCTCACACAACTCACTTTCTCTGTTATTTTAGCTGGAGTGTCCCTGACAAAGGGGACACGACAACCAGAGAACAAGAGAAATTTTACCTCTAATATGTTACATCACGTTGGCGATATTATATATCAGTCATGACTCAAAGAAAACTTCTTCGAGTTTCTATTATTTTCATCTTATGTTTTTAACGAAAACCTTTGAAACTTCAAAACTAACGCACACAACGTCAGATGATGCAAAATTTGAAACATGACAGGGGAGGAAGTTTATTATTACGTCTTTATTTGACCGGTATACCTTGACACAAAACTACCCAGGAACCGACAACTCTTAGACAGCGTTGCAGCAGTGAGTGATCGCTGAAAGACCGGCATACAGTTTTATTCGTATATGTGCCTAATGACTAACAGAGCATTTGGCAAAGACTTTTGAACATATACAATACTTGAATACAGGACACGTTCCATGGAGTGTAACTTCTTCTTTCATTCTGTACACGTTTCAGTCCTGTATTCATGTTCGTCCAACTTCTAAACCCCTTTCATAGCTTATGTACAACCCTTCTTTTAAGTTACACTTACATTCGGAACATACTTTGTATACTTTCATTTGTCCCTCCGTTTATGTCAAGAGAAAGATGATCAACAAATATACAAACAATACACGCTAAGGTAGTCAGATTCCTTACTTATCACCTACATTTCTATGTCAGCTTGGCGTAAAGCCCGACTAGCACGTGGCAGGTTCATAAAACATTTGAGACTGGTAGCTGAAGTGTACTGATACTAGTCTTTTAAATCCCCGGAGACTTAACATGCTCAGCAATATAAGATTTTCAATATATTTGCATATTTGACGTCTTCTTGGCATCTCCCTTCGATATGTAACAACGTGGAGAGTTTTTGTTGAGATGCACTGTCATCTGACACGTTGAATGCCATCAATACACTAATGCAAGGTCGTGGCAACTACATATTGCTGACCTTTGTTTGGGAAAAGTCGGAGTAAGTTCATTTGCATGTGTCTATATACACACATGTGTATCTAATAGTTGTCTCCTTTCTGACTCTTTCGAACGTCATGGTCGAGTCAAGAACATGCAGACGTATAGAAGCGCTTAAGAGAACGAACTTCAATGCTGATTTTAAGGAATTCATGGAAATGGTCGCCTGAATTAAGATGTAGTCATACGTTTCTTTTTGAGAACGAAACATCACGGGATTCGAAAATATTATTACATGAAAAGAAATGAAATATTAAATGTACCCTGTGTGCTGGGCAGTCACAGAAATCGAACTAATATGCGAAACATCACAGAAATAGAACTAACATAGGAAACATCAAATAAACTGTACTAATGTACGAAACATTAAGGAAATCGAACTGGCATAGGAAACATCAAAGAAACTTAACTAACACAGGGAACATCATGGTAATCGAACTAACACAGGACACATCATGGAAATCGAACTAACACAGGAAACATCACGGAAACTCTACTGACATGGGAAACATCAAGAAAACTGAAGTAATACGCAAAATGTCACACTAATTAAACTCAAACATGAAACATCACGGAAACTGATCTCACATAGTAAACATCAAGGAAATTGAACTAACTTCGCGTAGGACACGTCACGGAAATCGAACTAATTCATATAAGAAATATTTGGAAATTGAATCAATGTGCAATACACTAAGAGCATTACAAACAAATTCTAACATCGCAAAAACTGAACGACTGCTAGTTCTCTAAACAGCAGGGAAATAAGACGTACAACGAAACATCGCGCAAACAACGCTCTATTACGAAACATCACGAAAAGGAATACAGACACAGAAAAAAAACTATAAAACATAGCATACAGCACGGAAATAACATGATGTATCGTCTTTAACTACTCCTCTTCAAGGTAATATAGTCATTGACGTCGTCTGACAAGGTCGACGGTGATGCTGGCAGAAGAAGATATTGAAATGAATCAGATTCAGTCTCGACATGTTCAAGTTAGTTATGGCAAACTTATAGGTATATCGTGTCTCTTTCCATTCATTAATCTTAAAGTTGATGTCATATTTTCCCAATTTGAAATTAATGAGCGTGAGTTTTGTTACGCCGCGTTCAGCAATATTTCAGCAATACCACGGTGTATCATACAAATTGGCTTCACACATTGTGTCCAGTTGGGGAATCGAACTCGGTTCATGGACGTGACGAGTGAACGCATTAACTACAACGCGCCTATAAAATCAATGTGTTTACTGCATCCAAATTTTAATTACTACTCAGATATGTTAACAAGGAAACGTATTTGACGTTGTTTGAAACTTGATACCTGTGACTATGCCTTAAACTACCAGTGTGCACTCTCAGTAGCGTGGGTTGTATCCAATATCTGTTAACTACGCTACGGATTTAGCGGGTATTTGTAAAGGTTAATCCAACTATGAATACGATAATGGGTGCGGATGGCAAATATCCGTGATGACTCGACAGTGTAGTATTGCCAATTTACAACACACACATATCTTCATAAAATGGCATCATATTGAAAATCGTGATAGTTGTAATTCATCATGTCCGTTTTAAGGTATCGGTGCTTTTGTTGTGTCATGTTTCTAATTAGGGAAATGATATTCAGAGATTTTGCAGTGACTGCGTTTAGTTTTACGCCGCTTTCAACGACATCACATCATATTCCAACAACATCACGGCGGGAGACACTAAATATGGGCTTCACACATTGTACCTATGTGGAGACTCGAACCGGGGTGACGAGCGAACGTTCTAACCACTAGGCTACCCCTACCGTCTATTTCCGATGGGTTTGATAGTCGTTAATCTGACACCGGTACGTTGGACAATGTTTTAGTGGCTTAAACACATGTCAATAACCTTCATCGCGATGACATTCAGTCGCACTTTTGGATGTAATCATACAGACAAAATACGGTTCATGATCCTCTTGATTCCACCTTTATCAGAACTTCTGATATGACCCGTAAATATCGGGGCTAGAACTGGGGCTAGATTTTCGAAGCTCTCTTTGCGTTAAGATAGTCGTAAGTTAATGATAATGAATGGCAATGGACCCCGTTTCACAAAACTCTCGTAAGCATAAGGTCTCGTAACTTTTCTCGTAGCATTTCCACCTCCTATGTTACAGTATGCCAGGTACAAATGCTACGAGAAAAGTTACGATACCTTAGGCTTACGAGAGTTTTGTGAAACGGGGCCATGATCTTCAATAACCTATGTTTATCGTAAAAGGTGACGAACGGGATCGGATGGTCAGGGTCTAGTTTATCGAAGCTCTCTTAGCGCTAAGATAGTCGTGTCATACATTAACATTAACTTACGATTTTCTTAGCTTTAAGAGGCTTCGAAAACCTAGTCCCAGGTTCTCTGACGTGGTCGACACATGTCGTCATATCCTAATTGCGTAGATCGTTGCTGATGTCGTTGATCACCAAAGAATGCCATATAGCCGGAATATTTCTGTTTGCGGTTGAAACTAAACTCGCTCAATCGATATAGATCTATACTACAAAGCTATCTGCAAATGCGTATTGTTCTGAATAGGTTCATTTTTTTGTGTGACTGCTTCGGATATATCGTATATTTTATTTAAAATGTACTTTAAGGTGGTTTTGTTGCATTTCAGGCGAGAAGAAAGCGTCCATTTTTATTACCCGCCATGCCTCTGCTGCGTTTTTGGCAACTGGACATAAGACAAAGACTGTTGGTCACAAAATTGTAAAACGGGGAATTATGGAGGAGTGTTGTTACATGAAAGCCTGCTCGTGGGAGGAGTACGGAGAATTTTGCCACACCCATAACCGACAAACAACGGACCGCGTGACAAGATGTAACAAATAAGCCATCTGAAGTTCGTCTGGATGAACGTTCAACAGTCTTGCTGAAAGTAGTATCAACCGTTTAATCCTTCTGTGATTTGTGTTACTTTATGTGACCAGCTGACCTCGAACCGATGATATTGGATTGTGTAGCTCGTGGTCATCTTGTAAAGACAAAATGAAATCTCGGACGCATCCCAACAGTTTGTTGTTGCAAATACAGTGAAACATTGGTGCCGCCATTTTGTTTATTTCATCATGTACTCTGTACAACTACCAATATCAAGTGACAGAAATGAATATTGACCATAACGCTTGAAGATAAACTTATTTTTGTGTTGGCAATCTTTTACTTTGGTAAAAAAAATATGTGAAAATGACTTATTTATTTATAATCTGTACGTGTTTCGTTTCACAAGATCTTCTGTCAAAACTGTACATTTTGGGTGTATTTTATCTATACTTGTGTTGTGAATATTTCAGACCGTTAACTACGTACCATGTGTTCACTTTGTGTTCATCTGTTCCATGTTTCATTAACACAAGCACTGGGCCATGTGAACTGCTTTTCTACCGAGATGTGCACTGGACCAAGAAGCATCAAAGATATAGAGGGCGAATGCATGTCGTTTGACGTCATTGTAATCAACATTCACACTGCAGCAAACTAATGGTTGATAGCGTGAGCGACGATTGGTTTGGATGACAAAATATCAACAAGAGCATCCCATAACTACCAATGTCAATGGTGAACATACCCAAATCATACAATGTAACCAGCCAAACTGGCCTCTTACAAGAGTCCTAGAGAATCCTAAACTGAAGTTAAAAAGAAAGTTTACACGTGAAAAATGACTCCAAACATAAAAATCTAAACATAACCAAACCGATACCAGTCGCCTATAAAGTACATTAATTACATCATCCTTATCAAATTAGTCACCACTGAATAACCATTTCTTCTGGTTTTTGGGTTGGGTTTCGGGGCTTCTTTCAAGAAATCGTTGAACATAAGTGTAAACTTTCTTTTGATTGGCAGTTTATTATGTCCCGGAATCGCCATTCTGCGCGAAATATTTAAATTACAAATAAATGGTATCTGTTAAGACGAGAAAGTAGGAATGACCATACACAGCATGCTGACACCCACAGAACGGAACTAGAACGAGTGATCTTTGTAGTTTCAGCTTATGCAGTCGAGCACCGTTGTGTCGAACTCTGATAACTCGATATCTCGGTTGTCTCGATATAACATGTCGGTCCCGGCAAAATTCTTCATGATCTATCATTATGCAAGTCCTTGGTACCAATGTCTCGACATTCGGATATCCCGATGTTTTCTTGGTCCTGTGACCATCGAGACAACAGGCGGTCGACTGTATATATACTCGAGGTTGACACGATACGTCCCCAATCATTTCACACATGCTTATCTGTACGAATCTTCGTGCAGTCAGGCTTAACAAAATTAGTTTTGCGCTGCTTTAGCAAAATACTGGCAACTTCTCTAATATTATTGGTATTGTCAAGTAATGATCAACTAGTCATCCTTTCTACTTCTTTACCTTTACCCAAGTAGCGAGAAAAGACTTACTATCAGTGAAGTTGTCTCACCTACTAATGTCTGGAGTGAGTGGATTTTGTTTTATGCCGCTTTTAGCAATATTCTAGCACGGCGGCGGTCACCAGAAGGCGCCCATGTGGGGAAACTTGAAGGAATCAGGGGTAATGTTTGGAATGCTTGAGCAGATAATCAAAATTTAAAGAAGAATCTGAGAACCAAAACATAAACGATACGAATCACTGTAAAGGTAAGGACCAGTTAAGTGAGTGGGGTTAGTTTTACGCTGCACTCAGCTATATCCCAGCTATATGACGGCGGTCTGTAAAAAAATAATCCTTTGAATCCAGTGATCAACAACAAGAGCATCATTCTGTGCATTTGCTTAAGGTCATAGACATAGTTGGCATATCCGTACAAGGCATACAACACTATCGAATCGGATAAACTTGACTGTTTGTTAAGTTTCAACTGTCGCCTGTGGTGTACAGTTTATATTTCACAGCAGTTAACATCACCAAACCAAAACACTTTTGTGATACAAAAATTCTACTTTCAAACAAAAAAACTTGCTAGTGACGTATCTTCCCTTCACATTCACGAAACATTTTTTTTTAAACACCGTCGTGTAAGCCGCTGTCAAATAGATATAATATTGCAGAGCGCTAGGTAGAAAAAGACAAATGAACAGCTCTTAAATCATTCTCATGTTAAAAATATTTTCTGGGTAATTGCCTTTAGTGTCAAGAACGTTGAAGGCATCAGCAACCCTCATATAAACTGTTTTCTGTATCAGAAGCACAATCCAATCGATAACGACAGGTTATTTCAGGTAAGAAGTCATTGTATAACGTTCCAGGTGTAATTACGGGCTATATCAGTGCAGTAATAGCTGCATTTGCCGTGAGGTAAACATGTATCTTTATACGCGTTGACGTCGTCGGATTGTGTTATGTGTAACTTGAAGGATACTTGTTGTGAATGAGTGAATTGGGTTTTACGCCGCTCTAGCTCTACGTCACGCCACAGGACATCAGAGTGAGTGAGTATGGTTTTATGCCGCGTTTAACAATATCCCAGCAATGTCACACCTGAAATAGGTGTCAAAAGCTGTACCCACGTGGAGAATCAAAACTCGATCTCCAACGTGACGAGTGAACGTTGTAACCATTCGGCTACCTCTCCGGCCCGGGGTTACCAGAAATGCTCTTCAAGCATTGTACCCACGTTCTGCATGTGTGTGTGTGTGTGTGTGTGTGTGTGTGTGTGTGTGTGTGTGTGTGTGTGTGTGTGTGTGTTGGGGGTGGGTGTCAGCGTGACGAGCAAGCGCTTTAGCCACGATGCTACCCCAAGGGGCCTGTTCGTTCAGCCCAAAATAGGCACCATGACTTAGTCCCCGTTGGACACGATAAAAACTCGGGTTTGAAAGAAAAGAAAGAAAGAAAACGGCTTTATACCTTGTACCGGTGTGTGGAACCCAACCCGAGCCTTCAGGGTAATGGGCAAACACTTTGATCTCTAGACTACCCCTTTTAACTATTTCATGTGTAAGGGTTTGTGTGTATGTGTGTGTGTGTTTGTGTGTGTGTGCGCGCGTGTGTGTGTGTATTTTTGTATGTGGTCAAGTACAATCACTACTTAAGGTGTTTACAAACAAGACAACCCGTTAAGACTCAAGTTGGAATTGGTCATCAGTAATGACTGAAGAGGCGACTAACAGCCTTCCTGACTTGTTTGTCACGTCATCGTATCCCAGTAGGAAACTCGCGTAGATCGATGTTCATGGTGTTGGTCAATGCATTGTCTGATCCTGACTCGATTATTCACAAACCCAGACGGGGTATTCTCAGGACGTCCACTCCTCTAAATGTCCCATCCGTAGGAAGCTAACCTCCACGTTGTCTTTGATGTTTGATGTTACAACAAGGAATTACAAGGGACTGCCGTCAGCGGGTCATCTCAAAGTGACAAAGTGACTGCAGGCCCTGAAAGGTAATGAACAGTGTTCACACCAATCAGTTCAGAGACTGGAGTGAACACTGTTCAAGAACTAGCATGCATCCATCCATGCATCCGTCATCTATCCATGCATGCACACATACACACACGTATACACGCACGCACGCACGCACGCACGCACGCACGCACACACATATACGAAAGAATGGGAACCGGGATTCTTGGAAATGTACCACCACAGGCCTTACAGACCACCTCAGAGCATATAGCTGGAATAATGGCGTGTGGCGTCAAACAGCAAATCAAAACTTGCAGAGAGACAAACTATGGGGCATAATTGTTCTCATTAATACGAGTACATGTAGTCCTCTTTTAGTATTATTCCAGTAATACGTCAAGGGTCACCAGAAATAGTTTCACATATTTTACCCATGTGAGGAATCGAACCTGTGTCTTCTGCGTGACGAGTAAACACTTTAACCACTACGCTATCCAATAATATGTAAGTAAACGGTTAAAAAGTACACAGCAAATACCACCTAGGGGGATTTGTGATTTCTTTCGAGATACTTTGAGGCAACAAAACGTCACTTTTTTAAAAAAAACGTCACCAACTTGAGCTAACGAAAACAGCTACTTGAAAAAATAAGGCAAAACGCACCTTGTGTATATCAAAGATAAACTTGACACGCAGTCCTTAAGTAAGGCAATGACCTTTCTTTTTTATTCTGATATTAAGAGAGAGAGGGGGTGAGGGAGTGAGTTTAGTTTACGCCGCTTTTAGCGGTAGTCCTGCAATGTGACGGCATGGGAAATCGGACCCGGGTCTTCGGCGTGACGAGCGAACACCTTAACAACCAGACTACCACACTTCCCCCTTATTCTGCCATTATCTACGTTTCACCATATTTCAGCTCCGCACTTATGGCGCAGGATTTCCCACTCGTCGAAGGCGCCGCGTCGAGTTGCGGCCCTTGGTCACCCCAGAATCATATGATCATGGGTCGAATCCAGTTTCGCTCTGAATACCCGTTCTTACGTCTCTCAACACCACACAAAACATGTTCATAGGTTTCCCGACAGTGGTATAAGTCCTTATGTAAAGAGTATGTGAGTTTAGTTTTAAGCCGCACTCAGCAATATATGGCGGCGGTCTGTACATGATTGAGTGTGGCCAGATAACCAGTGATCAACACCATGAGCATCGATCTGCTCAGCTGGGAACCGACATGTGTCAACCAAGTCAGCGAGCCTGACCACCCGACCCCGCCTCTTACGACAAGCATAGTCGTATTTTATAGCAAGCATGGGTTGCTGAAGGCCAATTCTACCCCGGACCTTCGCGGGTACCCTTAAAGTGGAATGCTATTCACATCGGCGTTTAAACCGAACACACGCCCTCACAGCACTAAAGTCATTATCATAGCACAGCATCACAATAAAACAGCGACCAGTGAAGATCCGGGTTAGATTTGATCCTCAGCACTGCATGCTTGTCGTAAGGCCCGATCCCGACCGGTAAGGTTTGGTTGACACGTGTCATAATATCTCAACTGCGTAAATCGATGCTCGTGATGTTGATCACTGGATTAGTTGGTTCAGACTCGCTTTTTAAGAGAGTGGAATTGCTGGATATTTCTGACTGCGGCGTTAAAAACAAGCAGAAAAAACTAACAACAAATATCAGGGTCGTGGAGAGCAAAGCACTGGATCAACACTTGTACTGCGTATGATCAGACCAGGCGTGGCGCAACACTGGCGTGGGGCTCGTCAAGGTCACCGAGTTCCTGTTGTGCATCTTCAACTATGCCAGTGCCGTGACTGAAACAACAATATTAATTAATAGCATCCTATAAATTACCGAGTACATGTTAATTCTTCAGATGTAAAAACAGTAATTAATGGGATATTACAATGAGTTTCCATATCTAAAAAACATTCATTTCGATGTCATTACATATAACTATAAATAAATAACAATTCCAACAACATATACTGGCGTACAATAGAAAGTACACACATGGCACTTGCAGTTAGGTTCCTAAAAGCGCACATATTTCAAAAAGTGCTTTGACTGAGTTCAAAGTCACTGACATTCTGTACGTGATGGCCAAACCAATAAAATATTTTTATTTGATATTTTTATTCATTTGTAGAATACATATCTATTTTAAGATTCCCATAAGCAGGTTTTTAACGCTATTTTTACTTTCTCTTGTACATGAGTTTGCATTGTCCCATAGTAGACACGCCAATCAATGTCGCGCGATCCTTTGGTCGTGCACTTTTCTGTGTAACACTTGCGTGATCATTTGTTTACAGTATCTCAAATTCTGCACGTTTAGAAATCATCTCATGGCATCTATTGATATGACAAGGACTACAATGTCTTCTCATAGCAGGCCAAACCTCTGAGTGAGTGAGTTTAGTTTTACGTCGCACTCAGCAATATTACAGCTATATCGGGGCGCTCTGTAAATACTCCAGTCTGGACCAGACAATCCATTGGGAACCGATGACATGTGTCAACCAAGTCAGCGAGTCTGACCACCCGGTCCCGTTAGTCGCCTACGACAAGTATAGTCCTTTTATGGCAAGCATGGGTTGCTGAAGGCGTATTCTACCCCGGGACCTTCACGGGTCCCTCTGGGAAATACTAGACGACTAATAGATCAATTGTGGTATATTGGTAATAAAAATCTACATTCTCCATATAAATGAAAATATACTCCCTAGCCATTTAGGGCTGGAATTCGCCACCAGCAACATGAGTGTGGCAGAGGAGAATCAGTGCGTCGTAACACAAGAAACAAACAACTTAAACATAATTAGAATGAATACTTTGATAAAGAGAAGACATTGTCTCATTTGTCCCCTATGAGGAGCCTCCGGGGGAACACGTGTGATTGATTATGAGAATTACAGGGCACCTGGTAACCTCGGTCTTATATTCAGAAGTACATGGAAAAGCCACTGTCTCGTTTCGGATCATCGGTTCAGGGTCCGTGAACCCGATGACGGATATTATGAGCATCGAGATCCGCAACTGGGACACGATGACATGTGTCAACCAAGTCAGAGAGCCTGGCCATCCCATCCCGTCAGTTGTTTCTCGCGAAAAACCGAGTTGCTGAAGATCATTTCTGAGCCAGACATTCACTGGTGGTGTACTACAACAGAAACAATTTGATGTCCATTTTTTCACTCTAAAATAAAGAGCCAAAAAGCAAGAGGCTTTGTTGACTTGGTTGGCATGTGGCATCGCTTCCCAACTGAGTGCGGCATAAAACTAAACTCTCTCATTCACTCACTTGACCAGGGTATAATTAAGAATCTGCACCGAAACGTCGTATCATAATATAATAACAAAGTTGTTATCCCTAACGTATAATATCTTTCTTATTGTCCACCATTTCTAAAATGTCAGTCAAACAGATCATTCAAATCAGATCAATCAAAGCATTGGAAAGCCTGATACAAAAGTCGCGTTTCGATCTCTGCTTTTCCCCGATATCTCCAGGGTATAGTGGAGACTTTTCGGAACGTATACCCTGGAGATATCGAAGATGATCACTGCTGTGATCAGTGCACACGTGACAGCTCCAGATTTCGAGAAGTCTCAGTATTTTATGACCGCTTACTTGAATACTGAACGTCTTCGAAAGACTCAAAGAAATTTAAAAACCCAAATGAAGCGACTGTAGCAGTCTTGCTCTCCTTTTGTTCCGGTATATAGGAAACCACCTAGTTAGTTTGTTGGTCGGGCATAAGGAGGTCAGTTTACGATGATGTCATGCTGGTCACGTAGTCAGTTTACCCAGGGCCTTCAGTTTAGCTCAGCAGTTAGGGATATATTTCCTTCTTAGTGTATCCCCGGCAATGACACGGTCACCCTCAAGTTTATTCTGTATTTTTCAAATGCAGGTGATTCAACGCGTGTTTATTCACGTTGCAGGACATTTCATTGTGAAGCACTTAAGTGAAATCGGTCGCTATCATAAATTGTAGCAATTTATACTAACCATCAATAGTTTAGACTCACTAGTGTAAATGTTGCCACTTACATCAGGCAACTGTTCTCAAATAGATTTTAAAAAATATTCCAAACTGTTTATAGGTATTGTTTACACATGAACTGATGTACTGTAAACATTAAATTCGTACGTAACGTTCAATAAATGACGAAACGCAGTGAACATTGGTGAATTCTAAACATTTTCCACATCGTCCATACGGACGATATTTGCGCATACTTTTCAGACGTTTGATGCATGATCGTCGTGAAATTCATGTGCATGTTTGTCGTTAGTTCCCCGAGTTAGTGGAGAAATTCATCGTACGCGAACACCCTTTCAACCCTCCCCTTTTCCCCAAAATTGCCCCACCACCATCCCCGAGGATCATTTCACACAAACCTTAACTTTAGACTCATGGGCAACCCAGCCAGGCTTCTAAAATCCCGGATCCGCCAGTGATGTGTCTGACAAATTGAACGATCTTAAATTTATATTTTATGGTGTTTTTAATTGTATATAATACAATACTGACGAAATATGTATTTTAAGAAATTCCTTAAATCTTCGTAATTAAAATGTATGAGCATAGACTTTGGTCTCGTCGCTGGCTGAAATACTGCCAATGTGACGTGACGTGACGTTTCTTGTACCCTATTCACTAAGTATTCATTGCTACTGTTGTTGTTCAAGTGAGGATATTGCAGTGTACCTGTTAAAATTAATCCCCTCACGCAGTTTTCAGCAAGATCTATGTGCGGCACTAATCAAATTATGCCATTTTCAGAGCTGATGTAGGTCTCTGCAACTCCGGTCACCGCTCTGCGTAATTCACCCTGCGGGGAGCTTTAACTGGGTTCCTTCTACAAAGGTATCTGAAAGCGCATCAATGCAAGGACGTTAGGTCAAACAAAATTTCACCTTACGCCATTTCCGGTCTATGCCAAAGGTGTGTTGGGTCATCACAACAAAAGGTTTGTGAGGTTATTTGTAGCTCTTGTATTTATTGTGTGTTACCTCACATTTGAACGTGCAAGTGGTGGAGAATATGCCCTGTTTTACGCGAGCTTACAGTATGTTTCAAATAGATTAAGACGTAGCAAGTTGTCAGGATGGTGCGTAGAACAAGTTTCAAACTAACGCATTTGTGTTGGAAGTGGTGTTTTTCTCGCCATTTCATCCTTTCAGAAGTATCACCAAACAGAGCTGACGTGTTTCAGGACAGGACCAAAATACTTAAATGGCACATTTCAAGTATTTAACTCACACAATTAACACAGTTTACACGAAACAGTACTAAACTTTCTTTACGAGACAATATTTCACAAGGAACAAGAGCGATACACAATCATACAGGTCTACATACCCAAAGACGTTAACTTCGGGCACTTGACATAATTTCCATAGACTTTCATGTTATTTCAGTGTAGCATTAATAATTTTAGTGAGTTTAGTATGGGTCTTTGTAAAATTTGACAAATGTGAAATCATCTCTGTTCTGTGCATATTAATTTCAGGTCAGTTTTCAGACCACTGTTAACAATAACATCACTGGTTAAACATCACATCACTGTTAACATGGTTAATGACATCACATTTATCAATTTGCGCATGGTTCCACAATGCACAATCACATGCCACCATGTCAAAGGATTACTCGGCACTGTGCATATGTCAATCAACTGCTTGCCATTTGATAAATAAGCAACCGAAAATGAAACAGAAATTATGTGATTTTTGGTAAGAGGATCCTCACAAAATTTGCCAAATATTCCTTTGAACCTACAAAAATTATTCGTGAAAATACGTGGCACTGATCTGTAGTTCTGTTTAACATGTTGGCAGTTATTCAATTTCTTTATTTTGGAACGCTTGGTACATTCAGACAAGGTGTTGATAAGAACATTATGTTTATGATCATAATTTCATCAACATCATCATCATCATCATCATCATCAGGAGTGAAACATCAGCTTTGACACGCTTTGTGTTCCATAATCATATACTGCAGACGTGTACATCATGAATGTGCACGTTCAGTTTATCCTCAGTATTTGTCTTTGGGTAATGTCAATATAGCAGCCCAGAATTATTTTTCCAAACTCTGGTAAGACCTGCGACATCTGAGGTTTCTCTGCCTCAAACACCTGCGCAATGTGGTCTCTGGTGATTTGAAATTGTCATTGCAGTTTCTGTAGCCCTAGCAAAACAATGTTGCAGGTGATGATGGACAATCTACAGATTTTGCCTCAACGTTGTCACAGGCAGTCTTTTACTGTGAGGATGGTATCTGTGTTTCCAGTGGCTTGGACTCATTGCTTCAGGCGGTATATTGTTCAAACATAAACATAAAAATGATTTGCAACATGTCTTGTAGTCTGGCCAGCATTCAGTCATCCTAAAGCTTGGTCCCTCTGTTCCCTTGATAATCACATCATTGTCACTACTGTCAAACAGTGAATAATTTGATGCATGTTTGGTGGCTCTTTTCATATGGATAACACCTTTGGATGCAAGTGCATTCTTATTTTCTTGACATACGCACAAAAAGCTTATCCAATCATTACATGTTTTTTGTATCAATTACAGAATCTGAAACCAAATTTTCTTGAACAATGCCTATGAACCAGGTCCAGCTAACAAATGAAAAGTGGAAAAATAATTAAAATTAAGATGAAACATATCTAGCAAAATCTTTGATAGGGTGACAGTTTTTTTTGGGGGGGGGTTCAGTGTATATAGCTGGAAGGGGAAATACTGTTTTCTCAATTTCTCAACTTTATTTGTTCAACACATTAAGGCAAGTATCATTGTGTGTCAACTCTTTATGTCATGAACAGTTTGCAGTGTAGACATTTCTTATTTTAACAAAAACATTGAATCATTTTTATTCAAAGCAAATCAGACCCATGACAGTCCGGGGTAGAATAGGCCTTCAGCAACCCTTACTTGCTGTGCTTGTTGTAACAGGCGACTAATGGGATTGGCTGGTCAGGCTCGCTGACTTGGTTGACACATGTCGGTTCCCAGCTGAGCATGTTGATGGTCATGTTGTTGATCACTGGACTTTCTGGTCCAAACTTGATTATTTACAGACCGCCGCCATATAGCTGGGATATTGCTGAGTGCGTCGTAAAACTAAACTCACTCACTCTGGCCAGACTCGATTATTTACAGACTGCCACTGTATAGCTGGAATAATGCTGAGTGCAGGGTGAAACTCACTCACTCACTCACTCACTGCAGTAATAATGATTCTTTAAAATGTGTAACTTGACTATTTATGCCTGGAGATGTTCACTGGTCTAGCAGGTAGGTTGACATGTCTTAAGACTGACAAGGGAATACTGCTGTTTTTCTTTAGAACTTCTGTTATGTTTCAGAATTGTGAGAACTACAAAGAACAATACTACATTTTTGTACATGAAATGTGATCAGCTGACCAAGGGAGCTAACTACAATGGCCAGCTGGAACGGAGGTGATGGGAACAGTGACGATAAGTTTATTCATCCTCCTCGTGAACCCAGATATGTGATTCCGGAGGTGCCACGGCCAGAGAATCTTCATCCAGATACAGAGGATAATGTTCAGAGACAGACTGAAGATGTGTTTAGGAACTTTATGTACCAGAGTTACCGCCAGACTCAAATACGTCAACAATATGATTCCACTCCAAGGATACAGGAGTTAGTTAGCATGAATCAGGACCCTGTCAGGTAATCCAAGGATACACATTAAGAAGCTAAGATAAATACTTGTCATTTGCTGACGATTTTAATAAGAATGTGATGATTGATAATTGAAAATGTTTGTGAGTGATCGAGTTACATTTTACTTTGCGGTCAGCAATATTCCAGCTATCATGGCAGTGATCTGTAAGTAAATTGAGGCGTGACCAGACAGTACACTGTCAACAACATGAACGTCCATGGGATATAATGGCATTTGTCAACCAAGACAACCACCAAGTTCCGTTAGTCACCTCTTAAGACAAGCATGGGTTACTAAAGACCAATTCTAACCCAGGTCATGTTTGATTTTGAAAACAAATGTTCAACATGTTTGGTAATAATGATAGTTTACTCATACCATTTGAAAAGCCATCAGAATTTGAGGTACCAGTGGTCGAAATTAAGTCTTTTTCAAGAGTGCCCCATGGGCACCGTCATGATATGTTAAGTGTGCATTTGTAATTTCAGGTGTGCCATAAATTCATGGTCTATTAAAATGAAGTTCAAAACTTGACACGACTTAAAGTACTTTGCCAACCTTTGCTCGCTTAGCTCGCACATAAGTAGACTTTTCATATTCTCTACGCTGCTCGGCGTCATTTGCGCTACAGTGTGCCTGTGGTTGAATATACAAAGCAATATTCATCACATTTATCACGTTTATTGGTGAATCTCTTGGTCAAGGTGTATTAACCAAAACCTGACTATGAGTTGGTGTGCATAATATCAGCCATTGATTTGTCTGGATTGTTGCAGATGGTGTAAAACTGTCACAAATAGAAAAGTAGACCTTTTTGATATTCAGTACATATTGCTACTGTGGAAAAATGGAATGTTTTTAAGCCAGATTCATTTATAAGCCAGATTCATTTATTTCATAATAGCCTCCTTTACATATTGTTATATGAAACAGGAACATTCCCCACAAAATAATGAAGGTAATCATGTATGCTTTACTAATCAACACAAATATACTTCTAAAATACCAAATCAAGCAATGGTCCAACGTACTCACAAGTTCACTGAATGTCCGGACTCAGCTTGTCGTAAGAGGCAACTAACGGGATCGGGTGGTCAGACTCGCTGACTTGGTTCACACATGTCATCGGTTCCCAGTTGCGCAGATCGATGCTCATGTTGTTGATCACTGGATAGTCTGGTCCAGACTCAATTATTTACAGACTGCCACCATATAGCTGGAATATTGCTGAGTGCGGTGTAAAACTAAACTCACTCACTCACTCACTGAATGTCCACATACACAGGTACTAGCAGTGGTTGAAATCCTGCAAAGTTCTGTCTTGTTGTGGGTACAGGGAAAAATATTGGGCATCACTCTTGGTGCAGTGAGCTTGTTTTCTGCATCCATTTACTATTTTTTAACGTATTAGACACATTTGCACATTGCAGAAAAGTATGTGGATTGAGTGGCCTGACTCAAAAAACTTGGTTGACTGATTGTCATTTTAAAGTCACAGGCTGGTCAGATGCTCTGAATATCAATCACTGGAATGTCTGTCTTTGTTATGGTCTGCCACCATGTAGCTGGAATGTTGTTGAATATGGAATTGAAACAAAGCAAGTATGTTGATTGGATGGTCAGACTTGGAAACTTGTTTGATATTGCAGCAGGGCGTGGGTTCATCCAACAGATGGCATCCTTACATTGTCAACTTGCTGACAGGGTTAACTTCTTTGGTCATGTGGACAAGGTGTCCGACTTTGTGTCGGAATGTGCATGGTTCGAATCTCAGCAGTGTGGGGCAGTAGCCCAGAGGTTAAAGAAAGAGCGTGTCATGCTAGAGATCCAGGTTCTTTTCCCCACATGGGTACATTGTGCGAAGACTGGTGTCCCTGCCATGAAATCCTAGCACTCACTCAAATCCTAGCATGGGAATCTGACATTTTATGGTTGCTACAGTAGCAACATGGTTCCTTGCACATTGTATCAGTGACTGGAATGTCTGACATGGCTATAAACTGCTTGCCATCATGTAGCTCTAATGTTGCTGAGTATAACATTAAACAAACATATTGTACACTTGGGGCTTCTTTTACCAAGCAACCTTTGCTTAGGTTAACCTTAACCCCCAGTCTTTAACACTACACTAAGGTTACCTTAGTGTTATGCTAAAGAATGGGAGTTACAGTTAACCTTAGTAAAGTTTGCTTTGTGAAAGGAGCCCATGAGTCATGACCTTTGCTTGTGCTTGTCCTTGCAGCTCTACTGCTCAGATTGGCAGGCAGCTCGCTCGTATAGGAGATGAAATCAACGACCGTTTTTCTGATGAGTTTGATGGTATGATACGAAGTCTCAAGTTAGACAAGAACAGCATCTTTGATGTTTTTTCAAGTGTTGCCAAGAAGTAGGTATTTTTTCATGTTTTGAAATGTATCCTCACCCTCTGCTATGGAAATATAGAGAATGATCATAGTGAACCCCATGTACACAGGACAGAAAGTTATATTTGCGTCAGAAATATCTGTTACTATTTCATTGGACATGTTGACATTATACCTGGGCCTCTCACAGGTCGATATTTAGCCTTCGACATATGCAAGTTGGTAGAAACTGTACAAATTTCATAATAAGTTGACGTGTATCTCTTTAGCTTGTATTTCACAGACAAAACCAATAACAAGGAAATTGCAATATTATGAATATTCTGAATATTATAACACTTCTAGTATTTCTTTCAGAAATGACCCGTGAAGGTCCCGGGGTAGAATAGGCCTTCAGCAACCCATGCCTGCCATAAAAGGCGACTCAGCTTGTCGTAAAAGGCGACTAACGGGATCGGGTGGTCAGGCTCGCTGACTTGGTTGACACATGTCATCGGTTCCCAATTACGCAGATCGATGCTCATGTTGTTGATCACTGGATTGTCTGGTCCAGACTCGATTATTTACAGACCGCCGCCATATAGCTGGAATATTGCTGAGTGCGACGTAAAACTAAACTCACTCACTCACTCTTTCAGAAATATTTTATTTATATCTTTTTTAAATCCACATTTGAAGAGGTTATCTATATTTTTTCTAATTTGTTTGCTGTAGACACTTATCGTGGATGACAGTAGACATGGTAGATAAGCTGATCTCATAGTTAAGTCAAGAGTTCCAAGGGTATTATGTCCAGTTCAATAAGCTGGACTACCAGATCACATACACCCTCTCAGTGTGATCAGTCATCAGAAATAGAATGTGATAGGTTTACTGTCATAATTTCAGGACCATTGAGGGAGGATTGTGCTTGTTCCTGTGATAGCTCTATTGTTGTTTCAGGACCATTGCTGGAGCATTGAGCTGGGGTCATGTGATAGCTCTATTGTTGTTTCAGGACCATTGCTGGAGCATTGAGCTGGAGTCATGTGATAGCTTTACTGTTGTTATTTCAAGACCATTGCTGTAGGATTGAGCATAGATAGCTTTACTGTTGTTTCAGGACCATTGCTGGAGGACTGAGCTGGAGTTGTGTGATAGCTTTACTGTTGTTTCAGGACCGTTGCTGGAGGACTGAACTGGGGTCATGTGATAGCTTTACTGTTGTTTCAGGACCGTTGCTGGAGGACTGAGCTGGAGTTGTGTGATAGCTTTACTGTTGTTTCAGGACCATTGCTGGAGAATTGAGCAGGGGTCATGTGATAGCTTTACTGTTGTTTCAGGACCATTGCTGGAGGACTGAGCTGGAGTTGTGTGATAGCTTTACTGTTGTTTCAGGACCGTTGCTGGAGGACTGAACTGGGGTCATGTGATAGCTTTACTGTTGTTTCAGGACCGTTGCTGGAGGACTGAGCTGGAGTTGTGTGATAGCTTTACTGTTGTTTCAGAACCATTGCTGGAGAATTGAGCTGGGGTCATGTGATAACTTCAGTTTCATTGTTTCAGGGCCATTGCTGGTTGATTGAGCTGGGGTTGGGTTAAAGCTTTAGTGTTGTTATTTCAGGACCATTGCTGGAGGATTGAGCTGGGGTCGTGTGATAGCTTTACTGTCTTTTGGTTTCCGAATGGTGATGAAAGTGTTGCAGGACAGTACCAGTCAGGTGCCAGAATTCCTGAGAATGATCATATCAACAGTGGCAAGAGTATTCCTTGTAGAGAAAATATCAAAATGGATAGCAGACCAAGGGGGCTGGGTAAGTTTTGAAAATCACTGTTCCTCTTCAGCAAGGAGAGGTGGCATCATAGGCATTTGCTGTGCAGAGTTGTGCCACTTAGAAACATGATCTTAGTTCTTATCCTGGCTTCCAGATTTCATGCTTCTTTCAGCCAGCACCAGATGCTAGAGGGTACCACCAAAGTGATAAACATCTAAGATCTGCATCACTTGTGGCTTTCCTCACACAAGTTGGTTCAATGTAATGTAACTGTAATGAAAAGAATTGGTGGGCTAAAATATGTTATGTTCCTAAGAGTAAGACCATTTCCCGGAATCCTTCTGCAACAATGGTATCCTGCATTTGAGGTAGAAGTGTGTTGACTTTCGAGGGATTAGGGTGAAAAGATTTTTGCACCCAACACAGTCGTCTGATTTCCATGTTTTCTGAAAATCTAAGAATAAACTGACAGGCAGGTGGACGATGGTGATGATGATGATGATGATGATGATGATGATGATGATGATTTGAATGTATGTATCAGTGCTTGATAAACATGTCATTTCCATTTTTCAGATCGCTGCACTGACCTTTCAACCTACAGCCAGTAACCTTGCATTAGCTTTCGTGGGATTGGCTGCAGTGTCGTCAATATTTGCCGTCATTTACTACAAGACATTTGCCTGACACTTCATCGCATCGTCATTGACAACCTGTAGAGAACATATTCCAACAAGATACATCGGTGTGATATTGGTTGTATATAAGCTGCGAGATTGCTGTGATTTTTGTACAGTGTACGACATGGACAAAGTGATAGGACAAGGGAACTAAATAGGTACCGGCATGGGAGTGAAAATAATGTCCATTATTTCAAGCACTTGAGATAATGTCATATTTTTTTACTGAGTATTTGTTATGGTTATGTTATGAGTTATGTCCCTTTGCAAGTGTTACATCATCATATTGTTCATCAGAAAGGGTCAATGGATTAGTTATGTGCAGAACTTTTGCAGCATGATCAGAGTTTTAATATGACCTTTAAAACAATGAGTGAGTATCGTTTTATGGTGCTTTTAGCATTATTTCTGCAAGATCACAGCAAGGGACACCAGAAATGGGCTTCTGTTAATAGTGTTATGTTTATTGGATATCAAACCTGGTGTGGTAGCATTGTGATTAACACATTTGCTTGTCACACTGAAAAGCTTAGTTAGGTTTCCACATGGGTCCATTGTTTTAAACCCATTCCTGGTGTCCCCTGCAGTTATATTGCTGGAATATCGATAACAGTGGAATAAAACCATCCTCATTCGCTCATTCCACTGAAAATTGGATTGGCATTCCTTTTGCAGAACCTATATACTTTTCGCCAAAAAACCTGGTCCAAAAAATAATAACATGTATTTCTTGGGATACATCACTAATTTTCAACATACTGGACATATATGTCTGCAAGCTTGGACTGTATTGACAGGAAACTGAAGTTGTCAATTCCCGTAAATGTTTTTGATTTTTTTTGCTTCATATGTCATGTATGCATCATGGGAAGCTAAAAAAATTGGAAGAAATGTTTGTGGGTACAACTTGGAAAGTATGCTGAAGATCGTTTTTAAATGGTTAACAGTCTGTCAGGATTTGTGGAGATGCATAATCGATTTCATCAGAACTGCTGCTTATAACCAGTAGCATTAGTGTGAAGTGTTTTGGATAACATGAGTTAGTAAATGTTTGTTTTTATCATCTTTTGGGTGGGGGTGGGGGTGGGGGGAGGTGAAGCAGATTTGACAAACTGTCAGTAGCCTCGGATGTCTTTAAAATATACTGCTCAACATTTAGTAAGAACAAAAGTCTTTAGTCAAAGACATGGTCCTTAGAAATGTTGAGTAGTATGTGTACAAACTCCTTAACACCAGGATGTTAATTGTTCAGAAATGTTTTCATTGTTTTTCGTTTTATAAAATGACTTACGGAGATAGAATGAACAAGTTGTTGGCATGGTTAGGCATAAGCTCATCTCATCGTCAGCTCAGGTTGGATTCTCCATACTTACGGGGTACAGATGACAGGAATATTCCAAGATAGCAGTCTCCATTCTCACACATGCAGAATGTTGGTCAGTAAGAGCTGTGTTTTGATCATACTGGTGGTGAAGGATGAATGAAAATTTTGAATTTTATCATTTCCCAACCATATTACACCCACCCATGTTTTAGACAGGGTGGGAGTGATCATGCTTTGTTTTTTTTAATTATGAAGAACTCATGCAGTCATGACACCTGGAAGAGAGTGTGGTGCAGTATATAGCAGTCATAACAAAGTGACTTCTGTCATAAGAAAAGTTTTTTACCTTTGTTTCAAGTGGCATGCATCTCAAAAAAAGTTATCTCAGAGTGGAAGCATTCTCATAGAAGTTTGGAACACTCCTTTTTCTCTGTTTTCCAGTATTGGTTCTGCTTGTGTGTTTCTTTGGAAAAAGTACTGAGAAGTTCTGCCAACCATTGTCTTTAACATTATAGACAAAAAGTGGTCAGTCATGAAATGTTACTCATCACAATAATATGAATTTCTTTTCTTGTTAGAGTTTGATGTCAAGAAATGTGAAAACTAGGGGCCTTATGAATTACTGTCATGAGCAGAACTGACAGCATCATGCAACAATTTATCAGTTAGACTATTTCTAAATGTGTTGGTAACCAAAATGTAGCATCTTTTAAGTGACCTTTAATAGATGCATTTGTGATGAAAATTATATTGATCGGTAAGAAAATGTTATGTGTAAAATATGCAAAAACGACTTGAAAAACTGTGTCATATATGGATATGATTTACAAGGCAACTAGAGAACCAAGATGGGCGGGTGTTGTTTGTTTATCTCCGTCAACCGAAATGGCCTTACGACACCCAGTGGTGACATATCAGTCATTGTTCATAGAAGTGTTTTTCATGACATCTATGGACAATCCTTGTGTCCTGTTGATTGCTTTGACTGTTATGAAATACATGCAGTTACGATAAATTCACTCACCAATGGTGATGTTGATGAGTTTTGTTAATTCACAAATGTTTTCAAACTCCACACGGCATTATCCTCTTGTTTGTTAGGAAAGTCCGGCAGTTGGTTAAGACATTTGCTCATTACACCTGTGTCTAGGCTCAATTCCAGTAAAGGTTAAAGTATGTGAAGAAGTTTCTGGATGTCCAAAACTCAGTTATTGTTGGAATATAAGCAGTATAAAATCTCGCTCACAATTTTAAGCTCAGGTATTTGTCAATTTGTGAGGATGAAAGTCCATCTGTCCCTGCTGTTATCCTGATGTTAAACCTTCAGAAAGTCCACAGATTCAAATCAACATGTGACATCAACAGCTCCACTACCTGTCTTCACTTCAAATATGAAATATTGATACCATTATTCACGTCTGAGATCATGATAAAAGTGCCTCTATTCCTTGAGTTGTTGTTCGGAATTGTCATTTTCCAAAGGATAGGGCATCCAATATTTTGAAAGTCATTTTCGTGTGTATCCTCTTCTCCTCACGTGGAACTCAGGACAGTTGATATAAGCCGTAGGAAATGTTTGTTTGTAATAATAATAGTAATGATGATAATAATACAATCATGGTCACAGACAATGAGGAAAGCTCACAAGGAAAACGTTTAAACATATACATGTATTTCAGAAATATTGGTGTCAGTCTGTTCAGAATGTCATATCATTTATTGATGAACAACCTAAAATAAAACCGTGATGGAATAGTTTTCAAGACATGATTGTCATTTTGATTATGTCACATTGACAGAAAGAGTGATTATTACCATGACATAAATGTTGCTTTCATGATTGTTACCATGGTAACAAGTGTACTTTTTGTCATGTTGTCACATGGACTTATTTGTATAAAAACACATTGTGATTTGTTAATGATATGCAAAAAATGCCACCCTATCTATGCTGTATCTTCTGTCTAAGTTGTCCCTTTCTTTGTTTTCGATTTCTCTGCATGTGTCATGAATGATTAGCAGTTCTTGTACTCAAAGAAAGGGCGCTTAGATGGTATCACTGCTGAATTTTTGTAACTGCCATCATTTTGAGGCAGATTTGCCTGAAGGTTTGTAATGTTTGTCAACTCATATCAAGGAATCTCTCCAAGTGACTTCTTAAATGTTTGTATCCATGAGGATGTTTATGAACACACTTCACCTCAACCTTGTTACAATGACCTTGACATTTGGCAGCAGCGTCTGTGTGTGGTTCTGGTAACTGCATCCCATTTTAACTTCCTGGCGTCAGAGTCACAGGCTTAATGATCAACATACTATTAAAAAAAAGTAGGGGATATCCCATTTTGCGAGCATACCACAAGACAATGCCAATGCATATGAAAAAAAGGTAATATTTTTTCCATACAGATGAAACATTTGCAAAGGAATGGAATAAATTGTCACATTTTCCCTTAGTTTCTCCTTATCATCTGTTTCCTCCTTGACTTCATCATGTGCACTTTATCAAATTTGTAAATCCAATATCCCCTACTTTTTTTTAATGGTATAAAATATCAGTTTGTTCTATATGCCAAAGAGCATAGTTGTTGTGTGAAATATATGTGCTTGACACCGCTAAATGGGATAAGTGGTGAACAAAAGAGTGTCACTTGCATGGATAAGATAATAATGGCACCTGTAAAATTAGTTTCTGGTGCCAAAGAACACTCTTTGAAATCGTTTGTTGTAAGAAAGATATATGCACTTGACAAAAATGAGCTTGACACATGACAATAGATAGTCTTTCGCGTGATTAATATCGTAACACTTAAAGTAAGATGCTGGTGCCACATTTTCAAGTCATATTGTGTTAAGAAATTATTCCTTTCAACTAATGGGGCAGATAAATTCACGATGAGGGAACACTCTAAAGTATGCTGTGTTGTACAAAATAAAGTCAAGGATTTGGTAACAGAAAAGTGTAAATCAATCTGAAGGGAAAAAAAATTGTCAACCTTTTTCAGAAGTAAATGTTTAATACCTAGCTCACTTTTGAAATATGAATCACTGGTTTTGAAGATGGATCAGACATACTCTTGTAGGTGCCAAGTTATCGGGTAAAGTTTCATTGAAGTGATATCTCCATGGAGGTACTATCATTCTCATCAAGGTGATATCTCCGCAGGAAGCCAGGATTGTCAAAATGGGATGATGTTCACACGTATAAGCACCATGACACCAGAACTAACCTGTTTTTGTCTATGCAGTACTTTTACTGTATGTGATTGAAAATGTTTCAAGATTTGATTACTGTACAGAGCTGACAAGTTCGTTATGCAGTGTGTATTATTCTGATACACCTTTGTATTTTTCATTGTAACGAAACTTTAACATTTGACCTTTGACATCCAGCAGAAAGAAAGGATGAAGTAATTTTTCACAAGAGTGTAAAAAGTGTACATTGTGTTCATAAAGGTTTGAAGTTATACACTGATTTGTTAGGGTCTTTTACACTGTGTATTAAGTGATTTTATTTGTTACCTTGTAACACTGGTAACAGTGTTTAGAGATGTCTTTGGGTAAGATGATCGTTAGTTCAAGGTTTCTATGAAGTTATTTTGTGTTTGTTAAATCAAGGACGAGGGTCATTCACCAAATGCATTCAATTTTCAACTCATTACAAACCGCGATAGAGATTTTCCAGTTTCCATTCAACATAGATGAATTTCTAGAGAAAGCAATGCCGTCACAAAACAAAGTCAGTTTGTTTACTAAAAACATATGTTTCTTTATGAAGAATAAATCTCAACAAAGTATAGAAAGGATATAAATGATTCGTATGACCTATTATTCTCTGGCGCAGTATGGTAGCCTTGACATTAAGGTATTTGCTCATCATGCCGAAGATCTGGGTTCGATTCCCCACATGGTTTCAATGTGTGAAGCCCATTTCTCGTGTCCCCCACTGTGATATTGCTGGAATATTGCTAAAGGTGGAATAAAGCTAACCTCTCTCACTCACTATTGTTCTGTGGGGGTGGTGGGGTAGCCTTGAGGTCAAAGTGTTCACTCATCTCGCCAAAGACCCAGGTTCAGTTCCCCACATGGGTACTAAGTGTGAAGGCTGTTTCTTGTGTCCGCGCCGCGATGTTGCTAGAATATTTCTAAAAGTGGAGTAACTAAACTAAACTCAGTCACTCACTCAAACACGATAACATCCTGCTTTGCAGTGCCGTGACTCTAGGTGTAGACACAGTGTTCACAACCTGACAAACCCATTTGTGATATATTATGCCAATCTAAATATTCTGAAACTTGTTGAACTGATATGATATCATTCTCACACTAAATAAAACACACTCAGTATACACAAATGTTATGTTCATTCAATCCTGTTGATTTGGTTGACACTTGTCATCAAATCCCAGTTGTGTAGACCAGTGGTTTTGCTGCCATCACTGGCTTGTCTGGTCCAGGCTCAATAATTTTTATTTAGAGACCATCACATGGCTGAAACATTGATGTTTCATCATAGTCCAAAAGGTGCAAATTGATGCTCATGATGTTGACCACTGGTCTAGACTCGATTATGTACGACTGTAGCCATGTACCTTAAATATTACTGAGTGCATCAGAAAATAAACACACAAATAATTCCAATTATTGCCAGGGTATGATTCTTCCAAAAATGTCTGTCAGCAACCCATGCTTTCCATAAAAGGTGACTATGCTTATGGTAAGAGACTACTAACAGGATCAGGTGGTCAGGCTTGCTGACTTGGTTGACACATGTCATCGGTTCCCAATTGTGCAGATTGATGCTCATGTTGTTGATCACTGGACTGCCTGATCCTGACTCGATTACTTACATACCGCCGCCGCGTAAAACTCAACTCAACTCAACTCCACTCACTCACTCACTCACTCACTCACTCACTCACTCACTCACTCACTCACTCACCACAGGACTGGTTAGATATAAAGTTAACAAACCCCAATCAAAACTTACCTGCCCACATAAAATACTAATTTACTTAATACATTTAAATTAAAACTTAAATATTGAAAAATCTCATGCCAGAATATCTTCATATACATGTTTAAATTTTAACGCAACAATTTGGAAGATGGATTTGATGATCTTGCAGTCCATATTGATAATAACCTGTCCCTGGCAGTCAGGTAGGCAGGTGTTACAAGCACTGTTATTGCATATTTTGAAAACCCTAGCACCTGACATGTGACACGTTGCAGATGCTTTGAAACTGATAAATTTGCTTACTTACATGATGCAGATAATTTTCACGTATCATGTTAGTAGTTGTAGCTAGATGTACATAGAGACAGATGCTATTTTCCTGTGTGATACTGATACAGCATTTCATGATCTCACCACGCATTACAGACTGGACTTGAGTGACCAGCACACTGTGACACCCTGGACCACGCTTCTTTGTGTTTAATGGTTTTGGGGATTTTATACCAATCCAGGGCGGTAGGGTAGCATAATGTTTAAATTACTCACTGATCACACTGAAGATCGGGTTCGATCCCCAACATGGGTTCAGTGTGTGAAGACCATTTCTGTTGTCCCTCTCCTTCATATTGCTGGAATATCACTGAAAACAGTTTTTAGGAAATCTGTTCTGTTTTGACGGTAATATATGCTCATGGAAACAGATAAGTACAAGTTGTCCTTTATTTATTTCCAAAGTTTCGCCAACAGTGTAACTGTAATACACAATTTGTTGTGAACAAACCTGGAAAAGAATATGTTCCCCATATTTGTTACTATATTATTGAGTATATTTGCTTCATTATACTGCCTTCATAGTCTGTTCTGGATTGAGTGTTTGCTTGGAGAATGGAACCCTTCAGAGTACATTCTAATTTTATTTTTTTAATGTACCTCTTGGCTCCTCAAACAAATCCACAAACCAGAAACTGAAAAGTGTGGCCCAATACCCTTGTCTTTCCCATACCCCCACCATATACAGCAGTGGGTCGTCACAAACCCAAGTCTGCCACTTTTTGATAGCCTGTGCATGTCATAGTGTTAGTAAACTAGTAGCTTCTTTGCTTGTACCAATTTTGAAGAACTGTATTTTGGTAAAGAGTTGGCAGCAGAACAGTGTATGATAACTGGGAAAAGAACTGCTTCATAACAACTTCTTATGCAATTACACATAGTTTAGTAGGTCGTCTAATATGTCTTCTGTGTCTTTCATTGCCTTCAAATGAGAGTGGCAACAGATATTTTCCCATTGGCGTGAAGATCAGGGCCTAGATCTTCAAAGCTCTCTTAGCACTGAGACAGTCATAAGTGTCATTCATCAACAGTAACTTACGACTATGTTATCGCTAAGAGAGCTTCGAAAATCTAGGCCCAGGTTAGTTGTGTCAGTATTGGACTGTCGCCCCACAGAGAAGGGATGCTACGTCCAGAAGATCATGTGAGTAAACTGTCTTCATTAAAATTTTGAAGGAGAAGCAGAAGTCAGAATTTCACATTTTTACCGGATGTAAAAATTGTCATTCGCTTATAGTTTCCAGGTTATTAGGCATTGCACTTAGTACCAAACACAAAGTGATGAAATTGCTGACTGACATCTTTTATCATTCTTACTAGAGTGGTGACATTATGTCGTAATATCAATGGGAACCATATCAATAATGGCAATGCTTTATCGGATGATAGATATATCAGTGTTTTTTTTCGTATCATGATATGTATCGTTGACCTTGAAATTGCATTTTGAAAGTAAATAACCGAAGATAGCATTTCGTGATGTGAATCAAATTGTATGTTATCGTTCCCAGATATTGCGACACTTATCGTATCTTGAATTTTCTGTATCGCCTCACCTCTAATTCTTACAATATTTATTTGATTTTAAAAGTGATCAAGGTCATGTATGTATATAAATGACTCAAGTGTGGCATCAGCCGAAATACATTCAGATTGGGCATTGAGTTGAGCATCAACATAATGACAGTGGCATGATTTTAATTAATTTCTATGATATGCCTGTTTTAGGTATCAAGTTATACACTTATCAACAAGTATCTTGTCAGTCAAATATTGGGAGAAATACCATGATGTATATTTTATCACAATCCAATTTTCTGTCATTTCAGTAAAACATCATGAACGCTAGTTTGGTGGCATTAAGGGATGGTAGGCATGAGATGTTACTTCTGTTTTGTTGTGTAGTTTGTCAGAAGTTGATATCAAGTAAGATTGTTCATTGACATGCAGGATGTTCTGATGATATGTTTCAAAAACAGTTTGTTTCACTCTTTTCAAAGTAAACATTTTGTGTTTGAGCACTCACTGAAAAAGTATATATTGCTTAGGGCAGCAAGTGGTTTTTTTATGTATTTTACGTAACCACCAAGTTCAGAACATGGGGCTTAATGAAGACAAAATTATTGGAATAATGTTCCCGATTCTTATTCATTGTAATTCTTATAAAAATTTCTCATGTTCTTTGGACTTGTGGCAGCTGATTATAATGTCTGAGATAGATAAACATTTTAATTCTTGACGAGGCAGTACGTTTTAGGTTCAATTCTTCGGTGTTGGAATGGCAATGAATTTAGAAGGGTGGGTGGATGGGGCAGTGAGAACTACAAAATGCTGCCCTTATAAGACATTACAGAACACTGATTTAATCTTTATGTGACTGTAGTTAATCGATCATAGCTATGACAGAATATGTATAGTCATATTAACTGCATCAGGTTGTACAGCTTCCTTTGAGAACAATCCAGCACAAAAATCTCAGACTTGATTGGGTCCCAAAACCTCCAGAGTTACGTCCCTTTAAGAACCTGTCACCATGGCCTTGTATTTCGAAAAGTCTGTTTAGGTGCCTTTGAGCTGTGTCCGTCCTTTAAAAAAGTAATATTATAAGTTGTTCACTGGTCACGAGCGGGCCATGAGCTCATGTACCCTTGAGGTTTGTTTATGTTCCTGGAGCCTGCAGGAACTTGAAACACTTATCTAGGTAGACTGGATGATTTCTCAGTGTACTCAAAGTTCATGATTTTAATTCTTCTCTTAATAAGAAACATGTTATTGAGTTTAGGTTTAGTTATTCCTCTTATTCATATTATATAATTCAGGTACGGTCCCCAATCAATCTGCTCAAATGATGATACCGGTATTTACGAAATATTTATCACCTAGGGCAGTCAGAAATATTTATACTTCATAATTGTCATTGCATTAGCCATATTGTTTTGTCTCAGTATTTTGTGAATATCTTCTGGATGTTCTGTATGAAGTGATATATTTCATATTTTACTATTCAGAATATATGATTTTATATCCTCTGTCAGATGTGAAATGTTTGTTTACATGTTAAACATCAATGCTCTTACCATTGACAGAGAACAAAATTAGATCACATTTTATTGAAGTATAGTCAAAACACTATATTGTATGTTAATTAGGCTAACATTTTGTCACTGAGTATGTAAAGTTCTGATGCAAACAGATAATTCCATTTAAAATGCCAAGAAACCCCAGTATGCTCCTGAAGAACCTGAAGAAATCTAGAGATAAGATGTTTTATATATAAATATATAAAACAAAAATGTCTTCCTTTCATCTAACTGCAAAACATGCGATGTTCCATTGTCATTAGTTACGGTATGTTTTAGCTAATTGCAGGTCCTTGTTATGTGTTTGTCTCATAAATCAGTTAAATGAAATTATAAGGTTATTACTGTTGACAACAGAGCCATGAAGTTCCTGGGGTAGAATAGGCCTTCAGCAACCCATGCTTGTCGTAAGAGGTGACTAACGGCATCGGGTGGTCAGGCTCGCTGACTTGGTTCACATGTCATCAGTTCCCAATTGCGCAGATCGATGCTCATGTTGTTGATCACTGGATTGTCTGGTCCAGACTCGATTATATACAGACCACTGCCATATAGCTGGAATATTGCTGAGTGTGGTGTAAAACTAAACTCACTGTTGACAACACACTTACATGCACTCATCTGTATGATATTCCTAAAAGTGGCACAAAACTAAACTCTTTCACTCACTTTACAAGTATTGCTGCTTTGCTGCTTTGCTGATTTCCAGTGTATGTTTTGTTTTCTCATTTGGGAGAGGGAAGCAAACTTAGTCTTGAACGCTTCATGACACAGAGCTTAGGCCATTCTATGTGAAACTTAGTGTCCAGGTTTTGTGCCTGTTTAGTTCAAACATTCTCATCAACACCAGCATCCAGTGTAAACGTGTAAACCTTGAGAGACTGGCTGAGACAGGTAAATGCAAACCCATTTTTCACACATTAATGTGTGGCCAAGAATGGAATTAATCAATTATTGTGAATTCACTTCATTCTAATTTTTATCTTTAATAAATCATTGAGATGATACCTATTTGCCTGTTCAGTATCTATCAGTTTGTTTGCAGAACTACTGATCAGAACATCCATCACCATGATGTTACTCATCATTACTCATCTGTTTACAAGGGAGGGTAAATGTATGGGAGAAGATATCATTTCAGTAATCTTGAGCTCAGTGCCATATTGGTCAGACTCAGATTTGTGTACATTTCAATTTTGCTCTGAAATTAAAAATTTGGAAATGCATTGCTAATCTGTAGATGAATGAATTATGTTATGATTAGCAATAAAGTTTAATAGAAGGTGTTGAGTTGGTTTATTTTCATTGCACTTCTGCTGAATGGATGCGACTAGAGAGAAAACTGTTGATTTTCATTGTACTGAATTTGTATGTTGTTTAATGCTGCTTTCAGCAGTTGCTAATTATTGTTTGTTTGTTGTTTAACAATGCTTCCAGCAATTATTCTTTAATATTTGTTAATTTTATGCTGCACTCTGGAATATGCCAGCTGTATGTAAACAGCCTTTAAATAAACTGAGTCTGGACAAGCTAATCCAGTGATTGACATCATGAGCATTGATCAGTTAGCATGCAATGACATGCATAGACAAAGTCAGGAAACCTGACCTCGCAGGAAAAAGGATGGGTTGCTGAAGACCAGTTCAAACCCAGAACTTCACAGGTTGGACAAGGAAGTCCATATCCCTTCTTGACCAAAAAAACCCTTGAAGGTCCGTTCCAGAATATTGGCCTTCATTAACACCTGTTTGTCGTAAAAGGTGACTAACAGGGTTGGGCGATCAGGCTTGCCAACATGGTTGACACATGTTATCAGTTCCCAATTGCACAGAAAGATGCTCATGCTGTTGATCACTGGATTGTGTTGTTCAGACTCCATTATTTGCAGACCACCACCATATAGATGGACTGTTGTTGAGTGCAGTTAAACCAAAGTCACTCACAAGTGTGGCATAAAACTGAACCACTCACACCCGTTTGTTTGTCGCCTCTTAGGATAAGCATGCTTTAAAGACTAACTCTAACCGGTATGGCAAGCGAACGTTTTGACTACGAGGACCCGACAAGGTCCCGGCGTAGAATAGGCCTTCAGCAACCCACGCTAGCCACAAAAGGCGGCTTTGTTTGTCGTAAAAGGCCACTGACGAGATCAGACCCTCTGACTTGGTGGACATATATCATCCGTTCCCAAATACATATATCGATGCTCCTGCTGTTGATCACTGGATTTGGTGGTCCAGACTCGATTATTTACAGACCACCGCCGTATAGCCTGAAAACTGCTGAGCTATACTAAAACTAAACTTATTTACTCATTTAGCCATAACTCTTTTCTATCTATCGAGAGTTTCTGTGAAAAAAATAATCAAATGGAAAAACCACGATGGCCCAGTCATGTTTTGTTTTATCTTATCATATATTCATAATTCAGACAAGAGCTGTTCCACATATCTGACACGATTTGGGTTCGACCTTGAGAACCCGGTGCACCAAAATAGTGGGAAGGTCTGTAAGCAAAGGTAGTGTTTTACTCAGCATTGTCTTTCAACAGGCTATTGCGTTATAGTCCGTTTGGCTCAAAAGCGGTTCGATGAATTGCAATCTAACTCCAAAAGTATTAAACATACCCTATGAAACGCTGATCATAATCAAAACATCATACCAACTCTGGGGTTTTTGCAGAATTTTTGTCCTAAAAATAAGCAAGTTTAACAGTCTATTACTAAATTAGTGGCACAATTCACTATATGTCACGGGGGAAGAGTGTAGAGAGAGGGACAGCTTTCGCTCGTGAATAAATCAAAACGTTTACAAAAATGTCGTTGGAATATTTTCCAGATTCAACACCCACTCGTTAAAGGAACTAAACCAGTGTTACCCCGGAAACCCCAAGCTGCCTATTTGTCGCTAGAAGGTTATAGGTATCCCAACGTGTACCCATTCACTGCTGGGTGAAGGCAATTCATGAACAACACTTGCCTAAGGTGACACCCACTGTCACATGTGCTTCTTTGCGGGACAGGACTGACGCCTTAGAAACTGTCTGCAGTCAAGTTGCCAAACACCCATGCAAGGACTCTCCGAGCCCAACCTAACTTCACACAACCTGGCCACCCAATACCTATATGAACCGACAGGCAAGGGTTACAAAGGTCTCAACGGCTTGAGCTGCACCAAGCTATGTATAAATCTGTGTATAGGCTGTTAAGAAGGTGAAGTTTTTTATTTCATTTGTAGAAAACCTGGTCACACGATATCCTTGCTCAAGCTGATTTTAGCTTCATCTCAATGGGGTAATGATCGCTGACGTCCCATGCCTGAAACAAAATATACATGTGAGTGAGTGAGTTTGTTTTTCAGCTGCTTTCAGCAATATTCCAGCAACATGACCCACTAGGCTACTCCACCGCCCCAAAAAGACTGTTCTAGTTAGGACACTAACAGTGTTGTTCACACATAGTACGCTTGATAGTTATCCAACTTGAGCCCTCGGTCTGACTAACGAGTGCGACTACCCCAGTATTCCTAGGAAATGTTGATGAAAGCTGGATATCATTTTTAGCGTATGGCATTCATCTTTTGACCTTTCCGAAATAAATCCGATATTGTTGGGGTTTTGGGGGGTTTTTTTTGTTTGTGTAAGGTCTTCCGGTTGTAGAGCGATCGCTAAGGTGCCACAGCAAAAACTGTCATAGCCTTGCGAACGCTTTGTGTATAGGCAAACTGTAGGGCAAATAGGTCGCGTAGAAAAGAGAAAAATCGCCACTCTTCCTACATGCGTGCTACAGTTTGCTTTGCACTTAGTGTTCGTAACCCTACTATAGTCGTAAGTCATTGTTGCTGCGTGGGAGTTACGAACCTCGATAGCGTGTAAAACTATCAGCATATTGACATGTAGGAACCGTCAACACATGCATGTGAAATATTAACTGCCCACTGCACTGGACCCACCAGAATACAGATAGCATTCTTTACTTTGGCAATAATATTTGTGACTGGCCAGGGCGCAACACGGGATGCTTTGCCGATTTATCCTCTTTCGTAAGAAACCGAAACTGAGACCCCTTAGATGGCCTATTCGTAATGTTACTAAGCCTGACTAGTCTTGTCATTTTGGTATATCAAATCATTTTCAGACCATGATCGCATATCAGAAGTTTTATGCCGATCGGTGACTGACTTCATTATCGATAAGCTCCGTAGCCCTTTTTCAGAAAGGCGCTTTTCTGAATGTATTTTTCCCGACTTCAAAACTCAATGGGGTGCAATGAAAACTGTTAATAGCATCGGAGCTATGAAGAAAGTAGTCGTCATTTTGGATAGCCATTTTGTACATAAGATCGAAGTTTTTTGGAAATAAATGCATTTAAGCTGACATCATAACTACCTTGAAGTTAAACCCAACGAGGTCCTGGCTAATATTTTAGGATGAGAGGTACGTTTGATAGTTGTTAAGTCAGGGCTGGGAAATGAATAAAAAATATGCAAAACATCAATATTACCTGATTTTCTTCCAGTATTTTCAGGAACAGAATATTATTGTTAAATAAGTCGAAAACTTTATTGCAGTATTACCTGAGTAAATGTAAGATGGAGGGCTGTTTCAAAGTTGTACACGGTGGCGCTCCCTGGAACGACGGCCGCCTGGAACGCTGACCCGGCAACCACGAACCTGGACAGAAGACCCTCACTCGCCCAAAGACATGGTGGCACATGGGATTAAGTGATTGGAAATATGTTTCATTTCGATGATATGTTACTGTTCAACAAAGTACTTGTGAATATAAATTATACCGCGCTTTTACCGCCAGAAACGATGAGATGTAAGCTCTGGTTGTTTAATATGGTACTCCCTGCTTAATTTCAGCCTGTCATGAGCACTGCCTGTCTATCGTAAGCATTGATGTCCTCCTGTCCAACGTTCACATTACCGACCATCCACCATTAGCATATTCGGTGCCCCGCCTAACTAACACGTTTGCTGTGTCGCCTATCCAATATAAGCTCATTAAGAGTATGTCTGTCCTTCATAAGCACAAATGGTGTATCGCCTACCTATCATAAGCACAGTTGGTATACTGCCTACCTATTATAATCACAGTTGGTATACTGCCTACCTATTATAATCACAGTTGGTATACTGCCTACCTATTATAATCACAGTTGGTATACTGCCTACCTATTATAATCACAGTTGGTGTAGCAATTACATATCATAAGCACAGTTGGTATTACAGCCTATTTATCTTAAGCATAATTGTTGTTACCGCCTACCTGTCATAAGCACAATTGGTATACCGCATACCTATCATAAACACAGATGGTGAACCGCCTACCTATCATTCGCACAGTTGGTGTTACCGCCTACCTATCATAAGCACAGCTTGTGCATCGCCTATCTATTATACGCACAGTTGAAACACTGCCTACCTATCATAAGCACAATCTGTATACCGCCTACCTATCATAAGCACAGTTGGTGTGGTGACTAGCGGTTGTATCTACAGCACTGGATAGTAGCCACTGGAACCTGTGGTCCTTGTAGAGAGGGTTGTGCAGCAGGGCCGTCGATGACAAGTAGCTGCAGTCGGCGTTAAAGTCGCCGTCGAACATCACATTCTGGGAACAAAAGATGCGCAGGTGTCAAACCACTTCATCACTAAGAGAAAGCTCCGACAGAGTCATAGCTCCCCATTTACAATCGTTTAGAGGTGTAAGAGTTCGCTTGCTTTGAACCTGGGATCGACTCCAAACATGAGTACATGAGAAGCCCTCGTCTGGGGTTATTGCTTAAACCAACGAATTTTTTCATGCTCCCGAAGATAAAAACAATAAAACCATATCTCATTTGTATGCTGTTTTCATACCAAGAAATATGTGGTGGGATGGCCTAGTGGTTAAAGCGTTCACTGGTCACGCCCAAGGCTCGGGTTCGATTCCTCATGTGGGTACAACGTGTGAAACCCATTTCTGGTGTCCGACACAGTGATATTGTTGGAATGTTGCCAAAAGCTGTGAAAAACTAAACTCACTCACTCACTCACTAATACCAAGAAACATATCCAACTGTCAGTTCTGGACTTTACAAAGGTTATGTTTATCTCGACTCGAGTTTTCTCGAAATGCTTTGCTTATAAATCGCCCTACGGAGAGTTTGACGTAAGCAGTGCTGTCAACCTTGTTATTGTAGTGCCTGGATATGTCGGTGTAGACGTCCACGAGGTGGCCAATCTCGGGGTTCGCCTGATCCGGCTTCAGATGACATGCAGCGATCACAAAGTCAGATAGTTCTGTGAGGAAAGTACGGAAATCCATCAGGACCATGCATTTGCAGGGACGGTGGGGTAGCCGCCGGGGTAGCCTAGTGGATCACGTGTAACACTGAAGACCTGGGTTCCATTCCCCACATGGGTACATATACAATGTGTGAAGCCCAATTCTGGTGTCCCCTGCCGTGATACAGAGAGGATACTACACGAAGTCTTATTACATACGAATCTTACGAAACGAGTGTCCTCCCTGTGGTATTTAACAGAGCGAAAGCAAATACTTTGTACCATAGGAAGGACACTCGTTTCGTATAACTCGTATGTAATGAGACCTCGTGTGTTGTTTTTACACACCAGTGAGAAACCCATGTGAAGAAACTGGTATCACACATATGTGAGAGATCGATGTCTAATCCCGTGATTGGCTACTCCATGGTGATGACCTCAGGTCAAGTTGGCGGACTACTTTCCTGATTACAATTCATTGATAAGTTATATATTGTTTCAACGAGTGTGATTTGCCTATGATTGTCATGAACGAATAATAAATATTCGAAGGGACTCTTTATCTCAAACGGTGATTTTCAAAGTTGTTTACACAGGTACCTGTGATTGTTCGAGCCATTTAGAAATCGTGATTAGAATCAGGTGTAAAGGATTTGGTTGGGGTTTTTTTGGTACGGCTAACATATTTCTGTCCGATTTATCAAAACTTAAACTTGGTAAATTTGTGACCATAAACGAATTCAGTAGGAAACACTGACGCAGTAAGATTATGCTTGCACGCCTTTTTGACGTCATGCCAGAGCCTATCGATATCCGTTTAGCGTATTACTAATGTGACGTCACGTTTTGAGGGAACGCTTACGAGATGACGGCGCATGGAACAACGCGGAGAATGGCTCCCTCTCGAACCAGTCGTGCACGTCGTTGTATTGGTAGGTCCCGCGGATCTGAACCTTGTCTGTCCTGGTGAAAAATTACAAAACAATAAGCACATCGTCATAAAGAGCGGGGCGGTAAGGTAGCCTAGCGGTCTGAGGTTCGCTCGTCACTCCCAAGACACGGGTTCGGACCCGGTACAATGAGTGAAACCCATTAATGGTGTCCCCCGCCGTGATATTGATGAAATATTGCTAAAAGCGGCGTAAAATCGTACTCACTCACTCGCTCCTTAAAGGCAGCAACAAGAAATGAAAAATGAAGGTGCAGACATGTTTCTTTTAGTTAAAACAGAGTGATGGTGAGCTGAGATTAAGGTCGATGTAACAGTTTTGTCAAGTTATATGCAACTTCACTGTATGGAGAAAATCTGAAGTCACTGCAGGTGTCCGTTGTTTACCACCAAAGAGCACAGGTATGACCCTGACAAACCTATAAATACATCAAGGCGCAACCAGGTTCGAACTCAGGATCATAGATTTCTGGCGTGATCCAGGGCGCTTCGAGTGAGTGAGTGAGTGAGTGAGTGAGTGACATTACGTTAACCATTGAGCACAAAGAAGTGTGGCCCAGGGTGTCACTGGGTGTTGGTCCGGTCTGTAATGTGTGGTGAGATCATGAAACGCCATATCAGTATCACACAGGAGCACTTAACCACTAAAGCGAACGCTTTAGGCACCGGGCTACCAAACCGCCCTCTGCACATTGAACTGTATGTCAACCGAACCATTCGTCTCACATTTTTCATGTATTTTCAGTTTCTCGCAATACATACTTCCACAACTAAGCTGATGAAAACAAATTCTTGTTAGTTGAAACGCAACGCCAGTGAATGTAATTGAGTTTAACGCCGCTAAAACAACTATATGGTGGAGGTCTGTAAATAGTCGTGTCTGGACCAGACATTCCAGTGATCAACATCATTAGCATCGATCTAAGCAATCAGAAAAAGAGCATGACATCGCCTCTAACGACAAGCAGGCGTTACTGAAGATCTGTTCTAACCGGGATCTTCACGGGTTTGTTATTACAAGTTACTGATAGAAATTGAGCTCGAGTAGAGATTAAACTGGGCATATGAAATTGACATTATAATAAAAAACAATAATGTCGATACGATAGTCTACTGGTGCTTCAGTCCTTTTACCGTGATAACAACGTTTGTTTCGAACTATTTCGAATGTCGAATATATTTCGCGATATCTCTGGTATGGGAGCACAAAGCATAATTGGACAGAACGTCGGTGATTTGGAAAAAAAAGCTGTGTACTGATACTATTCTTGGTAATAAATGCCCTTGCAACGCCGTTCAAAACTCTCTAGAAAACATTTCTTGCTAAAAACGTCATGTGTTTTCCATCACCGAAATCGTATCTAAATAATATTTAAACATTCTCACTTTTTAAACGTAGTTATCATCCCCGTTATCATCTAGTCTTCTTAGCATTTCAGAACATTTCTTTGTATTTTTATAATTTGACGTAAAATTGTAAAATGCATGTTTTTCTCTATTTGTTTTACACATGTTGTGCTTTTGGCCGCAAGCAGTGAAGTAAGTCAACCGCTGGTAGGTCTTACCTGTATACGAAGGCGTAATACTCCTTGTACGATGTCCTCCCAGTCTTCGCGCTCTTTATCATGGCGTAGGGGCCCCCTCCATTGCTGAACACACGCACGTGGTACATGCATTTCAAGAGTGGGTGAGTTAAAAATTCAACGTCACATCGGCAATATGTCAACCATATCGTGACGAGAATTTTAGTATAAATACTGAACGTATTAGGAATAAGAAATCTGTCATCGATGAACAGTCGAACTGCAGGTATTATTTAGAACTAGCTGACAGCATTTAAAAGAATAAATTAATAATCAACAACACACTGAAAAATGAGATATAAATTGCCAGCAACTATAGGTGGGTACTAGGGACCGTGGGCACTTAAAGTACTTTTGCGACCTGCATGGAACGTTAAATGGTGTCTTTCACTGTTCGACGTAAGTCACCTACACATGAGCTCACATCACTTCATCCGGGACACCAGACAAACTAAACTACAAATAAAACTACACGATGCATTTTATAAATAAATACATAAATGAGCAATAACTTCGGTTGAACTGAAGACGCCGCAAGACGTTTCGGTGTAGAAACACCGATGCCTGTATTTTCGGGAACTCTATGTTAGGAACTTTGATGAAAGTTAATGTTACAGAAAAATGAGCATACCTGTTCATTGACCTGACAACATCGGCGAGACCGTATTCGTCCATAACCTCCTCGACACTTATGATGTCATAGCGACTCAATATCTGGAAAAAAACCGAGATTTTTGCTGCGTATTGACTGACACAACCGTCGAACGTAACATGTTCATTTGCCACCCTTGTTTTTTTCATTAGATATAATAAATTTAAAAAGTGAAATGTTTCTCGGGCAACGGCGCGTCACTGTTACTTGTGCGCGTACTCAACAGTTTTCTATTGCTATTTAAAAAAATAATAATTTTGACTTGGCCGCGTCCCGGTCATCCATTTGTCCACTATTTGAATCAGTGTCTGTAAGAACGAGTGTGACTGAACCTACAGCTAATTAACACGTACTAAACTTCCCAATCTGTATTTCAGAGAGAACAAATATCAAAATGCGTCCCTCCCTCGTCACCAGTTTTTCTATAAAAAAGTAAAGCCCTACCACCCTCGTCACTTTTGAAAAAACGTGCCCAATGAACATATATATTTGTATGCAGCCCAACATGTTCAGTGGACAAGGAAGCAGGCTAAAGTCCACTGACTCACTCACTCTCATAGTTGGTATAGTTTGTTTGTTGTCTGACGCAGCACTAAGCAATATTATAGCTACATGGCGGCGTTCTGAAAATCATAGAGTGTGGACAACATCATGAGCATCGATCTACGCAACTGGGACACGATGACATGTGTGAGCCAAATCAGCCAGTCTGACCCACAATCCCGTTAGTGGCATCCTAGGTCAAGCATGGGGTATGGAAGATCAATTCTAACCCGGATCCTCACGGGTATTACATGGAACAGAACGGGAGCATAAAGCTGGTGGTTCGATTCCACGTGCGGGTCATACAAAACGACGTTAAATATCAAATTGTACGTATTGTTACCTTGCCTGCCCCATTGCATGTGTGGTGTCCCCACTGTGAATTAATTGAAAATTGCTGGAACCTACTCCCAGGACATCTATGATGATTTGGGGAATGCAATTCTGATTACTGTATAAATAAACATAATTTCAACAAATGACAATTTTGTAGATCAGTAAGAGAAGAAAGTCTGTATTACGATTTGTTTTGAAGTGCTAGACAACATGCTGGCATCAAAGTGGAATGAGAGTTATCCACCTTTCATACGAAGGGAGACCACTCTCGAAACTGATATACCCATAGCATACCATATGTAAAAAGAAATGCCAAAAAGAATATGTGCAGGCACGTGGCTAAGTGCCTAATGGCAGGTACGCTACGACTCCAGTCTCTTCACTAAGTTTCAGTTTTAACCTTTCTCTTACCTTTGTGAGACTCTGCAGTCTGCCCGCGTGACTCCTTAGGGTGTTCTCGCTTAGCCTCTTGATGTTAAATGCGGCGACGTTGAGAGCTTCAGCCACCGACAAGCCCAACAGCACACACGTGATGATCTTCATAACTGCAAAACACGTTGTGGTAAATTATTGGGTGGGATAGCCAAATGACGGAAGCAGTTACTCGGCTTACCGAATCCCCGGGTTCGATGCCATTTCTGGATTAAAGCTTGAAGTGAGTGAGTGAGCGAGTTTAGTTTCACGACGTTTTTGGCAATTTTACAGCAATATCACTGCGGTGACTCCAGCAATGGCCTCACTCACTCAGAAACACTAAGGACATTTCCAGTAAAGACAGAATTAACACTTTGCTTATTCTATTTCTAAATGAGTTGGACAAACCTTCCTCATGTTTAATCAATAATAACGAATCGGTTGATCAGGCCAAATGCCCCGAAATACAATGTGGCTTCAAAAAGATTGTTTGACGTGAATCGCTGATTAACGACGATAATATTGGCTCAAATAAAATCATGTTTCAAATAACAGTGAGTTTGATTTTATGCCGCTTTCTAGTAAATGTGCCAGCAACATCGCGGTGGGGAACACCAGAAATGATATTGCTCCATACGTTGTTCCCAAGGGGGATACGAACCCGGGCCTTCTGCGTGACGTGCCAACGCTTTAACCACTAGGCTGCCCCACCGCCCCATGTACTGAAGTTCACGTGAAATATGAAATAATAATATGCCTAGAACAACAAGGTGTTTTAATAACATTAATAATTCTGCCTCGCATTATAAGTAAACTTACCCACCGTCAATATGAAAGGGTCTATACTCAGATGAAAGTCTCCCTTTTCTGACAGGTACAAAAGGCAAGGTATGATACCTACAAAATGAAATTATATTGCACTGTGAGACATTGGGATTACCTGTGACTAGGGCACCTTGTTCCTACTGTTTTCAGGTCAAAATTACCAGGCTTGTCTTATCTTATCTTGACCTTCAGAGGAAGGTATTGATATCCTGATGGACATGAGTGTGCTGTGAGTGAATCAATGATTTCAACACGAGCCAGCAAGAAGTTTTGTTTAAAGTCCCATGTTATAGTATGTTATTTGTGTCCGCGTTGACAGGCGACGCCTGTTAGGCTATGTGAGTCAGCGAGTTCTGTACCGCTTTTACCGATTTCCAGCTGCATAACCCCATAGAAAACCAGATATGGATTTCAACTTTAGTACCCATGTGGAGATTCAAACCAGCCTTCGGTGACAAGCGAACGCTTTAGCCACTGGGCCATCACAGTGCACTTGTATCACAACGTTTCTGCCTTAACGTTAGAGGACAGAGGAAAGGGGTGGGTTCTTAGAGTGAGTTAGTGAGCTCGGTTTAATGTGGCGTTGAGGAGTAATCCAGTCACAAGCACAGAGGCTCTCCATTTCGGATTCATCCATTCCTGATTGTGACTGATAACGAAAATATATGCATAGTTTTTCTCTTTTTTTTATTTATCCATTCCTAATTGTGACTGATAACGAAAATATATGCATAGTTTTTCTCTTTTTTTTATTTATCTATTCCTAATTGTGACTGATAACGAAAATATATGCATAGTTTTTCTTTTCGGCACATTTTAAGACGTCTTACCATCCAACGTTTCCACTGTTTCATGGCAAAATATCGTAAATTGTTCACATTTTTATAATTGCTTAATACTTGGCATAATGGTTTTGCCCTCATTTGGGGATATTTGGCCAATTAGGAAACCCAGTTTAACCGCGAGTTTCAATCTGGACACAAACGTTGACACGAAACATTACAGGGTTACTCCAGTTAGAGTGAGTGAGTGAGTGAGTTTAGTTTTACGTCGCTTTTAGCAATATTCCAGCAATATCACGGCGGGGGACACCAGAAAATGGGTTTCACACATTGTACCCATGTGGGGAATTGAACCCGGGTCTTCGGTGTGACGAGCGAACGCTTTAACCACTAGGCCATCCCACCGCCCCACTCCAGTTAGAACCCGATAATCCAGTGATTGATGTCATAACGAAGCACAGTCAACCTAGTCACTTAACATTACTCAAATCCTTTCTCAAATTAGGATTTCACAAGAGTGACTGATATATCTTCTTTGCGATAACCCTTTCACGAACAATTCCTGTCTCAGAGGTCTGAAGAATCACCAGTCGAAAAACAGGGTATTTGCTATGTCATCAGATTTGAGTTTGTGTCTGAGATTTTGAGGAATGTCTAATATTCACAATTATTATTCCTAAGTAATGTATTCCCATACATGAGGTGTCTTCATCTTCTTTAATATGCATTCTTGTAGTTGGTGAGTCAAAAATGAAACATACACCTTTATGGATTACAACTTCTTGTTTATTATGTTTTAGCTCCCTACTGACCTCCTCCAATTATGTACCACTTGTTTACTCTATCGCATACTGCTGTTAATGTTAATCCGCTGTTTGTCACAACATACCTTGTATATAAGCTTCTCATTATTTGGTTGTATTCACACTTAGCTTGAAAACGATGTAAGGATCTACATCGAAACGTCGCTCAACGTAATAAACAAGAAGTTGTAATCCATAAAGCTTTATGTTTCTCTTTAGGTGTTTTCTTCATCCATTCAAGGCAACCGTTGCATGTACAACGGTCTTTATTCAAAAACTGTAACCTATTCTATAGCACCAGCTATGTGATTGAGCAGGTTGGATTTAACAAGTGACGTTATAGACAAGCTGTCTAAAGCGCCAGGCCTGTGATCCAGAGAGCTTGGGGTGAAGGGATCTAGCCCTCTGGTAAACGGGTGTAAAAAACCTTTAAGTCAGCTTTGTGTGCAGACTCTTTCAGCGTTGTCTATGCTTGTCGTAAGAGGCGACAAACGGGTGTGGTCAGACTCACTGACTCTTTGACAGATGTCATCGGCTCCCAGTTGTGCAGATCGATGGTCATGCTGTTGACCGCTAGATTTTATGGTCCAGACTCGATTATGTACAGACCGCCGCCATATAACTGCAATATTGGTGAGTGAGAAGTAAAACTAAACTCGCTCACTTTCAGTGTTGTCACAGACCGTAGTGTACGGTACACAAACCTGCGCTCTTAAAAGAAACCACAGTGGTATATGACCAGTTGGTGGCCACGTGAAGGTGTGTTGCCGCCGGTGCAGCAGCTAGCAGCCACATTACCTCGGTGGTGCCTAGTGGCTGCACGAGTGGTGAGATCCCCAGGGAATTGATATTGATAATACAATGTGCCCTTCGAGATTGACACCCAATGATCTATGGGAAAATATACCAGCGCCTTTAACATGGATATGTGTGCTATAGAAATATCCTATCATAATTACTCAGTTTTGAAGAGTATTCCAGTTATTTCACAGCCTATCAGTTTAATGTGGGCGTGAGGTGATGCAGGTCTCCCACATTTACAGGTAATGAAGAGCTCAGGCATTTACAGGTGATGCATATCTCAGACAATTACAAGTGATGCAGGTTTTAGACATCTATGAGTGATGCAGGTCTGAGACATTGACAGGTGATGCAGATCTATAACATTTACAGGTGATGTGGGTCTGAGACATTGACAGGTGATGCAGATCTATAACATTTACAGCTGATGCAGGTCTCAGACATTTACAGATGATGCAGGTCTCACATTTACAGGTGATGTGGATCTCGGACATTTACAGGTGATGCAGGTCTCACATAATTACAAGTGATGCAGGTCTCACATTTACAGGTGATGCAGATCTATAACACATGGAGGTGATGCAGGTATCAGGCATTCACATATGATGCAGATCTAATATTAACATGTAGAGGTGACGCAGATATCAGGCATTTACAGGTGATGCAGATATCAGACATTTAAAGGTGATGCAGATCTTGAACACTTACAGGTGATGCAGGTCTCATATGTTCACAATCTTCTTTAAACCAGCAAATAGGGTACGGTGTTGACATATTTGCGGGATTAGGATCTGAAGGCATGGTCACGGGTACATGGCATATCCAAGGGAAACAATTCTGCACAATCAGTTGCTGCCTCACTGACAACTGGGACAACCAGGTGACACATGAGAATCATTCACTCACTCGTACACTAGCCACTAGTATCACTGTACATGCTCTGACATTCTATCTCCCCCCCCCCCCCCCCCCCCCAATCATTCTCCATCCCTACCCTACTCAAAAAGAAAAACATATTAAAGAAAACATTTTATTCAGATAAATGTAAAGCACATTTACTAGCAAGGTAATAGCTTGATAAGTATCACAGTCATGTTGAATTAGCAGAGAGATATCAATCATGGACAGAGGGTTAGCGTTATGTATAGCATTAACTTTCTGAGAAGAAAGACACTCAGATTAGACTTTCACTTTCTACACAATTACTCTATAGCCATAAAACTGGAAAATACACAGCTGAGAAACCTTCAAACAATCAACTTGTTTCACTGTCCTGGAAAAATATGTAGCCAAACTACTGACAAGTGATATAGAAATTTATTATCATGTTCAGTTTCACAAACATCCTTGACATGTTTTCATTGTGGACAGACCTGTTGATGAGGTAAAACCCACTGTGGACAGACCTGTTGATGAGGTAAAACCCACTGTGGACAGACCTGTTGATGAGGTAAAACCCATTGTGGGTGGTGAGGAAGGAAGGATTAATACATCTTACATGTGTCAATATTTCCACAATAATTTCAGAATCTGACTGCACAAGCACTTTCACTACTGCAACACACACCCAAAAACCATATATTCTCTGACTAAAATAACAGAAAGCCTGAGTAAAGAGTGTACATATGTACATAATAAACATGCGTGAAGGGTCGTGATGGGGTGGTCTAATATTAGGATATAGGATACTGGACATGATCAGTAACAGTCAGATTTAGGACATGTAGGCAGTCAGATTTAGGATGTAGTCAGTAGTCAGTCAGATTTAGGACATGTAGTCAGTACTCAGTCAGATTTAGGATGTAGTCAGTAGTCAGTCAGATTTAGGACATGTAGTCAGTACTCAGTCAGATTTAGGGCATGTAGTCAGTACTCAGTCAGATTTAGGGCATGTAGTCAGTAGTCAGTCCGATTTAGGACATGCAGTCAGTAGGCAGTCAAATTTAGGACATGTAGTCAGTAGGCAGTCAAATTTAGGACATGTAATCAGTAGGCAGTCCGATTTAGGACATGTAGTCAGTAGTCAGTCAGATTTAGGGCATGTAGTCAGTAGTCAGTCAGATTTAGGGCATGTAGTCAGTAGTCAGTCAGATTTAGGGCATGTAGTCAGTAGTCAGTCAGATTTAGGGCATGTAGTCAATAGTCAGTCATATCTAGGGCATGTAGTCAGTTGTCAGTCAGATTTAGGACATGTAGTCACTTGGCAGTCCTGTTCGAGTCCTTTTGGTTGAAGGATGCTGTCCATGCTATACCTACACAATGTGCAGTGTCACTTCTCGAAAAAACAAAGAACGAAGAACAGTGGCAAATTCCAAAAAGATGCATTGTGTATAATTATTTGAGGAGAGAGCACTAAAACGTGTTTTTCAGTACCAGTTTGTTAGGTTGTGTTTAGCTCACTAACAGCTGCTACTTACAATACCTGAGTTGACTTGTAGCACAGTCAGTCTTTCAAACGAGCGATTTCAACAAAGTCTAATTAACACACTCACTATAGTTTTCATGTTAGTGTTAAGCCAGACCAGTGTTATTCATATTTTACAGATCCGCCAGTCATATTTTTCGAGAGTAAGAAAGAAAATAAATTGCCTGCTAAAAAACAAGATCCTAATGTCAAGATAGATGGCAGTGAGAGCTTGAACATCCAAAGCAGTATGTTGAAGATTAAAAACATCAGTACTTGTTCTCAGAGACCCTAAACTGAATTATTTAACGATATATGTGTTAGAAATCGGTTCTTCATGCTCCCCAGCAAGTGTGAACTTTAAAAACAATGTCTTTGAAAAACTTATGTGAGTTTTTACTTTGACTTGTGATTATTGTTATTTTCCCCTCCTGCCTTTAGATGTTATGGGGACAAAAATCTGTAAAACAAGAAATAAAATTGGTCTGGACTTATTGATATATTATTCAAAACAATTTATAAAATCAATTCTTCAATAGCTAATAACAAATAATACTGGTGCAAGGAAATATATCCATTGTACATCTTTCATCACAAATAACAAGATATGAAGCTCAACAGACACTATACAAATTCAACAACAGGTCTTACAAAGCAGGATTACGATTATGTACAACTCGGTTGCTATAGTAACCATTCTAAGGCTTCAGTGAGACTATAGGCACTTAAGGACATTATAAACAGTATATATCTGAGATCATAACTAGTCTAGAAGAAGTATAAAGGAAACAAACAAATAACAAGTGTGTTGCTATGGTAACACATTTTTCTTTTATCCACAATTCTCTCCTAAATCCTTCCAGTCTGAAACAGTTCTCCCTTACATATTGCCTTAGAGAAAAATACTTGTTGTATTGAAAACTTTTTATAGTTTATAATATATTTCAACAGGTTTATGTGTGAAGAAATATCTACATATTTTTGCTAAACAGTCTGCCTCAAGATATTTACCAATAAAATAAAATGAAATAAAACAGACTGTATTTGAATCAGGCCAAACTTTGACTTTTGATATTTCAGATAATGGAAGCCAGCAGTAAATCGTACATTTAGATTTTAGGTGAAGGAGGGGAGTATGCTACATGAATCAGAGACCGGCATGGCCACTAGCCCATTAGTCAGTGACTAGTGAAAATGTGGGAGGACTAGTTGTTTTCATCCAAAATCTTGTTACATAAACCACTTGTCTGAAGTACGCAGTGGACTAGCAGGTCATCACCTCCATAAAATAATTTTTACTTATGAACAGAAAGCAAAAGCAATATTATTTCCATTTATCAGTTCTATGGAATGCTGCAGCTGGTCCCATGTTCAATAAATCTGATAATCACCAAGGCCCCATTTCACAAAGCTCCCATAAGCCTAGGAAGTCGTAACATTCCTCATAGAATTCATACCTCGTATATTGTAATGTAGGAGGTATGAATGCTACGAGAAAAGTTATAACATCCCTGGCTTACAGGTGCTCTGTGAAATGTGGCACTGCTTCTCAAACCAACATCAGGATGGAAGCAGTCGATGGCAAGGATATGAGAAAATATCATACATTTTCATTGAGGTAAAGATTTCATTGCAAAGATACCAGTCTTGCCTCTAGCATTCCAATTAAACACAAATGATGTTGGAAGAGAACAAAGCAAAGGTTAAATGTATGTACATATAAATATAACCAATATGTCATCACTGCTCCTACAGTATGTGATATTATTGTTCCAGGGAATATCTGTGACTTCATTCCTCTAGGGGAATATCAGTGACATTCATCTAGGAAAATATGAGTGACATTCACCTACAGAATATCTGTGACATTCTTCTTAGGAGGGATATCTATGACATTCTTCTACAAGAATAACTGTGTCATTCCTCAAGGAAAAAATCTGTGACATAGGGGAATATCTGTGATATTCTTCTCGGGAATATCCATAAAATTCTTCTTGCAAAATATCTGTGACATTCTCCCACAGGTATATCTGTGACATTCTTCTAAGGACATATCTGTAATATTCTTCTAGGGGAGTATCTGTTATATTCCTTGTAGAGATATCTGCGATATCATTCTTTTTGGGTGATATCTATGATATCCTCCTCCTCCTAGGGGAATATCTGTGATTTCAGCATAGATTGATGCATGTCTGTGACAATCTTACGCAGGTCTTTAGATCTCTGGGCCTCCTCCTCGAGATGACGGAAGTGGTTGACTCGATTTGCCTTAGCACTCTGGGCTTGCTTTATCTGGTAATTCGACTTGGCCTCTTCTTCATCTAGCTGGGCAGCATAAGCATCTGCACGGGCCTGGCAGCGCTGAACTTTGATTTGCTGGAAAATAATTTACAATGTCTTCATGACTGAATGTTGTCTACATCACAATTAAGAATATTTGTACATGCTAGAATTGTATTCAGCAATATTCCATCTTTATGGTGGGGTCTGTAAAAGATGGAGTGTGGATCAGACTATCCAGTGATCAGTATCATGAATATTTACCTATGCAATTGAGATATGATGACGTGTCAACCATATCTGCAAGTTTGACTGCACCATTCTGTTAGCCATATCTTACGACAACCATGAGGTACTGAAGACCAACTCTGACCCAGATCTTCACAAATCATTAGTTGTTATTCACAACTGATTATCACTTATCATTATTCGATTCATATCTAGTTAACGACTATTGATCTAAATGATCTCTGCTTATCGTCAGCCAGAGTCATAAGCTTTCCAATTGTACAGTATGAGCTAACTGAACAGTGTAACTGAACCAAGATATCTGAATCCAACTCACCTGTCTCCTGAGACTGACGGCCTCGAGCTGCTTCTGACGCTGTGCCTGCAAAGCCTCCCTGTGTTCCCGCCTGTTCCTGAGAGCCGCAATTCGCTGTTCTTCACGGGTTGCCTCAACCTGCTGGTTCTTCTCAATCCTCTGTTTCAGTTCAAAGCTGATCTTTTTCTTGGCTTCCCGCTGATTGGCTATCATCTGCTGTTCCTGCAGCTGGCGGTCACGTTCCCGGGTCAGCTGTTCCAGGATGCGCTGGTGGTGTTGGTCCTGCATGGCCAGCTTCATGTTGTTCTCCTCCGCCATACGCTTCTGCCAGTCATCTCGCCGCTTGATGATTTGCTGGCGTCTGAGGATGATGTGTGTATGAGATACTGTTTTCAACTATATGTATAGAAAGTAGGCCCAGAGAACATTTAGAAGTCTATGACTAGATCCCAGATTAGATCATACAAAAATGCCCATGGTACTAGTTGCCCCACTGGCAGTTCATAGACCAAGAACAACTTCTTTAAGTGGCATTTAGAAGCAGGAATGAAGTTGAAGAAACTGTCTGTCCATAAACAAATGTTGATCAAGGACTAGTTGGCTCAGCTGAACTGAATTATCTGAGTGTTGCAGCCATCTTAAACTGTGGTGTCTCATTTGGATAGAACTATAAAACCAATATAGTAAACAAATCTTGACTACTACAAAGCGTGTGAAAATGAACACCTAAAGCACACATGTCACAATAAAAGTGTGTGTCATCAAATACTGTAATATTCTGTTGGTACAAACTACGGAGACATCATCATTCATTAACAGTGCATCAGGTTTAACACAGTGAAACCCTGTTTACTTGGACCCTGCATATCCGCAAACCCCACCTTCCTGACGATTTTGGTGTGAAACGAAACTTACGTTCAGAAATTGTATTCGCTAAACCGGACACCATATTTCCGTACCTGGACAGAGAATGTTCATACCATTCACATAGATTTCCACTGAAAAATTATCCATTTATCCGGATGGAAAGATCTGTGCACACGTGCATGTGTATATGTCATGTCAGTACCACTGACAGCAGGACCATGTGTATTCATTCTTAATCTCTTGGAGGGCATTTGATGTGAACTGATTAATTACCCATCAAAACACTAGGGACGCCTATCAATCAGATTGTTAATTAGGATTTGGTGGGTGTGAGAACATCTCAGCAGTAACGCAAACACATGTTAAGTAGGATTATGGTTAACTACACTGTAATTGTCCTGTACATAACACTCATAAATCAACCCCCATCAACATAACACTCATAAATCAACCCCCATCACGATGCAAGTTGAAAACAGCCTGCCACATGATCTAAGTCATATGATCCTGGCCGGAAGTTTACTTTCAGCAGACAGTATAAGTTCGACGCAATGTGACATATGTTTTTAGCACATTTAAAACTGAAAAAAAATATACAATTGGCAAAATAGAGAATTACGTTTTTCACCTAACTTACCACCTGAAGCTCCATACGATACATGATTACGTCTGAGACAACCTGACAAATGGTAACTTGCATTCCACTTTCCATGTATATTATCAGTACACTTATATGTTATTATGATTCGTTGTTATTGCTGTTGTCTGATGATTTATTGATATATGTACATGAAAATATTTTGCTTTCACTTAATTTCCAAGTTTTGCTTAACTTCGATATGATGTCATATGTTTCCAGGGCAAGAAGTGCATCTTTAAAATTTAAAAAGAATATGCAGTCGGCAAAACAGTGACTTCTTGTCATGGATTTACGTTTTTTATCTAACTTACCACCTGAAGCTTCACACGTCCCATGATTACGTCCGAGACAACCTGACAAATGGTAACCTGCATTCCGCCGTCTATGAATTATTGGATTTACATTTTTTAATCTAACTTACCACCTGAAGCTTCACAATTGTCACAGGGAGACAACCTGCCTTTCATGTATTATCGGTACACATATATGTTATGATGATTCAGTTATTACTATTGACTATTGACTTACTGATACACATACATGAATAAATGTTCACTATTTGCTTTTACTTAATTTTAATGATTTGAATGTTTGATCCAGTTAACCAGATGTCTCGCTATATCCAGATGGTATTCAATTGAAACCAAAGTGTCCGGATAAAAGGGGTTCGACTGTATAATTTCAATGACTCACAAAATCATGCTTATGGAAATTGATGTGAAGTGATGTAATGATAAGGCCATGGTGTTAGCATAACTACCTGACATCTTTAAATAAACAATTTCTCTACCTGCAGTAATGAAACCTCACAGTACTGTTTACACCACCACAAAATGTCTCAACAAAAACATTGACATTGTTACCTGTATTCCCGCCTGGCTACTGCAATGTCATGCTCAGTCATTATCCTGTATCCTAGGGAACTGGCCACGCCCTCCCCATCCCTAGGGACAGTACCAGTTTTAGTGCCAGGTGGCTTCGGCATCTTGAACAGCAGCTCCACAGAGTTAGAGTAATCTCCCCTTGCCTGGGGATCCACATACTTGAAGACTGGGCTCCTCCATTCCACTGTGAAGGTGAAAATGTTTTGTTGTTAATTCTTTACTGTATGACACAAAAACTTTCAGTTATACAACTGTGACCTGTCAACAAACTCAGGCCAGGGCCAGACAAACCTGAGTCCAAAGAGGTAAGAAATGAATCTTGACAATATGATACTAGATGACCTCTGATGACACTTTCACTCTGGACACCAAATAACAGACACCAACCAAGCCTGACAATAAGATCTGAGTTGCCTCAAATACAACTTCAAACTCTGAATCCCCCTTGAGAACTTCAAAGCAAATTGCTGATTAGCACGGACTGTTGTTTATCTATTTTAATCCATTGATGTCTACCTTCTGGTTTGTTCCTACAGGATACCTTTGTTCTAACTGTAAGTGCATGTACCGATACACTCATGCCTTTACTTTACACATTCACAGTAGGAATCAATATGAGTAGGATCAAACACGCCTCCACCTCAGGTTTTGGTAGCGCATGTAAACCTGCTGAGGAGGGATAATAGCAAGGGCCGAAGGCCCGAGGTATTTTTCCCGACTCCAAAGGTTTACATGCACTACCAAAACCGAGGAGAAGGGTTTGATCCGTTTTATAAACCGATCTGGTGAAAAATGAATAAGTGAATAAGCAAAGTAGCACGACTCGGGAAAATCAGCGTTATAGCGAATCGATTCCGTATTGGCGTGCTATAGAGAACCGACTCGAGGTAAACAGGGTGTGCAGTCACGGAGTGCACGTGCAGGAGTCATCAACCACGTGGCCTAGTCGAACGTTCGGCCATCATTCAATGGCAAGATGTCACTGAGAGAGGAGGGAGACGAAATTTTCCTAACTCAAACAGAAACACTGTCGGTTGCTGAAATAGAAAATGACGAGGCTCTACCAAGCAAACGTTGAAGAACAGCAGGTCTACGAAATTACAGGCAAGTTCCCTTTCACTATGACAATTTTATTGGCTAACTGGAAGGATAAGTTTAGTGCAAATTTAGTACATATTACAGTATTATATTTAGAGATCATTTAATGTTTCATTTCAATTGTCGACGCTCATGGCTGAAATATTGTCCAAGTGGCATTAAACAATAATTCACTCACTCAAAACTGCTATCAATAGGTTTACATAATTCAAGTAGTAAGAACATTTTCAAAATACTTAACAGTTAAGTTTTTCTTTCAGGACACAGAAGTGCCACTGTCCATACCTACAAGCGTTCTTCTGATGAAGAGAAGTACGGTCTCTCGAATATCCTGACAACTAAAAAGGCCAGAGAAGACACAGGGAGCTGCACAGAGGAGGAGACACCGGACACTGTCTCTCCACAGGAGGAAGGAAAACTGGCCAGACGAAAAAATTACTTTCAATTTCAATTTCTGATTGTACACGGTCAACGAGAAATAAAAGAAATACTGTTGGTTTTGTTTTTAATTGCATTTGTTATGAGTGTATACCTTTAGTTTTTACATTGAGGAAGACCAAGGGACTTCCACGTGAAGACCAAGGGACTTCCACGTGAAGACCCAGGTACTTGGTAAAAAATTATACATAAAGTAATAGAGGTAATTACCAAGTACCCAGGGACTTGATCGAACTAAGATGCATTCAAGGTTTTCATCATGTTTGAACGAACCTACAAGATAAAGAGAAATCGTCTGAAGAGGTTTATAATTGATACACCTGCTCGTTCACCTGGGACACCCCCACTTCAACTTCACACACCTTCACTTTTACTTCACACATCCTCAGTTTCATGATACTTCAGCTTAATACCACTTCCATGACTGCCATGTTTAAAGAGATGTAGCACAATAATAGTACTAAGACCAGTGTTTGCAATACTTTAATTTGCCATTTGGCAATCAGGGCCTGCAGGCTTTAAAATCTACAGGCCCTGAATTGAATCTGCAGGCCCATTTTGTCAAACTAATAAAAACAGAATAGACTACATTTTATACACAGTTTCAGACTGTTTATACAAAATCAATTAGCGAAGCCTATGTTGCAGAGAGGTTTTCATTTGTTAAAAACTTGTGTCAACACTCCTATCCACAACGCACTGAAATACAAGGAAGTGAAACTGTAAGAATATGAACTGATAATATGAGACATGTAGATCATGGATGATTTCTGAACATTAGTATAGAAAAATATCAAGTGAAAGATGCTAGTTGAAAAAAAGACAGATAATTTAATGAAGGCCACAAGGGCTTGCAAGTATATGAATCTGCCAGCCCGATGCAATAACAGCTGTTGACCTCAATCTGGTCAACACTTACTTCGAACACTGACTAAAGACAGCCTTGTGCTACTGGGCCCTACTCACAATCAACCACATGCATCACCAAAGAGTCTTTGTACTGACCTGAGTTGATGGCTGCATTCCTCTGATCCCGAGCTTCAAGTGGAGCTTGCAAGGCTGTCTCTCTGAAAGGTGTAACTGGAGACTTTGCTCTCTTCCTTCCAGGACTGGGATCCCGCTTCCAATACCTCCACGGAGGGCGTCTGCCAACGGGAGTAGACTTCCTAAACAGCAGGCTGGAGTCGGTGTTGACACCAACGTCTCTTTCGCGCAGTCGAAGTTCTCGTTCCAGGTCCTCTCTCTCCCTTCTCAGAAGCCATCTCTCTTGTTCACACTCTTGTCTCTTTCTCTCCAGCCTCTCCCTCTCTTCACTCAAATCTGGTGATGTTGCATACCCACTGTCGGCATCACCAAGATCAAAATCCTCCAAGCGGACATCGTTGTTTCGATAATAAGCTTCTTTAACAGAATCATCAAACGAGACCGATTTCCTGCAAGAGTTTGCAAACTGCTTCTCTCGCTTTTTCAGCAACCTCTTCCTCCGATTTATTTTCTCAATCTCCTTCTCATCCAGCTCCTCCTTTTCCTCCTTCTCATCGGACAGCTCGCTGAGCTGAGACGAGACCTTATCCTGCAGCTCCTTGCTAGTCATGTTTGTTCCAGGAATCACAGCATCCATGTCTTCACTCTTCACAGCTGCCTTGGCCTTCTTTGTCCGGGCCTGATGCACCACCGGGTAGGTTGGGACGTAAGGAGGACATCGGTACAGACCTCGGTCCATGAACACCGGTTCGGTGTCAACCACCAGAGGATTTGCTTGAGGAAATTCGGGAGGATAGGCAACAGGTCCTGACACTGGGTATCCTGGAAGGGTCTCCTGAGGATAGTTCTCTTCATTTTGGAGGGTCTCTCTGGCATCTCGGGGCATCTTCAGCTCCAGCGCAAGACGCTCATACACGGGCTCAGGGATCCAGACAGCCAGATCCTCCACAACTTTCTCTGTCTTGCCATTGCTGAATGTTACTGTGATCTGGCTGTCATCAGGTCCTGAAACATGGACAGGGAAAGATATGTGAGTAAGGTTTGGTAAGACTGAGGGAGTGAATTTACTTTATACAACACTCAGCAATATTCCATCTAAATGGTAACAGTCTGTAAATAATCAAGTCTGGATCAGACAATCCAGAAACTAATGACACGAGCATCCATCTACGCAGTTGGGATACGATGACATGTGTCAACCAAATCAACTGATCACTTGTTTGGTAAGAATGAATTTCACTTTCCACCAAGTTTATGTACAAATTCAGAGATGCCAACCGTCTGTTGGGCCTACGTGTAATACTGGTGATAAAAAAGTGTAATTTAGACTCAAAAGTGTAATACTCATCTGCCAGTTACTTTGACATGGTACATGTTTTCACAGAAGAAATATACTAGAGAGAAATACACGTAACCAATCATTATGATGCTCCATACGTTGATAATTGTCATGTGACACAAAATACTGTAAGGTAGCTGGTATGAGTATGATCCTTACAGTATACAATTCCTGTCAGTGTACGGCCATTTTTAAACACATGCACTGGCGTGTTACAAAACACTTCCCTGTGAAATTGTATCCACTTTATTGATTTTCGTAATTTTAACAGATAAAGTGTAATGGCATAAATAAATGGTCAAAATTGTAATATTTACACCCAAAGCGTAAGTGATGGCATGTTAGCAAATTCTACCCACAGTAAACTGTTGTATTCTGATGGTGCTTCTACAGGATTCCACTTACATCACAGCACACCTGCTTCAGCTGCAGGGAAACACACTGTCACCATGTTGGTGAAACCAGAAAATATGGGAGCTGTCAAGATTAGAAACAAAACTGCAGTGACTTAGTTCTAACCCCAGTTGTGTAGACCAATGTTCATGCTGTAGATCACTGGATTGTCATTGCTCATGCTGTTGATCAATGGATTGTCTGGGGTAGACTCAGTTATTTACAGAACACCAAATGCTGAACAAGAAATATTCAATCAATCAATAGTTCTGGGCCTCCTTTCACGAAGTACTTAGGTGATGATGTAAGTTACTAAGGTAACCTTAGTGCAATGTTAAAGAATGGGATTCAGGGTTAACCTCAGTAAAGGTTGCATCGTGAAAGGAAAGCCTGATCCCACTGTATCATAGGTTTCTGGCAAGCCCAACGTGCCACCATAGATGACTGCACCATCAAAGCTCCTATTTTTAACATCTTGATAAAATAATTAGAAATGGTGGTCTTTTCCAAAATGCATGTCTTTTTCATTTCACATAAGCTAATGAAAGGTAATTCACTTTTGTTGAAATGTAGTCAGTGCAGACATGAAGCTGCCACACATTATGCATTGCAATTTTTTCCTGATGTCAGAATTTCAACTTTTCAGGCTTCACACAAAATTTCATTACTTAATACATTAAATTAAGCAAAGGTCATATTGTAAGATTGCACAGAGGTGACGCAGACATGTAACACATTTTTAGAAAGTCATGAAACAAATTCAGTACCAAACACACTGAAAATTACTACCATGTTACTTCAGTCACAGAATTTGACATGACAAAGATACATGTATCTGATAATCTGTCCAAATTAGTACCCGCACCACCTTATCTGTTTACAAAGACTGTTATGACTCAATCACATATTTGGCAATTGAACTATATTCTTTCATTAACTAGAACTGAATTTCTGTGATTTTTTCAAAAAGTCTTTTTTATTCTATCTATTATTTACCAGAGCAGGATTTCAAAACCAAAACAGATCCAAACTGGGCAGGATAATAGTTGACACTTTGATATATTTCATTTGGCCAAAATGTGATCACTGGACATAGTCAAGTCAATTACGCTGTCAACATGGTCACTGAATGTCGTATCTTATTTTTGATTATTACTTGACCAAATATGATATAGAATATACTATTAAAAAAAGTAGGGTATAATCCATTTTTCAAGCACACCTCTAGCCAATGTCAATGCATATGAGAAAAAGTAATACATATGTATCCATACTGACGAAACATTTCCAAAGGAACGGAATAAATTGTCACAGTTTCCCTTAATTCCTCATCATCATCTGTTTTCTCTTTGGCTTTATCATTTGAATTTTATCAATGTTGTAAATCCAATATTCCCTATTTATTTTGCATGGTAAATTAGTTTGTTTGTTTCTTGTTTCACGCCACACACAGCAATATTCATGTTATATGACATGTTAGGAATTTGTGAAAACATTTTGAACATGTTATCCAATATTTGACATGTATTGTATTCGTGTCAGTGTGGATTCATTACAGCCCTCTTATTTAAATCACCACATAACTGAAACACCCATACAAGCAACTGGTCCAGAACGACGTTTCAACATGAAACCATCCTGGGAGCAACAAACAGATAAAGATCTATATTTCATCACAGAGCCCAATAACTGTGACAAATGATCAACTTGAGCTCCACAATGATGTCAAACACAATGCTTCGCTATCATGGTAACACACAAAACAAAAAGCAACAACGTCAAATATTTAGTTAATTGTATATGTAAGTCATTGCCACTTCTCAACAAACTCATGCCACAGTGAATGTGTTTAAAAAATGATTACTGAAATTATTTTATGAGGATTTAATTGATGGTCCTGCAGATAAAAAAATGCAACTTATTGTTTACTGTATCCAAGAATCCAAACACTGGAATTCAGTGACAGAATCAATATATCTACAAACAGCCTGCTGAAGCATGGTGACAGTCTCCCGCTGTTGGTCTGTAGTATAGTGTTTCAGCTGCACAGGCTTTTTTCACTTTGAGGAAATTTAAGAACTTTCATCATACAGCATATCTTTATTACATTTACAAAAAATAAATAAAACATTGTTGTTATGAGATTAAACAATGGTTTTCTAAGGATTTCCTTGATGGGCATTTTAGAAGCTGAGTTGATGAAGAATGATGACAATTTTTATGAATGTTCAACTTCTTTTACTTTGTGAAAGGTGACATTTTGACATAGATTCTTATGTTGTTGTCAAGCAAACGATTCATGAGTAACAAACAGAGAATATATAGACATGAGCTTTTGTTAAAGTAGCTAGTTGCCTTACACAGAAAAAAAGAAATTGTCCATCCTTAAAAATTGTCATCATTCTTTCTGAGGAGTGTTTTCAAATATATGATGATGATGATCAACATTTTACTTGATGTTTGGTGTAACTTAAACGGCTGGTCAAGCATATTCTTGTGCTACTCAAAACAATGCTTGAAAGTACTTACTCGTAATACAGCCTTTAATACAATATTTTCTTAGATTTTACAATTTTAACAAACCTGCTAATGTTATTTCACTGCTTCCATCGGCATCATTTAGATCCCAAGAAGACCAAAATTTCTAATAGCATATCAAATAGAGTCAATGCATGTTTTTTTCTACATCAGGCAAAACATATTCTTTGGACATAAATGTCACATCATAACGTGGTACAATTGTAACAATTCACATCACATCTCAGTATCAACTCATCTTTTTTTGGAGTGAGTGAGTGTAGTTTTACACCGCTTTCAGCAATATTCCAGCAATATCACGGCGGGGAACACCAGAAAATGGGCCTCACATATTGTACCCATGTGGGGAATCGAACCCAGGTCTTCGGCGTGACGAGCAAACGCTTTAACCAGTAGGCTACCCCACCGCCCTCCTTTGTTGGAACCACTTCAAACATTGATAAGATATAACAACAGATTTTGTGTAAATATTCATTCATTCATTCATTCATTCATTCATTCATTCATTTACAAAAATCATCATCAACCTTTCATCAACCTTTCTATTTGTTTGTTTGATTATTGGTGTATTCATTTACATTTGATTTGAAAAAATTGTTTGATGACTTTATATAAAAAAAATAGAAAAGAAGTTTAAGGTCAAAAGTACTATAATGAGAAGACATATGAAGCAAAACAGTGTATGATTTAATAAAAAACAAACCAGTCAAGCTTGACCATAGTAATTCAGATCTCATTTCAACCTATGGCATGTAACAGACAGCTCCATTCTCTTTCTCATCAAACAGAAGTCCTAGCTCACGGGGAGGTAAATTAATTCTTTAATTTGTATCCATGATGGCATGATTTAAAAGGCAGGAAGCAAATCCCATCAAATTAATTCCCTATGTTTTAGCCATGACTGAGATTTCTTCCCAAAGTCTAGACCGAGCAAGTAGACACATCAACAGATTTCTTCATTATTACTTCATTTGTTAACGTCACTGGTCTGATTAAGCATGAACACGATAGTGCTTTCCTGATTGTACAGGCACAGCCGAGTGTACTGTCTCCTTGGCAACACTGAGGAGATTGTTGCTTAGCCCCTGTGTGGGGCCAGTGATCACTAGCACTGTCGGGAGTAACTGAAGTCATATCAAGAGGGGCAATAGTAATTCCTATGGCAACAAGGCCATTGTCGTGGTGAAAGTTCTTTAATAACTATCAAACCTTTAAAGGTCACATGCAACGTAAAACACAACTTTGCGGATTCTGGTACCTTTCGGTATGCGTTTACCGAAACAAATCATAAAAAATGCCAATTCAACCTATAAAGTTGAAAAAAACGCGATGAAAAAAAAGCCCGCGAAATCGGAGTTCAAACGTTTCACTAAATTCCCCCCAGCGCTGGGGGGAAAACTGGTTTCAACAGTTGTGCTGCGCTGTGCCGGTGACGCATGCGCAGTGAATAGGTTCGCGGAGCTCGAAACAGTATGCATGCCCAGCGTCTGAGGTTGTGAGCAGTAGTCTAATCTTGGTTGTGTACACAAACAATTAAATAATCTTTTCGTTACGTAAAAAAAAAATTGTTGATTGTGGTAAGCAGTCTCTGTCACAGAGAAAACTCAGTGTCTGGTTTATTCACACCTATATGTCTGCCTGCCTGTCTGCTAAAGACAATATGCAATACACAGCTTCAATCATTGACCACGTGCAATTTGAACTTAACACCTATCAGACTATACGACGTAAAGAAAATAAGTTGATTTATGACTCGTGTACCCGAGTCCCGTGTCTGCCACATTATGTAATTAGGCACGTGTGATACACATGAGAGGTTTTTATGTCTGTGGGTTGCAAACATACTACATTCATTTTTTTTCGGATGACTGGATCTGACGGAAACTGGTGCAAACTCTAGTCAGTTTCAAGTCCTGCTTTGTACTTGGACGAATGACAGATTCCAGCCACGCAGTAGTTGACCATCTCTACTGACATGATTTTTAATTGGATCGAGCGCAAATTCAGAGAACATGTATTTTCCAAAAACAACATCTCTCTGTACATTCTTCATGGATAACGACTTCTTTTAGTGTATATGATTTTGTTTGACAACAGTATATGAATCCACACTGAAACGACGCATCAAGTACACAAAAAGAAGTTGTTATCCATACAGAATCTTACTTTCTTGTGACTGGCTATACTTCTAAAATGCCCATCAAACAGATCATCTTCCTGTACACACAATGAACCCTCAGCATATCAGCAAATGAAACAGCCAATCGGAAACCGTCGTTACACTTGAGTGCATATCCACCCGCTATGACTGGGTTCGGTCTCCCGCAGGCTTCGTTTCGGGGGAAGAAGCCCAAGTACAAAATAATGCACTTTTGAATCGTGATTGTACGCTTATAATTTGGTTTATTCGTTTTTTTGAAAGCAGCAATGTATATTATATGTCATGAATAAGTGATAAATGTGTTTTAATAATGTTTGATTTTTTGGTTGCATGTGACCTTTAAACTATGAAGATTATATTTTTTAAATGATACCAAAACTAACTTGCTTACAGCCAGGTTGCAAGCCATTTTTTTTGGTGTACACCCAAGATGTTACAAAGCTTCATATGTAGCAACGGTCTTTTGTAAGCCCGAGCTTTTTTTTCATTATGGTAGCTATGCCCCTTTCTTGCTCACAATTATGGAGGCAAGTTTTGGAGCAAACAAGGAACTACACACGATCAGAGGTTTCTGCCCCAACTCAAAGTGATTAATGCCTAAACATAACAACGAAATCAGGTGAAACCTAAAGCAGTATGGGTGCAGGATGGGCTAATTTTAGAACTGGATTAGTATCTTAGTTGGCCATTATGTTCATACATGTTTTGTGACAAAATAAACATGGAGAGAAAATTTCATTGAACTATTCCAGTCATTAACTCCTCTGAGAGTGAAGGCCCAGCCCGGAAGAAGATATATTACTTATAGGTTGGCTAGGGGTGGAAGGGCTGCACATGCCCCTTTTCTTCAGACAAGTTACATGTAAATCTGTGAATGACCCCTTTTATGTGCTATATTTCAATCTTTGACCAAATTGTACATGATTAAAGCACATACAAACAAACACACTGATTTATATGGGTGTCATTATCTCATTGAAGGAGCTTGGCGTCTGTGGCTTAAAACATTCAGAAAATTGTGGACTCAAAATTAATCAATTATAAGAACATATGTCCAATTATTGCCTATAGAAACAAAAGCAGATCTGATTTGCACCTTACATCAGGACAAATATTTTCTGAAGAGACAATCAGAATCGAAAAGCCGAATCAAAGCCTGTCAGTGTCTCCCAGTGGAATTCTACTATCAATAGCCCTAATCCCAAGATTATCTATCCATTCACTCTGATAACAGTGAAGGATTAATGTAATCTGTATGTAATCTGTAAGTGATTTGAATGTAATCTGTAATTATTACACAGGACTAGGTTAGGACACAGTTGTAATCAATACAACAGAACAACGTTCACATCTCTATATTCTCATACAAAGCACTAAGTGCGAAGAACACCATTCAAATTATACCTGCCATAAGTGGGGAATTATGGTGTAATAGGTCTAGTTACCATGGTTACTTATCACCATGCGATGTTATTAGGAATCAATAAACTGGTTGGGTAGACAATATGGTTCTGTCTGTTTTAATGCACATTTCATTTAAATTTCAATTGAAATATTACAACAGAAATAGATCCTGTTGCTTTTATTCCTGTATCTTAAAAAAATGAAATATATCACTGTGGCTAGTCAGTTTAGAATGTATAAGACATCTTTTCTGTACATGTCCAACACAAGGTTCAGCTGGCGTCCAACACTGTTAATTCTACTGCAGGCACTAAGTGCATTCTCTGTCCTCACAGTCTCAGTTCATATTTGTATTTGTTGTTTGTATCAGACACCATGAGTTTGCATGCAGACACATAGCAACATCCACTCTGTGTACAACACTGTCAGTTCTGTGTCCAACACAGTGTCAGTCAGGTAGGAGGCACTAACCCCAATCTGTGTCCAACACTGTTCGTGCTGTGTCTTACACAGTGTCAATCAAGTTGACACTATGTCCAGTTTGTGTACAACACTGTCAGTTCTGTGTCCTACACGGTGTCAATCAGCTAGCAGAGACTAAATCCAGTCTGTGTCCAACACTGTCAGTTCTGTGTCACACATAGTGTCAATCAGGTTGCAGACACTACCTCCAGTTTGTGTACAACACTGTCAGTTCTGTGTCCTACACAGTGTCAATCAGGTTGCAGACACTACGTCCAGTCTGTGTCCAACACTGTCCCTTCTGTGTCCTACACAGTGTCAATCAGGTTGCACAATTTAAGTCCAGTTTGTGTCCAACACTGTCAGTTCTGTGTCCTACACAGTGTCAATCAGCTAGCAGACACTACATCCAGTCTGTGTCCAATGCTGTGTCAATTACGTGTCAGACACAAACCCCATGAAGACAGAAAAGCAAAAGATGTTTTTTCATCAGGATGATCTGTATACCAATCTCATAAAGTATGTATGGTGACTCCCGCTCTCCAGATTGAAGTTCAACCAAGTCACGCAACACTGGGCGGGAGAGATCCCTCCAGGATAAGGTTCACACATACACCAGGGAAAGTCAGGCAACTCAAACCACAGATATCATACCACCAGGAAAGTAGCATCTCTCAATAGCAAAATAGATCAAGTCCCTAGACATTTCACCGAAGAATGAGTGAGTGAGTTTAGTTTTACATCACTTTTAGGAATATATTCCAGCAATATCGCAACAGCAGACACCAGACATGAGTTTGGAACAGCCATTTATCTCCGCACTCAGTAACAATTCAGGTGTAAGTTAATAGTCTGCAAATGATGAGATATTGACATCATCACCATCCATTTATGCAAATAAATTACAATGAAGTACGTCAACCAAGTCTAACTAGATAATGTGTCTTAGCAGCATGTGAAGAGATAGGTTAGAAATTTTCTTCAGGACCCTGTGCTTGATACTGGAGATCACATACATACAAAGACTTGTTGATAGCTAAATGATAAAAGTCTGCTGAGTATTCATTAAACATTTAGTAGCAAAATGGTTACCAATACAAAGGGACTCAAAGAAACTGGTAGAAATCTTGATGAATAACATTGTCCCAAAAAGACATAGTTGCAAAATCAATAAAAACATGTTTAGTAATATCCACCATCAGGTGATTTATACAGTATTTTTAATTCATGAAGCTGAGAGTCAGGTGTCAACAGACAACAGGGAATCTAGCAACGGACTTTGGATCCCAAGCACAGAATAAATCCTTGACAAACAAATATTTTTTTTTTTTCTAGCCGACATTTGTCTTATAGTGTTCACTTAATGGTTACCATCTACTTCAGCCTGCAGTGTAAATGTACAACACAACTTAAAGTCTTGCCTTACATTAAAATAAACTGTGTTTCAGAAGGTTAAATATTTACCTATCCTGCTTAACTTCGATCTACCTTAGGGCTTAAATTTGTTAAAGTTTGGCTTATGGAACCATCTTTCCAAAACATCTGTAATTCAAACAGACATTTTGGTACTACTAGAACAAGAATGTTTTAAATGATAAACGATCAGGACATGTGCATTTTAAGATTTATGATATAGATATATGTGAGAACATAAATTTAAAAGTTATATTCATATTACCATTTATGAGCACAGATAAGCCAAATTTTGAAGACCAAAAAAGTAGTCACTTATCTATGGGTTACATTTTTATCAAGCTTGTTTTTCAGAAAACATCATCATATCGCTTTATGCTCAATAACAGAACAAGAGAAATTGGCTTTTGTTAAAGAACACATCAAATTTGAAATGAAACATTTAATGATTTACCATCCATTATATGCAAGGATTATGATTACCATCTGTATTTGTCTTTTAATCAGAGTCGGATATAGCAAGCAACTGTCCACACGTTTCACGCAATATACTGTTTATTTGGTTAAAACAAACCCACTAATATAACACAGATATTTTCTGATGCTGCAAGCAGAAAACACTATTATCTGAACTATGATAAATATATTAAAATCATTTACTGTACAAATCACCTACCTATCCTGTTTTAGAGAAACAAAAATGGCAAAAATCCTGTACGATGCATAAATTCCTTCTTCCCTCCTGACCAGTATATTTCAAATCCCAAAAGTTGTAATTCAAAAGTCATTTTGAATGGGAACTTGGGCATGTGAACTGGAGAAAATGGCACACAAATATGTTATAAGGCAAAATAATAGTAAAACAGATTTTGTTTTTAATGATATAAACATTACAGAATCAACTCATTTTTTAATATCTTTTGAGCTCATCAAACTGCACAGAACGTTTTCATATCCATTTTGAATTTCATGACTCATGCTCTAGACTTTGACTCATGTTCTAGACTTTGACTCATGCTCTAGACTTTGACTCATGTTCTAGACTTTGACTCATGTTCTAGACTTTGACTCATGTTCTAGATTTTGACTCATGCCTGCACACAGTATTCTGAAAGGTTCTTGCCAACACAGAGTTGTAGCAAGTTCTTCACGATAAATAGGGATTAGTAACATAGAGACAATCCTTCACTTTCACATGGTTCTATTTAGAAAATCTAGATTGGCACCTGTAATGGGAAACAAAACATAATCCAGCCAGGGCAACAGGATAATCCTTTTTCAGCTGAAAACTTAATATTGTGTCATTGAATGGGGGTTCAGATGATTCACAAAATTGATCAGTTTCAAATAAAATCCATGGAAATACTCGGATCTATGGAAAATTACCATTCCTGATAACCCCTGTTAAAATCTGTAAGACAATGAAAATTTAAGTTCAGAGTCACATCAAACTTCCTACCCTCAGCATCTCTCCTCTCATGTCCATCGATGACGATTCCTGGGCCATACCTCTCCCCCTCCGGCTCCCAGGGGGCGAGAACCCTGTCCCCCGTGAGGATGGTGTGTCGCTTGGCATCTATCAAATCTACGATGTCATAGACGAAGGTGTCCTGGTACGATGTGTCCCGATACTTGCCATGTTTACATGGCCCGAAAGCTACAAGGAACTTGTCCTGGAGAATCTGTGAAACAAAAGACGCATGTCAAGAAAACAATTTTTTCAAATTTACTTAGTAACTTAAAATATAAAGCATACGCTTGTCACTCTGAAGATCCAGGTTATATTCCACGCATGGGCACAATCTGTGATGCCCATTTCTGGTATGCCCTGTCATGATATTGCTGGAATATTGCTGGAATATTGCTAAAAGCAAAGTAAAAGTCACACACTCAGATGTAGGACAACATACAGGGCTTCTTGTCTGCCAAACAGGCTCTAGAATAGATATGTCCAAGAAAGCCCATGTAAGTCTAGAATATGTGACAAGTATACAATCCCCCTGTGTCAGGAAAAGGAGAAATTCTCTGGGTTCCTTTTCATTATGCTTTAGGATTATAATTTATTAACTGTTTTCTGCAAAATTATTCATTTCAAAGATTAGATGTCAGTATAGAGTGTAGCAGACTGCACTTGATTAATGATCACTGTCTTATTGATGAGTTAAATGAAAGGCCTTCTACACTTCATTAGCTTGTCATGACTGTTGGATACTATCTGATCAGGGCCTACTGCAAATGTTTCGGTTGGACTGTCTCTGAGACCCTTGCGAATAAATCAATTAGGAGTCCCTCTCCTGTCTAGAATGATCTGGTAACGCAGCTCTAAGGAGAAGTTGAGGACTGTATAGGGCTCCATTTGGATTTGTTTGTAGATAAATATATATTTTTGGCCGGATTTAACAAGATAACTTTATTTCTGACTTTAAGTGTCAGTCTATCTCACACTGATTATTGAATATTTACCTTTCTGACTTAATGGCTGAATACATCATTAGTTTTGAAAACAAATACTTCTATCATATTGACAGATAATTCTTATTTTCACAGTTGACTGGAGCAAATGAGCAGATATACCGTTTCACCAACCGGTACTCATATATTTGTTCACTTCTTTTGTAGGACACATTTTTTGTAGGACACTTCTGTTGTAGGACAGCTAATAATTATTGCTGTAATAATTTCTGCTTTAGAGGGTCTGCATTATTTTTAAATAACTGATTTAAAACATATTTTGTTCTATTTAAAAGGCTCTCAAAATCAGGTGTTATTTAATAAAAATGTGAAAAGCAGCCAAAACATATTTTTGTCAATTATATAAATATCTACATTATTGTTCAAGTAAAATACACAGAAAACAAAGTAATGATTAACTCTACCCTAATAATTGTGCAATGAAAAAAATACATAAACACACTGTATAGGTAAAATACATAAAAAACAAGGTAATGATTATAAGGGACTAGATTTTCAAAGCTCACTTAGCGCTAAGAGAGTCGTAAGTCAATGTTAACGTATGAGACTTATGACTATCTTAGCACTAAGAGAACTTCGAAAACCTAGCCCCTGTACTCTAAATGTCTTAAAGTAGCCAGAGGAAATATTCCTGTAACCATAACAGTTCTTCCGTCCAACAAATCTCACTATCACCTCCACCTTTATCTGCTCACTCATTACCTAGGCACACCTCTCATGATAGGCTATTATGCATGTACCATGCCCCAGTGTGTGTAGCCTTATACCTAGCAACTTAAACACTGTATGTACACAATACTGCCTTTATCCTGGGCTGTTCGTCTGTGTTCAGGACTCGTTCAGGGCTTAGTTCACACACCTCCATGTCATTGGGATTCACTATGTGCCCTCTTTTGCCATTTGTGTTGAATTTCTGAATGGAAACTTAACTTTTGAATGTTTGGAAGAATTAAATTCTCTTTTGGAGCATAGCTACAACAGTGAGCAGTATTTTAAAGAGTGAGTGAGTGAGTGAGTGAGTGAGTGAGTGAGTGAGTGAGTGAGTGAGAGTGAGAGTGAGAGTGAGTGAGTGAGTGAGTGAGTGAGTGAGTGAGTGAGTGAGTGAGTGAGAGTTTTTGTGTCTTTCAACACATACTGGGCTTCACATGTGGCAAAACACTGACAAGAGATAAAGAGATCATAAATAGTTAAATTGAATAAATGAGAATTTCATAATTTTAACATTATGATATTTTATCTAACTCTTAAAGCATTCAATCAATAACTCAAGACTGCTAAGAGCGAGATAAACAAAGGAGGCATTAGTAAATATGTCTCATGTGTCTCTCATTCTTGAACAGCAGAAAGAGGAAATTCTTTAAACCATACTAGATGTATAACATGCAGTCTACGTCTCTTGAGGGAATCAGCAAAAATTACAATTTAAGAGGAAGAAGCAAAGCCTGTATGTAAAGCGTGAGTCAGTTTCTCGAACACGAATGAGAGCAATCCAAATGTCAATAGCACTATCAGGCACATTAATATTTAATCAATCCAGTCTAATTAGTATCATGTAGCTTATAACACCCGTCTTACTTGTCAGGTAAGACCTACATTAACGATGCTCCTTCAAATCCTGTCTCACTCTGCTACAGCACACAAGTCCAAGATGAAATATTGATAGGACTGTGTCCCACCAAACTACCTACGTAGGAAGAGTCCCCAAAGTATTGTAGAGGATTCCACACATGCCATCTTCGCCTAAATAATCAAACACTTTGGTCAAATACCTGGTCTCAATCTGGATCTGATCAGAGAACTCTTTTGAACCTTGAGTCTACAGAAAAATTTTTACAAATTTGGACAAACATCCCTCATCAGGTTACGAGGGAGGAGTGCAGAGAAAAGGGAAGCCAGGTGTGCGAGAAAGGATGCAGTAAGCACAGCACAGGTTAATGAATCAAAACCTTTGTCGGCATTAAAATGTGCATGTGCTTCTTGAACACCTGGCTGTCCCTTTCTCTGCACTCCTCCCTTGTAAAAAACGGTGAACTGTATCAATATTTTTGTTTGTTTAACAACTTTTAGATTTTTAGGAGAAAAATTCACAGAGTTGGTATGATGTTTTAACTATGATCAACATTTCACTGAGTATTTTATGTTCAATAGTTTTTGAGCTAGACTGCAATTCATCAGTCTGCTTTTGAGTCAAACGCACTATAATACAGTCGAACCCCATTGTCTCGAACTCGGTTGAGACGAATTCTCGGATGTGTCGAACTGACATCTCGGTCCCTGCCGATTTCCTTATATTTATCATTATTTTTACCCTGATGTGTCTAACTAGATGTGTCGAATTCCCGGTTGTGTCGAACTCATTTTAGGGTCCCCAAAGGCTCTAACAAGTACAAATTTACCCTTTTGTCTCAAACTGTCAAAGCTGGTTGTTGCAACTGAAAACTTCAGTCGCGCAATCGGAAGTCATCCTCATAAACGTGCTACCTAAAGATCAAAAGTAACGATTAACGGACTCAACAATCAAGTGACATGTTTAACTACGCATCTATACACACATTGTCAGCACACTTACCAACTGAACTTTACTCAAACAATTAACCATAATTAAGTTGTTACCAGTGAAACGTTGATCACGGACCGACAGGATATCTTTTCCTTGAAAATACAAAATGAGAAGTGAGGAAAACGGAGTTGGATATTTTTCGTATGTGTATCCTACTGCAAAATAACGATGTGTTAAGCACCGTGGTCGTGTTGGTTCTTGGTCTTTTCAATGCTGACGGATCTGTCGAACACTCGGATAAGTCGAACTTTCCCCTTGGACCCGACGAGTTCGACACAATGGGGTTTGACTGTATTGTCATAGCTATGTTTAGTGTTATTATAGCTATGATTAATGTTATCATAGCTACCATTAATGTAAATATAGCCATGATTAATGTTATTACAGCTACAATGAATATTATAGCTACAATAAAAATTATTATAGCTACCATTAATGTAAATATAGCTATGATTGACGTTATTACAGCTACAATAAATATTATAGCTATGATTAATATCAATATATATAGCTAGCATTAATATTATTATAGCTGAGTAATGATAAATATACATGACCACTGACCAGTATTGAGGACGAGACTTTGATACTGACCATTTTCCCAATATGGACAAAACAAGTAACAGTCAAACGATTAAAGATGCCCCAGTTATGGATTTGAAACATAAAGCCGTACCTGATGTCACTACATGTTGCAAGACATGGTGTCATCCCATAGATGACATCCTCATGTTGACAGCTGACTGTGAGTTAACCATAGTTAGACTCGGACAATACCAATACTAAGACATTGGGAAATAAGCTATAAATTGTCAGATTGTTTACAGTATAATTAGTTATAACATTAAACACTTTGCGAAAGTAGCATGCATTATGAAAGTAATATGTTTAAATAATCCTAATTAATACCAAATTATCATAGTTATTTCCAAACATGGACAGAAGTAGTAAAACAGACAGAGGACAACTAATATTAGAACGTCACAAATCTGATGAATTCAAAACATATGTACAAGTCATAAGCATTGAGCATTGATTTTTTTGGTAACCATGGTAACAACGGTCACAAGATTAAGAACAACAAATTATGACAAAAGATCAACAAAGTTGTACTTGTAATATTTGGCTGAGGAAGAGGGACTTACTTACAAACCTCTCCACTGTCAAAGTATCATTTAAGACTGTTATGATTCAGTCTATTTGAAGAACTGAAACGTAGCCCTTCATGAATACAATTCGTCATTCATGGTACCAGAATCGAATATTAAAGAAAAATTATGATTTTATTTTGAGTGAGTGGGTTTTGCTTGAACCTTTATGTCCTTTTCGAAAGGGAGATACTCAAGAATGGCCTTGCAGTAGTGCAAGTCATGTTAGTTTGCCAAGGTCACACATGGGACTGTCGAACAAAACTGGTACATACCAAATTTGAGCGGCATGAGAAAAATGATTATTGTTCTGAGGCAACTTAACATTGTTTAAACACGGGCGTTCCACATAAATTGGCATCAATCATCAAACTATAATACTGTATTCATAAACAATTATTCGTATTCATTAACCAATATTTGTGATACATATCATATTTGTCACACAGTGTATTCATTGCAGCCCTTGTATCAATGTACAGTCAGGCTGTGTAACAGTTTGGACCCCAACAATCCGATTCCCGCGATATCCGAACAATAACTAGCTGTAACCAATCTTGTTTACTATGTAAACTAATTACCTGTTGATTCATTAAACCGGTGCTAGTAACAGATTAGCTAATTACACATAGTGTTGCTTCATTAATCCAGTGGTACATCAATAAGGATAATCCCCTCACACCGCCAGCCCCATTCAGTGGTAATTCTTAAATGACACTTCCGAGTTGAACATGTCATTAGTTTGTGATTTTGATCAGTTAGTAGGTCTCCCTTTTGATCAGTTTGAGTAATGCTTGTCATGCTTACTTGCTGTATGAAACACTGATTGTGTCAAAATCACAGAGATCAGCTGACGCTTGTCAGTCATAATGACAAGTCCTGCCCCTAAGTGTAAAAGATGTGAAATTACTGCTGCACAGAAAAGTGAAATTTGTAGATACAAAGAGAAAACTCTAGAACCAGTTTCGATCGTATGTGTAAACATTTTGGTCAAGAATATCGGTAAGAGCACAATTTCGGACATCAGATAAGTTTTGTGATTGGCTACGATCATTTGACAGACAGATGCGGTCACGTGGTTGACACGTGATCTTACTTTGTGACAATGCTGCTAGTCACAAGTGTGTCAATGTCAAACTGACCAACGTGAAAGTTCATTTCTTGCCCCCAAACACCACATCCCACATTCAGCCAATGGATGTGGGCATCATAAGAACTTTCAAGGCCCACTACAAGAAATATCTCGTCAAACATTTCATCCAGTGTGCTGAAGACGACTGGCCACAAACGCTTAATCTCGGAGAAGCACTTTGATTTGTGCCTGGTCCGAAGTAAAAAGCTCCACCATTCAGCTAAAACTGTTACTGTCATGTAGATTTCTTTCACAAGTGTGTTTTGTTACATGTATGTATAATCTATCCAGACATAATTGTATGCACTGAATGGTTGTTATATGAATATTCAAGTTGTTATATCTATAAACTGTAATAAAGTCTTTTGAAACTTGTATACGTTCGTATGTTTTTGTATTGCCGTGTCAAAGGGAAGTAATTCTACTGTATTTGTGTTCATAAAAGTTTGTTTTAGTAGTCTGTATGTTTCACTATCCGAATGAAACGGATCTCTTGAAAATTATGAAGTGGAGGAAAGAACTAATCAGGTTTCAATCATTATAAACAAAAAATTGAAATAAAATTACCTGACTCTGAACGGTCCCCATATAAAAGTATCCATCGTCTATTCTCCGTGCCATTACTTTCTTCCCAATCAACAGAGCACCAGCAGCAGGTGACAGATCCAGGGGATCAAACAAAGAGTCCTGAGCCTTCAACCATGCCTTTGCCGGGCGGTACCGGCTCCAGTAATATGGGTAGTAGTACCGCATTGGGAATGGACCAAGAAATGGATACCAATAAGGCGGGTATGACCACTGGTTGAGGGCAGACACCCTGGGTAGACCAAGCGCATCTTCAGGATCTGCATTGAGCGTTGTGGTGACGCTGCATGTTTTCATGTTGGGTCGAACATGATCTTCCACAGTTCTTATAAGTCGTTCTTGGGCGTGATCTGATCGGTATACTGGAGTAATGCGTTCAACGCATCCGTGAGTCGTCATGGTAACAATGTGGAATGATCCATAAGTTTCAACGGACAGATCTTCAAGAAATTCTGTTGCGGCTTCATCGGCTTTGTTTTCACAGATGTAGATACAGTGGACGGGACGATTCCCATTGACATAGGCAACATGGTCCAAAATATCCTCAGTGTGCTGATCCGGCAGACCATCAGTAACTAAATACACAGCACGACACTTTGGATCACTGAAGGCAGTAAGAAGAGCATCTTGGGTATTTGTTCCCGTTTTCGCTGACAATTTATTAATCCATTCTGCGGCAACTGCAACAGTCTCTGGTGTGCATTTCACCATCTTGTCTGCCCACTGCGTCACCTCTGTGTTGAATTCTATGATGTTAAACAGAGTGTCTCGGTCACGATGTGCATGTTTATACAGAGTCTCAACCAACTGTTCCTGTACGACATGGAGACAGTTGTACATGCTACCTGAAGTATCAACACAAAATGTCACACTGGTTTCGAGGACTTCTCCAAACATTGTTGGAAGATTTGGTCCTGGAGGTGCTGTTGGTGTCAGGCGAGGCTCTTCTGGGGCAGCGACTGCCTCGGTTTCTTGCTTTGCTGCTTCACTCGCCATGGTTATTTAATTGCCTAATGGAACTGTGGACGTGAGCAAAAATCAAAATTAGCAAATTTGTTAAAACGTTAAGTTATATATAAAATTAATATCCAAAATATTAGTTTTGCATTTACACACTTCTCTCACTGAGGGATTTACTGGTACCTTGAGTTCTGTATTTGAAGGTCCCTGGGACTGGGGTCCTGGACAACAAAATGGGGATCCCAGACACTTATATATTATCATTAATACCATTTGTATTGTGTATCATGATCAACACATCAATTGTTACAGTATTGAAATTACAAATGATACCAATATTAATCCAGCTAGTAGCAAACTCAGTGATAAGTTATTGTTATTTAATTCGAATTTTTTACAAAAGTATTTGGACTTTCTCTGCTTGCCTGTGGAAGCACTTATACATTTCACTGTGTTCACTGTCAGTTGTTATGCGTATTGGATGCAGCAATTCACATCCTGTAAATCCCTATCACTTAAAGCATATACACATAAACATCAAGCTGTCAAATACATCTTGTATGGGTTGTAATAGACTAATAACTAGGCTCTGAAATGAACATATTTTACTGAAAAAAAGTTCAAAGTGGGAAAAAAGATACCATAATGAAATGGTGCCCTCAAACTTTCTGCATTTTCAGAAGCTAACGGGTTTGGGCTTTCTTGGATATATTTGCTTCAGAGTCAGCAGACTAAGGTTGTAATTACTCAGGCAGAAAGATATTTGTGATATGTTTTTTGCAATGCAAACTAGCAATGTCTCTCACTGATAATGTTTTGTTTGGCCATAAGGGAAACTCTTATAAGTTGTATCACTGCACGGTCTGTACATATTGCATTTTTGTATATCTCACTTGATAAACATCATAAATAGCCATTGAGTTCCAAGAACAAACTCTCTTTTCAGGGCATGTTTGTAAAGTTTTTGATTCTAGTGAATGCAAATAACAGATAGATTAGATGAAGATGGCTTGAGTCACTAAGTACATGAGTAAATTTTAACAGCCATACTGGACTAGAGCATGAAAAAGTAATATGTTCTACTTTAAATTCATAAATTAAATTCAGTTGATTATAAAGTCCTAAACACAATGATTACTATTGAGTTTTTCTAATAAGTTATTATCTTAATTGTTCATATCAAATCAAATTCAACACTACTGTGTAATATGGGTTGTCTTTGAAAATGAAATATTAGAATCCTCAGACTTGACCATGATGACGTCACACTTTAACAAACATATAAAATCCTAATACATACTTAGAGACCAGTTGGACATTACAAATGTTGTCTACAGTGAAAATATCCATTGAACACATGAAAGAAGGAAAGATACATCTCTGATTGTGTTTAAGGTGATCAGCTGATGATGATAGTTTATAATCATATAATTATAATTAACACTATGCAAAATGTGTTTGAATCTACTCGCCTGAACTTGTACTCTGGTTATTTGTTCGGTCTTTCTTCAGTATTTTGAATCTTAAGAAGTGGATCAAATGAAATTTTTCAAGACTTGGAATTCAGACATGCAGATATTGTTGAGGGGTCCAATGGTTTTTGTGTTTTTTGTGTGTTTTTTTTGTCAGGTGCTCTGTATATTATATCAATGAAAGATGTGGCAATGTTGTTAAGTAACAGGTGATAGTCATGGAAGTTCATCCTGCAAACATCATCTGATGAAATTTGAACAAAAGAGACCATTTATGCCATTTATGTCATAGCGACCTTACAGTGTTATTTCATATTATTTTCACAAAAGTATGCTTCTATTAAAGCAAACCTTGTTTATGTAAATTCAAAATAATTCTTATTTACATTCCCGTATCTCTGAAATTAAGCCCCTATCGTTAAATATGCACCTGGCTTAACGTGGTTCAATGCTGTCGAGCTGATTTACAGTCTCAAACAGGAATATGTGCCAACAAAATGATTAGTTTCTGAAGACAAACTTACTTACATTCAAACCAATTAAAAGACAAATACGTGTTACGTGATAATACAGACACAGATAAATGCTTTAACTCACACGACGTTGTCAAAGCCACCAGCCGGTTACTCCCATCTCGCACTCAATTGTCAAGTAAACTGTCACTATTTACAACGGGCACCTGTCGCTAAGGACGCCATCTTGGACAATCATAGAGGGCGCTCTTATGTCTGAAATCGATATAAAACATGACATTGGAAATATTTTGTGCCTGTAGAAATTCGAAGGAGGGTTTGATAGAATAGAAAACTGATGTGAACTGTCCTCTATTAGTTTTCTTGTAAAAAATGGTGATTGATATATTTTATTTCACCTTGACCTTGCCAGACGCCATTTCCCCTTCAACATTTCGTTGGGAAAGTCATGTATTTCTTGTCGCGATTAAGGACGGCTAGTGCCGTCTTTAAATCGACACCATGTAAACAGATCGTTCCGGTACGACATGGAGGCCAGTAAGTTATGAATCCATGAATAATAAAGGATGTTCATGCAAGCAAAGCATTTAACATTATCTAAAACTCACAGACCACCTGATTTCGTGCACCCTAGCGTTAAAGTGAATCATAATGCACACATGATTCGGATAAAGTTGTGATTCATGTAGATGATGCATTTTAAGTAAAACGTATCATGTACAGCATATATTCATCTATGTGTATTGAGTTCACAAGATGCCATCATTGCATTGTGAAAACATGATTGCTTGCCACAAATTATGGATCGAAGGGACTAATATTCAGTTCACTGACACAGATCTCTCCACAAACAAACATCCGTATATGACACAGTTATTTGACCTGCAGTACATACGCTTTGGGGTTTCTGTTGACATGGTTACCATTAGCTAATATTTCCTCAAGATAACATCCTTGAATATTGCCAAAAACACTATTTCCAGCGACTGTTTACTCAACGTTGTCATGGTTGTACGTACACCATGTGCACCACACAGAAGCGAGCGTATGCTAGCATTTGGAATCATTCGGTACAAACCCTTGAGATAAAAAATTCAAAAGTTTTGTGCGAATGTGCACTTTCGCGATTTGGTAAGCTGTGTTCTGATTGGTCAGTCTCAAAGGTTAGCTGATGCGACCTCCCATAAGGTTTTGTTAGACTCAGAAGTGCAGTGTAATGAAAAGTACTGAGGATAAGTTTACTTAGACTGTTTGTGGCATATTGAAGAAATCATTCTTTTGGAAGATAGTCAGTATGGCAAGATCGGTTAAGATACAAGTAACAGCATCTATAGATGGGAACCCAGAAACCTTTTCTGGGATAAGAGATACTTAAATTAAATGGATCATATGATAAGGCTCTGCAACAATGTGCATGTCATATCTGTTCAAATACAAGACAGATGTTATGGGTAACAACTTCTTGATTTATTTATCACAGCATTTAGAAACTGGGCTAGTTCTGGCCCCTTCGGCTTCCAACATCAGTAGCTGGCACAAGAGAAAACTTATTGAGACACTTAACACAAGAATGTTGCCTGAGATAATTAGGGATCAAGTGTTTTACTTCCCTAGTGCATCACCAAGAAATCATAGACTTTCAAACTACTCTGCTATGTAAATGTACACCTGTCCTTATTTTAAAATAAAAACATACCCTCTCATTGTATTCCTCTCATTCATCTCACCTCATTGTTTGTACATGCTTAATTATATCTTTTTCCCTTGTGCTTGTATATACTTATTTACTTATCTGGCTTCATGCACATCAGTATAAATATACTGTACTGTTTATTATGTCATTATCCACCTGTCAAAGGTGCAATAACTAGCCCAGACATGTTGTGGAAATTAAATCAAGAAGTTTTCCATAAGATTTATCTTGTATTACTACACCAACTTCTAATTCACATTGAGATCTGCTCATTACACCAAAAACGTGTGTTCAGTTCCCTGTATTAAGGGGCTTTAGTACAATGTGGGAAAGCAGTTGTGTCCCCTGAGGCGATGTTGCTGAAATATTGCAAAATGTGGTGTAAAACCGGACTCGCTCACTACTGCATGACCATTATGAAAAGTGGCATCTGTAATTGCTCACTGATATTGAACTATGTGCATGCTTACTAGTAATACTACAGCTTTAAACAAATTTAAATGTTCTATTTCTAGTCACTGTCATACTTGACATATATATATAATGTCATGTCATAGTTCTATTCTTGACAAGTATTCTCTTGTCAGTGATTGCCAAAATCTTTTGAGATCAGACTACTTACTGTCTTGTTAAACCTGTTCTTCACATTTTGTTGCCAAGTGTGATTATCCAAATGGCGGTAATCATGAAGCTATGTATGTCGACAGTTGTCAGTGCTTTGAAGAACTAGGTATACTAATAGCTGTTTTGTGGTAGGACATTATATGGTAGTGACGCAAATACAAGCCATATTCTTTCATTTTCAGATGGGTCTACAGGACTGTTGCTGCTCCAGCCTCCAGGAAAACAATGATAAAAGCTGAAATAGTTGGTTTTGCCCTTTGGTACTGGGTTCTTTATCACTTGATAACAGAGCCAGACCATCTTTATGTAAGTTTTCAATATGGCCATTTCACTATAACCTGTGCCATTTTTGACATTATGGGTCTGTCAGACTTTTCATGTGAACTTTCTAGTCAGCTATACATTATCAAGATATGAGGAGGCAAATCATTCATATCAACTTGAGTTCAGCAATATGTGTGATAGGTGTGGTCTGTGTAGGTTCATTTGTTGTAACAAAATATTTTGATTTGAGGTCGTGTAAAGAAGCAAAACTGTTTTTGATATCTGGAGGTGTTGTGAGATGTTTCTTGAAAAACGTTTTCTTGTCAGGGTATAAATATTCTGAAATCAGCTTATTTCAGTAATGAAATGACATCACCATGATTATGCCCTAGACTTATAGATTCAAAGATGTAGGTGTACTGAAATTGGTGTGTAAACAGCTGGTTACCAAAGTTACAGTGCTCAGACCCGTGAAGGTCCCGGGGTAGAATAGGCCTTCAGCAACCCATGCTTGCCATAAAAGGCGACTCAGCTTGTCGTAAGAGGCGACTAATGGGATCGGGTGGTCAGGCTCGCTGACTTGGTTGACACATGTCATCGGTTCCCAATTGTGCAGATAGATGCTCATGTTGTTGATCACAGGATTGTCTGGTCCAGACTCGATTATTTACAGACCGCCACCATATAGCTGAATATTGCTGAGTGCGACGTAAAACTAAACTCACTCACTAACTACAGTGCTCAATTTAATGAACATGATTTAAAGTACACCATGTGCTAAGCTCATGGTGTCAGTCATGGGATTGTCTTGCCCAGACTTGAATGTTTACAGATAGTGGTGTGACATTAATAAAGAAAATTCACGCTATAATGTGTATCACAATATCTTGGAATGATTCAATTCAATGCACATCACAGTATGCAATTCTTAGTCACTTTCTTTTAAGACATATATTTTGATATCAAGTATTGAGTAACAGTGTAAATTTTGACATAACCGTCAATTTCTAGTGACAATGAACAAATTGAAGGTCCACGATCCGAACAAAAGTATCACTGTATTGTCCAATGCAGTATCATGATTATCAATACTATGACATATCGTCATAGCTCTGTTCACAGAACACTGCCGTAGCTAGAATATGTGAGGCATTCAACATCAAACAAACAGTAAACCCGAGAGATGTTGAATATGTCTAAGGATAATGATTGATAATATACATTGTATAAAGAGGAATTGTTAATGATCTAACTATTATAATCTAAAAGGCTGTTGGTGTTATTTAATATTGAGCATATTCTATTGTTTGATTTCAGGGTCACTTTGAATATCCTGACCCCTCCAAATGGACGGATGAGGAACTAGGAATACCGCCAGAATGATGCTGATGTGTGTAGATAGAACATTACTTATGTATGTGTGTGATACAGAGAAAACTGACTATAGACAGGTCATTGTGCATCTGCATAGCCATCTGTGAGGGGACAGACTTTCGGAACTTTGTGGACAATTGTACATTGGATGTTTGGGAAATATTTGTTACAACAAATAAATATACAAGTTCAACAATTCAAGGGATTTTGTTTTATATTTTCTTGCTTCATCAGCAGTGTCACCAATCAACAAGGAAGACACCAGTGTGAAATATTTTCAAATTCTTACTGGCCTGGGGTGCTAGCTAAGATCAAATTTCTCTTTCTTCAGTTTGAATTTGACTGAGATGTTTAAATGAACAAATAACCTTTAAATTTTCACAAGTCAGACTAGAGATATTTCATAATCTCTGGACAATGGGGTAGCCAAGTAGTTAAGGTGTTTGCTCGTCGCACCAAAGACCTGGGTTCGATCTGAACATGGGCATAGTGTAAGGTCCATTTCTGGTGTTACCCTGCTGTGCTGTTGCTGGAATATTGCTAAAAGCAGCATAACACTTATCATGCTCAATTCTCTCACTCTCTTGCCTGACAAAGTGTATTTACTAGGACTGCATCAGATACAATGTATGGCAAATATGTTATGCATCATAAATATTTGGTATCGAATATGAATAATTATTCACGAATACTATATTTAGGTTAAGTGACTGATGCACAATGTGAAACACCCATGTTGACTGTTAATTTGCGATAGTAATTATGGTAATAACTACTGATCTGACCTGACACTCAAATTTGGTATGTAATACACTAATAGTTGTAGTCCACTGTACCATAAACTACTTGCAGCCATTGCAGACATGAACATGAATTGCAGGGATTGGGAAAGAGAACTTTGACAATGGGCCATTTTCAGGATTATTAACCATTTTCTGAATATAGAATATTAATAGTAAACTTCAAAATAAAAATTTAATGGGCTTTTTTTATTCTAATTTGCAAAATGCCCCATGGCCCCTGCCTTTCCCAATTCCTGGACATGCACTACTGCAATGCCAGTGCATATATCATCCTTGCATATCTCACTTTAATAAGGGCTCAAGTATAACTTGCTCTGATAAAAAGTTGAAAATATTTATTCATATTCAGTTCTGGTGACCACGAATAACAAATTGCATTCTTGAATTACGGTTCCATTGACCAAATATTCGAGTGTAGTAACAGCCCTAGTTTTTACCACAGACTAGTGACTGTTTCACTCGGTTGCTCACTATAAGAGCTATTTAGTTGGCCCAAACACAAGGAACTGAAATCAGTCTTGATATTTGAGAAATCATCTGTGGGCACATCATCTGTGAAAGATGATACAAGTTCCCACGCCCGACCACACAATACTTACAGTGAAATTTTACAGCAAGCAGTGGTTGCTGGGGTCCAGTTTAATCAATTAATGAGTGGTGTACAGACTATAGCTGTTCATTTCACCTCTACATAGCATAATGCCAGTGCAGCTCCATCACCCTACACAACCTTTCAGTCTCTGTATTTGCCTATGCAGACGTTTTCCAATACATATTTATAGGAGTGTGGTTATAATTATCAGATTGGTTTATGCCTTAGCGAGGTAAACGTGTTATTTCACTCACATACAGTGTTCGAAATAACGGCCTACCCGCTAGCAAAATGCAATGTGACCTTTGCTCAGGCCTGTCAAAAGTTATTGAAGCTGGCCCGCATGGCTAGTTTTAATTTGGGAGCTGATTATGTTTCCCGAATCCCGACTTGCTGATTTTGGAGACAAGATCGTCCTCAAAAACATCATCAAACAATCTGATGCGGGTTGTCACTATCTAAATCTAAAGCAGTAACGTCTTTGGTCAGTTCTGAAGTCCCGGAGTATAACTCCTGTGATTCACCACTGGTTGAAAGCAAAACCCTGAAGAGCGTTCTTGAAACCCAAAAATCTGAGAAAGTCGGAGAAGAAGTGCAGACAGATTTACATGCATATGAGTCAGAGGGTGTTGAGGCCCGAACAGCTCGATTCTGACTGTGACAGCCGCAATGATAGTCATGTAAGCATCTCACTCTCAGATCTAGACAATTATAATGTGGAGGATTCTTCCAGTGATGACCGAAGCCCTTAAGATAATTTAATATGAAAATAGTTATGCCCCGCAAACGCGTTTTATTGTAAAAATGGACTCTGATCGTGCGTCTCCCGCTGCGAAAGTCATATCCTCCCGCTACGCCTCGGTGACGACGCGAGAAGTGAGAAAAGGGTGCATCGACAAGCCTTTAGTAACGTGCGGTGCATTGAGGTCAAACGATCAGCTGGTGTCAACATGGCAGCAAGTCGAGTCGATGCGTGTTGTTTTGTTTTGATTTAGTGAAAACATTCAGCTAGATAAATGCGTTATAGTGTCGAGGGAAAGACGGGGTTTTATCAGTCCCGAGTAAGGTTGTTCAACCTTACTCGGGACTGATAAAACCCCGTATTTCCCTCGACACGATGTGTTTCAACCTTACGAGGGACTGATAAAACCCCTCTATTTGCCTCGACACGAGGTGATAACTTATAATATGGAGTGTCTTCTCTGCATACTAGTAAGGCAATATCCAGCTCTCCAACAACTCACTAGTTCCTAATTAACATTCACACTTAAGTGTTCACATACTGGGCTGAATGATAACTGAATGAAAACACATGTCGTGATATATGCTGGGTTGAAACATTTACATAAGATTTACATAACATTTAGATCTACATGCCCTCATCTGTTCCAAGTTTCATATCGCTGAAAGAGAGCATAGCTTTTTATCACTGAAAACAAACCAAAAAAATCTTCACAATACATAAGCCTTGTGGTTTATCAAATTTAATATGCTTGCAGAATAATATTATTCAATTATTTATACACGTCTACGAAATCACCGTCTACGAAACAGTCTGGGTTACGAAATCACCCTGTCTACGAACTGGTTCAGTCTACGAAAACAGTCTCCCATATCCAGTCGTTGCGTATATGCTGAGGTTGAATCAATATTTTGTATTCTTAAAAAATAACTTTTGCATGGCACAGTTTGAATTCGTAATGATTAGCATTATCATAAGATAAATCAAAACCACATATTATATTTTTCAGCTTGTTACTTTTTTTAGCTTGAGTATTTATCAGCCGCTTCCTCTATCTCTGTAAGTCCTTGATTCGAGTTACGTCCCTTACCTCATATCACACGGAAGTGGAATAAGTTCAAGACTCCATTTCAAATGAAAATGGCGAATACATCCCATATCCAGTTCGAAGGATGGAGTCCTGACCAAGTAGCTGCCTGGCTCAGAGGTAAAAACATGTTCGACTTGACAATTCTATCTGCAGCTTCAGCTGTCCGAGTGGTGCAAGCACAAGACACAGACATGACTAAAATGTCATCTGTCGCATCGATGCCATTCTCAACTTGCTGGCAGTGACGGTGTCACCATAATAATATCAATACTACCGGTGTCTCGGTGACGAGAATTTAGGATTTGAAATCATACAATTACTAAGGCACCGTACGTATATGTACACACACAGTACAGACACAGAGGTCACTTAGTGCATCCTGGCTGATGTGTCTTTGTATCATGACTCTAACCAGAGATCATATAAAATGGTCTCAGCTGTATCTGCCTCTTTCTCTCAACCACTGGTTGATTAAAGATTAAAAGAACCTTGTGCTTTGCCCACCCTTCCATGTTGATTTGGCCAAAATTTGCGAACATGTCAGGAATATGTTTTCATTTACTAAGAGATTTAATTTGAATTAAACTGTCTCCAGATTGAAAATATATCACCAGTTATATATTCGCATTTGAGCAATAGCATAATTCCATCCAAATTTGCCTGGCAAAGGCATTTGATTAATGATCATGGTAATTCTGGAGAAGTATTTGTATTTTAAACCAACTTCAGGACATCATTTGTTATCAAAGTCATTGGGGTAGATGTACAGACAGCAGGCATATTGCCGTTAAGTGCACTGACTGTAGCAGGAACAACATTCAAACATCATTCTGACATCACATGTAATCCGTGTTTGTTTCTGTGTAAGCACAGAAAATTTTGTTTCGCCAATCCGTCTTTTAGTATCTTCTTTGTTTTGCCTGACTATTAGTCTGTCATAGAGACCCTGAAGCAAATTTATGCAAGAAAGCCCCCGAAAGTCTAGAAAATATGCCAAGTCTAGATTTCCGCAGCCTCTGAAAATTAACTAAGTCTCAGGGAGCCTTTTCACTGAGTTACATTCTTTTTACTATGAGCCTTGTTTCTGTAAAATATGTTCATTATACTCGTTGTTAGTCTACTTGACCATAGCTACTGAGACCCATGAAGGTCTCGGGGTAGAATAGGCCCTCAGCAACCCATGCTTGCCATAAAAGGCGACTATACTTGTTGTAAGAGGCGACTAATGGTATTGGGTGGTCAGGCTCACTGACTTGGTTGACATATGTCATCGGTTCCCAACTGCGCAGATCAGTGGTCATGTTGTTGATCACTGAATTGTCTGGTCCAGATTCGATTAATTACAGACCACTGCCATATATGAATATTGCTGACTGCGGCGTAAAACTAAACTCATTCACACTACTCATGGCTACTGAACAAAGTGCATTGTGCTTGAGAGATCAATGTTATTATAGTATTTGTGTTCTGAAGTGATCAGGTATTTTGTACATCATGTATTCCAGGTCTGGATGAGGCGGTTGGCCAGTATGTCCAGCATTTTCACAACAACGGCATTGACGGCAAGAAGCTGTTGATGATCACCCACTCAGACCTGGAGAAACTCAGTGTCTCAAAATTAGGTCACCAGGAACTGATATTGGAGGCGGTTGACCTTCTGAGGGCAATGGTTAGTATAAATCAGTTTCTATTTGGTTAGTATAAATCAGTTTCTGTTTGTTTAGTATAAATCAGTTTCTATTCTGCTTGTGTAATCTGTGGGCAAAATATGCATTATGTTGGAAAGCACGCATAAAATATCCAAATCATCACCAGCAGCAATACTCACCAAAGTGGATCTCTTTTATCACTAACTGGGGTCTGATCATGTCTTGAGATGAGCCATGAAGATCGGGGTTAGAACTGATCTTCAGTAACCCATGTTGGTTGTAGGAGTCGGCTAACGGGATCGGGTGGTCAGGCTCGCTGACTTGGTTGACATATGTCGTTGGTTCCCAGTTGCACAGATTGATGTTCAGGCTGTTGATCCCATGATTGTCTGTCCCAGACTCGGTTATTTACAGATCGCTCCCATATAGCTGGAATATTGTTAAGTGCTGTGCAAAAACTAAACTCACTCACTTTAGGGATTAATGCTGTTTGCTTGTCCGTTTCATACATCAGTGTACTAAAAGAAAATATATGGTCAGTTGTTAAAGATTTCCCTTTGAAAGTAGTAGACAAATGTACCAAACCAACCGAGTACATTTTCTCTATCATTGTTATGTCTTACATGTCAGTGACTATAGTGACTGACAATATTTACTTCAATGTGTTGGAAATACGATCTGCAGTAACAATCAGTGTTGGTCACCATCATCTGATAGACAGTGAAGACACAAACGACACGGACCTGTTTCCAAGTATTCTGCTTTTGAGCGTTTATGTCAGTAAGGTGGTCTTTGATACATGTATTTTTGATGGAATAAGGGTAAATAACAAATACATGCCCTTGTCTCCTGTCCATAACTATGAATGTAGCAGGGATGGAGTCTCCCATTGATGACATCCTTACCTTGTCAGAGTTAATCTCTTTGGTCATGTGGACAAGGCATCCAGCTTTGGAACAGAATGTTCGTGATTTGACTCCCAGCTCAGGACTCTACCGTGGGGCTTTGCACATTCATGTGAAATTTGAGCAAAGTCTTAGTACCTTCCTATGCAGCTCGGGACGCACATGTCTTCACGATTGAGTCTGTAGCAGGGCACGGAGTTATCCCATAGATGACATCCTTGCCTTGTCAGCTTGCTGACGGGGGTTAACCTCTTTGGTCATGTGGATAAGGCGTCCGATTGAATCAGAAAGTCCTTGGTCTGAATCCCAGCATGGAACACAGAAATGAATTTACTAGTAGAACATTGCTATAAGTACTCAACCCAATCCACTCACAAATCTTCCTGCGTGTGTCCACAGCGTTACGGCCACGACACAGAGAACCTGCAACATCTGGCCCTCCAGCTGGGATGCAAGGCTCGCAGTCTCCACAATATGGTCCAAGCCATCACTGGGGAGAATGACAAGAACCGTGCCAATGTATCGCATCACGACCGCCGCAAACAGCTCACCGTCGAGGTCCTGTCTGCCATGGCTGACCTCCTATCAACGCTCAAATGTCTTGTGTCATGGCTTGACAGGTAGGCTTGTTTTGTGTTTAGTATACTACACCTGTGTTTTCTTATTTGACTCTTTGTACCTGTTTTTGATATGGAATTACTGAGTCCGTCAGCTTGATTTGAAATTGATTTTGATCAGAATAAAAATTCAGAACTGATCAATTCTTCAATGTCAAGGTATGTTTAGTAATCAAAGCTGTATATTTGAATAATTATAATGCATGATTAATATCTCACTTTCAAGTGAAATACAACTTTGTAGGAACTACTTTCAGTTTGCTACTTCCAGGGTACGCATGGTATCTGATTGAGACCACTAGTAGTCTCACTTCCACTTCCTGCAGAAGATGTGGTGGAAAAGTGGGTTAGATTACTGACTTTGTATTGCCAAAGTGTAGGTTCAAATCCTAGATGGGACTCGACCTGATAAAACTACTGTAATGTGTTCTTAGCTGAGAAAGTGTAATCCCAAATATAACTTGCCAATATTACATTTGACCACTTTCTAAATGACTCTTTGTATTCATGAATGTAAATGATGACAGAAGTTTTACACAGATGTCAGGTTTTATTTTGGTTTAGATATTTCTAGTTCCTCTAGTTACGGGGGAGAGTAACTTTCATGCTCCGTATTAGATATAATTTTAGGGATCTTGTACATATTCTGCTAAGTTAATAGTAACCTGTGTAGCCATTTAAACTTATGTGTTTGTACATAGATCTTATTTCTGGAAATCAGTCTGACAGCTCTGGTTTGTTTGAACATTCTACCAGAACAAGATGGACATTAGTAGTCCAGCCTCAGTGAGTGAGTGAGTGAGTGAGTGAGTGAGTGAGTGAGTGAGTGAGTGAGTGAGTGAGTGAGTGAGTGAGTGAGTGAGTGAGTGAGTGAGTGAGTGAGTGAGTGAGTGAGTGAGTGAGTGAGTGAGTGAGTGAGTGAGTGAGTGAGTGAGTATATCGTTTAACATCGCTTTTAGCAGTATTCCAGCAATATCACGATGGGGGACACCTGAAATGGGCTTCATGCATTGTACCCATGTGAGAAATTGAACCCGAGTGAACGCTTTAACCACTATTCTTAGTTGACTAACATCTTTGTCATCTCCTTTGTTCCAAATATACAAAATTGTCCAACCTTCACCCATGAATGTCCAGGGTAGAATAGGCCTTCAGCAATCTATGCTTGCCATAAAAGGCGACTATGCTTGTCGTAAGAGGCGACTAATGGGATCGGGTGGTCTGGCTCGCAGGCTCGGTTCCCAGTTGCACTGGTTGGTGCTCATGCTGTTGGTCACAAGATTGTCTGGTCCAGACTCGATTATTTACAGACTGCTGCTGCGGTGTGCGGCATAAAACATAACTCACTCAGTCACTCACTGTCCAACCTTCCCCCAATGGGAATTCCTGACCCATGCAATGGACTGTCCTGGTCCTCCAATGAAATAGTTTTGTTGAACAAAGATCTTCAGTTTTTCCTTTTGGTCTGAGGATTTGTTCAAATACTTTTTAAGCAGACTCCAAAGTACAAAAAGATATATGACTTCTGTGGTGTATTTGTCTTTTGATGGTTGGGAAAAACCCAACCTAACACAAATGAAGGACTGTTTTCAAAATGAAAGGAAGGCCAAAAGTTGATTTTGATTTCAGAGCCCCGTTTGAAGGCATCCATGACATGTGTTTGTTGAGAAACACTATTGTGAAGTTTGGGATGGAGCTTGTCCATGCTGCACAACGAGACTCCAACCTGACAGAGACTGAGGAGTCTATTATGAGATCGGTGAGTACATCATGGCGGACATCAGATCTCTGACTGGAGCAGAGCAGACTTGATTTATCCCATGGTCGACATAAGATGTGTCAGTATTTTGTGGCAGACTTGATTATGAGAACTGTGCGTACATAGTTATATTGACAGACAGTTTTTGGTTACAACTTCTTTATTTCATGAGTGGGACAATGTCATACAGATTATTGCACTGTTGTCATTCTTGCTTGACAACGGTACAAGAAGCTGTAATGAAATGACGCTCTCACAGATGAAGTTGCAATCCATAAAGTTTGTCTCTGTTGTACTTCACAACATCTAAAATGGTGCTCAAAGAAGTTACGTGTGTACATTATATAGTTTTTTTTCATTTGCCAGTGTCGGATGTTGTTCGAGATCTGTGATGATCTAGTGATGAACTCCAAGGAGCCTCTGGTGGTGCAGCCAGCGTCACTAGAGGTCGCCACCATCAGGAAGAAACAGCCGGAGGAGCTGGTGAGTGATGGGCAGTAGGGGCAACATTCTACAGGGGTGTTTTGCTATAGTTCCAACCGTTGTGTTAGATACAGTTGCAGAATACCGGTGTAGTATTCTGAAATATAGTTGTATGCCTTATAGCATCTGAGGTCACGTGATGTAACTTGTGAACTCCCGTACTGCGTCAGAATAATAAAGCGGGTGATTGGAAATACTCGCATGTCGTGTGTCCCTGTGCAGACATGGATCCCATGAAGATACTACAACCGGATACCTTGTGTCATGTCACCCTAACCCTAACAAAAACCCTAAGTCTTACCTTAACCCTAACCAAACATAAACTTGCTTGCTTTCACAGTTGGCAGAAGGTCTGCGATAGTCTGTAATCTTGCCATAGTGTTATCATTGTTCATTCTTCGTGAAACTGAAAACAAAAATAAAATATATGACAAGACACACTTCAGTTCAGTTTAATTCTTGTAGTTTAGTTTTTTAAGATATATGTTGTGTTGGGGTTCATGTAACATGCAGCTTTCGTATTCTTGCAGGGCTTGCATATTTCATCCTCATATTATGGAATTCATGCCATCAGTGGAATTAAGGAATTGGTAAGTATAGATTTATCATGTTAATGTTACCTTTAAAGTTTTGTTATGTGCATAACTGACAAAATTGTTCAGGACATGATATGGAAACTTGGTAATGGATCTGGTCTGAGTAGTCACTGGAGAAATTAAGTGGTAAAATACATAAGTGAAAGTTGAAATTAATGATAATGATATTTTCTTTCTTTCTTGTAAGTTACCATTGTCATTTGAGTGAGTGAGTGAATGAGTTTTATGCCACACTCAGCAATATTCCAGCTGTTTGACGGTGGTATGTAAATAATCGAGTTTGACCAGATCTGCTCAATTGGGAACCGATGACATGTCAAACAAGTCAGCGAGTCTGGCCACCCAGTCCTGTTAGTCACCTCTTGTGACAAGCATAGTCGCCTTTTATGGCAAGCATGGGCTCCTGAAGGCCTATTCTATCCTGAACCGTCACTGGTCTGTTATTTAGATGTTTAATATTGACTTTTCAGGTTAAGAAAATAACATAAGTCTGCTACTCTAGTAAGATTCAGAAAGCACTGGTGTTATTTCACTTTGGAATACCCCAGATCATTTGCAAATGAATTTGTTGGTGAACTTGTTAAAACCTGAAATCGAATAACCCAGTTTAATACTGTTGGGTGTTGCACTAGGAGCTTGTGATGATTATATACATGTTGGACTTGGTCCAAGTTGCAGTTGGTCAAGAGTGTTCACTAGAGAAGAACTCTTTTTGAGAGGGTTGCTTAATACAGCGAAGCAGTTACTTTGTGAATGTGCTGTTTATTACTTGCCCAAGGAAAATACTACAGTGTAATATTTTTGTGGCAATATTTCACTAGTGTAATACCGCTAGACATACGACATCAGTTATGACATCACAATGCTAATGCCTTTGTCAAAATGGTATCAGAGCTTGCTTGACTTGGGGAAAGCACAGAGTCATCACACTGTAGGCAGTATCCATCAAATCATGCTGGAGAGAAACAGAACATGAAACTTGCTTCCTTGAAATACCATTTTTGTTAAACTTGAGGAAGATTTGGTATCAAACTCACTTGGGAAAGATTTGGCCTCAATTTCGCTCATTTGATACCAAATGATTAACTCGTTTAATAAAACTAGTATTACACAGAAGGTCTTCTAGTATCCCCTATGTAGAAATGTTATGACGTAAGTGTTGTCATTTTATAGAGCCCAGCTGACCTGTGCAGGAAGATTGAAAAGGGCGATGAGGTTATCCAGGTCAACTATCAAACAGTGGTGAGTAGACAGTGACCTCTGTGGAGTCTGGGTTAGAACATGTTCCTAGTTACCTGTGCTGTTTGTAAGAGTTTGCTGTGTACAGTTATTTCCTTTGAGCAGAGTTATTTGCTTTCTGCAGGGCAATGAGGTCATCCAGGTGATGGGATTGATGATCTTGAATCCATTGAGTAATTTTCAGACTTTTGTACTCTCTCACCAAAACACAGGTGTCTCGAAAAGAAAAGAAATTCCACACAGCAGTGTATGGGTACCCAGTAGGATAAGAATATTCTGACTGTTATTCTTCAAGCAGCACATGTGCAACAAGGTTTTATTACCATATATACAAGTGTATAATGGGAGTTTTTCGTGAAGAGGGGTCGCATTATAGACGGGATACAAGATCTTGTGTTTTTTCCGGCTGTTTCACTTTCAGACATGAGAATGACAAATTGTGAAAAACACTGAAAAATCAAGCCGGGGTCAAGGGGGCTGCTCTTTCCAGCCATTCCCAACGAAATTTGTTATTTTTAACTTACCTTACCATAGGTCTTATGCTTCGCTAAACGAGATCAGACAGTCGTTGATTCGCCATCCCCTCGATGGCTACCTCATGTAATCTACGAATGTAGTCACGGAAGTGACGTGATCTCTCCACTCGCGCGAGAGCGCAGAATCCAAAATTCACTTTTACCTTTAGCGTTCGTGCGAACGGACGTGTTGGTTTGCAGTTTTTTGGTTTCTACCGTGTGTAGTTTCAATAAAGTTACTACTCTTTGGTAGGTATGGTTTGTATCCCCTCATTATGTATCAAAGTCAAGTCATACAAGCATTTAATGTGCTTACCTTGCTACCTCGTGTTGTTCTTTTCTCACTCAGGCATGGCTTGTACGTGAGAACGACATGGCGTCCATGGGGGTAGTTCATCTTGTTGGTTGTTTGCCCGTCTTGTTTCTGCCCATACTTGGTCTTTTTCACTTGTGTTTTCGGTATTTATCATACCATTTTCTGCCATGAATTTCAGCGTAGCGAAGGCAGCCATTGTGGTTGTTGTTTTTCGCTGCCCCGCACTTACGGGTGTGTCTATTTTTTACGTAGGGGTGCAACTACTTTCTACATTTTTATGTAGGGGTTTTTTCTCCTAGTATTGTATCAACATGTCGTCAAGTCTTGGTTTCTTGTCTGTTACAGTTTCTGTGTATGACTCGACACTTTTGTACTGTCTGCAAGGGGCAGAAGTCAGCCAAGGACCCACATCCCTGGTGTCCGGATTGTGCGTCTGCTGTTTGCTCCATCGATAATCGGTGCCTACACTGTCAAGCGTTATCTCTCGCCGATTTCAAGACCTTTTTGGCGGTTCGGAGGAAACGTTTTACGCAACGTAAGAGAAGAATGTCGTCGCCAGCGTCTTCCTTGGGATCCTTACCTGACGACCAGGATCTACCACCGCCTTCAGTACCAGTATCAACGCCTAGTGTGGGGCGCTCATCTATTACGCCGGCGCGCTCCTCTCCAGAGCCTACGCGGTCGGACGCCTTTGTAGACTTGTCTCACCCGGATGCCTTATCCCATCCTGAAGTTCAGAGGCTTCTGCGATCTCTCTTGACACCGGGCGCTGCTGTACTCCCTACCTCGTCGTCTACATCTTTACCAACGACATCGCCTAGACTTACGCCAGCGCCGTTGCCTGTACCAGTGCCTCTGCCTGTCCCGGCGCCTTTGTTTACATCAGCACCGATGTTTTCGTCAGCGCTTATTCCGACGCCAGCGCCTATTCCGACGCCGGCGCCTGTACCAACGCCAGCGCCCGTGTTGTTGCCGGACCCTGCTCCTATGACTACTTCTTATCGGATCCCCAGAGTGTCTCATACGCTGACTAAAGAAGAAATGTTACAGCACCAGCTGGATGACGAGCGTGCTCGGCGTTTAAAGGCTGAGCGCTCCCGGCGCAGATCTCGTTCTAGGTCCCTGAGGGGTCGGCGCTCTCGTTCTCCACACCGTAGCAGGCGCCGGCGCTCCCGGTCTGTTTCCCGCTCTCCAAGGCGCTCCTTAGAGGAAGACTCACGTACCAGAAGTAGACGTAGAGTGCGATCTCGGTCAAGATCACCACGGCGTCTCTCTAGATCCCAGCGTTCGCGATCGCCGGAATCACTGCGGACTTCCTGCAAGGAATTTAACACTAAGAACTCTGCTTCCAACTCTAGTCAGCAACGAGAATCAACCTCTGTTTCCTGGGAGGATCACGAGGAACAATTCTTTTGCCCAGATTATGAGGAGGAACCTGGCAATGATGGTAATAGTGATGGCACCTATCTTCCCTTAGCTGCTGTCTTTGAGTGGATTGCCGATAGATTACCGGACTGTCCTTCCCCTTCTTCGGATTCAAGCAAACGTCGATTCACTTGTCTCCTGAGTTACTTATTCCACCACACCCTATGGTGGCGGATGCTGTTGCTTTGTTAGACTCGGACTTTGCGAAGTTATCCTTAAATCCAACCATCAAAGCGTCGAAGTCTAAGAAATCAGATTATAAAGTACACAGTCTGGATTTTGCCGACAACGGGGCGGTGCTAGACGATTCAATTAAGAGGTTGTCAAGCTCAACTCCGTCATCTTACAGAGTTCAGGATTCAAAGCTAGCAGCTATTGATACGGAACTGAAACGTATGCTGAAACCTATCTCGGCGCTTGCGTCAGCCACCTCCGCTGCAGCCTTGGATTTGTCAGAGGATAATGCCTCGAGGGTGGATCATTTAACTACCATTTTGCTTGGCAAGGCAGAGTACTCCATTTACGCGCGGCGCTAGCCATGACTACTACTATGCGCCGATCTGGATTTTTAGATGCTTGTTCTTGGCAAGAGGAATTTAAACGACAACTACTTCGTGCACCATTTACGTCTAAGTTCCTCTTTGATGAAAAGATACCGACGGTGTATAAACAACATGCCGAACTTACTAACACGGAAGTGGCACTGTCAACCTTCGAGGCCTTGGGCTCTGCATTTCGTGGCCGAGCCAGGGGTAATGCCAAGAAAAGATATGTACCCAGGAGAGAGTCTATCCGTTCCTCATTTGGGAGGGGACGAGGTCGTACCAAGGACTCAGATGTCCAGCGCAAGCCTCAAGAACGCGGCAGGGATGCCCCATCTACGTCCGGTAGAGGTAGGGGCAAGCGTCCCTACTCTGGCCGCTGAAGCTATGGACTACCAGTTCATCCGACCCCTGTAGGTGGGAGACTAGGGATCTTCTGGGCCAACTGGACATTCCTGGAAGACCCGTTTGTTTGCAAGATCCTGAGAGCCGGCTACAAGCTACCACTAGTCAGAGCTCCGCCGTTGACTACCACTCCCCTGTCACGAGTATACTCAATAGATCAACAGGTACTTATACTAGAAAACATCAACATTTTATTAACAAAACGTGCTATAGAGATAGTGTCAGAACCCCATCACTCCCCGGGGTTCTATTCACCCATCTTCCTGATACCCAAGAAGGGTTCCACCAAAATGCGGATGATTCACAACATGGCGACTTTCAACAGCCTTTATTTAGCCGAGCCCCCGCATTTCCGAATGACGTCACTGGATCAGATCCGAGCCAAGTTGTCTCCCGGAGCTTGGATGGCCAGCCTAGATTTACAGGATGCTTACCTGCACGTTCATATATTCCCACGTCACAGGAAGTTCCTGCATTTCATATTCAACGGAGTACACTACCAGTGGCGAGTGCTGCTGTTTGGAATTTCTACGGCCCCGTGGCTTTTCACTCGGGTCACACTGCCTGTCACCCGGTTTCTGCACCTCCGGGGGATAGACTTCGATCCTTACATCAACGATTGTTTTCTAAATCACTGCAATCCTCAGTTGCTACGCAAACAACTGGACTTCTCCACACGCCTACTTCAGCAGTTGGGATGGATTATCAATATCGAGAAGTCACAACTGGAACCAACGCAGGAGTTAACTTTCATTGGGGGGTTGTTCCTGACTCGGTTCAATCTGGTCAGGGTCCCTCCCGATCGATGGCAGAAGATTCTCGCCTTTACGGATCGAGCTCTGTCCCTACCTCTCACCCTCAGAGAGTGGCAGTCTCTGTTGGGCTTGTTGACGTTGGCGCAAGACCTCACCCTCAGAGGACGGCTTATGCTGCGCCCACTACAGAGGTTCCTATTACCATTCATTCGGGAGAACGACCTCCAGTCATCATTTCTTCTACCCCCGCACCTGCATCAGTGCCTCAGGTGGTGGACGGTAGAGTGGAACGTCTGCGCCGGTGTTTGTTTGACAAGCTTCAACCACGACCACGAATTGTTTGTAGACGCATCCCTCTTGGGATGGGGCGCAGTAGTATAGGGAATGACAGTTCTAAAACACTTTCAAGAAAAGTCTCTACAAAGCCTTATTTACTAAATAAGGCTTTGGTTGGGACCTTAGTTCTTGCTACTATTACCCCTACTACAAAAAAGTTGGCGTGCCTACTTGCTACTATTACCGTGTGTTGGTAGGAGGTAACACTGTGCCGTACGGTACGATCAATAATTCTTCTCTTACAAACCCCCTACCCGGCCCATCCCTCAAGTAGTATAAGTTAGGTTCGTCGGCTTTCATATCCACTTTATCTATGTTGTAAGTTTTTACTGACCATATAGGATCGGTGGCCCGCTTACGGCTATCACCCTCGTGTTCCCCCGGCTGGTATAGATACCTCACTAGGGCCCTATCTGGTATCTGTTTCTCCTTCCCACGCAATGGAGCGGCCGACTCTGCAACTATTGATTTTAGTTTGATAGCGTCTGCCGGTTTCTTACCGGTGAGACGGGTGACTTCATGGTTGATTGCCGACACCACCTTGGGTAACCTCGTGACCCATTCAGTCGATCGTTTTCCAGGGGTGACCATCTCCCTAGCATACTGATGGCCGAACAAGCGCTCAGCCAAAGTCCTATTAAATCTCTCAACTATGGCTTGGCTGCGATGGGCTCCGGCCGTGCCACGCCTGACCTTTGTATCGTGTTTGGCTAGCAGTTGTGACACGGCACCCATGAACTCCCGTTCGGGGTCAACTTGCAGCTCTGTTGGCCACGTCAGCGGGCTGCGTTTGTATATGCGTTCGAATCCTCTGGCTACCTGGGCCGAATCTTTCGTGGTCAAGGGTTCGGCTTCCTTGTAACGACTGGCTACGTCCACTACGGTTAAGGCATACTTGTACCTCTTGTCGTGGGGTAGGAACAGTAGGTCTGCCTGGTGAACGCTATTAGGTATGTTAATACCGAACCTCCTTCTAGGCACGTAGCGTGATGCCGGCAAATAGATCTGCCACAGGGCTTGTTTTTCAAGCCACGCTTTGGCTTCCTCCGGGGGTACTCGCGCTATTTTAGCTAGCTTATCTACTGCGCTAGCTCCTTTCCAGTACCCACGCAGGCTGTAGTAAATAGCCTCAAATTCTTTCATGTCCATACGCGTATGTGTTTATCCCATCAATAGCTATCCAACGTTTCGTGTCCATAGGCGACAGGGACGTCTTGTTTATAGTCAGTCCGTATATCTTATGTCCATCACTTCTAAGTGTGTTCATTTTATGCCTAAAGGTACGGGTCTTGAACAGGGCTTCCTTGAATCTGGCGTGTTTGATGTGTTGTTTCACCACATACTTCTTAACCCCCTTAGCCTTCCGGATCTCACTATTGTCGGCTTTCAGTATGGAGTACATCTTAGGTCTCAAACCTATGTACTCGGCTATGGGCGTGCCAGCACACTCGTCCTTCATCGTACCTAGGACCTTTTTATTTACCGTACTGTGTATGGTATGGGTCTTAGGGTAGTCGCTGGTGTCGTATAAATCGAGGTGTTTTTTCATGTCCTCGTACACGTCCTCGGTTCGAATTTCTAACAGCAGGGAATCCGTGTCAGTGTACAGCACTTCACACCTGTCGCCGTACTGTTTCTTGAGCTCGTTGTAGTAAAAGTCGTACATCAGGTGTTTGGATAAATCGAGGATGCTCATCCCCACGTAAACAGGCTGGTTGAATTTTATGTGGCTTTTCTTCATGTGTAGGGTAACCAGGTTGTCTGTGAATATCTTACTACGGTTGAATGCCGGACTGACTATCAATCTCCTGAGCTTGTCTTCCTCACTCGACCGAACCAGCTTCACGGTCACGCGTTTCCTCAGGTTCTCCATAGTCTTACCAAACACCGAGTTGTTCATGAGCTTGTAGAGATTTTTCTCAAAATCACTGGTGGCTTTTTTTCGTAGGTCTGTGTTCATTCTGATGTAGGGCTCCATCCATGGGCTCTGGTCGAACATGAGCACCCTGTGTATTTTGGTCAGCCTCATACCCAACGACAGGTACAGCTGTAGGTTGCGATAGTGAACGATGTACTTGGTCTTATTCATTAAGTTAGGAACGAGTTTTTCAACGTCTGTCACACGCCCACCTAACAAGTTATGTTGGTACTCAGACATCCAGTCTGGGTTAACCCTCATACGTTCGGGAGCCAGGGGGTAGCTGTTGTGTGATGTGTGTAATTCCTTGGTATACTCTAAGTCAACCTCGAGGATATACCCTTTGTTCGAATCTGGTGCAACCCCCATAACATCAACGTGGGGTACCCATTCGAATCCCCCTGTAGGTAGATACTGGCTCATGGCCCAGCCGTACAGGTTGTTTGCGTCGAGGTAGAGAATGTGATTGGTTGGCTTGTTAGGATCGTAACCTTTCACGTATTGATTATTTGCTTTCGCGTATCGTTTGGATGCCATGGAAATCCCACCTCGCAAGCCTTTCTCAATGAATAGGTGCATGTCGTAATCTGTGAGCAATTCCAAATTAACTCCGGTCTTTTTAAGCAAGGCGTCCCACGACAGACCTGGGCTGGTGTAATACCATGCGGGGTCGAGTTTATACTGCTTGAAACACGTCCGCCTAAACGTCTCAAACACGTCGGCTAACAGCAGTACATCTGTCCTCAAGTACAGGTCGTGATAATCACCCAGGTTCTTACAACCCAGTTTATTCCATACGTTAGTCGCGTGCGAGTAATCATCTCGTGAGACGGACGCCTCATTCAGCTTGCTATAAAAGCAGTCAATAGGGGGTAGTCTGGTCTCGGTGAACTTGACCCAACTATCCATGTACTCATAGGGGTACACACCCTTCCTCATAAGCAGGGGTCTAGTCTCGGCGTCTGTGTATCGATCGGTGATAGGGAAGGTATTGTTGGCCTTGACCAGACTGTCGAGTGACGACAGGAGGAACTGAAACGAGTCAATGAACCTAAGTCCGTTTAAGCTGAAGGAGATGTATCTCTCCATGTTGTTGGGGATGCACGTTATATTACCATCGATTTTCGCGATGGCCTGCATGATCAAGTGTGAGTCGTACCCTCTCAAGTTGTGAAAGACAACAGGGATGTTTATTGTCTTAGGGTTGATTTTAAGCTTGAGGTTGCACGCGCTGTGAGCGGCGCCTCTATACTTACCAGTTATGTGACAGTGATCTCTCACCGAATCACCGTTAAGTGGTGAGTCACACACGTGACAGTTAGTGCTACTAGCGTGAGCTAGCTTGTCGTCTTGGGTCAGACGCATGGGAGCGATTCTATACAATGCATTCCTAATAATTTTTTCTTCCTCCTGCAAACACTTTAGAAACCTTTCAGCCGCGTCAGGGCCCCTATACACTACCGGAGCTTTCGTTTCCCCGTCACAACGGACGACAATGTATCCAAACCCACAGGCTTTATGCTCTTGTGTTTTGTGGGTGATGGGAGCCTCGCCGGCGGCACCACTGGGGGAATCCCCACCCACAACCAAGGCTTCGAAGTCGGCGTATATGATATAAGGCACAGACATTTGGTTCTTGTGGTTACTGAATTTTAGGATTTTGTTATCTTCCTTAGGCATGTCGACTCGTATAGCCGTCTGCCCCACACCTTGGCAATCCTCCCGGTGGGATTCTAATAAATCAGCTCGACTGAAACCGTGTAGGCATCGTACACAAAAGTGTTTTTCCCCATCGTGTTTCGACTGGTCGTGCAACAACCGGCTAAGATGTTTTATCCACGTGTAGTGATACTTTTCACCTCGTTGGATCATGAATATATTGATAAAGCGACCCACGGGTCCACCCAATCTGTGTACTATTGTTTTGTTACCTTCGTGTCCAAAGACATTTATAGCCAGATTATTCTGTTTTTCTACTTTAGTGATCTGGGATATGGGGGTGGGTTCATCTATATCATCCCAGTTGAGCCCATCATCCTGAGGATAATTAGAAGGCCTGTTCGGATTAGTGTCAGCTGGAAATAAGGCTGACCTGATAGCTAACCTCAGGCAATCGTTTCCTCTATTCTTAACGTTTACTATGGCATGTTTGTTCCTATAGTAGGGGGGCAAGGCTAGGTATGACCTGCCTCTGAACGGCACGTAGTTAGCTATATCTAGATAGATATTATCGATTTTATCTACAGCCCACCCGGACCCCAAGTGTGTGTAGCGTTCTAGGTATTCTCGTATCTGCTGAAAACTGGTATCGATTGATGTGTCAATGGTCTCTGTATGTGTGGCGACCTCTTGTTGACCTCGGAAGTAAGGCTGAACATACTCAGTGGTACTCCCAACCTGCTTATCGAGCGACATTTTCACTGTGATCTGAAACTTGATACTTCCTAGGTTATTTAGTTCCTGGTTGACCTTATCAGCTATCAGAGGCTTGATATCTGTAATGTCTATGTTTCTATCAACGTGCATGCGCCAACCTCTCAAATAGTTACCTACAGCGCGCTCAGTGCGCACGAACTGTAGGTCAATAGCTCTATTCTGTCGTAATAATTCTACAAGCTGTGGTTTTCTCATACGGGAATACCCGCCTAAACCCAAATCGTGTGCCTCGGCTTTCAGTTGTTTTACAGTGGGAGGTTTTGCTACGGGGGCATGTGATAACAATGCGGTTAACCCGGCTCTCCCCAGGTTTGAATAACCTGTGTATCCAAGCTGTTTCGCTTGAGCTTTTAATTGTGTTACCGTAGGAGGGGCTTCTAAACCTAGTAATCTCAACAATGCTGACTTCCGCATTCGAGAATACCCGATCACACCTCTCTGTTTTGCGACCCGCTTCAGCTCGCGCACAGTAGTCATAGTGTCTACACCTAAGAGAACCAATGTCTAATTGGTTCACAGTAACATTTAATTGGAGTCTATCTTGAGCAGTCGCCTACGTTCTTTTATGTAGCCCTTTTTATTCTCGTAGATGAGTTGATGTCTGACTACGTTCGCTCCGTGAGCTTTACATAGACAGTAGTGCCCTTTAACCCCGATACCACACACAGAACACGTGTAGTTAGGACTTCCCATATGGAAACAACAGAACCCCTGATTCCTGCATTTCCTACCACAGGCCTCGGTCTTCCCCATAAGTATGTATTCGCATCGGTATGGAGCGGGTCTCATGTTTACTTATATAGGTATTTTAATTTAATTGCTTTGCAACCAACGCAGTAGCTGCTATACCCAACACTATGAAGCCCAGTTCACGATTCATTTGCCCCTTGGATGGTGTGTAGTACTGAGCGAGTGTGGGTTTATTGAGCGGTTCCAATTGTTTACCAGTTAGTAGGTAGTATTCTTTCATTGCTTCATCGACATCGTTGAATGTTTGAACGGCATGGTTTTCACGCGTGAGTTGGTCGTTAATAAAATCGATCCTCTGGAGGCGTTTTTTATCGTACTCGGCCTGTGCCCTTTGTAATTTCTCAGTAGCGAGATCGTGCCGCTTCCTTTCTTCCTGTATTTCAGCCGCGTGATCATCTCGTAGTTTCGAGAAGAGGAAATTACTCCCGGAAAATGCCAGGGCATTCACTAACACCCCACCGACCATCATAGCTATCGTGGCCATCCTATATTTATTTCATTATATTATCAGGTATTATTCCTTGTTTTACTAGGATGTCTTTTGTTGCCATCGCCATACCAAGGTTCATTATGAGCATACCCATATCCTGCAGGTTGAAATCTAGCTTGATAGTTGGTTGTTTAAGCACCATTTTAGTCAACCGAGCGTACCCTACGGCTAGACTGGCGACCACTGTGGCGTGGTATGCGTCGTTGACGAACGTTTTCCCCTCAGACATTATGTATATGATATAAAAATATTTAAATTATAACATGATATGCGGGTCTACCGTGGGGATGGGGGGCTCACTGTTGGGTGGTGGCTCACTGTGGGAGGGTACCCCCACGTATAACCACGAGATAGCCAAGGCAGCAGTTACACCTACAGCCAACAACAGTCGGGTTGGGTTGGCCACTTTATGTTGGTTACACCACCGTTTTTTACCGGCAGCTACTCTCTTAGGATTCTTCTGTCTGGTTACTGTTTGTGAAGGGGTCTCCACCGTCACCTCGGGACTCACTGTTGGGGGTACCACCACTGGGGTTTCCTCCCTCACTGTTGGGGGTGTGGGGGGTACCCCCACTGGGGTTTCCTGTGCAGCATCCATCTATACTATTATTATTATTCTTTCTCTCAAATTGACAATGCTTTGCCGTGATAATCACCGCCGTCACTGGAGCCAACAACATACCATATTTGTGGTACAGCTCGCAGCTGATAGAGCTCACGGCGTGTTCGATAAAAGGGTCTTTATCTAGGTCCTCCCACAGGTAAAGTCGGCGCTCTGGTGGAATGGGAAGGAAGTATGACACAATACCAGTGTATATCTGGGTCATAGCCGATCCTATTGTCTTTGTCATTTCTGCTCCGAGCCGGGACTCGTATCTAGCGTACAGCTTATCGATTTCTTCGGCTGACATTTTGTGAATTTTATCCGGAGTGTAGTCTCCAAAGTAATGTTTGGCTTTACCACCAACAGCCAACGCCACCAGTTTCTCTCGCTTGTCATCAGTGGGGCCTGCCGGCGGCGTGGGGGAGACCCCCAACTGTTCGAGCAATTCCTCACACTCCATCTTATAATATAACAAGTAAGATTTAGTTTTAACTATATAATACCCGATGCAGACAAAACACAGAGAAATGAAGGTTAAGTTGCACACAACAAACACTTCAAATATCATAGCTATATATGCTTAGCATTTGCTTAGCTTTAGCTTAGCTTTGCTTAGCTTTGCTTAGCTTTACTTAGCTTTGCTTAGCATACTATATATGCTACTGGTTGGTCGGTTTTTAGCACGAGCTTAGCGTGTTTAGTTTCAGCGAGCTGTTTCTTCACCCGTTCCCGTTCTAATTTACTCATCACATCGTTCTCTCTCAAACACTCCTCGAACGAATCCCTGTCCTTGCAGTGAAATAAGGCCACCCATCGCGTCTGCTCCCTGAGGTCTTTCAACACCGAGTTGAACTTCTGCGTTAGCACCCAGACGCTGTGATTTGCATGCCGGCCGGAGAAGGCCAGGTACGATAGCATGTCTCTCTTTTTTGTTATCTCGCGATTAGCGCTGCAGTCGTCCAGTATGAACAGCGTCGGTTCCCCTTTAAATTTCTCGTGAAGAGCTTTCAACCAGTCCTGCAGGCGTGTTCCAGGGTCGATTTTGTGTACGTCCGGGTCCGTCATCACCCAAGGTCGCGCGTACGTTTTATTCATGCTCAGAGTAGGGCACATGATAACGATGTTATCGAACACATCCTTGTAGTAACCCTCCAACATATCCAACACGAAAACGGTCTTCCCACAGCCAGTCTGCCCGCACACTATGGCGCAGTGTGGGTCAGTGGGTAGTTGTGGGTACCCCCGGGTACCCCCACTAGTAGATGGCTTGCACGAATCTCCCATTGTCTATATTAAGTTGCGCGTCCATAATAACGTACAGATATAATTTCAACTTACCAGCGGGTTGAGCCTTCTTAGTAATCTGGATGGTTATCCCTTCGCTGCCGTTATCTATACGGCGCCCGCTACCGTGCAGTTTATCATCATCCGTGGATCGCATGTCCAACCATAGGGCGTACTTGGTGGTCAGGTATTCACCGATCTGCACGGAGCCGAGGTCCAGGTCCTTTGTTATGTAATCCCCCACTGGTAGCTTTTTTATCTCATCCCACTGCTGGTGTGGTCTCATACCATGACTGAACAGCTGGTTGGGCATGCCCTCGATGGTCACTTCCACCTTTTCAATCTCGGGGTTGAAAAACTTCTCGCTGTCCCTCCGGAATGGATCGTAATACTCCACGGGGATGACCAGGATACCTTTCATCGATCGCGCCGGCACGTTCAGGTTGATATTCCACACAGTGTCGCTCTTATCTCGCACGACTGATCTATGCCTCAGTACGCGATCGTACAGGATAGCCATCTTCCCAGAGTACTGGCTTCGAACCTGCCTGGCCAGCTCCGGGCTAGTGACCATGTCGAACTCCAGAGAGATGTTGTCTATGGCATAACTGGCCTCATCACCGTTCGGCGTACGCACTACTTTGCTATAGTCGTTAAACGTGAGCTCGTATTCGAGCCTATCACCCAGCACGGCCTGGTAAAACGGCGCGTGTCCCGTGAGCAACTCGAAGTCGAGCGGCACGCAGAATCGATTCCCGTATGCTCGAGCGATGGCCTTTTCACCGTCCGATAGCTTGTCTTGTTGGTCTTGCGTGAAGACATACCCTATGCGCGCCCGGGTTGATTTGCTGATACCCTGGTACACATCATTGACTCGTTCTCCTTCGCTTTTCCAGAGATCCTTGTAGCAGTGAAACACGTCGCTGTCGTCGATGCTCAGCACCTCGTTACCGCTGATCTTGACGGTCGTTTTCTTGATGATGGCTCGACCCACGTTCCGCACTAGCTCGCGTTTGTCGTTGTCGGAGGTCAACGTGATATTGAACGCCAGTCGAACAGTGCCTGGTACAATGAGGTCATTCTCACCAAGGTTTGGAAATCTAACCAGCAGAGTTTGATTCTGGTCTATCTTGCTGGGATTGTTGGTGATGGTCACCGACTGGCGCACGGCTCTGGCTCCTAATGGCTCTCTCAATCTTCTGAAAGGATCTAATTTTCTGCCGTACATTGTTATATATAAACGAAATATATTTTTAATACTAAATAATGGATGAAGACATACCTATGGATGATATGTGGGATTATACTATGGATGATGCAGAGGCCGAGCAGGAGACCTCATTCAGTACTGACCTTCTACAGCAGGCTGTCGACGATTATTACAACGCAGTTGAAAATAAATCCAAACTCAAGCCGTTGGGAAGGGAATATTCCAAGTTTACCCTCGATAGAAATGGCACGCTGCGTTTTAAGGGGATCGATCTCGTGAATAAACGCACGAGAGAACCGCTTGCTTTATCAACACTGAGCAGTAAACATGGGAGTAAATTTGTCCACAATGAACTAGGCTTCATAGATTACGGTGGCGCGCGACCTAAGCAGTATCCTCCGAAGTTAGTTCAAAGTCTGGAAGGCATCAGGGACGCCACATCGGATCAAAACATGACTTATGATATTGAAAAGGTGTTGGACGACTACAAGAACAAGCCCTTCCCGGGCCTCGAAATTACCTTTCGGGAACTGAAGGGGTTGGACCTGTTAATGCAAACCATTCGTGGTCAGCTCTGGAAAAGCACAGCCAAAATGAGTGAGATAGACGACCACATCGCCTATGAAAAGAAAAAACTCGGTGAAACTGAGGACGAGTCTATGAAAGCCACCATCGAGGAACGAATACGTAATTTGGAAGATGAAAGGCAGACCTGGTTGGAGACAGCGTCCGGCTACAAAGAAAAGCTTCGATCCCAGACCAACCGTGTGCGGGAAACCATCAATCAAGTCCTCTACCGAGACACCACGTTAGCAGACAGGATTCGGATATTGTTCCGGGAGCAAGGGATCACCATCGCCAGCATTCTGACTGCATTGGGTTTCATCATATCAACCCTGGTGGTGTCACTGACAGGGGGGCCTGCCGGCGGCGGGGGAACTCCCACACCTGCCGGCGGCGGTGGTGTTAAAGACTGGATAAAAAAACTCGGGGAACGCCTAGCTAAACTGGCTGGTAAAGCCGCCGAAGCCCTTCCCGGCATCCTGGGTAGCATCGTCTCGTGGTTGTTGGGCGCTCTGGCTAAAACTGCCACGTGGCTCAGTCAAAACCTGTGGGCAGCCATCGTCGCCGTGGCGGGTCTGGTGTACGTAGCGGCTAAGAAATCTTTAACCAAATAAGTCCCAAAGCTACCCCACCAACCACCAGGGCCGTTTTATTATCAACATGCTGCTGATAGGGTGGTACCCCCACATGAATATGGGGGTGTGTGGGGGGGCACATGAACTTTAGACTCCGGGGGTGGCGCCACTATACCCGTTTCACGTGGTGGGATGTGTGGGATATAGGTGGTGTTAATATCGGGGTTGATACCCAACTTTTGATCCTTCGTGGCTAGGACTATTTTGTTGTTATAACCCACCACTTTTTTTACTCTCAGTTGCATATCACTCGGAGCCATGTACAACCCCACGCCGAACACGTAATTGACTTTCGATCTGGCGTATTCTAACACGTTTTGGTAGCGTTCGATGGCCCGCGGGAGATCAACTGGAGAATTGATAGCATCCTCAACGTTGGAAACAAACTGTTTCTGAGCATCGTAAGCAGTTCCCTTACCGAGGATGTTGGAACGCGTCATTGACTGCGCACCCAACAGCGCCCACACGTACGTTCGAATCGAGTCGTTCAACCTGACTACCCCGGCACGAGTGAATCCTTTCGACGTGTCCAGCATGAACATTTTCCACCCGTCTGCGGTTGACTGCTCCACTTTCTGGACTGTGAAAGCAACACCACCTTTAAAGTTCATACGATCATCCCTCCATTCATTACTCGACAAAGCAAAGTCCTGGCGTAGTATATCTCGTTTCAGTAAATCATCACTGACTTCTTTCACTGGTCGCGCGCCATCATAAGGAATACCCAACCCGTGGTTCGGCCCCGGCAAACGCCAATCCGTCTTCGGGTTTATTTCGAATTCATTGCAAATACGTTCGTAGGCCCGTCTATCGTACGGGTTGTTTGTTGCGTCTCACGCTTTGTCCTGTGGGAGGGGGGCGCTGATCTCTTTAAGGATACGTCTGACCTGGTAGTACACGTGGAACTTGAACACAGACTGACTCAGCGGTCCACGCCGAGTGTCGGTCAATGTCACACCACACCCCGTTGTAGCGCACCACACGGCAAAGTTGAATTGATTCTGCCAGAACTGCATAGGGTTGTTGAACCAAGCGTGGACTGCCTTGACGTTAGTCACCGAAAGCTTATACTTATCGAACACATCTAAAAGCTGGGCATTGAAATACAACCCAGGAGCAACCACGATCTTCATGGGGGAGAAATCTACGTCCAGTTTAGGGTAAAACACACCAGGGGAATACATTTTAAAACTATTATATAATGAGCATATATACTCTAACATGTACATAACACTTCCAGGAATAACGAGCGGTGAGGCCGTTCAGCTGACGCACGTGATCGATAACACGTCAGGCCAACTCGAAGTCGCACTCTGCGATATCACCTACCTACCGCAATGGACTAACATCAACGTCAGCAACAATAAGCTGTTCGTCAGTGGAACTCGCAGCCAGATAACTGACGGCTACTACAGCGTGTGCTCTCTAAACGACGAGGTCTTCAAACCCCTGGGAGCCGAACTCAAGATGAACGACCCAAACGGTACAGTGGTGTTAATCAACAACGGAAGAAACCCCTTGAGGCTCGGCCGACCATTAGCGAGGATACTCGGTATGTCTCCTGACGAGAAAAAACCAACAACAACCGTCACAGGCACGAAGTTACCCGACCTAGTACCGTACCGAGAGCTGTACATTCATCTCGGTCAGGTGAGCACAACGTACAACATTCAAGGAGGTCACCCTTCCACTATACTGAGAGCAGTGCCGGTGAAAACTGAGAAATACAACGACGGTAGAACCGAGTCGTTTTCACCACGGCAGTATAAGAGATTAACCCAGGGCAACATACCTGAGCTGACAATATCGGTGTTAGATATAAATCATAATCCTGTAAATATAGGATACCTCAGCTTAACGCTTCATGTAAAATGACCAGTGCACAAGGGCCCGGAGTGAAAAAATGCGTCAATATCGGGATCTCCGACCTCGGAGACACGCGCGGTTTCGACGCTCCCGGAGTAGATGGTAAAACGTACGCCTTGCAACTGAAAAACAACATTTACAAACGCGTTGAAGTCCCCTCCGGTGGAACCCTTAGTGATATAGTAGATGCCACAAGAGCAACAGTCAACACTAAGTACACCCTTGTCAACACCGGTAATAATAACTGGATAATATACCCATCGTTCGGGGGTAAACTGTTCGACTTAGACGATGTTGAGAGCACTACCGTCGTCCAAAACAAACCATATATGCTCGTCTTCACCGAAGATGACAAGTGGGTGTTGTTACCCGATAACGACGACTGGTTTCTCAATATTAGACTCGTCTCTCCCTACGTGTTCACGGATAACAAAGACAACCACCTAAACAAAGTCGTGAACAATGGAACCCTGCTCGTGGCTTACGTCCCAACTCAGAGACGTAGCATAGTCGTCAGCCCACTCGACACTATGGCAGCCCACATGCTAACGAGTAAACCAGCCATAAAAAACGTGAAATTGCAGTTGGTGTCTGAATTCGAAGGCGTGGTCACTATACTAGAGAGTCTACCGGCAAACTCAACACTGATCATCAAAGTCTACCTAGGGGAACCATCGGGGAATGATGTCGAGATCGTGAAGGGGATCAAACTCAGGTGGGTGAAACGACACCAGTATCAAGTTTGCAACGTTTACGTGCGGGTGGGTTCCGACTCCAACACCAGTCTGCAGGGGGTCAACGTGATCGTGGAAAACGAGATATCACTAACCAATATCTTCCTGCCTGCCAACATACACTTCATGGGTATGAAGTTCACCCCTGAACTATTATCAAAAAACCAGTTGGAAATTATATCGTAATAGTATAATAATGACCAGTCATCGTCCCAACACTACGCTTAACGACCTAGGAGATACAGAGGGATTCGATCAGCCTGGTGAGGAAGACGCCTTATATATCCTGCACTTCAAAGACAACGTGTACAGACTGGTGCCGTTATCAGATTTAAAAGAGCCCAAATGGTTGATCAACTTAACACTCGCCTCACCTTATATCACAATAAACACAGATACGGGGTATATCTCTAAGATTAGGAACAACGGTATCTGGGCCGGGGATTTCATTCCGGATAGTGTATTCATAGCAACTACTGATACCGAAAAAAATAGGTTAAAGACTGCAGTAAAAAATAAATTAGCATTTATCAATTATTCTTTTAACATATATCTTGATATATCCTCCCCTTTCACACTCATCATAGAAGTCTTCTTTAGTGATTTAGACAATGAAAACACCTCAAGAGTACACCAAATTTTACCCGGGGTGTCAATACACTGGTTTGACGAACACCAAGGCCAATATTGTCGTATTATTATGCAACAGGATACCCACGGGGGTTCTATAAACCGCTTAATAAACCTCAGTGGGGTTTTTATTACAACAGGAAAGTCTATTAGATTATCACCTATTACCCTGAGTAGTAGTCTAGAACTTATAGACTTCAAATTAATTTATACAATATTAACTGAAACCCAATTAAAATATCTTTCAAAATATATATTATAGATGGGTCTGTACCCAGTCGTAGAGGAAGTATCGAAGACGCTGGAAACCGTAGATGGGTTCCGCTTGAGGCAGTTATGTGATGTGAAACGCCAACTAGAACAAGACCGTGACACGCGGAAAGCACTATGTAAGAAGTACAATAGAGCTTTCAATATCGTGGACGGGGCTGACACTACCCTTATGGCAACCAGCATGGGACTAGGGGCTGCAGGTGTTGGGTTGTTAACCACCATCGTGGCTGCACCTATAGTGCTAGGTTTTGAAATAACAGCTGGGATAGCGGGGGTGTTAGGGTTGGCGCTTAAGTTGGTATCACGCAGACTGCATCGTAAGGCATTGAAACACGACGAGATCAGGGTTCTGGCCGAAGCAAAGCTCAACACAGTGAGTGAGCGTATTTCCACGGCACTCTCTGATAGTAAGATCTCAGAAGAGGAGTTTCGTTCAATCCTCTCTGAACTCACAAAATATAACGGAATGAAACAAGATATTCGGTCCAAATCTCGTAAGTCTGCTATCAGTGAGGACGAGAAAAAAAAGTACATAGAACAGGGGATACAAAAAGCCCAACAAGCCTTTATTATGAACACCAAAGAGATCATAGGCGGTTCACGTTAAACTGTTTCATCGAGGTAAACGTGACATAGGCCGGGTAAGAGAATCGTACCGTACGGCACAGTGTTACCTCCTACCAACACACGGTAATAGTAGCAAGTAGGCACGCCAACTTTTTTGTAGTAGGGGTAATAGTAGCAAGAACTAAGGTCCCAACCAAAGCCTTATTTAGTAAATAAGGCTTTGTAGAGACTTTTCTTGAAAGTGTTTTAGAACTGTCATTGTATATACTACTGGCGCTCACTTGAACGGCCAGACAACCTCAGGGCTGTGGTCAGACGCCGAAAGGGAGTGGCATATCAACAGCCTGGAGATGCAGGCAGTCATCCTAGTGGTCCGCCACTGGCTACCGGTTCTAATAGACTCCAGACTCCTGGTAGCGTCCGACAATTCCACGGTCGTGTGGGTGATTCACAATCAGGGTACAACCAGATCCAAACAACTTCTGGACCAGATGTTCCTATTAGCGGATCTGGTAGACAGCAACGGCATCGTGATCGCGGCCCGTCACATTCCCGGCTGCAAAAACATTCTGGCAGACGCCCTGTCGCGCCCCGGCAAACCATCCCCGACGGAGTGGATGCTTCATCCGGACACATTTCGCCAGATTTGCTGGCAACTCGGGAGACCACTGGTAGATCTTTTTGCCACCAGTTTCAATCACCAGTTACCAACGTACGTATCTCCCGTGCCGGATCCACAGGCGTGGGCAGTCGACGCGATGTCTCTATCATGGGAAGGCCTGGACGCATATGCGTTCCCTCCTCCAGTCCTTCTCTCGGATGTAATCGCCAAGATCAGACTGACCCAGAACCTCCGACTGCTTTTGGTCGCGCCTTGGTGGCCAGCCAGGTCGTGGTTTCCCGATCTTCGACGACTCACCAGCGGAGACCCTTACAAACTTCCAGAGTGGTTGCATCTGCTTCGACATCCACACAGTCGACAGCTGCATCCGGATCCACGGCGATTCCATCTTCACGCATGGGTCATCTGCAGAGGGCATTAAAGGCTAAGGGCTACTCTGAGCACGTGGCGAACGTTATAGCTCGCGCGCATAGAGTTTCTACCCGTTCTTTATATGACGACAAATGGCGCTCTTTTGAGAATTTTTGCGCACGAAGATCTCAAGATCCCATGGCAGCATCTCCTCAGTTTGGGGCACAGTTCCTTCTCTACCTAAGGAACTCTAGACATCTCAAAGGCAGTACCTTAGGCACCTATTTGTCAGCTTTGAATTCTGTCCTTGCTATCAAGTCAGATACACAGATCTCCAAGATACCGGAACTTATTGCGCTTCTCAAAGCTTTCAAGCTGGAAGACCAGAAGGCCAAGTTCCATCCTCCAGCTTGGGATCTTAATGTTGTCCTTCAACATCTCAGAGGGCCGCCGTACGAACCATTAGAGGAAGCCTCCTTTGAACATCTTTCCAAGAAGACGGTTTTCTTACTATCATTGGCAACAGCGGCTAGAGTCAGCGAGATCCATGCTCTTGACGTTACTCAGATCCGATTTGAACAGTCAAGACACGGACGTGTTCATTTGGGTTTGCTTTGGGATTTTGTGGCTAAGAACCAGCTTCCCGGGCAGCCTAACAGGCTATTTTCCATCCCTCCTTTGTCTACGATCCTGGGTCATCATGACTTGGAGGAGGAGCTACTATGTCCAGTCAGGGCTCTCAGATGCTATATTAAAAGGTCAGCCTCTAGGAGACGATCCCGCAAAAGGTTATTCATTCCCTTTGCCGTGTCCTGCAAAGGCGAAGTAAACAGAAATACTATTGCCCTCTGGCTCAGATCGACTATCCTGGCGGCCTATGACGACAAGCACCTGCCTCATCCGGTAGCAAGTAACCCGCACGAGATCAGGGCCTTGGCGTCTACGATGGCCCTCCATCGGAACTGCACAGTACCGCAGATCATGGAGGGCTGTTTCTGGAGGTCATCAACTGTCTTCGCATCCCACTACTTGAGGGACTTGGCAGTTGAAGACGTGGAGGGGTTACAGTCATTTGGTCCATTGGTGGTTGCTCAGCAACTTACCCGACCATCCGCCCATTAGGTAACTACACTTCTACTTACCATTGGTCTTAAGATTAACCTCACCCCCAGGGTGCGTCGGTTTTTCTTTGGAGTTCTATTGGGGTGCTCTTTGTCCTGTTCCAGGTATTCTCCTGAGACCGTTGACATTGGCTTTCCCGAGTTCTCCTGATGCATGTGCACTGTTTGCTGAGGGATGGTCCTCCGGAGTCCACACCACCATCCATCTGTCGAAGCCATATGCATAAGACCTATGGTAAGGTAAGTTAAAAATTTATTAAAATCTAAATATTTTAGATATTTAAATACTTACCTTACCATAGGGCGGTGACTCCCTCCCAACGCTGGATGCTCCTCCCCACTTTGGACTCTTCGGACCTTTCGGTTGACGGTAAAAGTGAATTTTGGATTCTGCGCTCTCGCGCAAGTGGAGAGATCACGTCACTTCCGTGACTACATTCGTAGATTACATGAGGTAGCCATCGAGGGGATGGCGAATCAACGACTGTCTGATCTCGTTTAGCGAAGCTAGAGGTAATATGCATAAGACCTATGGTAAGGTAAGTATTTAAATATCTAAAATATTTAGATTTTAATAACTTTACAGACGAGTCAAGGTCTTTTAGACGATCGTCATTTTCCCCTCACTTGATAATGTTAGCCATTTTCCCTGGAAATCCTGTTTACCACGGATGCAACGATACAGCAATTCACTCCTTATACATTATCACTAGAATAGGTTACTGATTGTGCCGTATAGTAAGAACTGGGGTTCATATACTTGACACATTGTGTAGGTTTCGCTGGTTCGCTCTCCATGTTAGAAATATAAACGCCGCAGACAGTAAGCAAACACTTCCATGTTTCACAAGTGAGATCATCTCATATTTTTTTTTATCTATTTAGTGTATTACTTTCATATTTTTATATATTTAACTTTAATTGTCACTGCAATCACTTTGTTCCTTCAGAAAAATATATTGTTACATGCCTATACTGAAATACATGGCAAAATAGACAGACATAACCAGTAACGAAAACACATTTTGTTTGCTGGAGATGGTCCCTACAGCACACGTGACCTAGCAACAACGCAGGACAAACAAGCATTTATTGGATGTGTACTGGTAGTGTGCTTCATTCTTGGTCATTCTAGAGTAATATGCTCCACAAAGCATCGTATAAAAACACCAACGCATGACAAAACCCTTCTTTATTGGCGCTGGTGATGTGCTTTTTCCATGGTTGCATTTATGCACAGGGTATATGATTTATCCTTGATTTTCAAGTGGTGTAGAGGGGGGGTCGCATTATACACGGATATACACGGTACTCCCAAGGCAGATGAAAATACAATATCATGCTCTCTATACCATTGACTGAAGTAGGGTGTGGATTTGATGTAAACATTGTCATTATTGCTTTGAAAAAAAGTTCCTTTCATATGATGTTGTAGCTTGGCTGGCAACTGAAGAAGTTGGTGGAGACTTTGAAGGAGAAACCGAAGGAGGTTGTGCTGTTACTGAAGAAGAGGCCTCGTCACATCAGTCCGTTCGGGAATCTACCCAACCGGAAGAACAAACAACATGCTCAGGCAGCAACATTGCCAAAGATACTGAAGAAAAGGCGGTCACGTGAAGGTGATGCCAAACAGACTCGGCCATCGCTACAAGAGTTCACATCTTCAGCACCGTCAGGGGATATCTACGTCACGAAGTGAGTACATGTATTTGATTTTTTGTTTTTGGCAAACTGATGGATGCAATTTTGAGTCACTGAGTGGCATCCAATGTTCTTTCAGTAATTTTACCCTTGAAGGCCTGGTCTTCCGCAGCCAATATGTGTCATATTAGGTGACTCATAGGATCTGCTGGTCACACTCACTGGCTGACACATGTCATCGTGTCCTAACTGCATAGAACGATGCTCATGATGTTGATCGCTGAATTGTCTGATTCAGACATTGAACAACAGCAAACAGAATCCATGTGCCCAAAGAGGTCTTAGCTCTAAATAGTCGTGAATTTTCCAACTTCAGTAGATGTAGTGCTAAGATACCTTTGTGCATGTGAGCCCATGTCTGCTTGTGTGCCATGTTTTGCTTGCAGGATGTTCTTACATACATGTGTTACTTATTTGTCACTTGTATAACAAGTTTGATGTTGTAGCCTCAATTAGAATCAGGAACTGTTTTCTTATGTAAATATCAATCATAAAAATACCAACATCCCTAACTTACTTTGCCCAGTATATATGTGGATACTTGCTACTGATTAGGTAAGTGTGAATGTTAGTAACTGGTTCTTAGAATATTTATATAATATGAAGATTCTTTGGAAAAGCTAATTTGGGGCCAAAAATACTAGTTTCTACATCAGATTTGGGCCAAAATGCTAACTGAGCTGAATTAGACTAATTTAGAGTGGACATCTTTGCTGTGAGGGAAAACCAAGTTCTATGGATAGTCATTTTCTTTATTGCAGTGGGTGCGACATTTTGGTGCAGGTACTAACACTGTTATCGAGCAAGTGATAACGGTGCTTGATAACGATGTCAGTACCTACACTGAAACATCGCACCCTTTGCAGTAATATAGTTGACAATCAATAGAACTTGGTTTTCTTTCATCTATACAACTTCTAAAATGCCTTTCAAAGATGTTATCTTTGCTGTGGTCATGAGGATAGTCTCCCTGCCAGTGTCAGAGCAGAAGATGTTTGGATGTTATGGTTTGGTATCCTCATCACTATTACCAGTGTTGTAACATGCACCCTCATTATTGCCAGAATTTAGTATGGTGGGATAGCATAGTTGTTAAAGCATTTGATTGTCACGCTGAAGACCTGAGTTACAATTCCTCACATGGTCAATTGTGTGAAGCCCATTTGTGGTGTCTCTGCAACAATATTTGCTTCAATATATGCGATGCAAAACCATATTCAGTCACTCACTATAACCAGTAATTAACGCTATACCATCAAAGACAGTGTAACCACACCCCTTCACTATAACCAGTGTGAAAACATGAGTAAGACCATATACATTAACACAAGCTGAACACCCCACTGACTCAAATTAAAGCTTGTGAATAAAAAGGATGTGCATTGTACAGGATGAGTACAAACTGGTGACAGTGTACAGCTTGACATTTATGACTTCACAACCCACCAAACTCGCAATAAACATTACAGGAAGTTTTAACATAAGTGGGGACAATTTAGGCCATCTTGGGCCTTAGGCCATGCACAGTAAGATGAGTTACCATGCCTCTCTCAGTAGTATAGGCAGGTGATTGTACAGGGTTCCCCATTGCCAACCATGTGGAACTTCCTAGTTCAATGTGGTTGTCTTACCACTCCGTCTGTCCATTTGAATTCTGTCTGTCTGTCATCTGCCTGACTGTGTCATCTGGCTGTCTTTCTGCTTGATTGTCATCTGTCTGTCTGTCTGTCTGTCATAGCCCTCGTCATTTTTTCAGCCACATCATTCCAGTCTGTAAAGAATCAAGCTTGACTGAGACAAATTACAATAGAAAATGTTAATCAACAGGAAGTAGTGTGTTTAAATCACAACACAACATCTGCAACATTCTCTTCCCGCAGAGGTTACTTATCATATCTTATAACCAAACCTCTGTTCTGTTACGGCCATATTTGCCAATTCTAATAAAATCCCCTAGTGACAAAAAATTGCAACTCCTATTATCTCCCTTCTTTCTATCCAATCAGAACAGGTTACACCAACTCAAATCCAGTGTGACTATTGCAAGCAAAGATAGGGACACATATATCCCTCATCTGCTGGGGACATGTGTTGATGTGACACACAAGAATCAATTGGCTAGCTTGTCCATATTCAACGAGGGTTATGGAGACGCCATTGATCTAACCATTACATGACTGAGTTCTGTCTAGATGAAACATCGAGCTGAGGAAGAGGTTCCAGGTTTCACAAAGCATACGGAAATTACCACGGCCTTACGAATGATCACTTTTGAAACAATGTCATTTATGGCACAACTAAATCTGATTACAACCAATCATGAATCCTGGATACTTGCACCGTAAAAGGGTCGTATCGGAACAGAGGTTTGTAGAAAGATATGACAAGTAACCTCTGTGGAAAGAGAATGCATCTACCACAGATTTTTTTAAACTATTGAAGCATGTGATATAGTTGACACGACATGTGATATACCTGACATTAAAAAGGCTGGAGTTGTTTGATTTTCTGGATGACTGGATAGCTTAGGTCCAGACAACTCACAGTTTTGTCAGTCTGTTTTCTTGTTTAGTCCTTCGATTTTTTAAAGGTAGTTTGTCATACAGACCCAGAAACAAATTTATCCAAGAAATCCCATTCTCATCTAGACTATGTGGCAAAGCTAGATTCCCACGAACTGAAAAAAATATGTCTGTGGGCTTCTTTTCATCATGTTTAATGATTATAATTTGAGAATTATTTTTTCTGTGAAATATGTCCATTTCAGGAACAGATGTTAGTCTAATCTAAAGGCTACAGATTTTGTATTTGTGCCTCAAAATATTAGTCAGTGGATTGAAAATGTACAATTCCATTTCAGATATGTACTACTTTGATACCCTGAAAATGCTATGTCAGTAGAAAAAAATATATATGAAGGAGTTTGTTTACGAAAATTTTGACAGATGAAACAATTTAGGGAACACTGATATTCTGGAATACTTTTCTTGGTATACATTTTAAAGTTGGAAAATGATCATTTTTACATGGAATGACTTCAGAAATTGTGAGTCTAAGGTTACTGGAAACACATTACGACCAGAACAAAGCATGTGACTTAAGTCTGAAAAGGATAATCTCACATTTTCATGGAAATTTTGATTTACGATCTACCCAACACACCTGCCAGAAAAATTGAAAATGTGCACTCTCTCACTAGTCCTCCAAATGCATGTGCTTCAAGGGCTTTGTGTGCAAAATTTGGCTTTAAAAAGTGAGGACTGCTAAAGGGACCAGACAATCAGGAACCGTCTGAGGGAAAGAAATCTCCGACCCTGACGTCAAGCCGTGAGACCACGCCTCCTTCCACATCACAGAGTTGGGCACAGCACCACCTGCAGTGGACAAGACAGCAATGATCAGTTGTCCTGTTTTCCAGTGAATCAAGGTTCTCATTGCAACGCAACGACGGGCGAGTTCTTGTCTATAGACGATCTGGCGAACGTTTGGTGACGTCAACATCTCTACGTCATCAATAGTAATCTAAATGCAGTTTGTTACAGGGATGAGATTTTGAGACCACTTGTGATTCCTTGTCAGATTGCAATACAGTTTACCAGGATGATAATGCAAGACCTCACCGTGCAAGTATAGTCAAAGACTTTCTTTGACATAACATCACTCGAATGGAATAGCCTGCATATTCTCCTGATATTGTGCTGATTGAACATGCATGGGATCTGTTGGTCAGACGTGTTAGAGAAAACCACCCTCCTCCCCAAGGTCTGCATCAGCTCTCTCAGTGACTGACTCTGGAGTGGTAGGCTATCCCACAGAACATGTTGCAGACACTAGTAACCTCCATGAGACGTCATTGTGCTGCATGTGTAGCTGAAAGAGGCAGTCACACTCATTACTGACTGTTCCATCTGATCCTTGATTGTCAATTTTGACCCCAGTGACTTTGATGACATCACCCCATGATCATGTTATGAAATATCGAGAACTGATGATGAATTTTGATTTCATTACACTCACAAAATAATGAATTTTCCACATCTGTCTTTGTCATTTGTTCCTGTCAGTTTTTATTTGTAAATAATTCAGTGTTCCCTAACTTCTTTTGAGTATTAGATATCTAATTTAACAGCAGGAGAAATTGAGTGTTTAGATTTTTGTTTTTCCTACTTGTTGGATAAAAACACCTGTCTTTTTGTTTGCTGAATTTTTCATATCTGTAGTTAGAATTGTAACCCAATTCTCAAAACATCTTCTAGGGCATTGGGGTAACCTTGTGGCTAAAGAATTTGCTTGGTATGTAGACCTGGGTTTGATTCCCCACATGGGTACAACGTGAAGCCCATTTCTGGTGTACCCTGTTGTGATATTACTGTAGTGTTGCTGAAAGTGGGTGAAACCAAACTCACTCACTCACTCACTCACTCACTCACTCACTCACTCACTCACTCACTCACTCACTCACTCACTCACTCACTCACTCACTCACTCACTCACTCACTCACTCACTCACTCACTCACTCACTCTAAAATGCCTGTGTGTAATTCACCAACAGTGAATTCGTCAGTGCAGGTCCTAACATCATCCAGTGCAAGTCAGACAGATACCCATGATAAGAGATACATGTAACACAGTGTAACATGTACTATTTGACTTTATAAATATGGAGATGGCGGCTGACCCAGGTCAAGTGTTCCACAAGTAAGATATTAAAATTCCTGTTATTTGAAATTATCAAGCTTTCATAAATTTAGATAAAAAGGGCAAAAGTTATTCAAAGTATGTAAGCGTTGAGAGGCAAGATTACATTATGCTGACACCATTCATGTTATACAAACCTCATTGTTTAAGGTCTGTTATCTTCCATTGGGAAGTATTGTGTTGATTACTGAAGTAAGGTATTTTGTGGATCTATGTGATTCAATTTATCATTCAAAGAAACAAAGGATATTATGCATTAGTTCTAAATATATCATTTCTCAATACTTACTTATGGTCAGTGATTAATTTATCATGAATATTTTTTTTCAAATTAATAAAATTCGGTATTAGTTGTCAACACAACCAGTGACTAACTCTATAAAATCCCTGTGAGTGTCAGCAATCTACTTACATCTGTCAGTGTATATATAGAAAGTTCAAACCAGGAAGTTATTTTGTAGCCCAGGTAGGGTTAACGCTGAAGCTTTCAACAGGCTTTGTATGTCACTGACTGAAAGTCGTACATCTCTTTTAGTCTCTGTTGAGACTTGAACCAGTAATGTGTGTTTAGGATCTGTATGTTTGGATTACATGTTGGTGTGCTCAATGTCATAAAGCACAGGTAAGGTGTTAGATCCTCTCATATCAGGCTGTCAGCAGTGACTGACGACTGACATGGTTGTTCATTTCAAAAGTACATGCCAGATAATCTACTCACCTGGGCCCTTATTCTCGAAACATTTGTAGCCCAATGAATTCTTAACTTTCATCGTAGGCAATTTGATAAGAAAGGGTTTTAGAAGTTTGTAGGGCTACCAACGTTTCAAGAACAGCTAGCCAGACCATCTTTGGGAAGTTAAGCAATTTATTTTGGTTTAACATATGGACAGTGTCCACTGAAGTATACGATGGATGAAAATGACTAGTCAGCTTGGTCATATCTAATGCAGAATGAGATTAAGATTTTTTAAAATATATCTTACAATACCTTCTTTATATGAGTCAGATGTTTCAGTCTTTGTGCCCATTTCTTTTTAAAAATTCTTATTCTGTTTAGGAATATTCCCTACAAAATACATGCTAGATGCATCTCGAGGCATCGTCCGTTTGTAATCATGGGAATCTCCAGATGGAATGGCGACTATGTTTGCCGTAAGAGGCAACTAATGGGGTCGGGTGGTCGGGCTTGCTGACTTGGTTGACACATGTCATCGGTTCATAGTTGCGGCTCATGCTTTTGATCACAGGATTATCTGGTCCTGATTTGATTATTTACAGACTGCTGCCATATAGCTGGAATATTGCTGAGTGCAGCATAAAAACTAAACTCACTCACCAGGTGGAATGTCATGTTTATAAAAAATACATGTTGAAAAGATATAATTTGTTGTTGCCTTAATATTGAGGGGGTAAAGGTTGGCTGGAATTAGAGCTTGGTGTAGTGCTCAGAGATAAATAAGTCAACAGTGGTTGGATTACCTGATGCTAGGAGATGCTTGTGTTGAAATATCAGTGTCATAGTGTCAGTGAAATATTATACCAGGCTTATGCTTGATGTGAGGGGTGTAGAATGGGATTATCTAATCATGTTTGAAGTATGTCACTATATCTGAATTGTGTTGTCAATCATGTAGTTCACTGACTCAGTTCTCTATATAGGTACAGTGTGGGAAGCCCATTTCTGGTCCATTGCAATAATATTGCTGGAATATTGCTAATAACAGTGTTTCCTTGCTCCCTCTCTCACTCACTCACTCACTCACTCACTCACTCACTCACTCACTCACTCACTCACTCTCACTCACTCACTCACTCACTCACTCACTCACTCACTCACTCACTCACTCACTCACCTGCCAAACAGTCCTGGTTCATGAGAATCACATCCATGAAAGATAATAGGTTCCCTGAAAGATTATTTTTAACAGAATTAAAACAAATGCAATAAAGTGACCCTACCTCACATTTATGTAATAGTATTGATTGTAGTTATGTTGGCAAAGCAGAAGAGAAAAATCTTCATGAGGGTTTTTCAAGCACTGTGAACTAATCTCACAAACATGCTTGCAGTCAGCTGTCATCTATACCAAACTGCCTTTGTGTCCAAACCACATGTTCTAGATTTTATGTATGAGAAACTACTATTGTGATGAAAAGGGAGTAGTCCCTTTGATTCGTTATAACAGTACTCTACTGTTATACACAAATGATTATGGTGTTGGTTTAACAGATGACAAAGTGTGTTATCAGCTGTGCTCCCATCCATATGATGTGTGTAGTACACACAGAGCGAGGTTAATAGTCCAGACATGACTGACACGACTGGCTGGAGCTTACCATCACAAAGTCCATGTGATTTATGTGTTCAACGTGAATGCGTATGTGCACTGTTACCAACTGTCATCCGTGAGATGTTATTATATAAGTAGTGCTTTTTGTTTGTTTTCCAGTTTTGTTTATTAAATATAGACATGTTTGAACCATGTGACATGTAACAGGTGATTGCTTTGTATTCCTGTATAAATGGGCAAGAACATGACATTTTTCTAAGAAACACCTTTTGTAATATTTGTAGGCTTCAACGCAAATATATGTAATATCGATCCACAGGCTTAAAATATTGGTTGATTTTGAAAAAAGTGCATCCGAAAAGCTCTTATGTCTTTGCCAGGTCAATGTTACGTACCTTTTCAGTACTTTTTTGGGGCTAATATAATATCTTTTGATAATTCATTACAACAACAAACTTAACAAAGTCATTTGAATGGCATTTTTGAGAACCAATCTAATCTGAGATGCCAAACTTGTTTTGTCACATCATTCATGGTCATGAATTTGATTGATATAAACAATATATATTTCCAGAAGGGTGTAGGATTGGTGCAAAGCTCACCTAACAAAGACTTTTAAAAGTTTAAATTAAATTATACATTAAGTTAAATCTAATTACTGTTGATTCTAAGATGCAGATATCAGAGTCGCTCATAAAAATACACATTCATATACAGTACATAAACATATATATGCGTAAATCAGCTTCTGGACAGATATTTTGTTTATCCAGCATAGGACACATACATACAAATATGAAACTGGTGTAATTGTTTTAAAAACTTACTGAATGTGTCAAGAGGTGTTATATGGGTAGATTGGGTATTGTAACATCTCCATGTTCTAGACCACTTTTTACCAGTTACCTGCAAGGTTTTAGAAACTTACTGAATGTGTCAAGAGGTGGTAGATTGGGTATTGTAACACCTCCATGCTCTAGACCACTTTTTACCTTACCTGCAAGGTTTTAGAATCTTATTGAATGTGTCAAGAGGTGGTAGACTGGGTACTGTAACACCTCCATGCTCTAGACCACTTTTTACCTTACCTGCAAGGTTTTAGAAACTTATTGAATGTGTCAAGAGGTGGTAGACTGGGTACTGTAATACCTCCATGCTCTAGACCACTTTTTACCTTACCTGCAAGGTTTTAGAAACTTATTGAATGTGTCAAGAGGTGGTAGATTGGGTACTGTAACACCTCCATGCTCTAGACCACCCTTTTACCATTAACTGCTATGGTTAATAAACTTACTGAATGTGTTAGAATGGCAGTAAAGATATTTCATTTGCAGTGAAGAGATGTTTTCCTGTAGATTTGCCCTCGCTGAATTAAAGATATTACTATATTCACATTGAACTGTTTAAGAGATATAAAGAATAACTTTCTACAAATATTTGACGGGAAAAATGAAATATGAACTTGTATATCCTAGACTAGAGAAAAAAGGGAGACTATGTTTTTCACCGATGCTCATGTGATAATCTACCAGACTGACGTTGCCACTATCGATGTTGGAATGTCTGCACCAGGAAGTGAGTGATCCTGTGCGCATTACAGTAGAGTAATTTTGACAGATAACACTTCTTACATAAATATCCTCTTGTCAGGTGCTCAGACAGACCTACAGGTCAGCTACGTATATATTTCTCTTAAATGTAGATAAAGACATGTTTACGCAGGAATTTAGACCTTAGACTGCAGTGAATTTAGACCTTAGACTGCAGTGAATTTAGACCTTAGACTGCAGTGAATTTAATGATTTATGTACATATGTTTGTTGACTTTTTTAAGCTATGTGCAGAAAACATCAATGTTGGTACTTTAGGCATATTTGACAAGAATATGTATACTGTTTAATGATGTAAAAGGACTCCTGACTTTTGTTTGTCTGTTTCTCAACTTCGTTTGAATAGTATATCAGTATATAGCATATTCATCTGGTTAAGGACGGAATTCAAAGCATGATTTTCCTTGTCAATTCTTTGTATCTAGGGGTTTAATATAATCATATAAAGGTGGGATGTGATGAATATTTAATAATTAATACTAGTGGCTATAGTTATGCCAGGTTTGAAAAATGTTGGGTTTTTTTATTTTCTGTAAGGATTCTTTAGATGTTACATATAAATATATTAATCTGAGTCTGGTGTTGGAAAGTCAAATGGGTAGGTCCAAAGTCTAATAACTATTTTGTTGTTTTGTGTTTCTATTAGTGATGCAGTCATAAATATTCCAACTATATATAGTCGGTAACTAAACAAGTTGGATCTCTTCAATCCAGTGATTGACTGCATGAGCATCAATCTACACAAATGGTAATTGATGACGTTTCAACCAAGTCAGTAAACTTGACCACCCGATACCATTAGTCGCCTGTTCCGACAAGCATGGATCACAGATGACTAAGCCAGAACGTCAGGGGCCTAATGCTTAATGAAAATGGTCATAGTTGAGGCATTTTAGAAAAGGTAAATATCATTGTTTATTACTCACCTGTTGAAGATACTTCAGTATAATATTTTACGGCAATATTACACTCATGTAATACTACTTGATTTTTTACATCAGAATGATTCCAAGTTATGAAGTCACAATGCTAATGCTGCTGTCGCAAATTTACTAGACCTTGGTTGACTTGCAGAAAACTGAGAGGCCTCAGACTCAATTTATGTTGGCAAGTAATAAACAGAATACAAAACTCGCTTCTGTGAAATGCCATTTTTATTCAACTTGTTAAAGATTTTGTATCAAACTCGCTTCACTCACTCACCAAATCATTAACTCGTTTAATCAAAATGGTATTACACAGAAGGTCGTTAAGTATCCTCTATGAACAACATGACTTGATGATGATGCTGTTGAGGTATTTTGACCCAGGGTTCTATTTACTAACGTTTTGTTTGATAGTTTTGGCAAAGTTCGGGGACTGTCAATAATCATCAATCTATTGTCATACTGAAGTAGTTGGATAGGCAAGTGTATAAAGTGTACGTTTTTAGTGCTGAAGTTACAGCTTGGATGTGCCACATGAGTACGAAGTGTAAAGCCCTTTGAATACTTACATTACAAGGCTTGATTGGGGTAGTTGTTGGAGAGGTCAGAGGTCGTCAGTCACATTACTCATTCTTTGTGTGCTGAAAGTGTATACATGTAGTCATGTATTTTCTGAATTGCGAGTATGCTCTTCATAAAAGGCTGTGGTTCTCTGAAGGTGTATGGACTTTTGTGGAGCTGCCAGAATGAAAGGAAGCAACACATATACCCTGGTGTAAACAGGAACTGAATGCATGGTATATGCAGGGGGACTGACTTCTTGGTGCTGTGTCTTGTTGGCCAATAATAACTTCAGATGTCAGTCACCTGAATGCACTGTTGTAGAGGTGGACTGACCAATCGACTGGCAGACGGATGGACGGACAGGTGGACAGAATGAATGAATGAATGGATGGATGGATGGATGACTGACTGACTGACTGACTGACTGACTGACTGACTGACTGACTGACTGACTGACTGACTGACTGACTGACTGACTGACTGACTGACTGACTGACTGACTGACTGACTGAGTGTCTTTATTTCCTTCAGAGTTGAATCCAAAGATCATACAAAGTCAAATACAATTTACAGCGCATCACTTGCATTGTTTCAGTGCTCTATAAGAAATAATTTACAGAGTACGGTGAGAAGTAGAGAGATACGGTTTAGTAGATTACAAAGCCACCTTGAACTTCTGTAAAAAAAAAATAGGTCAAAGTCAAAAGGTGTTGAATTTACCATGCATTGTTATGTCAGTGCTCTTAGTATTGTATGCTGGATGGGTGGATAGGGGTTGGATGGATGGATGGATGGATGAGTGGAAAAATGATGGAATGAGAGAGTGAGTGAGTGAGTAGAGTGATATGAGATGTTTGCCTCAGTAAAATCCATGAGTTAAAAGCTAGGATTTGACACAACAAGCCCAAGTTTCTTGCTTGCCAGAGTGTCGTATCTCTACACAGCAGGCTGCACCATCTTTGATGACTGGGCCACCATTGTAACTAGTCAGATTACCTGGGCATGGGGCGGCGATGGGTACTTGGTTACTCCAATTCGGGTCAGGTACAGCTAGAATCGAGTACCCGGAAAGGGAGACAACTCTGTAATGACAAGAACAGATAATGATTTGTCTTTAGCAGTATTGATGTAATGCACATTTGTATCACTGGTATTGTTTGATTAATTACTGTATTTTATCTGTGTAAGAGTAGTGAGCAGTCTTCTTATAGTAACAACAGGAACAAACTGTTCCGTGTTTTAACAGAATGGTGTTACTCTCTATATTAGACAGATATGAAAAATTAAGTAGCCTGAGATCAGTTTCAGTATCTTGTTGCCACCCTTTCAGGTTTTTATAATAATCTCTGTCAAATCATGATTCAATATTCAGAAAGTTGGCCAAAACACTGCATTTCTTACATTTTTGGCTGCACGATTTGATTCGGGTAACTACATGTGAGTACTTAATTCCATTTTTTTCTCCCCGTCCCAGCCCGTCCTGGGCATTTAATATGGCTAATATTGCAATGAAAGTTGTGGCTTATATGTTGTGAAAGAAGACAGTTAAACCCCTCAGCATTTAAGCTTCTCTGTTGTTGGAATTAAGCTTTGAAATTCATTATTGCTGAAATTCTTTATTTGTTTGTTGATTTGGATTATGCAGGATCGGAGTAATTTTCTGGTGCTATTTTCCTGATGGTATTCAACTTCATTGTACCAGCCTGTGTTTGTAGGGTTGGATTTGTGGGATCGTAATTATTTTCTAGTGCTATTTTCCTGATTGCATTGTTTCATTGTATCAACAAGTGTTAGTTTGTGGGGATGGATTAAGTGGAATGAAAGTAACTTTCTGGTACCATTTTCCTGATGGGATTTGTTCATTTTATCAACAAGTATCAAATCAAACTGACAACTTTGTTTGTTACGTTCACTGATAAGATTAGAGTGTAAATTGCATTCTTTCGTTATGTGGGATTTTGTTTGCAAATGAATTGTATGTGAAGTATCAGCAATATCAGGAAGGATATATGCATCCTGATGTAATGTCACTGAATATCACTTCCTTTTTCGTGTAATTTCAAATCTTAATAAAAAGATTTCTCATGAAATCTTCCATGCATAGCCTGTGCAGTCATGACTCAGTGTGTCTACTCATGTTTACTCATGTTTACTCACTTTTATCATGAAGCAGATGTCCCACTCTCAACATATTTCTATGGGTTGAATCCCTGTGAGCTTGTGATAAAAGAAATTGATGTGCTCACATCATTGAAAGGACCTGACATAAATAAATACATGGCCATATATATACAAACAAAAGTGTTCTCTGTGTGTTTGTGTTGAACAAATACAGTAGATCTTCCTGCATGGACTGTGTTATCTGCAAGGTTTCACTTTCCATTGACAAGACTGGATGGTGCAGGTTGTGGTTTTCTGATAATTGAAAATAATCAAAAACAATCGAGAGAAGGATTAAGAATGTTTATCGATTGTAAAAAACATATTTTTGATTAATCAGAGTTTAGTTATTTTAGTATAACACATGTGAATGAAATAATTTGAGGAATGCACTCATCAGCCTAAAGCTATGTGCATTGTATTCATAGTTCGTTATTCATCACTTCAGTAAATTTTACTATAACCTGTTTATGAATACAGCCATTGTGAACATAGCAAGATATGCTGAAAAATATTATTATTTTGACCACTTTCGTTGTGTAATTACAATCTCTGCATCTTTCCTTGTATATGTGGAACCACAAAAGGCGGTTGCCTCTAAAGGCTACTATGCCTGTTGTAAGAGGCGACGAACGGGATTGGATGGTTAGACTTGTTGACTTAGTTGACATGTCATCGGTTCCCTTTGTGCAGATAGATGCTCATGCTGTTGATCACTGGATTGTTTGATCCAGGCTTGATTATTTACATAGAGCTAGAATGTTACTAAGTGCAGCGTAAAACTAAACTCATTCACTCACTCACTCTTCATATGGCATCCTTACTGGATAGCGTTTGCCATAATTAGAAAATGCACCCCAGGTGTTACGATCTTTGAAATATCATTATTTAATTGCTACAACTGATATTTTATGAGGGTGTTACCTCAGCTCAGGAACATAGGGGTTCAGGGGACCTAAAAGTTATTAGTTTTAAGGATCCCGAACATTGAGGCTCCTGTGAAGTATTTAGTTGAAGTAATGGTGTAGAGAGCTGAATGTTTTTGTAATTCCTTTAAAGTCTGGAATGAATCATTGATCCTGCGGACTGATGGATGAAATGATGTACTTGTTCACTGTGAAAGAAACAGTCAAACACTTAGCAAAGTCATCGATGTGTTGTGGTACAGTGATTAATATTGCGTGTCTATCTGGATGCAGTGAATTTTCTTCTGCTTCCTTTCTCTACATTTGTGTGTGCTGGGTGCATGTTGTGTATCATGTAAAACCCTGTGTTATAGTTTTGAAAGTCTGACTCCTACTACATGCTTGCCATAAAAGGTGACTATGCTTGTCGTAAGAGGCGACTAACGGGATCGGGTGGTCAGACTAGCTGACTTGGTTGACACATGTCATCGGTTCCCAATTGCGCAGATCGATGCTCATGTTGTTGATCACTGGATTGTCTGGTCCAGACTCGATTATTTACAGACCGTCGCCATATAGCTGGAATATTGCTAAGTGCGACGTAAAACTAAACTCGCTCGCTCGCTTGGTGACTCCTACTAACCCTGTGATGAATAGAGATTAATTCTTTCGTTGAGAACTGATTTAGTTAATTCTTGTTGTTTTATCAAACTATGATCTTGAAAGAGCTTGGTAGTAATGTTGTAGTGAATATATTTTTTTATGAACCTTTGAGCTAACTTGTGTCTGCGGTGTTATCTGAATGTAATTTTTGAACAAAAAATCATAATAATCATGATGATGCATTGAATAACAGTAATAAGGTTTGAACAAACATCAGTGAGTTCAGTTAGAAAAGAACCTTTTTGTCCCCAGCTGTGTCCTGCTACGAGATGTTGTTTGCTGTTACCCTGCCTGGTGCTTGCCATACAGCAAGAAACAAATGCTGTGTGTCTTGATGTCAGTATAATTTGTTTGAGGAGTATATATGTTAGACTGAATCTTTGGTACCTTCTTGGTGCTACAATATTAGGTAGGTATTAATCCAGACTACAACAAACAGTCACTGTGAGACAGACACACACAGATGCACACCCAGTCAGATAGGCAGACATGTGTGCGTGCGTGCGGGCGGGCAGGCTTGCGCATACACGAACTGCAATATCCTGCAATGCAATGTGAATCCCCAAAAGACACTATAAATGTTCTCATTCCAGAGACGCCCCTGAGAACACAGATGGCAACGACACTGATAATGATGTCTTCCGTAGCGGTTCTGAATCACCCCAGTTTACACTTCCTGTAGGAGTTGACCCTAAACATCGCCGTGCCACAGTGAGTGGCGGGTCACCAACATTAGAGCGGCCCTCGTTGGTCATCCAAGACCTTGACCCTCCCACAAGGCCAAAGTCACAGTTCGTGAACTCTGCGGAGAAGGAGGCGGCAATGGCTGCCTTGGCAGCCTCGGAGAACAGACTCGGTGTGGCCAAGATCTGGGACGACAAGTCCAAAGAGATGTCGGAACTCACAGCTAGTGAGAATCAGCAGAGAATTGAGAAATTTGCAGCGAAAGTGAGTCAGCATATGACAGTTGATTCGCCATCGTCCACTACAGAGTCTCCACAGGCATCAGTGTCTGAAGGTGAGATACCACTCAAGACAGTGTAGATCACCACCTGAACTGAACTTAGAACTTTATTATATGGCTTCATTGGTTGTTATTGGGGACGTTTGGTACAGCCTTGTGATTAAAGCTTTCGCTCGTGATGCTGAAGACACGGGTCTGAATCCCTATGGGGGTACAATGTGAAAAGCTCATTTCTGGTGTTGTTCTCGTGATATTGCTGTAATATTGCTAAAAGCTGCATATAAACCCTATCTCTCTCTTGCTCACTCGCTGTCTCTCTCTCTCTCTCTCTCTTTCTCTCACTCACTCACTCACTCACTTATGTCTTAAGACTTATGTCTCCAGATTCTCCCGAGACTGTGGAGACCCAAGACCAGAAGTCTGTAGAGGTTCGGCGGCAAGAGTTCCGGGTGACCAAACCAACCCCTCACGTTCTAGAGAACCCCTACATATCAGTTGGACGTCCATACTCCCAGTCCAAAGAGGTTGTTTCAGAAGTAGCCACAGACAACAACCTACGTGACCAACCCACACTCATGAAGATTAAACGTATTGATTCATCTTCTCGGTCAGAGGTACGTGTGGAGCTGTGTCTTATTTTGAGTTATATTTCAGATACAATGCTTTGTTCTCATCAGGACTAGGTTCCCTAATCATCAAATGTACATGATACAATAGACCTTTCTTATGAGCATTTCATCTTTGAAATGTGGTCCAGTAATTCTTATCCACTTTCGTGTCAAAAGAAGTGTTTTTTGTTTGTCAGAACATATGTCTGTTGTCTATTTTTTTATTCAAATTTCATTCAACATTGTTTTCAATATTTTTTAAAATCGTGTGCAAAGTGAATATCACATTCATCAATAGTCACGACTGTTGATGCCATGAAATGAACTTAAATGCATTCTTTTTCTCACAAATTATCACAAATTTCAAACTTTGACTGGTGTCAGTAAAACGTTTTCTTGATCAAAACAACATGACAGGGTGAGAAATTTCCACTGCAACAATATATTTTGTACTACAGCACATTTTTGGAAGATATTCCTGATAAAATTATTTTTCCTGATTAAATACTTAAACTACAATTCATACATTCTTTGTTAATGAATAACAGAACAGGAAAATATCTTACCAGTAAATCATGTTTTGTGGTGATTTATCTAGAAAAATAATTATTATAGTTTGGCATGAAATGCATGTAGACCCTGAATAAGCTTTCATGATGACAGCTAGAAGTAGTCAATGTGAATGATGCATCACTGTGTATCACTGTGCAGTGAACAGGTAACGATCATGACCCGCAAGTTTATTTACCTTTCTGACCCAACACGGCCGCTGTTACAGGTCATTGGTTTCCTCCCTATGCAAGCAGGGTGGATTCTGCTGTTTATTTTCTTGACAGTTACAGAGACAGATTCTTTCATACAAATGCATAAAATCGGTGATTTACAATGTGATTAGGTTGTCTGACAAAATATCCACTTGCAAAGTTTGCGATTGATTGGATCATTGGATGTAGAGATAAAAAGTGTCCACTTGCATTTCATACCAAACCATAATTACCGATGATGATGATGATGATGATGATGATGATGATGATGATGATGAATAATGATGTATTGCAGGAAATGAAGTTGAAGGAAGAGCAAGGCTCACCAAAGGAGAAGAAACATGTCGGCTTTGCAGCTGACTGTAAAGAGGAGAGTGAGGAGAGTGTTAGGTAAGTATATAATGAGGTCAAGATTAACATCTCCATGATGAAGATGCAATCCGTAAAGATCCAGGTCAGAACTGATCTTCAGTAACCCATGTTTGTCGTGAGAGGTTTTGGTGGTCAAGGTTGTTGACTTGGTTGGTTCTTGTCATTGTGTCACAATTGTAAATATTGATGCTCATGATATCAATCTCTGGATTATCTTGGGAAGGGTCAGATATTTACAAACCCCCACATTGAATGTGGCTTTAAACAACAAACAAATGATGCAAGAGATTCCAACAATGAGTATCAGGTTATGTGACAAGTGTGTTAGTCTGTCATATTTATGGTTATTTAGAAGTGAGATCTCGTGAAATAGGGCACAGGTTAGTTTTGACGTCTTGAGCTACTTGAGACAACAAGCAGCACAAGTTCTTTAGATATAAAAGAAACCAGTAATTGTGATTTTAGATCCTAGATTCATCATGAATATGTTTCTAGCACAACAAGTATGCTTGATGTCAACCTCAAAGACATATTGACTTCATGGGGCAGTTGGGTAGCCTAGTGGCTAAAGCGTTCACCCATGCAAACCATCTGGGTTTGATTCCACACATGGGTACAATGCATGAAGCCCATTTTTGGTGTCCTGCGAGATTGTTTTGCTAAAATATTGCTAAAAGTGGGGTAAAACTGAACAGTCGCATTTGGCTTTCCTGTCCTATTGACCTGATATGCTGTGATGTAAATAAATACTGTTTAAAGTCAAACACTAGACAATGAAATAAGGCCACTTCGCTTAACTGTTTTTGCAGCTACACACACATAGTGGTGGGCGGCGTGGTCCAGAAGATACCTGTGGACAAGAGTCAAGTCTTTGTATCTGATGTAAGTGTTGTTGACAGTACAGTTTAATATCTTTTGTGTAAAACTTGCGGTATGGTTGTGATGGCATATGAGATTTTTTGTGGTAAGAAACAGAAGAAGATGAAAGTCATTTTTCAATGGAAATCCTTTTTTCAGTTATGTATATTTTTCCCTTCAGTCCCCGACTGTGAGAAGGAGAGCCAAAACTGGAACCAAGAGACTTGGTGAGATACTTATTGTCTGCACTCATCCTGTATTATTTTGCTCCTTTCTGTTCTCATCAGATTGTCATGTTCTTACTTCGGTACACAGCCCTCTCTGTCTATCTGTGCTGTTATCTTCTCAGATCACTATAGGATTGTGTAAGGTCTTGGCAAGGGGGACTGCCCTGTCTGTCTGTCTGTCTGTCTGTCTGTTTGAACATCATTCTGTCTGTCTGCCTGTTCCACTCCAGATTGCTCTCAGGTCAACTGTCATGTCTGTCTGACCAACTGTCTGTCTGTCTGACTGACTGTCTGTCTGGGATTTCTCTTACTGTAACCTGTTTCCCTCCAGATCGCCGTGTTTCATGTAAGGACCTTGGCAAGGGGGACTGTGAGGGTTGGTTGCTGAAGAGGAAGATGTCTCGTGGAATCCTCAGCAAGAGCTGGGCTAAGAGATGGTGCATCCTCAAGACCTCCAACCTCTTCTACTACAAGGAGAAGGATGTAAGTGTTTCAGCACTTTTCTAATGACATAAAACAAAAATTCTCTTCCATACTCATTACTGTCATAGTTCAAAGTTTGTCAGGTGGAAATTGGGCTCAATCTCACATGTCTGACTGAATATCTGATATCAGTGTTCACAGTGCCTGTGAGAATGTGTATCGGTTGGGGAATATAGGTAATTAGAGGTATGATATGTGGCAGGAATTATTTTCTACAACCATTCGTGGCATATTGCCATGGGTAAGCATCTTGACTTTTAGCGGGGAGTAACTCTGACATTGGGAAGACATTTTCATTCTCGCTGGACCAAGATTAGATTTGATTTGTGCATGGTATATTATTTAGATAAAATATCATGACAAAAAGAGTTATTTTTTAAATCTTTTTTCCCTTCCTACCAACCAGATTTATATGCAAGAGCTTTTGGCCAAGAAATATAATATGTTAATTTTTTACTGGCGTATTTATTGTTGACCTCATGTTAACCTGGTTTTGGTCTCACCTGACCTTGAGTTAGTCAACCTGAAGTTAACCCAGAGTTAATTAGACCATGACCATGTGTTGTCCAAGAGCTGACGTATCAATGACCTGATTTGGACAAGGTGTTATCCCATTTTAATCTAGTGTTGGACAGCCTTATGTTTAACCCAGTGTTACTTTGACCTTGATCTGGTGTTAAGTTTAAGTTTTAGTTAAATTTTATCCCACACTCAGCAATATTTCACCTATGTGGTGGATCTGATGTTGACCCAGTGATGATCTGACCTTGACCTAGAGTTGACCAAGTTTTGATCTGGCCTTTGAGTTTTAGTTTTTGTTTTGTTTCTCGATCAACTTTTGATCTGGCATTGACCTTGAATTGACCCATAGATATTGATCTGTTGTTTGTTTTGTTTAGGATCTGAAGGCAGAAGGGGTGATCCATCTGCCGGCTTTCCAAGTGTCACCAGCCACCGACATCAAAACCAAGAAGAGGTAAGTCCATGTTGGGCATAGTGTCTGTGGGTGGCACTGAAATGTGACTTTGTGTATGCATCAAAGTGCATTGATACATCTGTATGTGAGTTACTGTACGTCTGTATGTCCAATAATGCATTTTAATTTGTCAATAATCATTTCATGTCTACGAAAGTACATGAGTACTCACCAATTCATAAGGGTATAACATGAATTTTTGAATACACTTTCTTAGTACAGTACAGGTTCTAGTACTTACTTTTCAAGTACATGTCCACCTAATCCACTGTGGCTAAGTGGGTTAGGTGACTGACTGTGTGTGCTAGCAATTAGATGCCTCACTCTGAGGGTATGCTTTCAAATCCTGGATGGGACTCAACCCCCAAAGTACTAGCATTTGTAAAGATGTTACATTATAGGTAGCATTGTGTAATCAACTCATAAGGGTACAGGTGAATTTGGTCCTGTTAGAAAAAAAGTGCAAAACTACATATGAGTCATGTAGATATTCCATAGCTATGGAAAGACTGCCCATTTAGCCAACCAACTGTTAAATTGTCAAGGGGTTTATGGTAACCAATATATTCAAGTATGTGCCCATTGTGATGTAGGTTCTTTTCTTATTTCCAACATGGATTCATTGTGTACAATGCTATTACATAATACTGGAATAATTATAGAGCCCCCGGCAAGACGGCTGTCTAACATTTGAAAGAAAGCTATATCAATATGTTTATGCTTTGTGTCAGATAATGTCCAATGTCCCCTTGCCGCCAGACCATAACAAATATAAACTCTTTTGGCTGCTGTTGTTTTGAAACTATAGAAACACATATACTTGAGTGAAGCTGGGTATATATTTATTCTTACAATGCACTGCTGTGAGACAAACAGCCTTGACCTTGTGTTTGACATTACAGTGAGAAGAAGATTGGTGACTGTGAGTAGAGTAAGGGGCGTTTGTAAATATGGGTGCAAATAACTTTGCATTTTGGTGGAGAATAAAAACAAGATTTTGGAATTAATCATTTTGTGCAGGGCAGAGGAAGTTTGGATTTTCGCAAAAAAATGTATTCTGGAAAATAAAAAATTACTTTGGTAATTTTGTATTTTGTTTCCTTCCTGCCTTTAGATTTTCTGAGGACAAAAATCTGTAAAACATGAAATATAATTGGGCTGGCATGTAAAAATAATGTGTATAAGAACTACACGTGCAGCTGAGAACTGTCTAGTCTTCAAAAATAAAACAATCCCAGTCACCCCACCCAAAAATCAGACTGTAGCTCCAGGACTTGACTGCAAACAGTGACTCATCTTCTTCAACAAAGCTCTCCAGACTGGATCTGCCAGTTTGATAGCCAGACATCAGATGAGGAAGTTAAATCATTGAAATTTATTTGCAGTTTCACAATACTGACGACAACACATCTGCAGTTACCTTGAATACCAGTATCTCCATTACACTGTTGACCTAAAACCTGTTCAGTTGATAGCTTTTATAAAGAGCAGACTGAAATCTGTTGTACAACATCTATATGTATGCTGTAGTTTAAAGGAAAATATATTCTCTTCACAGGTTTTATGAATTTGTCTGCTTCCTCAGACATTCCTTGAAAAAAAGTTAAATAGTAAAAATGATTTGTACAAATAAAGTACAAGTTGTACACACACACACACACACACACACACACACACACACACACACAAAGAGCTGTATAGACTTAACAGCAAAAGAAATGTTTGTTTTGAAAAAATGATATCTCATAAAAATAAATTTTCATGTTTGTCTTCTGTTTCAAAATTGCTCCCCCCCCACACAAAAAATACACACACACACACACACACACACACAAAAGTTGCGTTTCTTTTACTGTTCAGTATACTTTTTTATGGCGTATTAGACAGCTGTATTTGTGTGTCTGTCAGTCGTCATGTTGCCATGGTTACAATATGTCTGTTTTCACTCTTGGCTGCCATACAGTGAGCATAGGTGAGTACGGAGGTTCACAGGGTTTTGTCAGCTGAATAATTGTGTTCCATTCATTGGATATTTGTGGTCTGTTCAAATATCATCCTAAACATTAGTTCCATTATGCGGTGTCTGAACTAAGACTCAACCTTGTGACTGTGTCTTCTCACTTGTGCAGCGTGTCATATTTCCATCTAGTTGTCACAACCATACATACCCATGAAGATCTGGGTTAGAATTGGTCTTCAGTAACCCATGCTTGTTGTTACAGTTGACTGATTGGAGAGGGTCTTCAGACTCACTGACTTGGTTGACGCATGCATTTCGATGCTCATGCTGTTGATCACTGGATTGTCTGGCTCAAGTGTTTACAGACCATATACAGTCATGCCCTGTTTATCTGAACACTTGTGTTTTTCTTGAAATTGTCCAGATAAATGAATTTCCTGGATATCTGAACCACAGACCACACGTACATGTACAAAGACACATACAAAGAAACAGTCATAATAGGCAAACATAATAATTGGTATTTGCCTGTGCAAACATACTGACAAGTGCTCAGCCATCTGGATATACAAGATGAAAATGCATATAATTTAGCATTTTGTAACACTAAAAATGACCGTTCAGTTACGGAAACCAGATTTCCGAGCAAGTGAGTAATTTTACAATGTTGTGAATTCATTTAAAAGAATTTTTGTTCTAGACGTGAGTTTTCCAGATATTTGAGGTTCGGTCAAACGGGGCATGACGGTAACTGGAATAAAGCTGAGGGCTGAATCAGTAATCACATGCAGTCTTTTAGGAAATGTCAGGAAATTAAGGAGAGACACCTGGTTTAGCAACCCATGCTTGCCATAACAGGTGACTCTGCTTGTTGTAAGAGGCTATGAACTGGATCGGGTGGTCAGGTTTGCTGACTTGGTTGACACATATCATCGGTTCCCAGTTGTGCAGATCGATGCTCCTGCTGTTGATCACTGGGTTGTCTGGTCCAGACTCCAGATTATTTACAGACCGCTGGACAGGGAGTACTAGATTATTTCACTTTCATTTTGAGATACCTGCCTCTGTTGCCTGTTAACTCAAATACTAGAAACCTCATTCCATAGTATTTAGGTATGATATCAAAATATGAGTCTTAATTCAGACACTTGTTGTTTTAGTTACGTTTATTTATTTCAGTCTGTCTCCTTGTCTTTTTGAGGAGCAGGTGTATATCGTTCTTGAGTTTATTTATTGTTGCAGACTGTTGTTCTGAGAGTACTACTCAAAAGAAGTTTAGGAACACAAGTTTTTATGTCATGTTAATCCATAATGATCTTTTAGTTATATTAGTAGCCTAGCAGTTAAAGCGTTGGCTTGTCACAGGTTTGATTCTCCATAAGGATACATTTGTGATATTGCTGGATATTGCTTTGAGCTGTGTAAAACCTTACCCACTCACTTAAGACTTCATGTGTCATGATCTGTCCTTAACTTCTTTTGATTAGCACATCTGCATGGCTGTTAAAGTGGTATTATCAATGTTGTTTTTGTTCTAAATACATGATACCCGTGAAGGTCCCAGGGTAGAATAGGCCTTCAGCAACCCATGCTTGCCATAAAAGGCGACTATGCCTGTCATAAGAGGCGACTAACAGGATCTTGTGGTCAGGCTTCCTAACTTGGTTGGCATATGTCATCAGTTCCCAATTGCGCAGATCGATGCTCACGTTGATCACTGGATTGTCTGGTCCAGACTCGATTATTTACAGACAGCTGCTATATAGCTGGAATATTGCTGAGTGCAGCGTAAAACTAAACTCACTCACTCACTCTAAATACATGACATCAATCAGGGAATAGGAACCTAGTGCACACCTGTAATTGATATTTCAATGGTGCTTTGTTGTATTATGAGAGAACATTCCAAATATGGAATCACAGGTTTTTTTAAGGTGTCCATGTATCAGATATTTCACCTGTTCATAATCACATTGTATGGAGAGTAAAGTATTGAGTTCATATAAAGAGCTAATAATTTAAATATTCTTGTTATTTTAACAAAATATACATTCATGGATAAATTTCTAGTTTTCATCATCGTCAATTTTTACATCTGATGTGGTATTATTTAACAGTATGAGAAGTAAGGTTTTGTGTCTAGATCCACTTTTTCTGGAGGAATGGGATAGCCCAGTGGTTACAACATTCACTGTAGGGTTGATTCTATAAAAGGGTAAAATGTGTGAAGCCCATTTCTGGTGTCCCTTGCCGTGATATTGCTGGAATATCGCTAAAAGTGGCGTAAAACCAAACTAACTCACTGACTCACTTTTTCTGGATTTAGATCCAGATTTTTTTCAATGGTTTGCCTTTACCACACTACTGCTCACACAAATACAAGTATTGTACTGGTGGCACTGTTGTTGAATGTACATCAAATGATGATGATGATGATGATGATGACGATGATGATGTGACAGCCACAAGTGGACATGAGTCATTTGCATCTTCGCATGTAAACTGTGTTGTTATTTCAGTGCCTTCAAGATACACAACCCAGGCACCACCTTCTACTTTGCATCAGAAAGACAGGATGACATGAGCAAGTGAGTGACTGCAGTGCAGTGTTCATATCAGCATCTTGTCTTTCTCTCTCAGTCCGTGGGGAGGTTGGGGTTGCCAAGTGGTTGAAGCGTTTGCTCGTCACGCTGAAAACCCGGGTTCGATTCCCCACATGGGTACAATGTGTGAAGCCCATTTTCTGGTGTCCCCCTTCATGATATTGCTGGAATATTGCTAAAAAGCGGCGTAAAACTAAACTCACTCACTCACTCACTCGCAGTCCGTCACGGCAGTACTGGTAGCACAGTCATCTAGAGTTGCAGTTGTGCTGAATAGGGCGGTAAAGGATACATCAAACATTTGATGGATTGCAATTGTTGAGTCTCCGATAACAACTAATCGATGATAGAAACAAAAACTGTCAATGCATTGATAGTTTATGCATAGAAACAGATAAGGGACATTTCAATCATACCTTGTGAAGAAACCTGGAAAAGAATAAAGGAACACATGTTCTTTCATGTGTTCCCTTATTAGTTTCCAAGAGTATATGTTGGACTATCGATAGTTTAGTCATTGGCTAAACAACCCGTGAAGGTCCCAGGGTAGAATAGGCCTTCAGCAACCCATGCTTGCCATAAAAGGCGACTCTGCTTGTCGTAAGAGGCGACTAATGGGATCGGTTGGTCAGGCTCGCTGACTTGGTTGACACATGTCATCGGCTCCCAATTATGCAGATTGATGTTCATGCTGTTGATCACTGGGCTGTCTGGTCCAGACTCGATTATTTACGGCCATATAGCTGGAATATTGCTGAGTGCAGCGTAAAACTAAACTCACTCACTCACTCACTCACTGATTGACTAAACAGGAAGTACTAGATTAATTCACTTTGATTTTGAGATACCTGCCTCTGTTGCCTGTTAACTGTTAACTTGATCTGGATTAACTGTTTCTTGTTATTAATAGATATGGAAACTACGCCACCTTTTTTCTGTTTCATATCAACATTTCATATGATACAATTAGAGGAGAAAAAAAAGCTATTGCAATAGACTACTATCAGTTCAAATGACAGCGATGAATGATTCAAAAACTCAAAATATTGATATGTCCACAAATTGTAAATAAGACACGTGTCCTGAAACCTACGTACTAAACAGCATCTGAAATCTGACGTTTTATGATCAGTCATGGAAAAAGTCGTTTAAGAAACTTTCATGTAATATTGTGCTATTTTTATGCTTCACACCAAGGGTTGACAAACTGCTGGTGGTCTTATGATGGTTTCTACATGCATTAGATTAGACTTTTGTGCCTCTTCTCAGATGGATGAACAAAATGGGCCTGGCAGCCATCAACTTTGATACTAGTCGAGTTATCACAACAGGGGGCTTCATCAAGCCAGAGCCACGCTCACCCCATCCCATGGGGGTACAGAGTAAGTCCTAATATCATCATCATCACCACCATAATACACTGTGCACTAACATACGCGTGAAGATCCATGTTCAAATTGGTCTTCAGGAACCTGTGCTTGTCGTAAGAGACGACTAATGGGATCAGGTGGTCAGGCTCATTGATTTGGTTGTCACACGTCATCGCTTCCCAGTGGTGCAGATTGATGCTCATGGTGTTGATCACTTGATTGTCTGCTTGAGAATCAATCATTTACATACCGCTGCCATATGGCTGGAATATTGCTGAGTGCAGCTTAAAACTAAATTCACTCATGCACTGTGCATAAACAGTACCTGCTCTTAACACATCTATGTATAATATTAGTAGAGTGATAGGATCTGGTAGAACCACTCAAGTGCGCCATATTGCAGTCTTATAAAATCTATTATCTCATATTACTATCTCAGTTACACCCTGGCTACTATTACAGTATCCAGGGTATTGACTGGGCTTGTTCCACCATGCAGAGTATCTCACTGTACTACAATCCTAACTACAGTCTGATCACAATTTCTATCACAATCAATCTTCTCCCCTCAGATATCTACTACTCTGAGTCTGAGGATGAGGGAGACGATGCATCTGTTGGCAGTCAGATGGGCAGTCAGATATCACTCGTCAGTCAGTCATCCACCTGCAGCAGCAACACCTTGTCAGGACCTTCAATACAGGAAGTAGGTGGCAGCACCTCTACCCTGGTGCCAGCTGCTGAACCATCTGTACCTGTAGAGAAAAGACGGAAAGGTAGGTGCAGTTGTAGATTGGGTTCATTGAACTGGACATGTGAAGGTTGTTTCTTATACAGTCATCTGAAGGTCAGTAGGTGAAGGTCATTTCTTGTTCCAGGGACCAACAACATCATCCTGGTCAGTCAACTGCTGTTTGACCCGATCTTGATTGTCAATACGTTCTTATGACATAATCATATTTGAAACATCAGTGCCAGTGAACAGTCAGATATCTACTCAGATTCTGTATGACATACAGTGGAAAACAGTGGTGTAATTATACAAAAAGAATCGTGGAAAGTCAGAGATAACAATAGTTTTTTGCCAAAAAGATAAGCGTTTCCTTAGCAGCACATACAACAAACACGATTTGCATAAAACATGCAAAAATTATTTGTTGTCTTACACTGAGCAGCATATATATTTCTGTCATGAGGTGTGAATCTAGCCCTGATTTCTCAAAAGAAACGTAAATCTGATTTTTTTAGTTAAGTCATTTTTCACTCAAATCTGAGAAAATGCAGAAAGATGCATTTCCCAAAATGAACAGAAGTCAATATTGGCCTCTGACATGGTAGACAATTTGAGTTCATTATATGTGTTAAAAATCCATTTGGGTTAAAAAATTCAGCTGTTTCAAATTGTCAAACTTAGTTTGAAATTTGAGTAGAAGTTTGTTTCAAGAAATTGGGGCCTGTAAACAAACCACTGAATCAGTTTGAACAGAAAATCCAATATCACCATATTATACTGGCATGTACTGATATACTGAGAATAAAAACTTAAGTGAAACCAAGCAGATAGGAAATCTTTCAGAAAATCACAACTGTCATACTTTGGTTTAGTACTTTTCATTTTTGAAAAAAAAAAAATTTTTGAAATTATCTTTTACTTTATGCAGGATGTGTAGGCTTTGGAAAACAGGCCTTTTCTTTTCCTCAAACAAGTTACCTCCTTTTGGAAAGAGAAAATAATGATTGACAGTTGCGTGGTGACGATTGTCATTTTTGACATGCAAAACCTGAGTTTAATAGTGTTGTGTAAGCAGGATGGGAATACTTATTTTGCTTTAAAAAGAAGTATCATCATATCTTTTTCAATATTTCATTTATTTTTAACTTACCTTACCATAGGTCTTATGCATATTACCTCAAGCTTCGCTAGTAGAGATCAGACAGACGTTGATTCGCCATTCCCTGAATGGCTACCTCGTATAATCTACGGATGTAGTCACGGAAGTGACGTGATCTCCCTACTCGCGGGAAAGCGAGCCATCCCAAAATTCACTTTTACTTCTAGCGTTCGTCTGATCAGACGTGTTTGTTTCGCTCGGAGTTTTCTATTGTGTTGAATAAAGTTGTCGTTCAACAGGTAGGTATGTCTTGTTTCCCTAGGTGTGTGGTTAGTTAAATTGAATTTAACTTCACTTACCTTGCTACCTCGTGTTGTAAATGTTTCTTTTTTTTCTCACTTCCATGTGGGTTTTCCTGCGTCGTTTGTGAGGTGTCATGGCGGCCTTGGAGGTTCTTTATTCCGTCAGGAATACTTCCTCCATCTGTTCTGCTATTTTGTATGGTATTTCCTCCCGATTTTTGCCGTTTTTCATGTGTTTTTTTGTCCCACGTGGCATGTTTCACAGGTAGCCATGTTGGTTGCTAGCCGTCGCTGTCGCGAGCTTACAGGCGTACCCACTTTAGGTTGGGGGTGCGCTTTTGCTGCATTTTTTATGTAGGGGTGTTTTTCGTTTCTACCTCTAGCGTTATTGTTTTATTTCACGCTTCGGGTATGTTTTTATCTGTTGCAGTTAACTGTGTATGACTCGGCAGTTTTGTACTGTCTGCAAGGGGCAGAAGTCAGCCAAGGATCCCCACCCCTGGTGTCCGGATTGTGCATCGCAGACCTGTTCCCTTGACAGCCGCTGTCAGCATTGTACTAGTCTTTCAGTGGCGGATTTCAAGACCTTTTTAGCTGTCCGTAGAAAGAGGTTTACTCAGCGGAAGAGGAGAATGTCTTCCCCAGCTTCTTCTTTAGGTTCTTTACAGGACGACCCGGAGCTGCCTACCTTTACAGCACCAACGCCGACGTCTGGTTTGGAGCGCTCATCTACGACGCCGGTTCGATCGTCTCCGGAGCCACTTCGCTCGGACGCCTTTGTTGACTTATCCCGTCCGGACGCCTTAGCGCACCCAGAAGTTCAGAGGCTATTACGGTCTCTCCTGACGCCCAGCACTTCTACTAGAGAGCCAGCGCCGACCTCAGCTACTGTGCCAGCGCCCATGTCAGCGCCTGCCTTGATTCCCGAACTAATTTCAACGTCAACGCCTACGCCTATGCCAGCACCGACACCTTCGTCAGCGCCTATGCCCACGTCAGCGTCTACAGCCTTGATGGGGACACCTTCACTGGTTCCAATACCAGCACCTATACCTACGCCAGCGCTTGTTCAGACGCCGGCTCCTGTGCCTCCGCCAGCGCCTTACCGGATCCCCAGGATTTCTCACACGCTATCTAGAGAAGAGGTGCTACAACGTCAGCTAGACGAGGAGCGCGCTCGGCGCTTAGAAGCTGAGCGCTCGAGACGCAGATCATGGTGCAGATCATGGTCCAGATCTCCGAGGAATCGGCGCTCCCGTTCTCCTCACCATAGTCGGCGCCGGCGCTCGCGCTCATGCTCACGCTCTCCTAGACGACGGCGCTTCCGTTCGCGATCCAGATCTCCTCGGCGCTCTTCCAGAACCCGGCGTTCACGTTCACCAGAGGCCTCGCGAGTTTCACTGAAGGATTCTTCTACTCGGACGCCTTCTACCTCTTCCACCCAGCGGCGGGAATCGACTTCAGTCTCTTGGGAAGATTTGGAGGAGCAACACTTCTGCCCTGACTATGAAGAAGAGGCAGGTGTAGGCGAGGATGATGGCACCTATCTACCACTATCGGCAGTGTTTGAGTGGATTGCTGACAGGCTACCTGACTGTCCTTCACCGTCAGTCGATCCTAATAATCCGGCGTCCATCCGTTTGTCCCCGGAACTACTCATTCCACCTCATCCTATGGTGGCGGATGCAGTGTCTCTCCTGGACGAGGATTTTGCCAAGCTGTCTCTGAATCCTACGATCAAGGCGTCTAAGTCAAGGAAGTCTGATTACAAGATCCACAGCCTAGACTTCACAGATAATGGTGCAGCCCAGGACGACTCACTCAAGCGCTTGTCAAGTTCTTCACTCTCAGCTTATAAAGTGCAGGACTCCAAATTAGCAGCTATTGACACGGAACTCAAGCGTATGCTTAAACCCATTTCGGCGTTAGCCTCAGCTACTTCAGCGGCTGCAGCAGACCTATCAGAAGACAACGCCTCCAGGGTGGATCATCTCACGACGATCTTCCAGTGGCAGGGCAAAGTTCTTCATGACTTACTCGGTCACTTACGTGCAGCGTGGGCTATGACAACTTAGGTTCGCCGCTCCGGCTTCCTGGATACATGTAATTGGCAGGAGGAATTTAAGCGCCAATTACTTCGGGCTCCCTTCACTTCCAAGTTTCTGTTCGCCGACAAGATTCCAGATATTTACAAGTCGCACGCGGAATTAACGAACACTGAAGTCGCGCTGTCTACCTTTGAGGCGCTTGGTTCTGCCTTTCGTGGCAGAGCCAGAGGAAGTGGAAAGAAGCGCTATATTCCCAGGAGGGAATCCATCCACTCCTCCTTTGGGAGGGGACGGGGCCGCACCAAGGATAATGACACTCAGCGGAAGCCCCAGGAGCGCAGCCGGGACACCCCCTCGACGCCAGGGCGAGGCAGAGGCAAGCGCCCCTACTCTGGTCGCTGAAGCCGTGGATGTCTCCGACTGGGACCTCCCACCCCCAGTCGTACCTGTCCATCCGACTCCAGTAGGTGGGAGACTAGGGATCTTCTGGCCCAACTGGTCATTCCTAGAGGATCCGTTTGTAAGCAAGATTCTGAAGTCCGGCTACAAACTACCATTGGTCGAGACTCCACCGCTGACATCTACTCCCCAGTCGCGGATATATCCTCAACACCAACTAGCTCTCCTAGAGTCCAATATCGACATTCTGTTATCCAAGAGAGCCATAGAGACAGTGCTGGAACCCCACCGCTCCCCGGGGTTCTACTCACCCATCTTCCTGGTGCCAAAGAAAGATTCCGACAAGATGCGCATGATTCACAACATGGCGGTCTTCAACAGACAGTATCTGGCCGACCCTCCTCATTTCCGAATGACGTCCCTAGAGCAGATTCGAGCCAAATTGTCTCCCGGGGCTTGGCTAGCCAGTCTGGACCTACAGGACGCTTACCTACATGTTCCCATACATCCGCGTCACAGGAAGTACCTGAGGTTCGTCTTCAACGGAATACATTACCAGTGGAGGGTGCTTCCGTTTGGCATTTCTACGGCCCCGTGGCTTTTCACACGCATCACGCTTCCCCGTTACCAGGTTTCTTCATCTAAGGGGAGTGGACTTCGATCCATACATAGACGACTGCCTTCTCAACCACGGCAGTCCTCTACTGCTACGCAAACAGTTGGACTTCTCCACCCGCCTGCTGCATCAACTGGGTTGGATGGTCAACACCAACAAGTCACATCTGGAACCAACTCAAGAACTGACCTTCATCGGGGGATTATTTTTAACAAAAGACAATCTTGTCAGGGTCCCTCCAGATCGATGGCTAAAGATTCTGGCGTTTGCGGATCTCTCTCGGTCTCTCTCAACCCATGACCCTCAGAGAGTGGCAGTCTCTGTTGGGTCTTTTGACATCGGCGCAGGATCTTACTCTCAGAGGGCGCCTTATGCTACGGCCCTTACAGAGGTTTCTGTCACCATTCATCCAGATGAACGACCTCAAGTCACGGGTTCTTCTACCTCCACATCTACATCAGTATCTCCGGTGGTGGATGGTAGAATCGAATGTCTGCGTCGGCGTCTGTTTGGAAGACTCCAGTCACGACCACGAGTTGTTCGTGGATGCGTCTCTACTAGGGTGGGGCGCCCATCTGGCGGGCCGAACGACCTCAGGGCTGTGGTCCGACGCCGAAAGGTTGTGGCACATCAACAACCTGGAATTGCAAGCCGTCATTCTAGCAGTTCGCCGCTGGCTACCGATTTTGTCCAACACCAAGCTCCTGGTGGCGTCGGACAACTCCACAGTCGTCTGGGTTATCCGGAATCAGGGCACGACCAGGTCCAAGCAACTTCTAGACCAGATGTTCATGTTAGCAGATCTGCTAGACAGCAACGGGATCACAATCAGGGTTCGACACATACCCGGCTGCAAGAACATTCTGGCAGACGCGTTGTCACGCCCAGGCAGACCTTCACCGACGGAATGGATGCTTCATCCAGACGTGTTTCGTCAGATTTGCCTTCGCCACGGGAGACCCCTGGTGGACCTCTTCACCACCAGCTTCAACCATCAGCTACCAACTTACGTGTCTCCCGTACCGGATCCACAGGCTTGGGCAGTCGACGCTCTATCTCTGTCGTGGGAGGGTCTAGACGCGTACGCTTTTCCACCACCCGTTCTTCTCCCAGAAGTGATTGGCAAGATCAAGCAGACACAGAACCTGAGACTGCTTTTGGTCGCGCCCTGGTGGCCAGCCAGACCGTGGTTCCCCGATCTGCGACGCCTCGTCAGCGGAGATCCGGTTCAGCTTCCAGATTGGCCACACCTCCTTCGTCATCCGCACAGCCAACAACTCCATCCAGATCCGCTGAGATTCCATCTGCACGGCTGGACCATTTACAGAAGGCATTAAGGGCGAAAGGCTATTCCTTGCATGTGGCGAATGCCATAACCCGAGCTCATCGGACATCCACCAGATCCCTCTATGATGACAAGTGGCGCTCATTTGAAAGCTTTTGTGCTCAGAGATCACAGGATCCCATGACAGCTTCCCCACAGTTCGTGGCGAATTTTTTGATGTTTCTACGTAATTCCAAGCATCTCAAAGGGAGTATGTTGGGTACCTACTTGTCAGCGTTGAACTCCGTCTTGGCGGTCAAGACGGATCGTCAGATTTCTAAAGTTCCAGAACTGGTTGCCCTGCTGAAGGCGTTCAAGTTGGAGGACCAGAAGGTCAAGTTCCGCCCTCCAGCTTGGGATCTGAATGTTGTTTTGCAACACTTGAGAGGCTCCCCATATGAGCCCCTAGAGGATGCTTCCTTCGAGCTGTTGTCCAGGAAGACGGTCTTCTTACTTGCCCTAGCTACGGCAGCTAGAGTTAGTGAGATTCATGCCCTGGATGTCACTCAAGTGCGTTTTGAACAAGCTAGGCATGGTCGAGTCCACTTGGGATTGCTGTGGGACTTCATTGCCAAGAATCAGCTTCCCGGGCAACCAGATAGACGGTTCTCCATCCCGCCTTTATCGACCATCCTCGGACGACATGATACGGAGGAGGAGTTCCTGTGTCCAGTCAGGGCCCTTAGATATTACATCCAGAGGTCTGCCTTGAAGAGACATTCCCGAAAGAGACTGTTTATCCCTTTTTCTTCATCGTGCAAGGGGGAAGTTAATAGAAACACTATTGCTCTGTGGCTTCGTGCGACTATCCTGGCGGCGTACGATGCCAAGAAACTCCCCCATCCGACGGCGAACAACCCCCATGAAATTAGAGCCCTGGCGTCCACTATGGCCCTCCACAGGAACTGTACGGTGCCACAGATTATGGAGGGTTGTTTTTGGAAGTCGTCCACCGTTTTTGCCTCACACTACCTGAGGGACTTGGCTGTCGAGGACATGGAGGGGCTTCAGTCTTTTGGCCCGTTGGTGGTTGCACAGCAACTCACCCAGCCTTCCGCCCATTAGGTAATTGTGTTGTTCTTACCTTTGGTCTTAAGATTAACCTCACCCTCTGGGTGCGTCGGTTTCTCTTTGGAGTTCCCTTGGGTTATCCTTTGTCCTGTTTCCAGGTTTGCCCTGTGACATTGGCATTGGTCTCCCGGGTCTCCTGTGCATGTGCTTGGTCTGCTGAAGATGTGAAGGTCCTCCGGAGTCCACACCACCGTCCTCTCTGTCGAAGCCATATGCATAAGACCTATGGTAAGGTAAGTTAAAAATTTATTAAAATCTAAATATTTTAGATATTTAAATACTTACCTTACCATAGGGCGGTGACTCCCTCCCAACGCTGGATGCTCCTCCCCACTTTGGACTCATCGGACCTTTCTTTCCTGCTGCCAGTAAAAGTGAATTTTGGGATGGCTCGCTTTCCCGCGAGTAGGGAGATCACGTCACTTCCGTGACTACATCCGTAGATTATACGAGGTAGCCATTCAGGGAATGGCGAATCAACGTCTGTCTGATCTCTACTAGCGAAGCTTGAGGTAATATGCATAAGACCTATGGTAAGGTAAGTATTTAAATATCTAAAATATTTAGATTTTAATAAAATTGTAAATACAAATGATTATGATATCGCTACGTCAGTTGCCTGATGAACCTTCTCTAAGTGTGGATTGGTCATCCCAATTATATCAGTCTAACATTTCCACAGCTTTACATCTAGTAATAATAACAATAGTCAATTTATCATCGCGTATTACTCCATGCACAATGCATGCTCGAAGCGCCCAAACAATCTGAATATTATTACCCTGATTAACCCAAGCTGCCTGTTAGGCCAAAAAGGTTAGTGGTTACATGACTTATTCCATCGGGTACCCATTTTCTGCTGGGTGAATATTGAACAAACTCACTTACCTGTGGTGACACCATATGTGTTATGTGCTTTGTTGTGGGGCAGGACTGAAGTCTTAGAAACTCTCAGAAGTCAAGCTGCCAAACACGGTCACCCATCCAAGGACTGTCCGAGCTCAATGGTGCTTAACTTCAATTGATTCGTGATCTGAGGTTTGTGCACAGGACCACACGCCACCACATCTTTGGTTTGAAACAGGTTGACGCTTAACTTTTTTTATTCTGTGTATATTTGAACGCCATCTCCCATCTCTTGCAGACTCAAGTGTGTCTTCAGAAGCACCTTCAGGTAGCCCTGATGATCTCACAGGTATTTTACGCAACCTACAGGGACAAAACCTCACAATAGATGGCATTGATAGGGAACGACTACGTAGAAGTCACATAACGTCCGCCGACTTGCTGAAATCGTCACGAGGACAGCTAAGCAAACTTAGGAAACTCCAGTCACTGCAGAGGACATTGAAGGTGTCTGTCTTAGATCTGTTCCTGCTTTTTTGCTCCAGGCAGCAGCGGAACGCCTCACTCAACATGATGCTCCTTATATACAACTAGTTCTCACTGCTTCATTGTTAACCGTATATGGAGAAGTAGTTGTACACGCTATGTAGTGCAGGACCTGGCTCACATTTGTAACTGCTTTGTGATATATTTTGTTTATTTATTTGATGTCTGATTTTAAGTTGAAGGTGTGGTATTGATGGGTATTTTATATGTCTGAATTAGTTTTGAGGTGATATGGATTTAAATCTTCTAGTTTTGTGTTTTTCGTTTGTTTAGAAGATTGAACAAGCCTTTTTTTTCGGACACACTTGTCAGCAATAACTGAAAAATAATGTTATGTTTGAAAATCAGGGTGTATTTTGGTGTATTTCTTTCTTTCATGTTTCAGTTAAACGCAATAATTTATAACTAAGTGTCCTAATATCTTATTATCACTAGTGACATATGGTCAACTCTTGTTAAAGCCATACTTATATGTTATAAATTTCTTAATGAACATAAATTATTGGCCTAGAAAAATCCCTGAAAGTTCAGTTTCATATCTTCTTTTCATATCTATAGTCTTTGTATACGGCTTTTTTCCCAGTGATTCTGATAATTTGTGTAGCATCATATACCAGTTGTCTGTCAAATGTTTAATGAGGAAACCTTTGTGTTTTTTCATGGCCATGAAATTCCAGGTACCAGCTTAGTTTTAGGTAGGTGAGTGAACGATTATCGTTAAACGTCGCTTTTAGAAATATTCGAACGATATCACGGCGGGGGACACCAGAAATAGACTCACACATGTAGGGAATCAAACCCAAGACTTATGTGTGACAAGCAAACGCTTTAACCTCTAAGCTACCCCTCTGACCCTGTAAGTAGATAAGCATCATCTCCACCAATCAGAATGAAGTTTTTTAAATTGGCTGCAAAATTCCTTAAGAAGAGAGGGGCATTCACTTAATGAAGGAGCATGAATTAGCTCTGAAACGTCATGTAAAGAATAAAAAGAAGTTGTTATCCATAAAACGTGTCGTGTATTCACATTCTGTAAAATGGATATTATCAACAAGATAAAACAGAATGTGTCTGTCAAGCTTCAAAATGAACCTTTGGGTAATGGCTTCAAAATACTTGTCATTGTACAGCTGGGACATAGTATGCAAAGTTTTCTGTGAAGAACACATCTGGGAGAATGAACGGTTGGGTAATGGCTCCAAAATGCTTATCGTTATATAACTTCGATGTTACAGGAATGAGAATTTTCCACAGACTAAAGCAGATCTGATCCCAGTGGGGTCATTCTTCTGAATCCTCTAAACCTGTGACCCCCAAGTACCTCGGCAAACTTTCCTCTTTTTATACTCGTACCCATTCTTACCCCTGATATTATAGGTCAGATGATACCAAATGTGTCTGCCAAGAGCACACAGACTTAAGCTATGAAGCTATGTATTGTGGCTCCAAGATGCTAGTCACATTCAACTTGCTGAATATCTGAACTGACGACACATTCGCGACACAATCGATGCATGTTGAACCTGCAAATTGGACGTTTTGACAATCACTCATATGATATGAATTGTGTTGAATTCGGGTTATGGATTCAACAAGCCAACCCTAGTGTGTTCGCCATTACATGGATCTACAATCAGTAGTCCATTAGTGTTCATTATAACCATTCTTAACTTGCGTCTTTAAATACACTGACGAAAACAAAGCCAAGGTTAATGGGTTAGTTGTGTTGTCATTCTATAATAGGACTCTATGTAATGGACTAGAATAAAGGGAAATGTCCAACAAGGAGGTCATGTGTGAGAGTGTTCCGGTGCTCTGGTGCAGGGTTCTGGTCTTGTACACGCTACCCTCACTTTTGCCAGCTAACCCCCTTCCTACCGGAACAACAAAACTCATTTTCGTCTCGCTCTGTGATGTTACTGATTTCTAATGTCATATAGAGGAACTTTCTAAATTGAAAAACACTTCTTTTTCAACATCATCGTCATCATCATCATACACACACAATGGACTTATTGTCAGAATTATTAAATTCATCACATACTCACTTTTAACACAAAATATTTTTCTTTTTCGTTAATGGACAATATCTTCCAAATTACCATTGTATTAGGAATCAATGAAGACTCGCGTAGTTAGTTCATATCAATGCCTCTGACTTCATGTTGAAAAACATGAAGCTTTTTTGTTGATTTTATTTACTGGTAGTGTAGAATATTTATTAAAATATGTAACATTTATATTTTTCATTTCATACTTAACCCTCATTCTTCATTTAAATACTGTCCTAACCTGCATGCTTTCTGTGTGTGTGTAGTCATGGGAAAGGTTGTGTTGCTTCATAGTGTTGTTGAATAGAAAATGTTTTTATATACATTTTTAATGAGTTTGTTCTTACCAAACTTTGGTGTATTTGAATAGTAAAGAAATCATTATCCTTTATAGAAATTTCTTCAGTTAAAATTGAATTTGAAGTAAGGAGTGACATTGTGAATTTATTGATGGTAATACTTGTGAATGATGTATTGTGAATGGTAGAATGGATAGTGTCTATCAATGTTGCACATACATGTGAGTATCTGAGTGATGTGTTTATCAGTAAATATTTGTCCTGTGAAAAGATATTCCTTAGTTTCTTTCGAGTAGTATATCATTTCTGGCATGGAAAATGGCTTCAGGATAAGAAGCATTTTGCTTTAGGCCCAGTATGTTTCATTTTCAATAGTCTCACACATTATTCATAAAGTTACATATATAATGTAGGCCTTGACTTCATGTTAACAAGATTTCCCTTGTTTACACAGCATGCCATGAGTCTCCTTTAGATGTTATACTAACACACACTTTTGGTGGTCATTCCCTCACTGTGAGTAGCTGAGCATCACTTTAAGGTGTTATTCTAACTCACACCCTTGGGGTGATTGATTTCACGCTGGTGTCTTCTTCAGGCCTTGGTTATTTAACACATATTGACCAAATGGAAGAGACATGACCGGTAACCTAGCGTAGGTGGTCATTGCCTGGTAGTCTGGGGTGGGTGTATATTGACTGGTAGTCTGGGGTAGATGGTCATTGCCTGGTAGTCTGGGGTGGGTGTATATTGACTGGTAGTCTGGGGTAGGTGGGCATTGCCTGGTAGTCTGGGGTGGGTGTATATTGACTGGTAGTCTGGGGTAGGTGGTCATTGCCTGGTAGTCTGGGGTGGGTGTATATTGACTGATAGTCTGGGGTAGATGGTCATTGCCTGGTAGTCTGGGGTGGGTGTATATTGACTGGTAGCCTGGGGTAGGTGGGCATTGCCTGGTAGTCTGGGGTGGGTGTATATTGACTGGTAGTCTGGGTAGATGGTCATTGCCTGGTAGTCTGGGGTGGGTGTATATTGACTGGTAGCCTGGGGTAGGTGGGCATTGCCTGGTAGTCTGGGGTGGGTGTATATTGACTGGTAGCCTGGGGTAGGTGGGCATTGACTGGTAACCTGGGGCAAGTGGGCATTTAGTGGTAGTCTGGGGTGGGTGTATATTAACTGATATGCTGGAGTTGGGTGGGCATTGACTGGTAGCCTGAAGTAGGGTGGACATGGAATGATGATCTTGGGTAGGTTGGACATTGACTGATAGCCTGGGGTAGATGGACATTGACTGATAGCCTGGGGTAGATGGACATTGATGGGTAGCCTTGTGTAGATGGACATTGATGGGTAGCCTTGTGTTGATGGACATTGATGTGTAGCCTTGTGTAGATGGACATTCATGGATAGCCTAGGGTAGGTGGGCATTGATTGGTAGTGTTGGTAGGTGTACATTGATGGGTAGCCTTGGTAAGTGGACAATGACTGGTAGGCTGGAGTACAGTGGGCATTGACTGGTAGGCTGGGGTAGATGGACATTGAATGGTAGCTTGGGTAGATGAGCTTTGACTGGTAACCTGGGTTTGGGTGGGCATTGACTGGTAGCCAAGGGTAAGGTTTCCATGGAATGGAAGGTTGGTTCAGGGTGGTTTAGGGTAGGTGAGTGTAGGACATTTCCCCATTACAAAGTCCATCCTCCTGGATAACTCCCATCTGATAAGAGTTTACCTTGTGTAGTGCATAGTATACATATACCCCTTGAAACAGAGCTTCAGGCCACCAAGGTTTATGGAATGAATTCCATATTAGAATTTGTGATCTGACCATATATCTTCCAGAATATTTATACATTATTGTAAATCTCATTTTATCTTGGAGACAGTTATATACTTATGTGGCCTTAATGTGGCCATCACTTCATGTGACTCTCACTTCATCTTGAGTCCCATATGGAAAACAGGAGGAAATCATTATTAAAACATTCTAGTGACCTTTCTGACCAAGATACTCCTAATGCACAGATTAGCTAATCCCATCACCCCTAACAGATTACTTATTTGAAGGCGTTTTAGAAGTTGTATAGATGAAGGAACACCAAGTTCTATGGATAGTCAACTTCTTTATTACCATGGATGCGACTTTTTGGTGTAGGTGCTAGCATCGTAAGTGATAATAACGATAATGGCATTAGTACCTGCACCAAAATGTGGCATCCATTGCAATAAAGAAGTTGACTATCCATAGAACTTGGTTTTCCCTTAATGCACAGATTAGTCAATCCCATCGCATTGTATAATTATTGTACAGTTTCATGATGAGTGGGGAATTGTCCTACTGGTAACAAAACAGGCATAGGGATTTGTCCTGTGGGAATTGTCCTGATGGGGAATTGTATTGATTCGAATATTAGTGTGGTTCAAGGAAGGGTAGACATGGAATGGTAGGGTGGTTCTGGATGGTTTAGGGTAGGGTAGTCATGGAATGGTAGCCTAGGACAAGGTTGGGTTGGGTGAAGTGGAAAAAGTTGAGTGTATTGTTGTATATTATGACAACAACCTTTGAGGAGTAATGGCTTACAAACTTGAGGTTTAATGTTGCTTACATGCTTTAGAGCAATGTGGGGAAGTTTTAGGATTAACATGGCATTCAACCTTTCAGGTTAGCAAAATTTATGAGATCCATGCATGATGTACATTAAAAGGCACATTGGAAATGTGGTTTACATGTTATTGTGATGATCTCTTTGTCAGACAGTGTGTAATATGTATAGGCAGATGTTTAGAGGCATTGACAATAGCACCTGTTTTATGTTTCAGGCTAAGCAGATGGAACTGTCAGAAATCAACCATTTCTTTGAGAAGCCTCTGACACATGAGTTAATAAGAGAGTTCAAGGAACATTACACTGGGTAGAGTGACACCACCTTTGGTGCATCCATGCACAACTTTGATTGTGTGATAGTGTTTTCATGCACAGGCTCTAGACAGTGACACCATCACTGTTGCAACATCTGTGGACAAGCAAGATCATGTTATGTGGTTGCCGGCAATGCACACATCTCAGAGTGGCTAAACGTCAGGCTCACAACTGGTATCCAGACATTTGCAGATCCTGTCATGGCTGTGGAGATGTAGTGTCTGTCAGCGCTATTTGTGCAGAGTGTTCCAGAAATAGAGCTTTGTGTGCAGGGATTTAAAATATGAGAGCTGCTGCAGAGTTGGCCTGTGTCCAGGGTCTTGGTGCAGATATGGCTGGTGTCAGAGGTCTTTGTGAAAGGATGGGTAGGTGTCCAAGGTCTTTGTGCAGGGATGACTGTGTCCTTGGTCTTTGTGCTGGGATGTCCTTTCTCTTATGTATTTGTGCAAGGATGACATGTGTCCAAGGTCTTTGTGCAAGGATGACATGTGTCCAAGGTCTTTGTGCATTGATGGTAAGTGTGGGAAGTCTTTGTGCAGGGATCGCTCACGTGCAAGGTCTTTGTGCAGGGATGGTTTGCACCTGATGTCTTTGTACAGGTTCGCCTACATCCACAGTCCTTGTGCAGTGATGGTCTGTGTGGGAGGTCTCTGTGGGAGGTCTCTGTGCAGAGATTGCTTTTGTCCAAGGTCTTTGTGCAGGGAAATCTGATCTGGCACAATGTTTGTTGCGATATCATTTGCCAATAGACGCTCACGTTATATTTGCGATCTTGTTGAGTTAAAGAGTAACAATTACAAAGAGCAATCCATTTCAAAGTTTTGTTCCTGCTACAGTCTGGGAAAAATGGAAAAATGGGGTACTGCTTAACTATTCTGCCCTGGAATCCCTAAGATGAAACTAACTTGGTCAGGCTCGATCTGATGCAGGTCTTGTTCTTCAAGCTGATTTTGTGTCATTACTTCACAAATAAGGTATATTCATTGAAGTTTCGTGATCGTTCTCTTGAAGCTTGTGTTGTTAAGTGTCACTGACAGTTATGTTCAAGATGTTTCTACTTATTTCAGCCAAATATTCTTGGTTAAATATTGTTTTCTTTGTTATATGCACAAACAGTAAAGTTGTTGTTTCATATAGTCTGTGTTGGTTTGATTATATGATCTGAGAAATACATATTGCAGCCTACAAAATCACAGTGGAATTAGCTGTGAATGGGGCAGAGTGAGCGAGTATGATTTTACGCCACTTTTAGCAATACTCCAGAATCGATTTCACACATTGCATCCATGTTGGGAATGAAACAGCCTTTTTAGTGATGAGCGAACACTTTAATGACAATGCTATCCCACAAAGCCAGCTGGGATATGTCCATGATGACAGACACTTCATGACTTTAATTTCATTGAAATAGTTTGTGTGTTGAGATCAAGTGCTTGTGCTTCTGTGCTTGTGAATTTGTATGGTCCCACAAATATTTGCAAAATATTCCTGAAATACTTTTACCTTTTCAAAGATGTTTCGAAAACAAACTTAGATTAGCCATGGTGATAAATTACCAGAAAAGAAACAACTGTCTTTTTGTTTTTGGTCAAGTCTTTACATAGAAGACAAAAATAACTCTTGTGAGATTTCATTTTTTCGAAACTTGCACTTCTTTTGCAGTTCAGTATAGCTAAAATTGTGACACTAGCGTGACGCACAAGCACATTGACTTTTGATAGTGTCAGCATGGTTAAACACAGAACATCTCATTTCCATTGCAGAAATGAAAACGTTAACTTCACTGAATAGAAAACACAGGAATCATATCGTTGTAGAAAATATTTATTCAAAAAAAAAAAAAGTCACGAGTTCCCAATACTGGATTAATAGCAATCCAGCATAACAAAACTGGGCAAAATGGTACTTAGACACCTTTTGTTGGAAATAAAATAATGGTCTATACTTATTTTTGTCCTAAACTTCAATAGGGCATACCACAATATTACCCTGTTACAACTGCAACGCTATAAACAAGAAAAGCACACTTCATGAAGCAAGCCTTTGTCATGTTTATCTTATTGCAGTCTGTACAATGTTACATTTTAATTTTAATATCTTGGCTATGTAATGGGTAGGAAATATATACTTTGACTAGGTGGGTTAATGTTGTGCTTGAAAGCACTCTTATTTTCCACAATATGAAAATAATTACTTCAAAAACATTCAACATTTTGATTTCTCTTAACAGCATCTTAACACGAAATATCTATTTTCGAATTTGCTGATGGATGGCAGGATGCGAAAAAGAACCTGAGGTTGGTCTGTAAAAAAGCCACTCTAGAGAAGGGGCTTCTGGATGATGATCACGTGATGACACACATTCAGCTTGCCGTTTGAAGACGTCCTGTACAGCCACGTATCTTGAATGCAGGTGGGGGACTTGACAAAGGAAATGGTAACCTTTACCCCGAAAGCCACACACATACAGCCCAGTAAATTAAATTCAATGAAAAGAAAGACAATTGTTAGTAGTTGAAGACGGATATGACTGAACAACTATCAATTTGATCACCATAAAACAAGCCTGCAGTTTTAACACTGCTTGAGTTACACAACATCTTATTTTGACAAACAGTTTATCAGAGGAGAAACTCACCAGATGTGCAAGTTGTGTTAAAATAGTCTTGCATTACAATTATTGGGAGTCAAGTCTGCTGATTTTAGATAAGCATCATCTTGTTGAAAATCACTGTCAGAGTAACAGAACTCATACCAAACATCACTGTATCCTGGCACAACAAGGGGAAGACAATGATGCAGGTCCTCTGGCTGTCCCACAGTACTATATTGTTTAGCACCAGTTGCTGTCTCTGTTAATGCATGTATTGATGTGTTGGTTGTCATGGATACACATTGAGAACCTAATTCTGTCAGGTATTGTAATGGTGGTCTCGCATACAGGTTTAAAGAAGTCACACTTGAGAAACTGCTACATCGTCTTCTATCTAGAACTTCTAGAAAGGCAACCAGGTTTGAGCCTGATCTGAAGTAAAAAACATTATTTCTAATACTGGTCAAAATGCATCCTTTCACAGCAAACAATGTATTTCACATCAACAGATACTCTCAGCATACAAATCGACCTGAACATACAGATATACGAAACAAATCCTCTGAATAACTTCACTGTGACAGAACTGCCTCCCTTTCAGCTGAACATTAACAATTTCATCCAACAGACATTCATTCATAAATGCCAATCTTCAGTACGCCGAAACACACACCACAACAGAATGTAAATGCACAATTATGTTGTATAACTTAACATGTAAATACTCACAATTCAGCAATAAATAAATAAACCTGCTCTGTACACATTTGTTTTGATCAATATATACACTTCAAGCATAGACATAAGTAGTACCAACAACAAACGTAGTTTCACACATGAACAAAATTTCAGCTCAAACAACTTTGATCAGATGTATATACATATGTCAGTCTTGAAACAGTATATCTCCTCTGGTATATCTTAGAAAATCTTTGAACACGCAGCTCTCTATTTTGTAAAAGCACACTGACACCTAGGTGTATAGCAATCTTGATCACTTGCACGAGTTCAGTTTAACACCACTTTCAGCAATATTCCAGCAATATCAAGGCAAGGGGACACAGAAATGGTTTCAAACATTGTACCCATGTGGGGATTTGAACCAGATGATGAGCAAACATTACAACCACTGCATAACTTTACACCTCTGTACAATGTGAACGTGTACAATCTGAACCAGCACGAACTGAGACTATCTCTTCAAAATGGATTAGTGTGATGAGTAGCTGTAGCACTAGCTAGTTCAGGGTTATGCACCACTAGTATCAATATCTTTTTAGTGACAATTTATCAATGCTCACAAGCTGAAAATATTTTGGTGAAATGCGACAAATGTATTGCCATGGTAATATGGTAACTCAATAATAATGCACACAGGTGTCATGAAGGATTAAATCATGTCATCTCATGAAGGGGTTTGACCATTTTCCAAATCAAAACAAAGTGGCCACTGGTCATCAAAAAGCTAGTAACTTCCACATTTTCTACAATTCCTGAGGTATCTTGTCAAACATAAAATATAATTCAGTTTGAACTTGAAATGACAGACTCAAGCATGATGAGTGATGAGTTTGTCTGAACACAGATGGAGTAGTCCCACGAGATCTCTATTCTTCAACCAAATCGGACAGTGCCATCTGTCAGTTCCCACTCTCGCCTTTAGCACCATCTGGAGGGTCTCTATGTCTCCATGTTGGCAAGGATGCGAGAGATCTCGGCACGCTGTGTCTGGGTCATGTGCTGTGTGATGTGGACGATGGAGTCCATAGCCACCTCAGGGTTATCCTGGATCAAACTGTAACAAGGCAACAGTTGTCATGGAAACAGTTACAGATTTCAAAGAGGGAAGGGAGTCCATCACTGTTATCCATGGTAAAGTTTGCAGATCACTGAACAATACACAATATCATAATATTTCCAATACAAAATCAATTCTGGAGCAGACAATGATATTGAGATTGATTGATATGAAGAACATTGCTCCACTGAGTCATGATCCAAGGCAACGGAGCAAATCACTGTGGCTCTCAGTATAAAGAGTGTGGTTAGTTTTACACTGCTTTGAGCAGTATTCAAGGAATATCATGACTGGGAAAACCACAAGGCAATCTTTACAGCTACAACTGTTGTTGGTTGATGTTTAGGTACTGTAGGTGTGACAATCGTAGTATTACATTACGTCATGGAAAATCATTGATTCTGCTTAATGATGACTGGACTGACCTCCTGACTTGCTGCAACACATATTCCCTCTGAAGACATCGGATGTTCTCCAGCACAGTGTTCTTCTCCTGTGTCTCATCCAGCTGGTTCACCAGCCACTCCACGGCTGCCTTGTCGTCCTCGTACAGATACGCCTGTGGATACAGCATACACAAACATTCAGACGTAAGAATCTCCTGCATTCTAGCTTACTGGGGAGATCTGCCTGTTCTTATCAACACTTAATACGAAGGGATGACATTTATCACTTTGGTGGAACAGGCACATGTATGCTGCTAAGAATCCGAAAAATAATACAGGAACAAACATTCAAACCCAAAGTCAAAGGCTTCTTGAACTCCTCAGGGAGACAAGTCTGAACAGTGTATCATGGCACCTTAGACAAGGACACAAATACCCTTGTCTATTCAAAGTCCATGTGCCAACCCCTACCTTAAATGAGGGTGATCTACTTTACACATCAGTAATACCTATGCTAAGCCTGGAGTAAACAAGGAAGTTAATATGAACTTGATCTACAGAGCAATTGAGTGTTGACATTGGTTTTCTACAAACCACAAACTGAGTATGGAGTCCAGTTCAGGAATGGAACTTTGGACAGTGAATTGTGGACCTCAGAGGACAAGCCACCCCTGTTTCTACTGATTCTAAGTCATGGGCACATAAAGCCCAGAGAACTTATTGTAAATCAGGGGACCTACTCCAAACAAGGGTGGCCTATGGCAAGTTGAGAGGAAAGCAGTCTAACCCAGGTCCACTGAGGGCTAGAGTTAACAGTGCTACTTACATTGACTGTGCCCTGGTCCTCCACAAACCATCGTCCGAGCATGGAGTCCAGCTGGGCCTCACTCGAGTCCTTAGTGAACATCCGCAACTTCTTTTTAATCTCGTTCTCTAGGAGACGCCGCCGGAGTCTCCAGTAAAAGAACTCACGACTACGTTCCCACTTTAGAATAGCCTGCAGAAGACATTGAACAATGCTCAAAAAGAGTGAGTGAGTGAGTGAGTGAGTGTAGTTTTATGCCACTCTCAGCAATATTCCAGCTATATGGTGGCGGTCTGCAAATAACTGAGTCTAGACCAGACAATCCAGTGATCAACAGCATGAGCATCCATCTGCGGAAGTGGGAACCAGTGATGCTCAACAAGGGCCTAAAAGTGAAAGCTTTAATAACAGTGGTGGCGGGGAGGGAATGAATCAAGTCAGCTGTAACTTGGAAGGTGAATTGAATAAATGAAGCAAACTTACAGATTCAGTAGGCCTAGTATCCATCTTTACTTCAAACAAGAAGTTAAGGACCATCTGCTTTTTTTCATGTGAACAACAGTAACAGTAACAGGTTTTTAACACAGTCTAACAACAGCAAATCAAAAGAATCTGTTGGTCCTTATCTTCTTTTGATCAGAATCTGATAATTTCAGTGGGACTGACCGAGATAACACCCTTCTCCTCCATACGTCCTGGAGTGTCATGGAGGTCTGCGAACTGCACAGCAACCGTGTGGTAGATGGAGAGGAGACTCTCCTCCCTCTTGGCCAGGTTGGCCTCCAGCTCCGCCTTCTTCTCCTCGGCAAGATTCGGGTCCCCAAGGTCCTCCACAAGCTGCCGCACGACAGGATCCAGGCGCCGGATTGCCTTCTCCAGGTCCTTCCGCCGGAACTTGATCTCCACTGTGCCTTCTGGTTCCAAAACCCCACCTCTACAAAAAAAAATTAGGAATCAAATGAGGAGCAGACTATCCAGAGTTTAATAACATGAGCAGCATGAATGTGAAGGAGCAGGAAACCCTGAATGACTGAATGACAATAGCCCTGAAACTTTATAAGGAATAAAAAAAGTTGTTATCCATAAAACATGTAATGTATTTATGTTCATCTAACTTCTAAATGTTCTTAATCAAGAACAGACCATGGTGTAGAATGACCATTTCACTTGACTGGTCTGTTTTGTATCTCAGGATGAAGTGTAGGGCCTACTAGACCAACTAACCTAGAATGTCAAGGACAAGGAAGTAAAGAAGATGCAATGAGTGGATGTAGTTTCATGTCAGCCAACCAACATCATTCAGAACAATGAGCAAACATTGCTGGGGACAATTCTATCTTAGAATTCACACAGCAAACAAACAAATGAATTGCCATGAAAATGCCATTAGAAACCCTTGACAATCATTATGTTTATCATCTTTGGGATTCTAACCTGTGAGCTGTCATATGGCACCAGAAATGTTACTCAGACACAATACTTAGTGTCATATTGTATCCACCTTGCATGGATCACAAGAGGGACAAGCCTACTGCTGCTACTCCTCGTGTAGCTAATGACTTACCTTGACAGCTGGTCTGCAAACATCTCCATGTGTGTGGGGTTGATGGTGGGGTCGACCACCACCCATGCCCCGCCCCTCAGTTCGGCATAGGGAGGGATGTAGATTAAGATAGGCTGCTTGTACTCCACTAGTCCATCCACAATGTATGATCCAAACTTGAGGACTTGATCGTACATATCTGTAATCAGAAATATCATGGTTTGCTCAATTGATATGTGAGTTAGTGAGTAAGTGAGTGAGTGAAAGAATGAGTATGGTTTTACACAGCGTTTTTAGCAGTATTCCAAAAACATCATGGCAGAGGATGTCAGAAATGGGCTTGACATATTGTACCCATATGGGAATCTAACACGGGTCTTCAGCATGACAAGCTGACACTTAATGACTTGGCTACCTCATCTACCTTATCTATCTGAAATCTGATCACTGAGCACTAATCGAGCAGTATCTGTGTGGGGACATCATCTCACCTTTCATGCCCCCCGAGAATCCTCTCCAGTTGGCGAAGATGATGAGAGGCAGCTGCTCACGGTTGAAGTCCTTGATGGCCTGGGCCGTCTTGAAGGCAGAGTCAGGAAACCACACCTGTCCGGCTTGCTGTGTTGCCTGCAGCAGTTGAATACTGGCATGTAGCTAGTGGTGGAAGACAGGAAGGAAGGGCAGCACAAACTAGGGCAGGAGGGGACAAGAGAGGGGACAGAGGAGGCTAAAGGAGGAGAGGAGGCGATGGGATGTGACGAGATGGTGTGGGACAGGGCAGATCAGGCAAAGGTGAGCAATCACACCTTGGTTGTTTGCTTGACAGTTCATTGCAAGGATATGAGTGAATCTAGTTTTATGCAATACGTCAGCAATATCACTGTGGGGGACACCAAAAATGGGCCCCAAACATTGCACCCCTGCAGGGATTTGAACCTGGATTGTTGGCACGACAAGCAAACACTGAACCACTTGGCTGCCCTACTGCCCCGAGTTTGGGTGAGATGAGTTGGGGTAAAGTCTCTTTCAGAACCAGATGCAGGTAATATAAGTTTATGTGGGAGAAAACTCAAAACTGACAGGAACTATAAATATTTGCACTTTAGTAAAACCCATCCATCAGAATCATGAAACCAGGGTCCAGACCAGCAAACGGTATGTCCTTGCTCACTAAAGGAACACAAAGGGCCAATATGATGGAACATGCAATGTTACTGAGCACTGTTACAATTTTTATTGTAGACACAAATTGTTACACTGTTGTTGCATTTTCACTTCACTAAATGAAAGCTGACTGTTGATAAAGTGTCGTACCTTAGATTCTGAGTCGAGGTTAGCAGGATCTGCCGGGACGACGACCTCCACGGTCCGAGTCTCCACACTCACAACACCAACAGGAATACCTCCCAGTCTGATGGAACACCCCAAATATAAACTCATTAATCATTCTATACCTAAACAATATCTGTTTGTGTTTAACCCCAAACTCAGCAATTTTCCTGCTATGAGGGCAGTTTGTGTATAATCAAGTCTTGGCAATCAAGTGATCAACAGCATGAGCCTCGAAGAACGCAACTAATATACAATGACATATGCAAACCAAGTTAGGGAGCCTGACCACGTGATCCTGTTGATTGCCTCTTATGACAAGCATGGGTTACTGAAGGTTAATTCTAACATGGATCTTCATGGGTTCTTGTGAGATAAACCAGATTGACAATCAGCTGTATACAGCTGATGAGTTTCATACTCATTTGAATATGTATGGTCGGTTAGTCACAAATTGTGGTGCAGCAACATTCAGTATAGTACACGTACAAGAGAAATATTTATTCCAAATTTATACAAACCTGCAGAGGTTATGAATTCTTTGAAGAATGTCCTCCTTGGGGTACACATATAGCATTAAAATGTCCATTTTAAAATGCCTACGACATTTGTAACAATACAGAATAAATATTTTACAAAACAAGAAACTCATTTTTGTCTTGTGAGACCTCCCCTGTAGGGCCCCTATCTGGGCCCCTTACAGCCAAGAGCAGGTAACTCTCGCCGTCTACCTCATACCTCACTTTATTCCAAATTACAACATACTACTGACATTTGCTGTACAGACACATGACTACAAAGCTCCCTGATCATTCTATGAGACTACATCACAAAAGGGAAAATATGCATGACCAGTTGTCAGAGAATTTACCTGGCTCTACCAACAACCACTGTCTGAGCCCATGGGTTGAGAATCTCCATGAAGGAATCCTTGTCGAAGAAGCCACTCTGCCATTCACGTGTCTCTACAAAACAAAACTCAACATTTATCACTTACATCCATAGCCATTCTGTCTCTATCATGAACAATCTTTCAAGCCTCCAATGTTTAAAACCAGGGTCCTGTTTCACAAAGTGAACTGGGCTCTGGTCAGTTGATGTAACAGTTCCTAAAAAACAACTATTGTAGTTTCAGAATACAAAACGACCCACTCAAAAAGCACTCCTACTGTTACAATTGAAGCAAGTCTATGTTTGAGTATGGAAGTTCGGAGGAAGGAACACATTTACCTCTCAGATACATGTACCCAATATATGGCAACGCTACTCATGACACTACGATGACAAACTCTTACCTGGATTCATTCTCCCTGACAGCATCCAGCGTACATCATACGGGGCCTTGGTTGGAACAAAGCTCACATCTCTGTCCACTGGGTCGTAGGATGGAATTATTGGTAGAGGGCCGTTCATTTTCTGAACACAAGGGATTACATATATCAGAAACAATCAGCAAAGGCAAAAGCTCTTTCCCCTACTTGTAATGTTTGACCTCAGTCTAGTCAGTAGTTGAGGCAGCAGTCTGTAAATAACTGAGACTGGACGAGACCAGTGATTTACAACATAGCCTCAATCAACTAAGTTGGCAAGCCTGACCACCTGTGTTTTGAGCCAAGCAAATTCTAACCTGCATCTGTAACCTGTATTGGCTCTTTAGCTAATGGGGAACTAGTGTTCAGACGCAAGTCTGAAATTGCTTGAGTAAAGGTTCATTATCCACATCTAGACACTGAGGCAGAAACTCAACACACAATATGGCTGATAAATAACAGTCAAGGAAGAGCTAGGATGTCACTATAGACCACTGTAGGACACACTGTGGTCAAAGATAGCCACAAAATACACTGGTAGGGATGGCAAGGTAGAGACAAGATCATCTCGAACTAAACACTGAGACGTACCAGAGGCATGTAGGAGAGCCACTGGAGAATCTTACAGCAGCCCTCAAAGTCATCCGGCACCACATCATGAGAGACTCCATTGTTGTGCATGATCTGTATGCCACCGAGCTGGTTGTTGCTTGTGTACACTTCTCGCCCCAGTACCTGAAACAAGTCATATAAGCTCACCTATAACATCTTCTTTCATAACTAACACACCTGATGGGATCATGCTTGGTAAAAAAAGGAGACTGGTTGTATTATTCCTATGAGACAGCTGCTGGGACCAACCTACCCCACTGACAGTCCAAATTCCTGAGATGACACTATCTTATTTGGTGCATCTGATCGCCTGTACACCCCAACTGTTTTAAGCAGGTCTTATTGATTACCCAAGCTCCTGTGAGAAGCAGATCTTATTGAATACCCCAGCTCCAGTGACAAGCCTACCTTATTGAGTGCCCCAACCTCTGTGACAAGCCAACCTTACTGAATACCCCAGCTCCAGTGACAAGCCTCCCTTATTCAGTGTCCCCACCTCTGTGACAAGCCTCCCTTATTGAGTGCTACGGCCTCTGTCACAAGCCTACCTTATTGAATACCCCAGCTCCAGTGACAAGCCGCCCTTATTCAGTGACCCCACCTCTGTGACAAGCCGACCTTATTGAATACCCCAGCTCCAGTGACAAGCCTCCCTTATTCAGTGTCTTAACCTCTGTGACAAGCCTACCTTATTGAATACCCCAGCTCCTGTGACAAGCCTACCTTATTGAGTGCTCCGGCTCCTGTGAGGATGATATGGGAGTTCTCCACCTGAATGATTCTCTGTCCAAGTCTCACAAGGTAAGCACCAATACCGATGGCTCGACAAGTGACGAGATTGATGGTGATGACTTCATTGTAGGCTGTGGAAGATTCTCCGGCAATCATACCTGACCCTCTCAGGTTCTCCACACCCAGACCATCATCCTTACCTGGAAACAAACAGGAGCAACAACTACACGTGGGAAACAAACAAAGGTGAATCATATACTTGGTGAAACAATCAAGTGAACCAATTACCTGGTGAAAATCACAGGTGAAACAATTAATTGGCAAAATGAACAGCTGAATCAATTGCATGGCAAAATATACATCTGCAACAACTACCGGGTAAAAGGGTAAAACAAAAAAACAACAACACACATTTGGAACAATTTCCTGGTGAAACAATAAGCTGTTGAAACAAACACAGGTGAAATATTTACGTGATGAAACATATAGGTACAACAATTACCTGGACAAAAATACAAGTGGAAAAAACTATCTGTGCAAGTGTTGTGTGACAACTGACTGACATACCTATCACGTCTGTGAGCTTGTATCGAGATTCTCCCTGATCCTCTATCAGTTCTGCTCTCACAGAGTTCATGGCACTGACTTTCTTGAAGTCATCAGGGCGCAGGTATAAATACTTGAAGCCCTACACAGAAAAGTGGATTGTAAAGCCAAAATGACTCTAATAACATCTCTCCCACAGGAATGGTAAATAATGGTGATGGTACTTTATAGAAATGCTGGAAACAAATAGTCTACAATTTCTGGACATTCATTCTCATTTTAAATCCAAAGTTTATGCAGTACCAAGGATTTTAAAAATACTTGCCTCAAAAACACATCACAATCTTGCAATAATTGAACAAATTTTGAAAATGTTGTACCAATCAATTACTACCAATATATATCATTCTAAATTACTGTTTCTTTACTAGCATCCCAAAAGACAAGCTCAAGGGAAAGTATGTTGTGTCAATGTACCTTGTTGGGATCTTTGGGATCAACCCATGCAACACGGAATAGGTGCTTGATCTCCTCAGCCAGGCCAATACGTGCACCACTGTTGGCAGACAGGTAGATACGGGGGATGCCCAGCTTTCGGGACAACTCGGATGCTTTCTGTAAGCAAGTGAGTATAGTTTTATGTTACCTTTAGCAATATTCCATAAATATCAAAGCAGATAACACACATGGTACCCATCTGTGGAAACAAACCTGGGCTGGCATGATGAGTAAACACTTTAACAACTGGGCTATCACAGCAACCCAACAGGTACCCTATACATAAACATACAACAATAAACATTGACAGACATATCATCCATCAATAGGATGTCCTCTTGGTTTTATCCAAGTTGTACTGACCTTGAAAAGCATGTCTTCCTGTGGACCAAATGATCCAATCTTGTGAGTCATGTCATTGGAGATGACAATAATATCACGACCTTCAGGGAACTCTGGTGTCTTCAAGGTCATCTTCCATGCCACCATACCAATCTATCAACAGCAACATTCTTACACTCAGTACATGACCTAATACAGTACATGACCTAATATTGTACATGACCTAATACAGTACATGACCTAATACAGTACATGACCTAATATTGTACATGACCTAATACAGTACATGACCTAATATTGTACATGACCTAATACAACACATGACCTAATACAGTACATGACCTAATACAGTACATGACCTAATACTGTACATGACCTAATACAGTACATGACCTAATACAACACATGACCTAATACAACACATGACCTAATACAGTACATGACCTAGCTAGTATTCCAGCTATATGGAGGCAGTCTGAAAATACCTCATTCTCCCCTGGTAGCCTCTTCTGCATGCACAGGTTGCCATGACTATCAAGAACCAGTTCCGTGGAAGTGACGGCGTCTGTGGGCATGGCTTTGGGCGTCAGATGATGGCGCTGGTAGTGCTCCTTCCACAGCTTCATTAGGGACTGTAAACAATTACAGGAAGTCAGGACAACACACATCTTCACACATGAATGGGTAAACATCACCAGCTGTCCATACTTATGTCTCATTGATATGTTTGTTAAATCAGATATAAATATTTGGCAGAATCCTGATTTGCAAAAATGCAGTGTAAACAATCAACTGGAATATACATCTCAACAAGAAGTATCTTCGATCACCCTGACCATAGTATTAATTGGTGTCTGTTTCTTTTGCAGAATGTTATCATTTTAGCGGTGGGTTGAACGATTATGATCCATTATTGTCTACTGGGCTCCTATTATCCATCAGCATACTGTCAGCAATAACCAGCACTACATCTGACTGACCTGATACAGAGGAACCAAAGGTGGATGACCACAAGGAATTATGGACTTCTGATTCTTACCTAAGACAGTCCTTACAACAACCATGGATAACCATTAAGCACATTAAGCACCGGGTAACAATTCGAAGCCTTTGAAGAAAGACATGGGTGTCTGAAGGCAATGCTAACTTGGATCTTCAAGGGTACAAACAACTATGGGTAGGACGGTGTATCAGATCCCCATCTAAGATAGACCTTACAAAAATGGATTATCTTTAAGCTCACCAACAAGCTAATCTGGGGTCCAAACACAACTGTAAAAATCTCACCTGTCGGAACATCTCAGGGAAATCATAGACGTAGGTGGTGCCCATTGACTGGGCCTGGAAGCGCTTGAGTTGCAGATGGTCCTTGGTGAGGTAGGGGGTGCTGATGAGGAGTCCATGAAGTGGTCCCTGCACGGCGCCATATGCTTGAAACATCACCTGGCCCGTGCGGGGGTCTGTCACCTCGCGGTACAGGCTGATGTCCAGGTAGTAGCCACTCTCATTGGTCAGAAACAACCGAATCGGGAAACTTGTTCCATTGCTGGTAAGTCTGAAGGAGATGCACGAAACTGTAGAGTAAGGCAGGTACGAGAGGTTTAGCAAATAATCACTGCACTGGAAATGTTCATTGTTTGTTTAAGGTCTCACTCAGTCTGTATCAATTCAGATGATGGCAGTCTGTAAGTAGTCAAGTCTGACAATTACAAGCGTCACTCTACACAACTGACACGCCATGCACCAAATATCAGCCCTATCATAGCATGTCTATCAACATCAATATGCGTCCAAACTCATACCTGATTGTAAACTTGAGTTCTGCATGCAGCACTCTCATCTTTAACAGCCGACTGCCATACCTCATCACCATACTCCGTACCGTCTCCTCCAGCTAGGGGAGATATCACAGGCATTAAATACAGTTCTACATCACCATCTAAAAGTGGTCAGTTCGTAATAAAACATAATCAATGGCAGAAATCACATCAGCACTGATAGACCAAACGCTTTATCATTACAGAAATAAAATTGACAATTCCGACTTACCTTTCCTGGCTCTGTGAGTGTCAGAGTTGGTACAAAGTTGAGGAAGATGTGATTACAATCTGTCTTCTTGGACTAAAACGAGTAAAAAACATATATCACACCTTGAAAACATCACATCACACCATTCTGAGAGCAATTGTTCATGAAAACAATATCTAGGCTGGAAACACATTCTTGCTTTAATAACTGACAGAGAGTAACTAAGACAAGTGAATTATAAGTAGATAAAATTTGCCTATTAAACATCCACATATATCTGAAGCTGACATGAGGAAGACATTACATGGGGGTGGGAGAAAGCCACTTCTAACGAGTCCATTGCTTCCAGCAGAGTTCTCTCCCCTTCGTTTTGCAGGTACTCAAAAGAAGCTTCCTGGAATACAGAAAAATAATTCCCATTAGGCTGTGAAAATATCCCTGGATCTTGGTGCATGTTATGTTGGGGTATCTGGGAGCTCTGGGATGGTTTGACTCCACGAGTCCCATCAATATTTACTTTAAGGTGATATTGCAACGTAAAACACAACTTTGCAGATTCTGATACCTTCGGTATGCACTTACCAAAACAAATCATCAAAAATGCCTCATTCAACCTATAAAGTTGAAAAAAAAGGCGAGGAAATCAGAGTTCAAACGATTCACTAAATTTCCCCCAGTGTTGGGCGAAAAAGTGGTTTCAACAGCTGTGTTGTGCTGCGCCCATAACGCAGTGAATAGGTTTGCAGAGTTTGAAACAGTATGCATGCCCAGAGTTTGAGGTTGTGAGCAGTAGTCTAATCTTTTGGTTGTGTACACAAAAAAGTAAATAATCTACTCATTACATAAAAAAACATGTTAATTGTGGTAAGCATCCTCTGTCACAGAGAAAGCTCTGCTAAGGCAGATGTATATCCACCTAACTTAACACTCATGCCCTGACTACAGCTCTGCTAAGGCAGATGTATATCCACCTAACTTAACACTCATGCCCTGACTACAGCTCTGCTAAGGCAGATGTATATCCACCTAACTCAACACTCATGCCCTGACTACAGGTCTGCTAAGGCAGATGTATATCCACCTAACTCAACACTCATGCCCTGACTATAGGTCTGCTAAGGCAGATGTATATCCACCAACTACATGTATCAGGATCTATGATGATGATAGAAAAGGTCATAAGCTTACCTTTGTGACAAGGTCAGAGTGTCTGATGATAGACCTCACAAATACACGGTAGTCCGTGACCTCTTGACCCTTGGCAACCTGCAACGTAACACATGTTAATGATATAGCTAATTCTATGTAAAAATCAACCCCTGAACTTGGATACCAGTAATCAAAATTGTAAACCCTGTTACTTCACCTTCATAACACTAAACAATTCATGAAAATATGATAAGAAACTATTTTGGAGACACTGACATGATACATAAACAAAATGCATGGACTCAAAAGAGTCAAAGACAGTTGTGTTAAAGTCGAGGGATTGTATGTAAATACTCTGAGAAATCCAACGTTCATTACAATCATAAATGGAGAGACTTGAAAATATATACTTTTTGACAACTGTACACAAGTTCCACACATCAATGTGTACAATCAAACCAAAACTACAGTACAGTTAACTAAATAATCAATGGAAGTTGACCTTGGCTTTGCCGAGGTAGAGATGCATCATGTAGTTGGCGGTGGGGATGGCCTCGAGGTCAAAGTTGCGGAGTCTGTTGATCTCGAGCTGGAAGGCCAGTGCTGGTTCCAGGTGACGGTAGATGCGATCCTCCTGGAACTGAACACACAATACACATAAGTAGAGAGGACACACTTTGTAATGGATCATGCGAACACATTCGGGTGTGCACAGATAAACTTACAAACGTAAAGACATAGTATTCCGACTAATGGGACTTATTTAACCCTACTTCCAGCAATATTCAGCAATACTCGGCAATGATCAGTCTGCGTTCTGTACCCATGTGGAGAATCAAACCTGGATCTTGTGCATGATGATCAAACCTTTGATTCTCTAGGCTAAACCACAGATCCTGCCCACTCAAGTGACTGACATTATGAGAATTTATCTCATTAACTAAGATAAGATGACATGGATTGCGTCAGTTCCATGACTAATTGAAAGGTGCATGTGGCTTATAGTACCTACAGTCTCAGTATCAACATACCTCAAACTTGGCTCTGAAGGTGAAGTATTTCGGTACTGTCCTCTGAAACGAAAAATCATAACCAAGCAGTGATATTATTCATGTCTCTGTTGACAACAGCACTTTTACTACTTGCTTGGATTAATAAATTACACCATCCCTCTAAAAGTTAGTTATTTTGGCAAATTTAGACATGAATTTAAGGAACACATATTCTACTATTAAAACATTATTGTAAATTTTTCATATGTAGAATGATATGGTCTTATATACCTTCTCAGATTGCTTGAGCTGAAACTAAATTTTCTGTAAACCATGCTCCTCTCTAACTTTATCAAGTACATATCAGATGTCATCCACACTCATTTATGAAGCATATATTTGCTATATCACAATCTGCACCCTTTTCCAAAAGCTGAGCTCATTCATTAAAGCGTGACCATGAGGTTGTCATACACTCACCTTATGCAAAACAACGAAGGTGACCCGGCGGATACCACGATCATACATCATCTGTGCCTGGAAAATAACAGTTACAGAACAGGTGAATTTGTTTCAATTCTTGTTTGGATCAGTATCTCAATGCTGATATGTCAACATGTGGAGGTCTGGCTAAACTGTTTCGATAAAACAAGTAAATAACTATCATAAATGTAAGATGACTGTCTATCCATAAAATTTCAATACCAACTGCTCACTGAAAATTGAAATGTTACTGTGCAATATAATTGTGCTTAAATCTCTTTATCTCACTAAAAAATACAGTTGTGTTGAGATTCGTCCTTATTGAGAAGGAATCAAAGTTGAACTTTATTTCTTCAGAAAAGGCTTTGGCAAAAAGAAAGTGGTTATCTTATCTGTATATCACACTGATGAGATCTGACTGGTCACCAGGATCTTGCTAAAATACTACATGCATAACAGAGAGTGATTTCAGTTTTATGCCACAGTCAGGAACATTCCAGAAATATGGTGACTATCTGTCAACAATTGATTCTGGACCAGACAATCCACTGATCAACAGCATGAGCATCATTCTGCGCAATTTGGAGCCAATTACATATGTTAACCAAGTCAGCGAGCCAGACCACCTGATCCCATTACAACAAGCGTAGTAGCCTTTCGTGGTAAGCATGGGTTGATGGAAAACTTTTCTACAGAGTATCTTCATGGGCACAGGTCAACAAGATCTTGTTAAATGACTACATGTGTGACAATGTGTGGAAAGTGACTGACCTTCTCCCGGCAGAAGAGCTGGAACTGAGTCGCCAGCTCGTCATCCTCCATCTGGGAGTGGCAGCTGATGGCCACATTGATGATGTGAATGGGGTCGTCCACGTCCGACATACTCTGCACATCAAGCAACACATTAACAAGGCTATGGCTCAAACAGTACGATGAGTGAGTGAGTCAGTTTAGTTTAGTTTTACGCCGCACTCAGGAATATTCCACCTTTATGGCCATGGTCTGTAAGTAATCGAGTCTGAACCAGACAATCCAGTGATCAACAACATGAGCATTGATACGCGCAGTTGGAAACCGATGACATGTGTCAACCAAGTCAGTGAACCTGACCTCCCAATCCCGTTAGTCGCCTCTAACGACATGCGTGGCAAGCACGGGTTGCTGAAGGCCTTTTCTACTCTGGGACCTTCATGGGTCAAATATTTATAAGAAATATAAAAGTATAAAAGAACATGTATGGTACAGATATGTTTGGTTTCAACCCTTTAAATTGAATCCTGACACACCAAAGGGAAGCAACTCTCACAAAGCAGTGTAATGAACCTTACATGTACAGATGTGGAGTCTTCAGCATTGAGGAAGCAGTGTTCTGACAGCAGCGGACTTGCTGGAGGCGTGTCTAGGGAGAAGCGCTCGATCAGCTTGTCGAAATGCCTGTAATAATAAAAATCACAATAATTAGAATAAGCAGGGGCATTATAGAACAAAAAGTCCTTTAGGACAGTAAACTGAAATGGACATCCTGACAAAACCACTTCATTATCCATCAAACATAATCTTTTTAGGTTAAATTTTTCACTTCCAGTATCCATCAGTGAAAACGCAATTAGACTAACACTTCTTTTCACTTTAGACTGCTTATAGTTCTGTGATAATAAAAGTATAAATGAACTTACTTTTGGAAATCTGAAAATGAGGCAAAAGCAGCCATGACACCCATCCTCTGGCATATGGGGATCTCCTCTACTGGTTCATTGGCAGGTGAGACATCCTCGTCCTCACTTGGCACTCGCATCAGTGAACTCTCAAAGCGTGTCACCATCAACCTGTAGTAAGGCACACACATCAAAACACAATCTGTTTACGGTTGTCTCAATACTGTGAATAGCAATGTTTAATATCACATTGGCCTGCTAAATGTTGCAGTCAGTCCAGATGAACTAGTAGATAAGGGGAGAAAACTGTCATGTTCGTTGTGAATGAGTAAATGAGTGAGTGAGTGAGTGAATTTAGTTTTACGCCAAACTCAGAAATATTCCAGCAATATGTTGTTAATAATCAAGTATCCAGACCAGACAATCCAGTGATCAACAGCATGAGCATCAATCTGTGCAATTGGGAACTGATGACATGTGCCAATCAAGTCAGTGAGCCTGACCACCCAATCCTATCAGTCGCCTCTTACAACAAACAAGCAAAGTCGCCTGTGTAGTCAGCATGGGTTGCTGAAGGCAACCCATGGACCTTCTACCCTGGACCTTCGCAGGTCACATCACTTGTAATGGCAAATGTGTGGTATTGTCATATCCATGTAGCCTGCTGTAATACTGCTGGATCAAGCTAGTTGCCTCTTATGGCAAGCATTCGTTGGAAGTAATGGTAAGTATGTCCTTGAACGCAGTCATTCATTTTAGCTTGGCAAAAATTCTAATAGAGCCTTCACAAAGGAATGGACAAAGGATGTTCTGCATCGTGAATATTTTCAATGTTTTGCAGTTTCATAAATTTCATCACATCATCACATTATTTATTACACCTAACCTTTTCATTCAGTATACTAACCACATACACCAACAGACAATTTGATTAATACTTAGTCCTAACATGAAAACATTTTAAACATCATTGTTAATTGTTCTTAAATGCCTATTACTGCAAAGGTTCTTTATGTCACATTAGCAATATTGCACCTATTCATTGTGCCAACCCTGAATCTAATGAAAGTGGAGTCATCCCTGCGCACTGAGGTGTGAATTTTGGGTAGCACGAGAGGGGGCTGACATATATACTGGCCATGACATACATTCAGAAAAACTAAGTGAAACTTGATCCTCTGTGACATGCAACATACACAGTTGAGACCAAATAGATCGCATGTAAAGCCTCAGCATGCTTTGCACGATGTCGACTTAAATACATCACCGGTGACCTATGAAATTGTATACACAAACTTCATTTTTTTTGTATATCGCAAATTTTTACATAAAAAATCAGAGTTTCTTAAAGCAGATCAGAGAACATATAAAAGGAGTATATGAATGACAACTTCTTTTTACGGCAAAATATGATGTTTTGGGGTTAATTCTAGCTCCTTCTTCAGTGATAATCACAAAATCGGAGTGGTTGGCATCTCTGTTACTGTACAGGCCACCATACACACCTGTTTGGATGAGACCTTGGCAGCAAGAAGCGGAACTCCACCACTCTCAACCCATCCTCTAGCATACAGTGTTGGAGGCAGTGCAGCTCGTAGGCGATGTAGGCACGGCGCACGTACACCTAACACACAGACACAACTTGTTGTTAGTGGATGTACACAGGACCATCTACATCGTATGACATATTCAGTATGTGTTTTGGCCTTGACAACAAGCATGGGACATGATGTTGTTTTATGCTCCTGATCATATTCCATTGTCACAGAAATTTGGCTTCAAGGAGTGCATACATACCCTGAACTGCATTTTGCCCATGAGGGACAATTTGGGGACATGTTCAGGGTATATTTGGGAAAATAAAGAATACTGAAGACAATGGAATGAAACTGAACATTCACTGCATTTTGACTGTCTACAGTGAGCATTCAGTCGGTTGGTTATTGTTTGATGCAACACTCAGCAAACATGGCAGCAGGAAATAATTGAGTTTGGACCGCACAGTCCAGTGATCAACAACAACATCATCGATACAGAGGAACGTGGAGTTCAGGGATTGGGAAAGGCAGGGGCCATGGGCCATTTTGCACATTAGAATAAAAAATGGTCCATTAAAATTTGTAAGTCTACTATTGATACAAGAGCAGTGGTCCATTCAAAATTCAGGAAATGGGTAATAATTCTCAAAAAAGTTCTTTCGCAATCCCTGGGAAGTATGGCATGGGTTATTTGATTGCATAGTACTCTCCGCAATTCAGGTTAGATTCAGGTTCAACACCACTAATCCCTCACCTCTAGGGCAGCACTCTTCACTAAGTCATTGCTGTGAAAGAAGAACTCCTGTAGAACATCATAGATTGCTGTCTCCGAGTTGATCAGTTTCTGTAGAGAAGACAGTCTTGTGACATTATTCCTGCACTGAGACACATTCAGCACTTCCTCCCAGCATGCACCACACCAGGTATTCACAAACATACAAAATCAAAAACAAAAGGAAAAGGAAAACAAAATAGGTACTAAAACCTCACACCCACACAGCAATTGAAATTCAAATGCAAATCTGAAGAAAGGAACAATGTACAAACATTTAAATGATTATCCAAAGCCATAACACAAATTCATCACAGAATCAAGGTATCAAATGACCTTGCAACAGTTAAACTTGGAAATACAGAATAGGAATCATTTCCATGTTATTTCAAGCCTCACCAGAAATATTTGTGGTGCCATGCTACAAGTGAGAGTCATTTGGTGAGTGAGAAGGTGTAATTCCACATTCAACAATATTTCAGTTATGCAAGATGGAAGTTTTACGGTGAGTAAGTATTATTTTACACCTCTTTCAGCAATACATATTCCAGCAATATCACAGCAGGGAACACCAGAAATGGGTTTCACACATTGTACCCATGTAGGGTAGAGAACCCTGTTCTTCAGGATGATGTGGCCCATCACTGCTATAGGTCTTCAAAAATCCCCAGGTAGGTTGTAGACCACAAACTTGGGGATAGAGATGACAAGCAGGCCACCCATCCCCATACTACAAATACAAGTCACACATAAGTATAAGATAACAGCATGGTAACCAGTATTGCAGACTCCACTATTTGCAAGTTCCTTTGCATACGTATGTATTTACATTTCATAATTTGTACTGTCATGGAGTTAGCGAGCTGCACTGCCACCCTGACCAGCATTCCAGTTACATTACCACATTTCAGCCCGAAGCAAAACAGGACACAGGCATTTATTTACCTCTTCGGTAAACACTAACAAAAACGTATGGTGCAAACAAACCGAGCAACAGGGCAAAACCAAGATTTTCACCAAACATCTTTGGTGGTCCCAAGGGACACAACTCTGCTGTGCAAACTGCCCCACAATAAGAGATAAACCAGATGTAACCCCGATCCTGAAAAGCAGTGATACAAAATAGGCGACTATAATGTGAACAGCCAACTGCTGTCAAAGATATGAAAGAAATCTGTGACTGAACAGTCAGTGTTAACAGAGTATAACTATTTGTCGTGTGTTTGTGAGTGAGTGGAGAAAGTGAGGCACAATTGTTTTAAACTTTTTTCAGTAACACAAAGAATGGCTACACGTACGGTTCTTGCCCTTATCCAGTGGGCAAGATTATTCCTAATTTACTGTCTACTTGAATTCTTTGGTGTTCATTATTGCATTCTTTTGGATCATTGATGTAGAAAAACATCTTGAAAGAGACCAGTTATGCTAATGTTGCATGCTAATGTTGTTAAGAACTTTTAGAAGCGTCAATCTCTGGAAATAGACCAATCACAGTAGGAATCACAATGCATCACTTTCCCATCTGCTTGTTTCGTTTACTCTTTCAACCAGGAATTTGAAGATTTGAACTGGAATGTTTAAAATGTCATCTGAATTTGAGGACTTGATCAGTTTACTTTTCAATTAAGTGTCAAGAATTTGACAAGCAACAAAGAAACTTTTCTAAAAGAAATGATCATATCACCAACAAGTTCTCAATCTTAATGACAAGGCATTGGATAAAGCAAGTTCATGATATTTGCTCAGCAATATTTGAACTATATGAAAGCTGTCTAACTAATCAAGTCTGGACAAGACAATCCAGTGATTGACATCATGATCATCAATCTATGCAAATGCTGCACAATGACACATCGAAGCCTGGAAACCCAAACCAGTTAGTCACTTCTTACGACTAACATGGGTTGCTTTTGAAAATTTATAACCTAAACCTTCATGGGTTATTTCATGGGTCTTTATCGGGCTCAAGCCGTGATCTTGGACAATTTAACGTAAGCAAATTACGGTAATCCCCATGGAGCTGAGATGACATAGTAATTCACTGCTTCAGGTATATATATTACCTATATATAGAGTCATGTGCTTTACAAGCATATCATCATTATGTTATTATCCATAAATAATGATACTGAAGTAATACATACGAGAGTGAGTGAGTTTAGTTTGACGCCACACTCAGCAATATTCCAGCCATATGGCGGCCTTCATTGGTCTAATACGTACAAGATTAACTACATACCTTAAGACTTTTGTACAGTAGACCATGAATGAATATAATTAACATCCCACATGTTTCACGTTTCTGAAACCAGTTATCCATGATATTTTTTAATGCTACAAAGGGAAATATCATGACTCACTGACAGTCAAGAGCCATTGGGGTGCTCTAATTAAACCCACAGCTATTGAGTTTAATTTGTTGGCAAGAATTAAAGAGAAAAATCCTACAAAATTAAAATTTTTGATAATGCTTTGAGGCAATTTTTATATGCCAATAATACTTCTGTTAGTCAAAAGATTAAAAATATATGGAATGCCATGCAACGTTTTTCACAGTATTGCAAGCCAGACTGTAAGTCAGTTAAGGGATGCTTCGTTGGGTAGGGTGCCACACACTGCAGCTATGCTGTATGTTGCCATAGGAACCTAATCCAATTCATGGATGCTTTAAACCTGAATTATTACCAATGGTAATACTGCAAAGAAATCAAGCACCGAGTTAGCATGAGATCGCATCTTACAAGCTACATAGAGAAAGGCAATTAAGCAAAACAAGCAGCATAGTATATTCAATTTTCCAAGAAAATACTTTGATTCTATTGAAGAAGATATTACACAGTGATTATTATGCAGTCCATAGTAGATCTTTCTTGACGTTACGTTCATGGAGTAAATTAATATTCTGATCGATAATTTACAAGAAGTAATTTATACAAAATGACAGAATGCTCTGTGAAGGTGGAAAAAGAAAAGTGTATTTTGATATCATTGACAACATTGGTTAGTTAGCAAAGCTCTGGGAGGCATCATGCGGTATTCTGCTGTTATCAACAATTGTTGAAATACTTGATATCAAAGCACACAAAGGGGAAAATTTATTATTAAACCTTACGCAATGATTTATTTATTGTTATCACCTTTACGTTTGAGACCCTCTTGAAATCATTAAGGCACATCACCTATCAAAATGATCAAAGTGCACTTTAATAATTCAATGAAATTTGAGCAGTCAAACAATTTTTTGAAACTGTAAAATGTTTATATTTCTGAGAAAAAACAAATATATTGTAGACACAGATTACTCTACTAATTTCAGACATGATACATACGTCAAGATGTTTCTAAATGCATCAACAAGCAAAAGTAGAATTGATACATTTTGTGAGAAGCCAGACCTCACCTTCAAACTGTCCAACCCTTAGTTCACCTCTTATTAGAAGATTACATAGTTAATATTGAAAATATGTCCGGTCACCATTACTACAAAGATGGCGGTGACATTACTTTTCAAAAGTGTTGTTGATACCATTAACATCATAAGGTGTTTCAAAATGAGCAACAAGCAAGTCGCACAGATGCCTTTTGAGACAAGCCAGATCTCACCTTCAACCCACCCAGTCCCAAGTCTTGTATTCAATATTGCAAATACATCAGTGTAGCTCATGATAGAGATAACTATACAGGTGATTGTAACATACCATATATCATGTCAACTGCATATCACCAGTGACAGCTAAACAAGTTGGAGCATAAATCATATCTTATAGGCACAATTGCAGTGTTTCCTACACACTGTTTAATATTGAATCAAGATACATTTCACATATTCTAATCATTACAGTAATACATCAATGGTCACTTCTGACTTTATTTGGCCTCCTGCTTCGTACTTATACCTCAGGTAACCCCTTTATCACCCCTACCCTACTATTTTACCTGTGGATTATCAGTGCAAATAAGATAATGGCGACAAGATAATACTTATCATTTATTAATATTCTAAAATCATAAAGACTGACTGAGTGTGTTTAAGAACAATGCAGCATCATGGTGAGGAACACCATAAATGGGCTTCACACACTGCCTCCATGTGGGCATTCGACGAGCATGATCAGCCAACTCTTTACCCACTAGGCTACTCCACCGCCACATAACACCATAAAGATGTAAGTGAAGGTGACCCATCCATCTCTCACAATACTGAGTGGGGTCCATGATAATCTGACTCAAGGTTGTCATCATTAAGTAGCCAACCAAATACGGACCTGGAATTTGCTGCCACACATTTCACACCAATTTTCTGATATGGGTCTCTCTTATACAGGAGTGTAGGAAACACTGGGTGCAGATAGAGGAAAGCGTTTCTGAAGTTGATATACAAGCAGCTAGACAAGCCGATTTTTGCAATGGGTATAACTATCCATACAAACCTATCAACAGACAAAGTGATTCTTAACTCTATGTGTTATACACTGATTTCTCATTTATCGTCAGTACTTTTCATTACACTCCACTACTGAGTCTAACAAAACCTTACGGAAGGTCGTGTCAGGTAACCATTGAGACTGACCAATCAGAACACAGCATACCAAAATCGCGAACGTGGACTTTCGCACGTACCTTTTGAACCTTTTATCTCGAAAAGGCTCGTACCCGAACGATTCCAAATGCCATTTAGCATACAAATGACTTTCGGGTGATGCACACGGCGTACGTACTGCCATGACAACAGCGAGTAATAAGTCGCTGAAAATAGTGTTTTTGGCAATATTCAAGAATGTCATCTTGCGGAAATATTAGCTAATGGTAACCATGTCAACAGAAACCCTTAAGCGTATATACTGCCAGTCAAATAACTGTGTCATATGCGGATTTTTGTTTGTTGAAAGATCTGTGTCAGTGACCTGAATATTTTGAAAGTCCCTCCGATCCATAAATAGTAGCCGTTGTCTGATTGGTTAAATCTATTTAACCGTCTCACATTTGATTGGACGGTCATTGGTCGCTCAAAGGTTACCTGACGCGACCTTCTACTAGGTTTTGTTAGACTCAGTGGTGGAGTGTAATGAAATACACTGAGACTAAGTGTACTTAGACTATTATTGTGAGGATAATGTACTATCACCAGTATTTAACAAGGAAAATTTTCATGAAAAACATGCAGAAAGTTGCCATTCTTACTCCCACAAATGTAGAGAGTCTTATTTTTCCAGCCTTTCACAATTTACCATCAAAGTCATTTCAGGGGACACTAGAAACTGGCATCACACATTGATGGCACATGGGGAAACCAACCTTGATGAGGGAATAGTCATTGTCCCCAACACTTTAATCATGATGACGACATCTTCCTATTGCCCTGATGGCAACACACCAGATTATGCACTTGAGTCTAGGTGATGAATTCACAGCCCATTCTCGAAACAGGTAACACTAACTACAGGTCATTTTAGAAATAATATACCCTCTGGCTACAGAAACTGTGACCTTGAATGGTGAGAGTTTTATTTTACACCACCTTCAGCAATATTCTAGCAATGTTTTAGCAATATTGTGGCAGGGTACACCAAAAATGGGCTTCACACATTCTACCTATGTGAAGAATTAACCTGGGTCTTCAGTGTGAAAAGCTAACACTCTAACCACTAGGCTACCCTACCACCTGTGACCTGGCTTAAGTCATATTCTAGAGCTTTCTACATAGCATGTGACCAAGTTGAGTCACTTTGTTCAGTAATTCATTCATGTCATGGCATGTCAGTTTGATGACATTCAGATCATCGATCTCTATAGAGATCTTGTAAGGAATGGTTGTATATTGATATTACACTAAACACAAAATAGTGAGGTGATAACATTGCGTGTAAGTTGTTTTGATTCCTGTTTAACAGACAATAAAGTCAAGGTCAGACAATCCAGTGATCAACAGCATGAGCATCAATCTTCATAACTGGGATACATCATGTGTCAACCAAGTCAGCAAACCAGATCACCCAGTCCTGTTAGTCGTTTCTTATGACAAGCATGGGTTACTGAAGACCTAGTCTAGCCCATATCTTCATGGGTCCATTGTGTTTAAGATTGCTGTACTTAATACTATGTGTGGGCCTATATTTGAATGAGCATGGTGTGGTCTGCTTACATTAGTTCAGACTAATGCCAATGTCATAGTTTCAACCCATTGAGTCACCATATTTTATGAGAGTATAGGACTAGCTCACAATGTAAAGAATCCAATCAGTTGCTGTTTTATCACTTGAATACTAAATGCAAGGCAGGGTGACAAGTACCAGCACCAGCTTTTAAAATCCATGAATGAACAAGCAACTTTCTGTTCTAGCGAACTAGCAACAGAGTGAGTGAGTTTAGTTTTACACTGCAATCACCAATATTCCAGCTATATGGCTGCAGTCTGCATATGCTGGACCAGACAATCCAGTGATCAACATTCCGAGCATCGATCTGCGCCATTGGGAACTGATTGATATAGTTTCAACCATGTCAGCGAGTCTGATCACCCGATCCCGTTAGTCGCTTCTTATGACAAGTATGGGTTGCTGAAGGCCTATTCTACCCTGGACCTTCAAGGGTCAATTACCCACAGAGGCACATCAACAATGAGTATATACCACTGAGCACATGATTGTAACAATATAGCAGAGTAAATGAAATAGTCGACCATATTGAAATTTTCTTTCAGAAGTTCTTCATGAGTGACTGGCAGCTGCCAGCATTTATACTAGGGTTGTTGATCTTGGACCAACTGAGTCAAGAATAATGGTAAAAAACATAAAAGCAAAATGAAATAAATTTCAAATGCCACAGCAAACAGTTCAAACCATGTAAATGGCCCGCGGCATATCCTGGAACAGAAATACAATTTGATGCTTCATTGCAACCATAGTCACACCATTCATGTGTTACAATTAAAGCAGCCTTGACTAGTTAAAGAAAACAGCTAGAAAACTACACACAAACAGTGCAATATAACTATCACAATCACTGCAACACAATCACTGTGGCAACACTTTCTACATTGGTTTACAGACAAGAACTGACAAATATATCATGGGAAATAAGTTATTAACCAATAAAAGGGCTAAAGGAAAGGGTTCGGCTGTCATAAATCTCAAATGAGGGTGGGGTGGGGTGGGGGATGGGGAGTGGGGGGAGACTGGGGTTGTGTATGAAAAAATTACTGTTCTATTCCCCAAATGAAAAGATTTGACTTAAGAACTGGGAAATAATTATGAAGGAACTGAGGAAGGGTGGGGTACCGATGGGGTGTTGTTTGGAGGGGTCAGACTGAAACAATCACACAATACAATTGGCAGGTTGGCTAAATTTGATGCCAATCCTATCATAATTATACTTTCTCTATTCACTGATTAGTCTCTAATTAACCAAGAGGCAGCTGAGAGCACAATCTTGTTGTATACTAACAATTTCATCATAAAACTCTTTTTCTCCGATCTATATTTCAATATTACTTAATGACACACTGTGTGTAAACCAACACAAATGAAAGTCTGGCTTGAGTCATAAGCAACAACAACAATAACAACCATGTGGTTTTTCAGGAAGCCTAAGCTAAGCATACGGTGTAGCAGCCTGTCACCCACCTGCAGGTTCTCTGGACAAAACTCATGGCCGTAGATGTCGATGGCAGAGAGGAAGATGGACTCCATCTGGTTGTGCCGAAGCTCATAAGGAGGCTGGTGGGCAGCAATCAGAACCTGGAAGACAAACTTGCTTCTTAATGGGTGGTTTGTCTTCAGTGAGTGAGTTTAGTTTTATGCTGCACTCTGCAGCAGTCAAATTACATGCTGCCATTCTGTAATTAATCACATTTGGACCAGACAATCCAGTGATTGACGGCAGCATGAGTAGTGATGTATGCAATTGGGATACGATGACATGCGTCAACCAAGTCAGTGAGCCTGACCATCTGATACTGTTAGTCAACTCATACAAGCAGCATGAGTTACTGAAGATCACTTCTAACCCTGATCTTCACAGGTCAGTTTCCGTTTCTGCAGGTGTGTGAATGAGTGTACTTACAACAGCATATAAGTGGCATCAGATTGAAGCAATCAAGCATGGAACAGACAATCCAGTCAGTGTCATTCTTAGCAATGATTCCTAGGGTCAGATTGCAATGACATCCCATTATACAAGTAACAGAACATGAGCACCTAATCCATGAGGCTGCGTAATCCACCAGCCAAATCATAGGTGGTTGGGGTATTTCACCCAGTTTCAGCAGGAACAAGCACCATAACCAGCCTGAGTAGGTTTGAGGCTTCAGCATTTCATTTACACCAAGTTGTGTAAGTTTTCAGAAGTTGCAGCATTGGAATCAGGGGCAGGAGGTATTTGTACCCAGACCTCAAGGTTTCTGGCTTTCTCAATGGCTGTGTGAAGCCAATGAACAAAACAGCAGAGTTTGAAATACCTGTCTGTCCAACTGCCTGGGATGGGTTATTTTCAAGAAGGAATGCTACATTTTCAAATTCCCCTGCCCGATGGTCGAGTTAAAATCTAGACATGCTCTGTGTGAAGATAATTTGTGGGCAGGCAAGTTTTGGTCACTGACAGCAAGTTTTACATCTAACAAGCTGAAGAGATTTAGAGAGATTTAACTGAAATTTCAGGAGTTTCATACCCTGCTAGCAGATTAAAGAATATCAACCTCATAGGGCCTCACAGGCAGCTTGCATTATTGAGTTAATAATGTCCATCCTGATGTATGCGCTTAGAGCATGGCCTTTGTGGCGTGGAGTTCAGTGCTATATAAGTGGCCTTATCATATCACTATTATTAACGACATTAGAAGAAGTTACATCAATACGATTACCTGTCTGGCTCGGAGGGCAACCTTGGCATTTTCCTTCTTGTTGAGCTGAGTGAGGTCATTCAAGATGGATGCCATCTCGTCTGTGACCCCTGGCTCCTTCCCACACAAGTGGTCCTGAAATCCAGCAACAAAGGTTTTCCTTACACTCATACACAAAAGGGCTGTACTGGGGATTTATGCTGGACAAGTCAGGCAGTTTGGGAAAAAAATCATTATGTTTTACTTCTGCAATTTTTTCTCTCTCATTGCATCAACTGGTCACCAGTCAGAGTTACTTCCCCTTCAACATTCATTTTGCTTGACATTTAGCTTCTGTATATGTTGTCGAGACTGATATCAGCATCTCTGAGTGAGTGAATGAGTGAGTTTAGATTCACACTGCATTCACCAATATTCCAGCGAGTATGCACTAGAAAATCCAGTGATCAAAAGCATGAGCATCGATCTGCACATTTGGCAACCTTCACTAGTCAGCATCTTAGACGACTGGGCCATGAATGACCCTTTTTGACAAGAGACAGACAATTCTTTTCAAACCCTGACCCAGAGTAAGATGTATAGTTAGAGAGGAACTTACAATGAGCATGATGACGAGGTTATTCTTCTGCTGGACAGCAAGATGGGAGAAGATCGTGGCTACAACTGTAGCCATGTCATCTTTGTTCTTCTCTCGTAACTGGTAGACACACTTGTCATAGTGACCTGTCACACACATAATGTCAGTGAACGCACTAGTTGAAGTGACTTGTCACACACATAATGTCAGTGAAAATACTTGTCGTAGTGACCTGTCACATACATAATGTCAGTGAACTCATTTTTCAAAAAGACCTGTCACACAGATAGGATCAGTGAACACACTTGTTGAAGTGACTTGTCACACACACAATGTCAGTGAAAACACTTGTCGCAGTGACCTGTCACATACATAATATCAGTGAACTCATTTTTCAAAAAGACCTGTCACACAGATATGGTCAGTGAACACATTAGTTGAAGTGACTTGTCAGACTCACAATGTCAGTGAACACATTATCCAAAGGACTTGTCACACACATAGGGTCAGTGAACACACTTGTTGAAGTGACTTGTCACACACACAATGTCAGTGAAAACACTTGTCGTAGTGATCAGATGCAACACACATGGTCACTCGGACAAGTTTTACATATTGTACATGATCTCTTGTTTTCACATTTTCCAGACTTACCCTGCTGAAATTGTAGCTCTACCCGGAGGTACTGGCGGAGGAGGTCCTGCACAACAGACTTGAGATGACCTCGAATACCACTGCGATACCTCTGGACCAGCTGCACGATACCCTGAGTTGTCATGAAGAAGACATCTCTCTCTGTTCGTTTTGTCAGTGTAGCAGCATAGCTGTCAATAACATTGGCAATCTGAAAGAAAAGTTAGCCCAGATTACATGGAGGGGTGAAATACAGAGACATTATTTCCGATGGTATCTGATATGATTTATTCAACGTTTATTTGATTTGATTTGAAATGAGTGAGTGAGTGACATACTCACCTGCTGACTAGGAAACTGACACAGGACGGATGTGATATTGCTTGCGTAGGAAGCCATCAGCCTGCGCATCGACTTCTCAACTTTGGCAGGAATTCTCCCAGAGATCATAGAAATCAAGTCCTGGAAGAGAGACAGACATTTCAAACCAGTCTCTCTCCTTGCTGCTGTAAGCTCCACATGTACAAGAAGAATGTGTGCAACTTAAATGACATTATCTCATATTAACATAAAGGATATGATAAATTGCATGAATATTTAACATCATCAAGGATTATGCTATCTCACAAATAGCATTTCTGTGAACTAACCTTGAAAAAGCACAACATCAAGACCTTAGACATGACAGTGACCTATGACATCGCCTTGACCTATGACATCACAGTGACTTATGACATGACAGTGACCTATAACATCAGTGATCTATACATAAGACCAAGCAAACTAGTGGTTGATAACAACTCTCCATTATCAGCCCTTACAACAGGCATGGAGTCCTGGGAATCTATTACGCCCCAGATTCAACACAAAGATTAATACATAAAGATACACCCAACTCAAATCATGTCCTCCTTAAAGCTGTCAATGAACTCGGTTAATACACCAAAGCAAACTCTTCTGTATCACAACCTACCTGCAGCTCTAGCAGTGGTAGTGACGGTTCCTTCAGACATTTCATAATGCATTCCAAATTAGCTATCAGCCTCTCCTTGAAGTAGGGTTCAGGGAGGACATATCCCGCCATGATGTTCTCCAGTTGTATGCGGGCCCGCTGGAACACCTGGTGGAGGCGGTCGCCATGCAGCGTAGGGTTCTGGGGGGTCGGTAGTGTCCCCGTGAACAGCTGAGCCTGAAACATACAGCTACAAGTGACAAGCAACAGCAATATCTGCAGGGACATATCTTATCAACATAATAAATTATGAACATTGTGCTTTCAGTGTGTCCGGTGATTTTCAAATTTATCAAGGGACAGGTAAACTTACTGCCCTTTCTCAGGACCTGTTTGCTATAAATATACTGGTCCTTTGACTTTATGACAGTGAATGGAAACACTAACTTTTGATTTACAACCCAAATGAAGGGTACATTTGCACAGTGCTGCTGTGTCCCTAAACTTAGAGCCTTTTACAGTACATCCTAGTTTCATTACACAAACTCCCTTGGTGTGGTCAGGAAGCCTTGTGGTAATGGTATTCGCTCATCACACAGAAAACCTGGGTTTGATTCCCAACATGGATACAGTGTGTAAAGCCCATACCTGGTGTCCCCTGCCATGACATTGTCAAAATACTTCTAAAAGTGGCATAAATAAAACTGAACTCACTCGCTCTTTGACAAAAACAGAGTGGACTTGGGTTTAAGTACAAGCAGTTAAAGTCACAGACTGCTATATACATACTTGTTGTACTCTGCTTGGGTCATCCAACTGCATGCGAGCCACAATCACACCTGGGTCCAACACTGCTGCCTGCCGCTTCACGTAGTGAATGCTGGGAGGAAAAAAGGCCATTACTTTATAATTAGAATTATCAGTTCAGCAACTCCTTACTGTATACTCTTACTGTAACAAAAATAAGTGAATCAAAGCGACTTTTGGAATTTTGGAACAAACTTCAAGTGATCACATCCTTTAAGTGGTATGAAGATTCAACATATGTCATATTTGGGGTTTCTAAATGGCACTGTGTAATCATGGTATGAAGATTGTTCTACTAACATTTCAACTTACTACACACGCTCTGTGACCATTCGTTCTGTAGACTTCAAATTACACATGACCTCTATATCAGCCTAACAAAACATGCTTCCACTTACCATCCGCTCTCTGTGGCGCGTAGTTCCATCACCATCTTCATCACCTCAATCTCAGCATATGCATCCCCTGCAAACACGTGACCTCCATCCTCCACGATGTAGTTGATCAACTTACCAGCAGATGGTGATCTAAACAGTTCAAAACCACTAATCAACACACTGTCAGAGAAGCCATGTTACTTCCACAAGTTCAGTCTGCTAATTATGAATTAAAACATGTAATTTGCAAGGTGGTTCAACTTTCAATGAATCAACACCTGCTCTGACTCATAAGCACTCAGATTACATTTCCATAAATGATGGTATTTTTCATGCAGCATATGACAGACTTGAAACTGTCAGACCAACTTGCAACTTCCAGCACTAATTGTGTTCAGATTAAGTCTATGCTTGTCTACTCTTAGAGTTTCAAACAGCTTTATTTTCTGAGCTTTCTAACAATACACTGATCACTTCTATGTCCATACGGCATAAACTTGTCAAACTCAGCACCTGGAACCCAAATGTAACCTAATTCTGGACACTGGTGATTAGAATTTTCAAAATTTCATCTTTACTGTCCGTAATATTAAACGCAAAGTCTTACTTAGGACACCTAAATGCAATAATTTACAGCGTGCCCTGTAAAATGCAAAACTACCATCTGACATTTCTGATATCCAAGTTGTTACAGTTTTCCATAACTTCATGTCTCCGCATGGGCTGATGAGATTTCATTTTTGGATTTGATATTTCCATGTGGTGAGATGGATTGTCATGGATGCCTGAAGTTCATGACCTGAACATTTGGCCACTGACCTGAGCACAGTGGGGTCATTCTCTCGGTGCAGGACACAAGTCTTGTTGCCGATGGTGACACGGTAACTGCTGACTTGGTCCTTCATGTAAGTCGTGTGACTGGAGCCATCCACTGACAGAAGCAGCCCACCATCAGACAGACTGAAACAATATTAGGGTGTCATGGATTCTGTAACTGAAGTCTTTGAGGAAGTGGGGAAACACAGGAACAAGCATGAGACTTGGGTTTAATGACATCTGTAATAGTGAAATACAGTTCTGCAGGAAAGTGACACAGTCTTACACAGCTTTCAGCAATATTTAAGCAAAATCATGATGAGGGCCACCAGAAATGGGGTTAACATATTGTGGCCATTTACAGAATCAAATCTGATGGTTCTTAGCATGACAAGCTGTTATCACTCTATCTATATAACAACTGTGCCATCATATCTGAACTCAGATGGAGTCTGGCAATTGTGAAATATTTTCTTCGGGATACTGATCCTATTCAAAACGAAATTTCAATGATAATCAGTTCTCACCGATGTGCCTCGACATCCAAGACAGAGTTGTTCATACACAGGAAGTAGCTGCTGATGCCCGTCTTGATCACCTGCAGACACAACACAACAAGGTCAACACTCACCTTACCATCTCATCCCACTGGGTAAAACAGAGGTATATATATCAATTATAGTCAGTATCAAAGCCCTCAAGACCATGAACCAAGTTGACAAGAAAGTTCACACATGAAACAACGATCTGCAAGTGACATATGCTTAACTTCACCTGATACGTGACCTGTCTGCTGTTCACAGGATCACATGTCCATGCAATGATACACAAAATACAATGTTCCTCCAACACAAAAGAATTATAACCTTCAGTGTTGTCACAAAAACTATCAAATTATTCAATACGAGTCATCAGCTTAGGGCTGAATTCTAAACACTGACATAATTCTCAAAAGCACCTATGAGAACTTGCTCTTCTAAACACAAAAACTACAGAATCCCTAATCAGAAGTTTGACTAAAAACATAATACAGAGCATACTACAAACAAGCTTACCAGTGTAGCAGTGTGAAGCGAAACCTGCAAGTGACATATGCTTAACTTCACCTGATACGTGACCTGTCTGCTGTTCACAGGATCACATGTCCATGAATGAACAAGCTTACCAGTGTAGCAGTGTGAAGCGAAACCTACCTGCAAGACGTACTTGATACCCTCCATTATGAACTCAACATCAGCAATGTTCTTTAAAGACGATGATGGCAAGATCTGGCCTCTGAAACAAACATTAAATCCTGTCTCATGCATTTCAAATGGTTGTTAACGGTTCATGGCTCAGAAATCCTGTGTAGCTGGCCAGCATGAACTTCAAAAGTTGGAACTGAACGAAAAAGCGTATGCATGAAAACAGAAAATTATACACAGGAACAAGGGTTGATGTCTGCTGATATCGAAGAAGAAAGGAATATACAAGTATGTGGAAATTATTTTGTTAGTGTCACTGAGAACCAGAAAGCATAACAAACCTCTCCAGCGAAGTCTGGAAGTCCTGGAAGCTGCCGAGGATCCTCTGGTCAGCAATGTGTAATGCCCCACAGATGACACCCAACATGGTGTCTGGTTTCTCCGCCTGAACCTTCTCCGAGATGAGTTTGTCCAGCCAGGCAGTGGTGATGGTGTTACCCTGGAAGGAGTCCGTCTCAAGGAGCTTGATGAGGTACTCCACGGTTGTGCGGAAATCTCCACGGATTGACAACTCCTTCAGGGCAACCACCAGGTTCCTGGACAAAATACAAGATCAAGGTCAAACTGACTGCAAAAGTTTCAAATTTGTAGTTAGCAGAAAACCTTCAGAGTCCACATGCCTAACATGGCTTGAAACCATTTCAGTAGCTCGTAACTACAACAAGTGTGAATTTTTATTAGCTACACTTATTTGACTCAAGGTATTCATTAGTGGCTTAAGTGATAGATTGGACCTCATACTCAGTATCTCCAGGATAGATGTTCCGATAAATCTTTACTTCACCCTGGATGCATCGACGCATATTACCTCTCTTGGTTGACTGTACCTATATGTAGACTGAATGACAATGAGTGAGTGAGTGAGTTTAGTTTTATGCCACACTCAGTAATATTCCAGCCATATGGGGTTGGGAATGACAATGACAGAATTTGAAGAATTCCTTACAAATTGTAGCCTCCAATATAACAAACAGTTATGTCGGTAACAACACACTATGTCGGTTTCATGTGGGAAATAATAGTCAACTAATCTATAGAGGTGTGTCTTCCAGCCAGTTTGCCTTGCTGATTCTGATCCTAAATCTGCACAGTCAGGTTAAGCCAAGTGTGGACTGTTACTCACTCTCTAGCATCTTCTCGGTCTTCTCCCCAGGAGAAGCAGTGGCCGAACTGGGAGTCTGCAAATTCATGGAGGCCTCCAGACGCAGCTACACTGAAATAACCCCACACGTTCTTGTTGCTGCGGAAGTTCAGCTCCTGCACGGTACCGGAGCTTGGCTTGAAGCCTTCATCAGGGTTCTCGCTGGTGATCCTGGCAGCAATCACATGACCTCTTGGATGGGGTTTAACTCGGGGGTTGTCAAAGTCAATGGTTGTCTCCCCCCACGGGTCTTCACCGTACAAAACACGGATGTCTTTGATACGATGAAGTGGCAAACCCATCGCAATCTGGCAAAGAAACAAACCAGGTGATTACTTGCAGGTGAATCTGTACATGATACACAGGCATCCAATGAGTGGATAAGTATATGAATGAGCGAGTGAAATTAGTTTTACACCACTCTCAGGAATATTCCAGCTATATGGTAGCTGCAAATAAATGAGTCTAGAAGAGACAATCCAGTGATCAATAGCATGAGCACTGATCTATGCAGGTGGGATACAATAACATGTGTCAAACAAGTCAGTGAGTCTGACCACCCGATCCCATTAGTCACCCCTTATGACACGTATGAGTTACTGAAGATCAATTCTAACCCCGATCTTCACTGGTGGATGAGTATAATGGGTGCTAGGCCATGGAAGATACAGTTCAAGAAATAACAGATTCTTCTAGCTATCATGTAAAATGTCCTGTTCCTTTTGGGTATCAAGCAATAACAGAGAATCAGGGCCCTCTGATCTTAACAAAATACTGTCTGCATGAAAAAGGTGAAGCTAAATACAGTGCACTCTGTCCAACTCAGATTGCTGTATAAACTGGACTGAACTTAAGGTCCGAGTCTTATGGCATCAATATAGGAAATGTCTGTGCTACTCGGACTGCTGTCTAATTTGGACTTTTTAGTAGGTCCCATGCTGGTCTGAAGTAGACAGAGTGCGCCGTAGTCGTAAGAGCTGAAATCATTTGATACAGAGGCAAAAAGCATAAACATTGTAACAATTGATGTCTTTTGGTTTAAGCCTAAGTAGTGACAAGCTCACCTGTAGCTGGGCAGCAGGGAGGTTGATGTCTGCTACCATCTCAGTGCAGGGATGCTCCACCTGCAGTCTGGGGTTCAGCTCCAGGAAGAAGAACTCATCCTGCTCTGCATTGTAGAGGTACTCCACAGTGCCAGCACTCACATAGCCCACCATCTTGGCCAGTGTCACAGCAGCCTGCAATGCAATGCAATGTGTTGTTGACCAACGCACACAGCAATCAGTGTTTCTGCTGACTTAATTATTTATTGGACACTGTGTCCAGGGACCTAAAATTTTACCAGTGATGAATGAATTTTGCCAGTCATATCCTATCATTATACTGTAACACTTTGACATTTGATAAGACAATTGGAGAAACTTTGGTTATGTTCTAAGCTTTAATTTGAAGAAATACAAATTGAATTGAAAATTCGGAATGACTGATTATGTTAACCAACAACAAGGTGCAGGATTGCCTGTCATTTTAAAATTATTTTTAGCGTTGTTTTTGCGAACGTGAAAGCACAGCCAAAACTATCAAATTACCCATGCCTTTTTTTCATATTTTAATACCTGAATATTTATCGGACACAGTGTCCAGCTAGCTTTCAATTTACTTCTACCCAATGAATTTTACAAGCAATTTTCAGGTATTTACCGAAGAATGGATACACTGGCAATATTCTATTTTTATGGCAGCATTGTAATATAACTGAGTCTGGACCAGACAATCCAGTGATCAATATCATGAATATAATCTACTTAACACTGATACGATGACAACAAGCATGACTATCGCTTCCATATGTTGCTTCTTATGACAAGTACAGGTTGCTGATGACCGAGACCTCCTTTCACAAAGCACTAAGGTGATCATAAGTCACTGAGGTAACCTTAGCGTGATGTTAAAGAAAGGGAGTTAAGGTTAACCTAAGTACATGTTGCTTCGTGAAAGCAGCCCCAGTTCCAAAGTATCTAGAAGTTAGATGGTACTCAACAATAAGATTCATGCTATGCAGTTGTGACAACACATTTACAGTCTATTAAACAGCAGCTAATTACCTTCTCCATTCTCTCAAAGATGTCAGATTTGGCAATAACAACTGGCGCCTCCTCAATGATCTTCTGGTGCCTCCGCTGTATGGAACAATCCCGGCCGAACAGAGAGATGGCATTACCATAATTGTCTGCCAGAAGTTGGACCTCAAGATGCCGGGCAGCAGATGCCAACTTCATGATGAATATTGGGGAACCGGGAACCTCTGCTTGCACCTGCAGTCATCAGGTTTGGGTTTAATGTCACTACACAAATTACTCCAATGACATGAAAATGTGTCGGCCTCTTATGGAAGCAAAGCACAAATAATATGCAATAAACCTGAGCATGATGCTAACTAACATAGTGTCAATATGCACTTGACTTCATGCCAGCTATTCTTGAAACATCTGTAGCCCTTCGGACTTCTTAAGCTCAATCTTCACTCATTGGCTACAATCAAAGTTAAGAATTCTTATGGCTACAAACATCTCCAGGATAAGGGACAAACTTATAAAATGATTCTTAAATTTCATGGGTATAATGGGCAGGGGGTGTATAGACAACAACATTCGGAGTCATTAAAACTACAGTGGAAGCTGTCTAATTCAGACTCGACTGGGACCGACTTTTGTGTCCAAATTACGAGGAGTCCGAATTGGACTGTGAGAGTCAAGAGTTAGCTCCCTTGATCAGGAGATACGTGGTGTAACGTGTTTTCGGGGTAATAGCGCAAAAGATGATCATGGACATTATTGCATATCAGTAGATTATCAAAACTGTAATTCCGTCAATAAATATCACCTCATCTATCATAAATAATTTATTGTTAGAATGCTGTTGTCCGGTGGTTTCCAATGCAACACTCATTTCATGTCTTGTCTGTAAGCACGAGCGCTAGAAGTGACGTACCATGTTTCTGTGTTACTCGCTATTTTGCAGGGTAACGCCCTTGTATGGAAACGCATGTGATTCAATCTTCTCAACAGAAATCAACAAATACATCGTATCATTGAGTCAGGCAATTTTGTCACTGATGAGAAACTACTGGAATATCGTCTTTTTATAACAAAATCGCATACCATCAAAATGACACGTGTCAGCTTGCTGAACTTCTTTGTTAATTCCTTTTGTTAATTGGTTATCATCACACCTTATAATCCGTCTGAAGTTGGTAATCAGATAATACAAAGCACTTCCGCCTCAGGCAGTCCCGCTAGTCCGAGTTAATTAGCGATGTTATCAGTGTAAAGTACCTTTAATGGTGGAGATTTCAGTCCAAAATCCGAGTTACATGAAGTCCAAATTAGTTAGCCTATATGTAATGATAACTGCTGGGACCAGCAATACAGTCTGAATCATATAGAAAACCGAGTTACTTAGGGTCCGAGTAAGACAGCTTCCACTGTATGTGGAAATCTTGACACAGATGAAATCAAGGTGATCTAATTATAGCTTGAAACCAATTTTCATCCAGATTATGAGCCTGTGTTTGCTGGCACCAAAGTCCTGCCTGTGGGTTTCACCAAGGTTAATGTGTGCAGTTGACATTACTTCAGCTATGCTCCCATAATATGATAACACATCCTTACAATCTGAATAAACCCTACAATAACCCGAGGAGCCCTGAGACAACTCAAAGTGATAAAACTGCATCTCACTCAGAGATGCCAATCCAAAAGTGGTGCAAATGGTAGTTCCAAGGATCAGAATTAGTAGTTTGATCATAAAATCAGTAATCATCTAAATTCTGAAAGTGAGTGGGTTTGGTTTTACATTGCTTTTAGCAATATTCCAGCAATATAATGGCCGGGGGAAACAAGATTGACTGATTAACATACTGAATTTGGTTTTACACCACTTTCAGCAATATTCCAGTAACATCATGGCAAGAAACACCAGAAATGGCTTAACTCATTGTACCCAAGTGGGGAATCAAACCCACTAGACTCGTTTTGGGTCTGTATATCCTAATTTTAATGAATTTCAGAGAAATTCTGGTGCAACTGTACCTGTAGTTTGATGCTAAAATTTGTAACAACTATGAAAAATTAGTAGAGGTTGGCATCTCGACTCACCTGTCTGAAGAGATTGGGGAAATCATCTGCATTGTCAACTCTCCTGATGCCCTTGCCTCCACCACCCTCTGAAGCCTTGATCATAACAGGGAAGCCGATGTCATTGGCTGACTTGAGCCCTGACTCCACGTCTGGTGTGCAGCCCTTCTTGTAGAGGTCATTGGGTACAACCACCTGCTTGACCTTGGACATGTCCTTGTCCCCAATCTTCAGCATCACACCTGAGCCACTCCAGGGTAGAGTGGGAACTCCAGCCGTCTGGGCCACAATGGAGGAGGCGATCTTGTCTCCCAGTGACCACATAGCCATTTCAGGGGGACCTGTCACATACATACATTTATATCAGCAAGATGGTCAAAAGATTTCATTGCAAGTCGTTAGGGCTGAAAGTGAGTTTGAGTCTAGTAAGATGACTGAATGATAAACAATTGATGCATTAATCATACAGTTTAAAGAGAGTACTGTAAATATATATGATTATTTAGGATTACTGTGTGATGAACTAACATGTTCACACTACCTTAACCAAATATTCCGTATTCCATATTCTGATATGAAATGAGTGAGTGAGTGAGTTTAGTTTTACGCCGCACTCAGCAATATTCCAGCTATATGGCAGCAGTCTGAACAGTCTGGACTAGACAATCCAGTGACCAACAACATGAGCATCAATCTGCGCAACTGAGAACCGATGACATGAGTCAACCAAGTCAGCTAGCCTTATCACCCGATCTCATTAGTCGCCTCTTACGAAAAGCATAGTCGCCTTTTATGACAAGCATGGGTTGCTGAAGGCCGGCCTATTCTACCCCGGGTAGACCTTCACGGTTCTGATATGAAATGAATTAATTTGTAGGACCCTTAGACTCCCTTGCTTTCTGACCTCATCTTGGCAATGCACTTGTGAAAATATTATGAATAAATTTATCGGACTGTGAGTTATAAAGCATTCATCATCTGCTGTGAGTGAGTGTGGTTTTACCCTGTTTCAGCAACATCCGTGAGTGAACACTTTAACCACTAGGTTACCCCACCGCCCCTTCATCAACTGTGAATTAATTGTAATTCAACACAAACATGTACACCTGGCACTATAGACACAAAGCAGACAAACCTACCTATGAATGCGATCCCATTTTTGTGAAGCAAGTCTGGCAACTTGGGATTTTCAGAGGCATGGCCCCATCCAGCCCACACAGCCTAGAGAACAGAATCAGTTGATTAGAAATTTCAAACACTTTGGGAAAAAACAACCAGAGTTGGTCCCTGGGTTTTAATGTGCATGTAGTATGTACAAATGTATGCAACTGAAGCAGAAATCATGGCACACTGCATACCGAAATAATCATAATAATTGCCCTTGCAACAGCTCTTGACAAGAAATGAAGTTCCTGTAAGTGAAGGAATCTGACAATACAGGGCCTAAATTTTTTCAGTTCTCTTATCGCTAAGATATTCATAAGTTAATGTTAATGTATGGCACTTACAACTACCTTAACGCTAAGCGAACTTTGAAAATCAAGGCCCAGTACAGTAAGTTATATTTCAGACTTAACCATTTCATTACCTTACCAGATGTAATGACCCCAATAGTGGTAATTAGGCATCTTCCGGACCCATAGCTCTGTACGACAAAGGAAAACTCTATAATTCGATTTTAGAATTGATCAAACTTTGCTGTCATGTCATCCAAATTTTCTCACTAAAACGTATGCTCATATGCATTCTGTTACTTTGATCAGTCAGGATATTTCTGCTCCCTGGCTCGGAGACTATTGCCCCTGGCCTCACCTGAACCTGTGTTCTCTTCGAGATGTCGAGGATGAGTTCCACGTTGGCGTAATTGTTGTTGTTGGTACCGCCAGACACAGGTATGTACTGGTCAGCCATACGGATGTATTCTGGAATGATACATTAACTATTAGCACTGTATGTAGGTGTCATGAGTGAGTGAGTTTAGTTTTATGCCGCACCCATCAGTATTACAACTATATGGCAGTGGTCTGTAAACAATCAAATCTGGAACAGACAATCCAGTGATCAACAGCATGAGGATCGATCTGCGCACTTGGGAACTGATGATGTGTCAACCAACTCCGCAAGCCTGACCACCCGATCCCATTAGTTGCCTCTTACAACAAGCATAGTGTTTCTTTTGCTGTTCAGTATATAATTTTGATATTAGGAAATAAACTAATTTAAACTGAAAAGGAGCTCCATTGAGTTTGGAGATTCCTGAACCTGGGAAAATCTAGACTTGCTTTATTTAGGGCTTTACTATTGTTGGGAAGGCTAGGCATATAGGAAAATAATGTGATTCAAGGAATGTCAGACAGAATACTGAAATTATTATTATTATTATTATTATTATTATTATTATTATTATCATTATTATTATAAGTGTTCTTGTATAGCGCACAAATCAAACTGCTAGGCGCTAGGTATTTTCCCTCGATCACCGGATGTCAATCTCAACAGCACATCGTATTTCAATCTCAACTCCCTGGGGAGTATACAACTCTTGCTGCCACTAGGCGCACCGAGTTTATTGTGGCTCTCTCATCCTAACGAGGTACCCATTTGACAGCTGGGTGGACTGGAACACATAGTCACAGCACTTTGTCCAAGTTTACTGCACGTTGCTGTACCCGCAACTAGGTGTATGCACGTGTTCATGTGGCCACCATCTGGTCATATACCAACGGATTTGTGGGTTCTTTTAAGTGCACAGGATTGTGTACTGTACACTAGGGGTTGTGACAACACTGAAAGAGTCTGCACACAAAGTTGACTCCAAGGTTTTTACACCCGGTCACAGGTGGGCTCGATCCCGACACCTCAACCTCGCTGGATCACTAGCCTGGCGCCTTAGCCAGCTCGCCCACCATACCAAATGATGTTCAATGTACCAATAATACAAACAGGCTCAAGTACTTGGGCACCATAGTAAATGGATATGCAGCAGAAACCTTGTTTTATTCATGACACCTCCATACAGTGATGACCCGTGAAGGTCCGGCCTAGAATAGGCCTTCAGCAACCCATGCTTGCCATAAAAGGTGACAAGTTTGAAAAAAAATTAAATATCATAAAAGTAATCGCTCATGCTTAGGTCTTCTATTTGAAAATTTGACTAAGAAAATAAAGTGCAAGTCTTTTGTTGTTCAGTATATATTCGGGGATTTAGTGCTAGTCTAAGCATTGCATCTATTGGTGAAATTATTAATGATCAAGTTATATGATCAATATAGAGACATAATCCATACTGTCGGATTATGGTGCCCAAGTTGTAAAATAATGCATGCTATCCTATTAACACAACGTCATACAGTATCTCATTATATTGTTACATTACTATTCTTATTTAATATCATTGAGAGGTTGAGTAAGACCTACACAGGATAAGAAGTATACATACCAGCATTCGCCTTGAGATCTTCTGGAGTTACCATTACAACAAAGCGGATGGCCCGCTCATTCCGGAACATCTCGTATGCCCATCTTCGTACAGATCGCATGCACTTGACAGCAGCAATACCATTGTTGGCAATCAGAACCTACAGAACAGATGCCAGACATTTTACAGCCGCAATTAGCAACAATACAACAAGAACAAGACAACAAGGACAAGAAGCAAATTTTGCACAAGAATCCTGGGAGAGAGGAAAGAAAACTTGTACTGGTGATGGGGAGGGAGGGGAGGGGGAGAATGAAGGGAAAGAGGGAAAGAAAGGAAATAGCAGCAGGCAGTGGAAATACGGAGGGGAGAGAGAGGAGGGGAGGAAAAAGGGAAAGGGAGAGGAGGGGAGGGAGGATGTAGGGGCAAAAGGAGGTTGAAGTGAAGGAGGAAGATGGGAGAGGGAAAGGAAGGGGAGGGAGGAGGAGGGAGAGAAAGAAGATGGGGATGTAAGAGGGAAGGAGAGAGAGGGGGGAAAGGAGCGATGAGAGAAAGAGAGAGGAGGGGAAGGGAGAAGAGGAAAGAAGGAAGGGAAGGAAGGGAGAGGAGGGAAGAGGGAGGATGGAAGAGGGAGGGTGGAAGGGAAGGGAGAGGAGGAAGGAAAGAGGGGAAGGGAGAGGAGGGAAGAGGGAGGAGATGGAAGAAGAAAGGGAGTAGGAGGGGGATAGGAAGGTGGAGGGGAAAGGGAGTGAGAGGATGGGAGAAAGGAAAGAGGGGAAGGGAGAGGAGAAAGGAAGGAGGAGAGAGGAAGATGGGAGGGGGAAGAGAGGGGAAGAGGGGATGGGGAGAGGAAGAGGATAAGGGAGGGAAGGGGATACAATGGATGGAAGAGATGGGAAGCTAGAGCATCGAGGTGCTCGGGTGCAGAGAGGTGAAATAGTGGTGTTGCAGGGAGAAGTAAGTGGGGACCTAACCCTCCCACAAATACCAAACTAAAGAAACTCACCTTGTTTATGACTCGGTTTCCACCAAAGCGCTTCACATACTCCTCCGGCGTGGCAACACAGAAGTCTTTCAAATACTGCCTCTTCCCCCGAGTCGTGTCCAGAGTGATCCCAGACATTGTATGCCTGAAAACAGCAGCATTGTCAACAGTGTTTTACCCTCAGCGTCCCACCCTCACAACAACCTCATCACCACAACCTCAAATTCCAAACAATACCAGCTGGACAATATCCAAATCACACAACACAACTAACAGCAAATACGTGACAAGTTTCAAGTCAGCATGGCAATAACTAGCAATGTGGATTAAGAAAGTAATGTTCTTAGCAGATCAAAGACTTAACCAATACCCAGTGAGTAGAATATCTCCCACGACAAACAATATTTACTTCTCAGCATGAGCAGACACATGCACACTGCAAGAGGGGAATATGAGTACGTTCTGACAAATGTAAACCTTCAGTGTCACGTATATACACCATAACCACACCCATCCTACAACAACAAGGAGCTAAAGTTTATCAATGTTTGCCACTGTATTGAATAATCGACCAATGTATATCAGTCACTACTAAATTCCCCTCCATGTTATCAATAAACAATTGACAATACAACCCTTGAAGAAACAAACTGTGACCTTCAGTTAGAAAAAATGCAGGCATTCACTACACTATAACTTGCCTTATTCAGCCTTCTAAATCCCTCTAGATAACAATCTTATCATCCAAACACAAGCATGGGGAGATGAAAGTATTATCTTTGAAGAATTTCATACCACTGACATGATAGGCAATACAAATCAATAACACTCATTAAAGTATAAGCCAAGTTAACAAGGGGAACATGGCATTATGGACTCACATAACATGAAATGAAGGTAACCATGGTAACAGGTCATTAGTATTATCTAGCTTTGATACATGTTTTTAACATTAATTGTGACAAACATACTGTGTTTTCAGCATTAGCCTGGTACAATGAACATCTGACCTAGCTACATACTGAAACACAGTATGTAATGCTGATTCCACCTTATATACTACTCATTAAAAGTTTAGACTCAATAGTGCAAAGGTAGCCACTTACTTCGTCAGCTGTTCTCAACTAGATTTAGCAAAATATTTCATACTCTTTAAGCTACTGTTCACACATGAACTGATGTATTGTGAAACAGCAGTGACAGTTGATGAATTCTTAACAAACCTTTACATCAAAATGCAGCTGTTTCTTTTGAGATATTTGCACATGCTTTTCAGCAAATTTTATGCATGATTTTTGTGCATTTCATTTGCATAAGGTTTGTTGTTGGTTCCCCAAAGTTAGTGGATAAATTCAACTTTGATGTAACAATATATATGTGCATAACAAAAAGTGAGTGCTTTGGGTGCGTCTAAGCTAATTTGATGGGTAGTCTAAGATGCGTATATCGATGGGAACTTCTTTACTGTATACCACAAATTTGACTAGCTTTTCTCAAAACATTGCAATCCTGATGAACTTCTTCAGCCCACTTTTAACACACTGGCTACGGATCATCAAAGTTAAGAATTCTTAGGGCTACAATCATTTCAAGACAAGGGCCCAGTCTTATTCTGCTTTGACACAATGAACTCTGGTATCAATAAAAATACTGAGTGACTAGCCGGGTATGTGTTTGGTAGGTTGTTGTTTAACACCGCACTAAGTAGTATTCCAGCTATAACTTAGTCTGGACCTGACAATCCAGTGATCATCAGCTTGAGCAGCAATGGGATGAAATTGGGATGCAATGACATATGTCAATCAAGGGTGCAAGTCTGATCGTCCGATTCCATTAGTTCCTTGTTGCAACACGCATGGGTTGTTGAATATGAATTCTAACCCACATTATGTCAGTTAAACAGAAAAGACAGCCAGAACTAAAGAAGCCTCATTGAAAACCACCTTGCCGAAAGCCAATAGCATGGGTATGGGGCTAAAAACCAAAAATGACAAATGTTGTGAAACAGGGTTCAAACCCGGGATCTTATATTGCTTGCATACCTAACCTCTGTACAATGAATCATGGCAAGTTTGACTATTGGGGCATGATGTTTCCAATGTTAAGTTTAGTACATTTAAGATACAGGTACACTAGCCCAGATAACATTGCATACTATCTCCATTCTACCATGAAGAAATGTGATATCTTTGCAATTAGTAATGATACTGTGTAAAGTGGCATTGATGAGAAGATGGTGTTCCATATCCAAAAATATTGTTTTACATTATTATTCTTTAGCCACATGTACTTTGGAGATTATGACTTCATTATTCTGTCACTGGATTGTCTAATTCAGACTTGATTGCTAACAAAACATTTTTGCAGAAAGCAAACCAAAACTAAAATGGTATTGTTTCCAAGGCAATAACTAATATCCTCTGGCAACGTCAAACCATCAGTCAAAGACAGTATTCACCAGAGCCCTCTTCCTCAAAGAGATTGTAGCACTATGTCAGTGTTAAAGTGTGGGAGTTATGATCATCTCAGTGCTATGAACGCTGTCAAACCTGGCCCTAGACACTGAAATATCCCTATCAGAGTTGAGTAGCACTTAGTACACAAAAGCAACAAGCAAACAAACTTTCAAACTGGTAAACTTCAGAAATTAAAAAAGAAAGTAACATTTAACAAACATTTCATCACCTTCTCACAAATAATTATTAGTAATACAGTTATACAATTTATCCTTTAAAATATGGTTGCAGAAATCATTTCACTTAGATCAAGCACTACCTTCTTGGAGTCATTAAACTGCTAAAACAGAATTTCATCACAACTGAGAATTACTGCCATGCCACTGTCTAATTATGACGTCACAATCAGTATATTTGAATTACATCAGTTATCCTTCTGTCATAAATCTGCACAGATATATCACTTACACAGGAGACACTGATGTTAAAAACTGAAAACTTTCAATGAACAAATTTTTGCTACAACAAAGCCTTTGGTATGGCTATCAAATATATCAATGCTTGTGGAAAAATAAATCTTAAACTTTAACTTTTGACATTTCTATATCAGTGTTGTACTATCTGACATGAAAACACAATTTGGTACATACATTCATATTCACACGTTTACCCCTGACAGAAAGATCCCTCCAGCCATTTATCTTACTATGAACTCAGTCCCAGAAACAGAAATTTTTGATCCACCAGTTCACAACCTTAACCTTTACCCCAGCAGCATGCAGCTGGCAGCCTATCATCACCCTGCCTATTGGGAAGAAAGTGTTGACCACTGACCAACACTGACCATACACATATTGTAAATTTCTCTGAAACTTACCTTCAGTACTTCTAACCCTAAGACACCGTCAGAACTACTAGCCCTATCACACTGTATACATAGTATGGTGTCTCGGAGACCGGTACATTTCAACATGTCCTGGTAGATTCCGAGCTTGTGACGACAGTATGGTTGTTTATCATCTACTTTATGATGATGTAGATGTCATATTGATACTTCAGGCTAACGTGAAGATATGAGAAACCAACAGGGTCCCATTACGAAAAGTGAAAGCTCTACAACTCACGTAAGTCAATGCTAGATGTTATTAATTTTTTTTTACATATTTTGGGTTTGTTATCACAGAGCAACATTGCTTTTCTTTCATTCACGATATTGCCTTTTCATTTTTTTTCACACATAGGTTTCTTTTGAGAATCAGCATAACACTAAGTTAGAAAATGTGTGGCCTAACATGTACATGCTCTAGAAAATGTTTTTTCACCATCAAGACAGCCAATACAAGAGGACAGTCATTTATACTGCCTCAAGGCACAAAAAGTGCAATACACCTCAAATTATTAATACATATACATACATACATACATACATACATACAAACATACATACATACATACATACATACATACATACATACATATAGATATATAGATATATATATAGATATATATATAGATATATATAGATATAGATATATATATATATATATATATATATATATATATATATATATATATATATATATATATATATATATATATATATATATATATATATATATATATATATATATATATATATCACTATACCAGCAATACCATGGCATTCTTTATCTCTTCATCTTCTAGAACGATAAGTAGAGAAATCCCATCCAAGATTCGAACCCACAGCCAGGTCAATCAGCACACGAAATACTCACAGTAATCCTGAATACACTGTTTCACATTTTACCTGTTTTCAATCAGTAATGTGTATTCATAACTCTTTGAAAGGGGATTTTTTTCTATTCACAGTAAAATATAATTATCAGAACCAAAGTTTAAGGTTCATTTCAACTTGGAATGAACATACAGGCATATTTCCAAAACTTTCTGGGGTAGGGTAGCTGGACCTTTACGGGTCACATCACTTTTAATGGCAAATGTGTGGTATTTTCATAACTATGTACCCTGCTGTAGTACTGCTGAAATACTGCTACAGACAACTGCCCATAAACCCACAGTTTCTGAGTTACATAAGAATGTTATATCTATGTCTATCACAGTGTATATACAGTGTTATCTTGCCATGACCCATGCGATAAACCCTGTATCACAATGTGATAAAAATCCAGATGTCTTATTGTAGGTAGACTAAGGCTTAGTACAGAATATATATGATTCTGACAGTAACAAACAAACCAATTCTAATTGAAAAGGAGACTCAAGGAGACCAGAGATTCAGAACCTGAGAAAATCTAGACTTTTTAATTTAAGGTTTTAGCACTGCAGAAAAGGTTTGGCATTAAGCAAAATAATGTGGTTCAGGGACTGTGAGACAGACTATATCATAGGGTCTTCTACAAAACTTAGTAACTTCACATGAGTGGGTGGGAATTGGGTTTTATGCTGCTTTTATGCATATTCCAGCAATATGGGGACATCACAACTCAGCACATATTTTGCAAAAACAATTAATGCATTAATGATCCTATGTTGCAAACATGGTTTAAAAACTCTTTATATCCACCCCATTTCTATCAGCTGTTACACACATTTATAGAGGTAGAGATAAGCTGCTTATCTCATATATTACCCAAATATACATGAACTCAGTTAAGTTTTTTGAGTACAAGTGGGCTTGAATTTTTGTAAAAAATACTTGGTTAATTTGATCTTTCATGTGTACACACAAAAATGTCAAATCTTTGATAAACTGAGGTATATTGAGACGTTCTATTTCAACATATGAACTAAGTAACTTGAGGTCTTTTTTATCAGTTTTCATACTACAGATCCAATATAAATAACATTTTAACTTTACTATATTTTTAAAATTAATGGAAAAAGACAAACATCACAAATTAGTTTGAGTGTGGTGGGTACAACTTATTTGGTTACTCAAATAATTTAGGATACCCACTTGAGATGAACACAAGCAAGTACATACCTCAATGACCCTAAAAGTTATCTTTAGCTCTTCATTTATACTTAATTCTAAATACTGATAAGATATTATTATGTGTTTCTGTATCATAAATGTGAGATATCAGGAATAAAATGTATATTACATCGGCAAATCTTATCAGATATCCCCACTACAAAACACTCCACACAATACTTTGCTACTTAGTAAAATTTGTCAATAACCTAATTATGATTGTGGTAAGAAAGAGTAGATAACTCTGCCCAGTTTACTGATGTTGAAACAATGTTGTTTCTTCAGCTATCAGCATGTAGACACACAACACAGGCCAGGATCCTCTTTCCAAGGGTTTTCTTATATTATTGTTTAAAACTCTCCAGCGATGTTTGTTTGTTGTTTAATGCTGCCCTCAGCAATATTCAGTAATTAATCAAGTCTGAACTAATTCTAACACCGATCTTCATGAATCACCAGCTAAATGACATCAGTCTGTAAAAAGTCAGATAAAAGCAGTGACTGATATAATGAGCAACAATTCACAACATCAGGTCGTGATGACATGTTAATGACTACCGTGTCCATTTTTGACGGATGTGTGACATGCACTCAAACCAAGAGAAAACTACTCGTTTTCCTTTTTTTCAAAAATCTTAGTACTACTTGTCATCTGAAGGCATATAAATAATTAAATGTACTTATGTGTCATTACTTTTAGTAGAGACAAAATGGATGTGATGTTAAAACTTCTTTTATTTATTGATTAAATATCCACCATAAATCCTCACTTAATCTGCAGATGTGATACTGCACTGCCATCATTCCAAATATTAAGATTTTGGTTCCAAACTAATACAAACATAAGGAGTTGAGAGAATTTGAGCAAATTATCAGCCAATGAAAATGTAGTACTGAAGCAAATCCATTTGCTGCTGACAAGTTTATAGTAATAATGTCTAAATATTTGCTATGGTTACAATTTGCAACCTGTCTGTATTTGACGAATTGTCATTGATACCATATGTCGACATGGCAAGCATCAGGAGCACTGACAACAACATGTACATACTGTATACAAGTATCTTGACAGTAATAGACAACATGTAAGTGAGCGAGTGAGTTGGGTTTTACGCCTGTCTTTTTCAATGCTTATTTTGATGTTCTCCAGAGTGAGTGTGTCAGCAAGTATGATTTTACTCTGCTTTTAGAAATATTTCCACAATATCATGACGCGGGACACCAGTAATGGACTTCACACAGTACCTGTGTGGGGAATCAAACCCGGGTCTTCAGTGTGACTAGCAAACATGTCAACCACTAAACCTACTGCACCATTCCTCATGGACAATAAATAACTTGACAGATATTTTATATCATGAAATAAGAAAACTGATATTTAATGCATAAATTGAAATGTTCTTGATTGATGATCTATATTTCCCTATATTATTTTGTTGAAATTATTTTCACCTTTTCAGTTCAAGGTTAGCATGATTCTTTCAATCACAATATTGCTATAAACCTTAAAAACACAGCAGGGTAACAGAGCAGTTGAAAAAAACACTGCCTGACGCCGGGGTCAAGTGAAATTCTCCAGTCAGTCAACATCCACATTAAATTTTATCATGGTAACAGTAGTGCCAAACTCCTGAAATGTTTTGATATATGTATTTTGATGACAAAATGAAAATGTAAATTGCAAATTGCTACCAACTAACATGTATTTTTTGTTTGGACAATACCCCTTGAGAAGTGTATGCTAACTTGACAGCTGAAAAGAAGCAAAATATCATATTTAATATATACATATAAATTTGATACATTAACTGATCATAAACTGATCTTTTATTGATTAAAAACTGTTCAGAAGTTATTAGCTGTTCTCTTGTATATAACTGATAAAGATTATTTGCAAAAGAGACGAAGCTGTTATTTGTGGTCAAGTGAAATTTAGGAATACTTGGTCAAGTGGATTTTGAAAGTTTACTGGACCCGTGTCCAGAGTTTGAAAACATTTTTAACCCCTGAAATATCAAATCAGAGTTCACAATTACAATTGGCCAAATGGGAAACATTCAATGTCTATTCACAATCAACACAAACATAATGTCACGACCACCTGTTGCTTTCATTTTTTCAACTGACAGTTCTAGTTCTCTGTAAACAATGTGAGTTTTGTTTAGTGCAATAAAACAAACTGTAACCGAACAACCAATTAGACTTATTCCGCAATGGATATGGTCTGCAATTATGAAAAGATGGAAAGTAAGACACCTACTATCAAGACAAAAGACTTTTATGTGTATAAAGGGAAAGCTATTCAGCTTGAAATAGAACAAAATATATAAAAATACCTCATATATAGTCATTTATAGATTGAGATACCACAATATTTCAGTATAGAAATGAACGTGACAACTTATTTGACTGTGTATTTATGGTCAGACACAATGAAGTGACGCAAACTTCATTTAAAAAAAAAAAAAATATCAAATACTATTTATATGATGACTTATCTTAACAATGAATACCATCGGAATACATATTCCCTACTACTAACAATAGTTAAGTAGTCAAATTCGTAAACGTTAAGCAGGACGTATTCAAGTCAAAAAGATATTTTCAGCTACAGATGGAATGAAATAACTGAATACAAAAAATATTTCTTAATGTAATTAATTACATCTCAAATATGATGCTGGGAGTGCTATATACCTGGGAGCATAGTGATCCTGTATTAAGCTTCTGGGAGAGGTAAACTTGTCCATGTCTCAATGTTGAACGAGGTAACCTCCTCGGGTTGTAATGATTTATACTGACTTCCTTTTACTGTAAAACTACAGCCACCAAACCATGCAGTATCCAAGGCTACACCTACATGACTGTAAACATATAGTCATGTACCCTAGCTTGTGTCTTCTGACATCCTGTTCCATGTCTACTGTTATGACATGGAGTCTCAAGTGGAGGGGGCATGTCAAAACCAACTTTACTATATAGCTTACTACTTGTAAAAGCAGGTTAATTCTTGGCATCACATATCTGCCATAAGAGGAAATTAACAAGTAATTATATTTATATGACTGATAACTACATCAAGTCAATAATAGAGATGTTTTTTTTGTAAATTGGTACAGGATACCTTTGAGATGATCCCAAGTCTGACACACAAATCACAGCTGTTGATGGGACACCTTCCATGTATCACTTGTTTATTTCACATGTTACACACATGGCCTCCACATGCCTCAACATAGCATCTAGAGCCATATCCATCCCCAGGTGCCCTCTTAAACACACAACAGTCAACACAAAGTAACAGCTCCACAGTAGATTTCACTCGCAGGTACGATGTGAATGTCAAGCCTTACACTTCTATTAATATCGTCACAATCAGGCCATATAATCATTGCATAGTTCTCCTTTGTTGAAATTCAATGCCAACGTGTGTACCCACCTGTCCTGTTCATAGCACTAAGACATGTTCAGATCACTGGATTAATTCATATTAGAATGGGTAATATCTCATGGCACCGAGAATAATGACATTAAAGAATTATGAAGTCCTATTCATAACTATACTACAGAACATGTTTGCAATTCCAGAACAGTTCTTAACAATTTGTTTGTTGTTTGATGTGCACTCAGGAATAGTCCAGCTAGATGATGGTGGTCTGTAAACTACCAAACCTGAACTAGGCAGTCCAGTGATCAACAGCATGAGCATTGATCTATGCAGCTGGGATATGATGACATGTGTCAACCAAGTGAGTATGACTGCTATCTTCAAAATTTACAAAAATGCAGCGACTATGCTTGTTGTAAGAGGCGACTAACAGTATCGGGTAGTCAGGCTCGCTGACTTGGTTGACACATCATCAGTTCCCAAGTGTGCAGATCGATGCTCATGCTGTTGATCACTTGACTTTCTGGTTCAGACTCGAATATTTACATAACGCCGCCATATAGCTGGAATATTGCTGAGTGCAGCTTAAAACTCAACTCGCTCACTCACTCATCAAACTGGGGGAGTCAGTAATGTTTTAAGCCAGTTTTACCAGTATTCCAGCACGATCACAATGGGTTTCACACATTAAGGGGAATCAAACCCATGCCTCTGGCATAACGAACCAATGTTTTAACAGTGTTAGGGGCGTGGAATAGAGCTATGGGTGCATTATGGGTTTTCACTTCAAAAACATCTGTCATTGTTTGGCTGAATACATACTCTGTAAAAGATTTTACAATCTTATAAAAGAGAATTTTATCTCCAGACACGAGTCATCCATCAGTAACAATGTATGATGCAATATATCTCATTATAAACGGAGTTAATTTCCAAAACATTTTGGTTTTGCATGAAAACATTACACCAAAGGGCAGCTACTGCCTACTGGTTGATGGAATAAATGTGCAGACGATTATGCATGTGAAATAAGAAGTAGCTAAGGGGTTGGGGTGTAACAATAGGGTACTAGTTGGAATTAAAATGCTCTAGGGTCCGAAGACCCTGGTTAGACAATGAACTCTAAGCCTTTTAATTCACTTTCTACTGGATAATACAGTTACCTATAAACCATCCCTAGTATTTTGATTAGTGATAGGGTTGTTAAGGTCCTTATTCTGGACAAAGGGAAGAGTTTCAAACTTTGTTGATCAGTTTTCAATTAAATATAGACAAACTCTGCACACGTCAATTGCACTGTGTTACAAATATAATCTGAGAATTATTTCTGACTCCAGCTGAACTCTGAACTCAGAGCAACAGTTGGCAATAACTGCAGTTACACTTTCATTTCAGCTACTCGTAAAAAATACACTCCAGTATCAGTTACCTTTCAACCAGCTGGATCCACTATAGGTTAATAATTGTATTCCAATATATGCCAGACCATTCATGTCTTTGTGCCAGGACTTTTGATAATTTCTGTCAAACAATATGTTGTCGTTTCCTCACACTCAGCCATATTCCAGCTACATATTGGGGTCTCTAAATAATGAGGTATGGGCCAGACAATCCAGTGATCAATATCATGACTATCAATATTCAGATGCATTGATCTGACATAAAACCACAGTTATTGCTCATGTGTTTGGTTTTCATACAGTGAGGAGTAAGTATTGGTTAAATCACAGTTCCAATGTGGTTTTTTGGTTGCCTTTTTTATGTTGGTTAACAAAGCAAACAGCAATTTTCTTAATATTATGCAAGATCGTTGGCAATCACATCTGGACCAGGCAATCACTGTCAGCAGTGATCCTTTTGTCTCAGCATATCACTGACTGAGTGAGATAGTTTTACAACCCTTCAGCAATATTTCATAGCAATATGGGGAGGTCTGTAAATAACTGAGACCAGACCAGATAATCTAGTGATCAGTATCATGAGCATCGACCTACGCAGCTGGGACATGATGACATGTGTCAACACAGTCAGTGTGCCTGACCAACCAATACTGCTAGTCCTCTGTTACGGCCGGCATGGGTTACTGAAGATCAGTTCCAACAGAGATCTTCACGATTGTCAGGAAATAGAGAAACAAAAATAACAACATCTGGATGTCTAATGACATGATCAGTTTCCCTGATTAAAGCACCTCTTATAACCATAGACTTGGGGCCTATTCACATTTATTGCCCCTCGTGAAAAGCAATGGTTTGTTGGGTCCATAATATATCCTTGGTCCTCAAGAGCATTGCTAATCATACACAAGAAATCAAACAATTAAAACTGTCGACAATTCAACCGATAACAACAACTATCAATCTTAACATAACACAAAACTATTTACCGTTGAAGATCTTCACTGAAATGAAATGTGGCAGACATTTGTTCTCACATAACGATGGACATGTAAACAGGTGCAGGGTGTCAGACATATGAAGACTGTTACCTTCAGTTTCAGAATTCATAACATTTGCCTCTGACGTGACTGATTATCAGCCAGCAAGCAGTGCTAGAGGAACACCTACATCCAATATGGAGAACTACAACTTTCACAACCCTAGTGATCATTAAGGTATTTGAAGTTTTCACTATACTGCTGACATTTGTTTTTGTAACAGACATAGGAGAGAGCAAATGAGATTAATTTGACTCCACGCTCAGCCACTTATTATCATGTTTGGGTAACACCAGATGTAAGCCTCACACATTGTATCCATGAAGACAGTTGAACCCACATATTCAACAATACCAGCAAACCACTGGGCAACGCAACCACCCCCTCAAAAATTGGAAATGAAAGATTAAAGCAACTGTTTGGGGCATCTTTTTGAACCAGGACTTAACACATCAGTTCTTCAAACAGTCAACTTGTCATGACTAATAAATCCAAAGGAAAAAATAAATAATTATTATCTGTAAGATGGCATATCCTGTCATGCTTAATTGGACATCCAGGTCAAGAGTTTTCTAGCACAACTAAAGGAAGCAACACTACACATCAAATTCACCTTAGACTAAACCTGCCATGTACCTGGCATGCAACAAGATAACACTCACCTCATCTGGGCTCTGGGACTCTGTGCCTCGGGGCTTGAGAAGAAAGAGGAGTCAGAGTCACGGGTGTCATCACCCCCAGACGGCTTCCTTCTTATAATTTCCGAAACAGAATCCCTTCTCTCAGACTCCGGTTGCTCTTGTTCATCTACTGAAGATCCGGCATCATCATCTCCTACATCAAAGGTCACCTTGTCTTTACCATCCTCAGCCATATTGGAGGGCCCTTCTTGGTCCTCTGTCTGTCAACAGACACAGACTGTTACAATGTAATCATGTTTGCCGTAGTGTTCATGACTAGTCTTCACAAACATGGCATTCATGGCATATTCAGTATTTAAGTATCATACGGATCACAACATGAACAGCTTACACTTTAACATTGAAAACTGGGTGGTCACTAAGTTTTTTCGTTGAGTATATAGTTGAGTTGAAGGAGTGCATATGGTCTTACGCCCCCTTTAGCAATATTCCAGCAACATCATGGGTAGGTACTCAATAAGTCACTAACAGCCTGTGATGGCCTCAATTTGACTGACAGTGGCCTTAAACATCGTTCATTCACTGACTGACTTCAAAATGAGTCACTACGACACCTACAATCCCAGGGAAAGAGGGTCATGGTCTGTATCATGATCCCACAAGCTAACGGTTAAGAAGACAATACAGTTAGATCACAACACGAGTACGCTCAACAGACTTATCTATATCAAAGGACTGCGGCTGAGGTTAGGTTCATACCACTTCATATTTCAAGGACACAGACTGACCGAAAAAGATGGTTCAATGTTATTTGTCTGAGGAAACATGCACAAACACTTCTAACAGTGATAAATAGAGTATTTACAGTGTCTTCACACAATAACAAAGATTCTTATCAGTAAAATCAACCAATCCGAAACAGTTGGCCTCATGATAAGATACATATGCAGCTAAAGTCAGAAACAGGGTCTACTTTTCAACTACCATATATCAACATAAAGCCTTTTCCATATCTAACTGATGATTGATTCACAGTAGACACAGACACTTATTTTCCTCTGTGTTGCTAAAAACATGACAACAAACACACCAACAGGTCATTTGGCACTTCATGACTCATTCAAAAATATGCATTCACATGTGAAACTAAATATTTTCCAGTCAGTGAAATTGTTTTACACATCCATTATTTTAAGTGAGCGAGTTTAGTTTTATGGAAGGGGATACCAGAAATGGGATTTACACATTGTTCCCATGTTGGGAAACGAACATGGGTCCAAACTCTCTTCGGCGAGACAAATCCTTCAACCACTAGACTACCCCATTATCTTAAGAATAGTTTCTGAAAAAATAATTATTTCTACGTCATAAATACCATATATAGTGGTAAAAATATGTATTCTACTCAACAAATGCTCATACAATACAGTTTTAGTATTTCATTCGCAATATAAGATGTTTACCAGGTTTTCTACACTGCACATTTCTGGTAAAGCTTATCAACCTAGTATCAACTAACAGGCCCAGATATTTATCACTAGATAATACAGCAGATATAGATTTGTATCATAACTGATGTATTTTGTCAGTATGGCCACAGTAGCATTATAACATTCAGTAAATGAAACAGGTTTATCATAAATAAAATAAAGATATATAAAGTTAATCTTCTTGACATCTCATTCAAAGTTATAACGTACATTTATCAATGGAAGATCATACACCACCATCAGCCCAAAATAGTCTTATCACATGATCATACTAGTGAATAAACTATTCGCTGCCTGTGATCGTCATGTGATCCTGAAGCTGTCACACTCTAGCACAAATGAAAGATTCAAAGGGACACAACAGAAAATCTTGATGACACCAGGCACTTCCTTAATTTCTTACTCTGTCACTTCTGAATATGAGTGAGTTTGGTCTTACGACACTTTTAGTGATATTCCAGCAATACCAAGCCCAGAAATGTGCTTCACACACTACAGAAAATGAGTAAGGTCGTATGTTGCTTTTAAGCAATACAATGACTGGGAACACAAGCAACAGGCTAAACTAATCATACATATGTGTGAAATCAAACCAGTGGGTCTGCAGCAAACACTTCAAATCACCAACCTCAAAGAATGTAAGAAGAAAGGATAAATGGATGGAATGATAAAAACTAGACTCACTCACTCACTCTGAAATGATCATACTGACTAGTCAGGATAATAGGGTAAAGGTCTGAATAAAAAGCAACAATCCAAATGTCAATCTCAAGGCATTCAATTAGAAGCCCTCACAACTGATAAGAAAAATCACTGCCCCACTGAAAAGCTCTCATATCACCCATTTTGATACCAGTATGTTATCTGCATGATTATTTAAATCATATTGAAACCTTGACAATTAGTGAGGTAAACCACCAACCTGTGTCAACCACTGATATACCTTGTACATGAACCAGAAGGCAACAGCACTATCCTGTCTCTCCCACACAGCAGCCCAGCAAGTACAGAACTGGAATCAGTAACCTGACACCTTCCTGTGATATTGATAAATCTTCTCCCCACACCAACAAACAACTGACTGAAAAGGGCTGTCTGAATGAACCTTTTAAAGGGATGGGCAATAAACAATATATATTAATATCAGCCATTCAAATTTTTAAATAATTTTGCCCCTTTCCATGTGTCATATTTCAATGGAACATAATACATAAATGACACCCATCCAAACAGTCTTTATGTTCCGTACTTCTAATGGCCCATCAAAACCACCGGCTACTTCACCATTAAGCAGTCTACTATAGCCATGCAGTAATTAAGTAGCACAAGAACTGGCACTAATTGTATATTTCACTGAAATTAAACTGACATTTTATTTTTTGAAGGTCCTTGGGGGTAAAATGAGGGTCCTGTGAAATTCTAGTGTCCCTTCTGATAATTTCCCGAGAGCCTGGAATGAATTATTGATGTTGACTTAAGAATGAAATGATGCCCATAAGTGCTGAGAAAGAAACAATCAAATATTTTACTAGGTCACAGTCGTGTTGTGGGTACAATGAATAAGATTGTGTGTCCCTCTGGACATGGTGATTTTTTTGCCCTCAGATTTCTTTAAACGTAACTGTCAATAACCATACACATACGACTGCAGACTGTTAATAATGGAGAGTTATCACCTCAATCAGCAATATTCCAGCCACTGAGTGACTGAGTGATTCTGTGAGTGAGTGGTTTTCCAAGGAGGGGGCAAGGGCTGGTGGTGGGAGAGGGGGGAACACCAGAAATGGCCTTTCTGTTCATCACTGATTTCAACTACCAATGAGCGCGAGTTTAGCTTTATGCTGAACTCATCAATATTCCAGCTATATGACGGCAGTCTTTAAGTAATCAAATCTGGAATAAAATGACATGTCAACCAAGTCCGGGAGTCCGACCATCCAATCCTATTAGTCGCCTTTTACAACAAGCATGGGTTACTGAAGATCAATTCTAACCTGAATATTAAAAGGTCAATTTCACCTGACCACTGTTACAAATGAACATGATCATTATTGCTTAATCAGGTAAGATGTCACTTTAAAATTAGATGCACTTTAATTGCAATGTTCATGCATTTGTGTGTTGCATGTTTGTAAAAACTTGGACTGATACTGAATGAGTTTATATGTAGCCTCTATTTGTGACAAGTGTAATAGTAAATTAATTACACTATGAACGAATATGTGGATTAAGGACTGTTCACACAGAACACAACTTTGTGCCCTTGATAGGTAATATAAAACTTTAAGTGAGATATAGCGTTGAAAAATATGAAACAGAAAATACTCCATGTTCATACATAAGAATAATGATGACAATAATCATGAGCACAGCTGTTACATTTAATTGGAACATAATCATTATGGCATGTTGGAAACGTAATCAGTTACTTGGTGCCTAAAAACTGTGGCTGTACCACAATAAAGGCAAGTGGGTGCCTACTGCAATTGAAAAACGGCACCTGAGACTTTTGTGCCATCATGCATCAACAATGAGTATATATATATATATATAATGGCAGTCTCTCTACTACTGGCAAAAACAGAAAATATGCAGTCTACTTAAAAGGACCTGACAACTGCCATTAAACTTTGATGAACTCAATATTTGTGTGAAATCTATTCGAATATTTGGCGGGGGGGGGGGGGGGGGGGGGGGGGGGTAATTGAAGAACCGCTAGATATCATTTGAAATGGTCACGCCCACATTTGCGCTTTTGTAAAGAGTCTATGCAACTATGCTGATTCTGACTATAGCAATATATTCCGAGTATATAATTTCTTTTGGTTAAATGTAATTCTCGGAGGGTTCAGTTAAAAACCATGCCATATATGTTTGTAACGTGCGTTTATTTCATCTTATGGACCCAAAAGTTTCTAGACAACCGGGCAACCGGCATGTAATTTGTAAATTTGTCCTTAAACTAAAACCGCATTTTTAACTTAACTGCCTAAAGACAGATAAGCATACAATTCTAAAAATGTACAATGAATGTGAATTCATGGTGCATTACCTTTCTCAGTCGCAACGCTTAAATGTATTAAGTACACGAGAAACATGTGCACCAGAGTTTGTTGTCAAAACGATCTTTCCCTTCCGGTAAATGCGGAGCATCATGTATGCCGACTCATGTCATTTATATATTTGTTATTATTAAAAGAACAATGTGTGTGCAACATGCATTGGTCGTAAATATTTCTTTAGTAGATGTGGTACTGTATTAGTACTACAATGTACGTATGACATAAATACTTAAGTAAATTGTTTCGTTGCTAAAATATTCCACCCAATATGGAATGTTCTTTGTGGGAAATAGTATCTTCGTCCGATATGGCGTGAGCTTGAAACGTTGCTTATTCACATGCGGGGCCCAGCTACGTTTGGATGGGTTTGCATGGGTGGAATGGGGTGCGGGATGTGAAATAACATCGTACGATGTGCACTGTGTCAAATCATTTTTACGCACAGTAGCTGCTAATGCGGCAGTGAATATGCAGCGATGTTAAATAGTCTTTGAGTTAAAAAATGTAAATATGTATGAAGTTTGATCATTTTCAGTACCCACGAATTCACATTTATCGGTGATTTGTCAATAACAGCATCAGAAAATTCCAGCTGATATTTGTATTACGTGATCCTGATTATTTCCTTTATTTTGAAGTCAGTATCGGTGAGTGACGCAGACGTCACGAAAAACTGCCAGAGACATGTCCACACGACTATAGTCGAATGGACCTTTTTAAGTTTTGAAAGCAAATAGGAGCTGTTTGTGAAGAAAGAAAAAACAACCCATCCAAAACTACGAATCAGCCACCATACAAAACGCATGTGCGAAACATACAAAATTGCAACGTAAGCGATTTGAAAATCAATTGTCGACAGCACGTGTGTAATTTACGCACGTTATGTCAGATTGTATTACCAATAACTAAAAACTAGAAAGTGTGTTTTTTAGTGCATGGAATGATACATAGCAGGTATGCTATCTCTACGAAACATACAGGTTGAACACAGACCAGAAATATTCGTTGTTGTTTTGTTTTTTTAAGAACGCAGTCATACGTGACAGTGATGATATTGTGACATTTCTGTGAAGCGATATAGGAACATTGGTTATTTGTCGGTCTACAATTCAATTCAGCGTCAACGCATAATTAGAAGGGTCACTATAGTAACGTATTTTTAAAAATATGTTCTGAATATTACGCTTGATTGACACTTAGAATGGTCTATGACGTTACATGGGAAACCCCAGAGTCACCAAAAAGTGTGTACGTGTTAGTACTCGTTTGAATTTCTGCATGTGAACGTGCCTCTGTCGGATTTGCCTCTTTAAAAAAGAAAAAGGCCTAACGTAAATTTCTATTGCTGTTATGTAATACGAATATTACTCGCAGAATCATTACTTAAGATCATAAAACGATTTATAATGTTGATGAAATTGAAGTGTAAGTTTTGTTAACCATACAGATTGTTGTTACCTTACTCAATAAACAAGTATGAATCCAAACATGAGCAAATGTTTCATCCCAATGTCTCATTGTGTGATTGTTGCTTGTAGATACCCCGACGTTGCACGTCTGTCTCGACCATGTTTCCAGAACATTTTTTTCTTTTCTTTTGATGACATATCTGGTGCAAAGATGTATGCTGTATTTGTCATCACTGACAGTTTAGTCAAACCTAAGACTTTGGATTTACCACAAACATAAATTTAAAAATAGATTTTGCAATCTGTACTTACCATAAGGACATGCAAAGACTTCTTAAATGCTCTTTCTTAAAATTGCATTTAGTTTGGCCAAAACACAGGCAAAACGGCAAAGGAGCACACAGTGTGCACTAGAAGATCGTTGTAGTCATCCTGACACACTTTGCATTGTCCTTTGACTTTGCCAGGTCGCCAACACGAACACAGCTGGACGACCTCTCTCTGCACAAGGGTTGCAAGAACAGATAACTCGATAAGCAGGCTATGTGAAGTTGGATATAGGGGTGAATGAGCTTGAAGTGCTTCATGTCGTGATCTTCATCCATTCTGGTCACTCACTGTTGGTCTTTATGTTGCTTGACAGTGACTTTAACTCTCTTCCCGAACATATGCGTCATGAATACTTCTGTTGCTAAAAATGATTGGTAGTGTTCCTGCAACTTACACCCATGAAGAAGTCGACGAATATCTAGTATGAAGTCATATCTCAGGGAATGCAACAGAGTGAGAAATAACCGAGGCGATATATACTGACTTTTTGTATGACAAAGGTCTCCCAAAGAAAAGACCTTTTTGCTTGTCCATACATGCTTCTACAGGAAGGAGAGCGTTGCATATGTCAGTTCTTGCATGTGCATCTGTGAAGTCCTTGTGATTCATCGTGAACCTCTGTGCAGGCTCTATTGCTGGGACCTCACCCTTACTCAGACCAGACCAAAGCTTACATCCGTATAGGGATTTGGGTAAACATATGAACTGAAAGAGGTTTAGACTGGTTAGCGGATTTAGGGCGTTTGAATGAAATCCATATTTGATTAGTGCTTTTGAGGTTGATTTTAGGTTTGAGCTGGCCGCCATGGTTCTCTTCCAGGAGTTGAATTTACTGATCAACTCAATACCATGATGTTTGGTTTCAGTCACGTTCGGGACCTGGAACAGGTCACTAATAAAACACCAAAAGGCATTTACAGATACAACTCCGCCCTGTTGGACACCACTCTCTAGATTAAACCAGTAGGATTTTTTACCATTCACAAGCCAAAACCTTCGTAGCAGTTAGATCTTGACCTCCAAATAGGTTCTTGCATCTTCATGTCATGCAGTTTCCATAGCAACCCGCTATGCGAAGGCTTTTGTTCTGTCCAGAATCATGGCTGTCAATGAACCACTTTGCTCTGTGTAGTGACCAGCTACCCCCTGGCTACAAAATGATGCATGAGTTAAGGATAGACCTTTTTGAAATCCACTTTGGTGTGTATTTGGATGTGTTCTGCATTCTTCAAACGGTTGTACCCTCCTGTCTGTAATGGTTTGAGATAATTTGAAGATTCTAAAAAGTGTGACACACCCTTGTATGAGTCAGTTGAAACCTTTGGCTTCCCAACTCCCTTCTAGATAGCTGCTGCGACTTCATGTTTCCAGGCACAAAGTATTATGCCCAAGTCTATGAAACTATTGGGTATATTAGCAAGGCGTGTAAACATCGACACTGAGCATATTCAGTTGTCTGTTACTACTTCCTATTCTCAGTAGCGACCAGAACAGCTTCTTGTCTGTGCCATGCATGTTATTCAGTATTCAGAGTCAGTTTTAGTGGGATTTGGCGTCTAAAGATTGTCTACCCATAAGTAGTGTGAAACAGCAAAAATGTAATCTTTTATAGATCCGTTTATTTTTGTTTTATCCCAGGCAGGTTTCTTTTGATTTGCAAGGGGAAAGATAATCTGACAGTATGTATAAGGGATTGTTAGTTGACACAGACACTTCAATCCCCCACATTCTGTTAGATTCTATGCATCTAGATATCTAATTCAGTAATTATGCTGGCAAGACTTCTTAAAACTTCTAAATCTCTGCAAAAGACTCCCCTCTTCACGGTTGTCTTTCTGTAGAGGTGAAATGAACTATTTCTTCCCCAATATTGTAACAAGTCACTGTGCATCTGTACGGTGGATATTAGGCGCTTGATAAATACATTATTATTATGTTTACAGATTAAACGTAGTATGCAGCAGAGAGGGTTCGGGTGACCCTGGCACAATCAGGCTCGCAAGGCTCATCCTCAGATCAGGGCCCCTCTACACGCAGCCCAGACAGCGAATGAGAATTCTCTTGGAATATGTAGACTCCCAACATAGCAACCTTCTGCATTACCCAGAGTGTCAGAAGGGACGTGCTTCCGGCGGAGAAGCCGGGGACTCTCCTGATCTGCGCCATGAGATCAAGAGGTACCAAACCAAGGGCAATGAGAACAATGGGGAGCCTGACGACAGTGTACTTGGGATGCAAGCGAGACATTTCAAAGGAGAGGTCTGCACATCTAGCATGTTTGTCCTGAATCTTGCCAATCACGTTGCTGTTAAAAGGAACAGAAAATTCAGTGACGTGAAAAAAAATCATTGGCTTTGTCAAAAAGGTAAAGATCGTTTTTTTTCGCAGGGATTCGTCTCATGTTGTGTATGGCCTGTTCCAGAGAAAGTTAAAAGCATCATTTTCCATGACGCGCTCGACATGTTCAGGGTCTCTATTCACAAAGCTCTGAAGTGATCGTAAGCCACTAAGGTAGCCCTTGTGCAATGTTAAAGAATGGGAGTTAAGGTTAGTAAAGGTTGCTTCGTTAAAGAAGCCTCAAGGTCATATCATGGATGGACCTCGTAGTCAAAGTGAAAAAGGACAAGATCAGGTTTTGCTGGCTGGAATTCGTCTCAGGCTGTATATTGGTCTATTCCACAGAAGATTAAAAGCATCGTTTTCCAGGACGCCCTGGACATGTTCAGGGAGGTACCATGGATGGACCTCGGGGTCAAAGTCACAGGCATGTCGGAGACGGTAGTAAAAGCAGCGAGCCATGTTATCGTGTCTTGTAACAAATGCTGGTTGTGCCAAGGAAAGGCATCCACTGACAAGGTGTTGGACATTCTCTGTAAATTCATTGCACATTCGATATAAATTTCTATGCTGATGTTTTCTTTTATAATCACATTTAGGATATTGCGAGTGGGAAGTAACTGGTCCTGAGCAGCAAAAAGGCAGCCCCCAGTTACACATATGAGACCAACCAAATTCATCCAGGCGAAGGAGTCGGTTGTATTGCTATTCCGTTCCACACACTGCATGTACACACGATGCAATGGCCACTCAGAGAGCCTCTCCACAAAGGACTTCACCTGGTTTCCTCCCATGGCTGTACCGTCGAGCAGAACATTACCATAAACTAAATCAGTCTCAAATTTAAATTTCTGTTCAACAACCCTGGCACGTTAAAAATAGTTATGGAATTCCTTGCTTTCATCGCGAGTCTTGACAAAAAAGTTTTGATTCATATACATGAATATCACTGTACAAAGTTGTTTTTTCTTTAGGTGCCAAGATTTCCCAAATATGCACAATGTGTGAAGTCCATTTCTGGTGTCCCCCGCCGTGATAATACGGAAGATTGTTAAAAGTGGAGTAATACCAAACTCAATCACTTTAATACCAATACCAGTAGCCAACATCAGATACACGTCTTATCGCAATAGGGGCGGTGGGGTAACCTAGGGGTTAAAGCGTTCGTTATCACACTGAACTGTGACTCGGGTTCAATTCACCACATGGCTGCAGTGTTTGAAGACCATTTCTGGTGTTCCCCGCATTGATATTCCTGGATTATTGCTAAAAGGGGCCAAAAACCAAACTCGCCCACTCACTCTTATTGAAATAATGACAGACATGCAAAGTACAGACCATATGCACTTGCATGTGATGAATTGTGGACTGTGGTTTGGATACCTTTAAGAACAAGTGTTGAACCGGATGGGGCGAAGGTTTTAACCAACACAATTAATGTATGTACTGGGTCACATCGTGCTCATAGTGCGCTCTGAACGTTAACACACACGTAACATTAACAAAACCTTGGCATCAAGACAGAGGGGTTGCATCTTTCTGTCTCTCTCTCTGGCACGCACGCACATTTGTGCATATGTATGTAATGATTAAACCTATATTGCGCGCGGATAGTATTGTTTCAATATCACTTGAAAATTTTCTCTTAGGCGCAGTTCACATTGCTGCGGTGCTGCCAACAGCAACAGGGTTTCCATTTCTTTAATTTCTCTGCTGCTTGTCCAGTGTCCATGAAAAATAACAAACAGGTTCATAAAGTCGAGGAGTGAACAGATACATAAACCTTTTCGTCGGGATATTTGTGTTTCTCATGGCCTTTCAGTGTTCAACGGGTCAGGTGTGATGTATTATAAAGGACAGCCAATGCGACCACAAAGAGCGACTGAGCGAGTTTTATGTTATTTGTAGCAACATTCCAGCAATATCACCGCGGAGGACCCCAGCAATGAGCTCCACTCATTGTACCCATGTGAGGAATCGAATCCAGGCCTATGGCGTAACAAACGAACGCTTTAACTACTGTGCTACCCTACCGTCCCTGGCATAGAAAGAAACGCCCGGTAAGCACGAATGAGTGAGTTTAGTTTTACGCCATACTAGGCAATACTCCAGCAATATGGCGGCGATCTGTGACGTTCCAGTGATCTACAGCATAGGCATCGTCCTGCGCAACTGGGAACGGATGACATGTGTCAATCAAGTCAACGAACCTGTCCACCCAATCCCGTTAGTCGACTCTTACGACAAACATAGTCCATTTTTGTGACAAGCATGAGTTGCTGATAACCTATTCCCTCCCAGATCTTCACGTAGCCGCTGTAATCGGAATCTTCAAACGGTCACACAACAATATTGTTGCCTTATTGAGAGGTACTGTAATTTGCATGATGCGTTTTCAGGGGAAACCAATAGGCAGTTTTCACCAGCACGCCATGGTTCTTGTCCTGGTTTTTAAGGCGTAGTTTTGACAAGTCATCCAGTTAACACAGGGATTGTTTTAGAATGCCTAGATTCAGTAATAAGTCGATAAAGCTTCCGTTTTATTTATTTATTTTTTTGGCGAGATATTGAGAACACAGTATGACTATAAATCGTCCATGGATCAAAAACACACTACAGTATAATGATCAGGAAGCATCGCAGCCCCGCGTCCTTCACCTTCGAAACAGGAAGCAGACTACAACATAAAGTCAACGCGGTTCCTGGTTGTCATCAAATCAGCACAGACTCCAATCGCTGTTCACAAGTTCCTGGACTCGAAGCAGGTCCTACAATGGCGTTATTGTACTTCAATCTCGTCGACTTCAGTGGCTGCTGAGGTGTCGATCACGCCAGCAGTCTCGTCCACTACATTACCCTTGCGTTGGGGATTGCTCTAACTGGGTTAAGGAAGAATTCCTTTAGGGAGATTGGCAGCCCATTGTCTGTGTCGGAATGACCGTTATACTGAATTCGCGTAAAGGAATTCGACATAAGCCTTCAGAAAGGTGCCATTTTGTGGACGTGTTCTATGAGGAGAAGAACATATTACTTTTCTTGATGCATAGTGCATCTCAGAACGTGACGGCAAATTGCGTCCCTGTTCTGCGAGCAGCAGTGAGTTATGCCAGCAGTATTTCAGTGACTAAAAGGGGCGGTGGGGTAGCCTAGTGGTTAAAGTGTTCGCTCGTAACGCCGAAGACCCGAGTTCGATTCCCCACATGGGTACAATGTGTGACGCCCATTTTTGGTGTCCCCCGCCGTGATGTTGCTGGAATATTGCTAAAAGCGGCGTAAAACCAAACTCACTCACTCAGTGACTAAAACAAGTTATAAATTCACGTCACTTAAACCGAGAATATAAAAGCTGTTGAAAAACAACATTAATAAAAGAAATAACCAGAAAGTCACAGATACAGATGGAAAACCAGCATCGAAATTACAACACAACATATCAACAAGTTACAGATCGTCAACAACCGAAAGTAGATCATCATACTAGGACACAGGGACTTACGGTACGTTTTGCTTTCAGCATGGATCATGGCTGGATTTACACAACCACGCCGGCCGTTGACGATTGTGCTTTTTATCTCTTTACAAAACATTCTCACAACTTCGCTACCAACAAACAACTAGTCGCAGCACGAGTCTAAACTCATACCTCAAACGCAGTATATATGGTCTTCAGTCATGACTGACGTCAATCACTCAGGAACACACAACCTGCATTAACTGCGCCATGCAAGGTCTTCGGGATGAACTAGTTGACGTTCTATATCTATAAGCATCCTGGGTCCTTGAATGGCTGGAAGTATGTTTTGGTAACACAGGCCATTGGAAGTCGTACAAGGCATGAAACGTTAGGGTTGCCCTGCTTCAAACCATGGCGTCATTGCGCTAAATGAAAAGCAATTTCTTTGACGTCTGAGCCCCGTTTCTCTTTGTAATCTTCCAAATACCAAAATACTCAATTGTTCGCAGGCCTCTATTTGCAGTGGAGCATCCAGTAGGGCTGGGTCCATTATTCGATACACCCGCAAAGATCATGGTCTTCAGCGACCCATGGTTAACGTTAGAGCAGACTAACGGGATCGGGTGTTGAGGCTCACTGACTTGATTGACACATATCATCGTATTCCGTAATACCGAAGAGGTTCCTGTAGGCAAATCACAACAGTTGACGATTATCACCAGTGAAAATATAACATTAGGTTCTTCACACGTTGCTTTTTCTCCCTTGGTGAAGGATCTTGGCTAGAGTCTGATATCTCCATGGATATACTAGTACATATCGACAGACTGTGTAGAACCTGGTATTTCCATTTGTGCAGAACATCCGAAAGTACATGACATGAGAAAGTGCAGAGATTCTAGTCAGATGTGTAATTTCCTCCAGACTAGTTTATTGCAAGAGACTGCTTGTAGGTATTAACAGGGTTCAGCTACAAAGACTTCAGAAAGCACAGAATACTGTTGCCCGCTGTCAAAATCATATCAGATTACTCCTGTCCTCAAATCCCTTCATTGGTTGCCCATCGAATGTCTACAAATGCTTCTACAACCAAGTCCCATCCTTCTCCATTGACTTGATAACGGTATACGTACCAGCCAGGGTCCCGTTTCACAAAGCTCTCGCAGGCCTAAGATCTCGTAACTTTTCTCGTGGTAATCGTACCTCCAATACTAGAAAGTAGGAATGCTACGAGAGCTTAGGCTTGCGAGAGTTTTGTGAAAGGGGTCCCTGAGCTCTTCCGTCTCAGAACCAGCTCCTGCTTACTGTAACAACGTTCCTCATTTGGTAAACGACCATTCTTTCACGCAGCCCCAGTAAGATGGAACTCACTGTTAGTTCACACCAAAGACACCGACTTTCTGACAGCTTTCAAATCAAAGCTGAAGAAAATTTCCTCTGGAAGTAACTGACTCTCTCCCCTTTCCCCCAGCGCCTTGAGCATGCACTAGTGCGCTGAACAAATGACCAATAATATGTTATTGTTTACTGTATCCAAATAGCGCAGATCGATACTCGTGATGCTGATCACTGGATATTTGGGTCCAGACTCGACTCGGTCATATATGTCAAGCTCGTCAGAATATAATCTGCTAGCAGAGTGTGCTCGTGAGAACTGCCGACCTACTCGGAGTATGTATGTCGACCGATTCAGATCGTAAGTTGCTCATCTGCCTGTAACAGCAGACAGGGCAGGGAGAGAGGAGACAGCGGCAGACACGGCACGCGACGAGCAGGTGGCGGACAGCCCAGAAGTGAGGCAAGGCAGGGTTTACGAGGGGCGAACTGACCAGTATGTCCAGCTAATTTACTGACCAAGTGCCAGCCTCAGCCGCCTTACCCCAGCTGATACCCAGTGGTGTGAAAACCACGTTATATTTGGAATTACACTTTCTCAGTGTGCTGGCTACCCGTGAAGATCCGGGTTATAACTGGTCTTCAATGCAGTAGCCCTTGCTTGTCGTAAGATGCGACTGACGGGATGGTCAGGATCGCTGATTTTCTTGACACATGTCATCGTATGCCATTGCGGAGAACGATGCTCATGATGTCGACCAATGGATTGTCTGGTCCAAATTCAATCATAAGTTGGAGACGCCTTTAATCAAGCTGAATTTGTCTCTGAGGTAATATGTCTCTGTTTATTAAGCGCTTGGATTATTCCAAATGAACTTTCAGCCAATGATAGTTAGTCTCTTTGAATTTTGGCAACTCCAAATCACCTATGAACATAGCTGTGGCAAATTAGCACCCTCGTGACCACGTGGGTAATCTGATATAATTGTCCCGCTTTACTTCATAGTTAATGCGGACACCGAGATTTCCTTAAATCTCTCATTTAAACACTGTCTGGGTTTATACTGATCAAAAACGTTAATAAACTGATACACTTTCAATTCAGAACAATATTACACGTAATAAAGCACACGTTCCAGTTCAGAGCACATATAGATGTATATACACATACATTAATAGCGTTAGTAGTCTTTCTGGAATGGGTACAGGTTTCTAATGACATTCTGATCGTAGGAGTTCGGATGGCATGCGGAGTGACAAGAGGACTACGGGACAGCAGACATTCCACCAACTCAGAGTGGTTTGGCGGGTAGGGCCAAGGGGGCTTGTAACGCTAAAATCTGCCATCCAGGTATGTAATGTCAGTAACGAGGTCTAAGGATCCTTTTATATGGTGATGAGACTCCGGTTGTGAGTACATACATACCTTGATGGCAGATTTAGTGTTGCAACCCCTCTGTGTGTAGTGCTACACTTACACCTGACGCGTTGGCGTCGATGAGGGAGCACCGCAGAGCGTCTATCTGGCGTTGGTGAGTGAGTGAGTTTAGCTGTACGCCGCACTCAGCAATATTCCAGCTATATGGCGGCGGTCTGTAAATAATCGAGTCTGGACCAGACAGTCCAGTGATCAACGGCATGAGCATCGAACTATGCAATTGCGAACCGATAAGTCAGAGAGCCTGAACACCCAATCCCGCTAGTCGCCTCTTACGACAAGCATAGTCGCTTTTTATGTCAAGCATGGGTTGTTGAAGACCTAATCTATCCCGGACCTTCACGGGTCTCCGGCTTTGGTACCTGGGGCCGTGACTGATCAGATGAGTCAAGATGTCATTATTTTGCAGTCGTCAGTCTGAGCAATGACCACACACAACTCCTGGACGCCAAATCGCACACGTTGACAGTAAAGTTTGTCGCAGGTTTCAGTCATGGGTCAGACTTCACCACGTCATTCCATTCCATTTCAGTAACACCCATTAGCTATTCCTGAAATTTAGCAAAGGTTCCGACTGGTTTGCTAGAATCGGTTCGAGAGGCGTGTCCAGTAATCGAACAGCGAGTGCTCAATGCACGTTATACCCACTCACCCCCTGGAACCACTGTCCTGCAGAGTGCAGTGATGGGGTGACTGTCCGCCTGCGTTTGCAGTGATCGCGAGCTTGTGTTGGTAGTGATTGTATGATCAGTGTTAAAAATCTAGTCACCATTTGTGAAACATGAACAGTATGGCTGAAATATTAGCATTTCATGCATGCACTGGATGTGGTGGTTATAAATAGAAAGTTTCAAGTTGCTAGGTTAAACATGAAAGAAGCAATCGTCGATTGTCGGCAGAAGATATCTTTTCACGTAGACAAATACTAAGTTTATTTCCTAATGGTTTGATTTTGCAGCATTTCTATGAGCCGACGTTCTTAATGATACACTTTTCCACATATATGTGACGTCTTTGCACTATTGAATGCATAATATTCATTTTGTCTAATTGTGATCGTGATGTGATCGGGGTCCAATGACTGTACACCCACTGTGCATGCTTGCAGTGATCGTATTTTTTCTTGCAGTGATCGGTATCGTACAGTCTTTTCAAACATGTGCATGGACCATGTAGAAGTGAAGATGACTGAAATACGTTGTTTGGATCTTAGCTTTACTGGCATAGAATCAGAAATTAAAGTCCCAGCTATTGTGCGAGAAAGGATTCAGACGGTACAGCACAGGTTAATGAAAAAATAACGGCACAGCACAAGTTAATGAAAAAATTACACGTGCTTCACGAAGACCTGGCTTTCCGTTTCTGTGCAATCCTCCCTCTTAATAAACAGTGAACTGTCTGAGTATTTTAATGATAGATTGTTGAACAACTTTTTTTTATTTTTAGGACAAAAAATCCTCACAGGGTTGGTGTGATGGTTTGATTATGATCAGCGTTTCACTGAGTGTGCTATGTTTAACAGTTTCCGAGTTAGATTGCAATTCATCGCCCTCTTTTGAGCCAAACGGACTATAGTAGTCATTAATAAAGAGTCAAACGATGTATAGCCTAACACAAGCCTAGAAACGTTTCTTAGAAATGATAGAACTAAGAGTGTCATCATGATGTTTATTATCACACTTCACGCCTAGATGTCGCTTATTGATTGACTGAGCGCTTTCTGTTATTTTCAATGTACCCCGCTTAAAAGTGAGTAAAATGCCCTATGTACACCGCCGTTGGGAATGTCGAGCTCATTTGGTACTTCGCTGTAGTAAGTTTTTACCTCGAGTTACAATGAATCACGGATGCACTTAAGGGCACCACACACGTATGATACGCAGAAATTATCGATATATGGGAGATAACTCTAAATTTGGTTTTCTTGGCAAATTGTAGCCATGGCTACAAAATTTATTGCACCCTTGCTTCAGACAATTCTGAGTTAACATAGGGAACATAAACAAACATCGAGGGCACATCCACCCATGTTCGCCTCCTGGCCAGTGAACAACTTGTATTGTGTGTATACTAAAAAGTGGTTACATTTCGTTGTATTATCCTGGGTGGGAGATAGGGAGGTGAACCAATCAATGCCTGGTCTGCCTGTCCTCTGCCGACCACCATGGACGAACAAATTGAATCTGCTTTCATCCGTGAAGAGCACACGAGACCACTGGCCATGATATCTACTCCATCTCAAACGCGCTTGCCTGTGACGTGGAGTAAGTGGTGGACGAAATGCATGTCGCCTACAGCAGAGTCCGGCTGCTTTTAAACGTGGACGACCGGTGCTCCTGGATATCCTTACATTGTTAACATTGAAGTGTTTTGTTGGAAGATCTGCTACGTTAAGGAATAACGCAGCGTCAATCATGTGAATATCATCTAAGTCTGCTGACTAGTTTGAATCCTTGAGATCTCTGCCACAGTCTACCAACAGCATCCTGACTCACATAAAAGCGGATAGCAACCCACTGCTGAATTTGACCAGGCCTATGGTCTGACACTCTCACAGTCCCTGAACCACATTATTTTCCATACATCCTAGCCTCCCTGCAATGCAAGTCCCAAATGAATCAAGTCTAGATTTCCCCTGGTTCAGAATTCCTGGTCTCCTCGGGGCTCCTTTTCAATTTATGATAGGTTTGTTGGTTGCCATAAAAATGATGATTATCTAAACATTAGTCTAGGTCTGACACGTTTCAGCAAGTGTCAACAAATGGATTTCCATGTCGACATTTTGATTAAAATGTGTGTCATTTGAAAGAGAATGTATCGGACATTAAAGAACTAAATGTGTTTTTCCATACTGTTAAGGTTTGTAAAAAAACCCAGTTGTATTTGTTTGAAACAACAAGAGTCATCTGAAGATGGCATATCCACCCGGCCCCCATATATTTGAAAGGACAAATCATCTGACAGTTACTTGATTTTGTTTTAGACTAAGTCTGAATTATTTCCATGGAAATCATGAAAAATAAAATAAATGCCAAATATATGTAAACAGCAAAAGGCACCACTTCAAGATCTGTCTCATATATCTGCCAAATTATGTTGAAAGATATCAAATGGTTTTCGAGTTGTGCTCCGAAATGTTTCCATGGAAACTGGAAAAAATAAAAATGCCAAAACTTTGTAAATAGCAAAGGGCACCACTTTGTGGTTTGCCTCAAATATCTGCCTTGTCTTTCTGAAAGGTATTAAAGAGTTTTCGAGTTGTGCTCCGGAAAACGAGGTCCTTTCCTCCATTTTGAGACGCAGTCCGAACTGTTTCCATGGAAACCCAGAAAATGATAAATCGCAAAAACCTGCAAATAGCAAAAGGCACCACTTTGGGGTCTGCCACACATATCTACCAAGTTTATTAAGAAGTTTTCGAGTTGTGCTCCTGAAACGAAACACACCTCTACCTTTGAGACAAAGTCCAAACGTTTCCATGGAAAACCGAGAAAATGAGAAATCACAAAAACCTGTAAATAGCAAAAGGCACCTCTTTAGGTTCTGAATGATAATATCTACCAAGTTTTGCAGAAAACATATTCAACAGTTTTTGAGTTATGATCCGGAAACAAACCCACCCCACCATTGGACTAAGACCAAAATGTTCCATGGTAAAACAACAAAACTCTGTAAATAGCAAAAGGCACAACCGTAGGTTGAGATTACTGTATCTATCAGTTTTGGTCTAAAAACATTGAATGGTTTTTGAGTTATGATCCGGAAACAAAATGATTACGGACGGACGGACGGACAGACAGACTAGGCTTCGACTACATCCCCCCGCATTACATGCGCTAGCAGACTTTGGGGTGAATTTAGCCTTCCTTCAACACCATTACTGTGGCGGTTGGGTATGCCAGAAGTTAAAGCGTTCGCCATTCACGCCGAACACCCGGGTTCAATTTCCCATGTGGTTAGAAGGTGTGAAGTCCATTTCTGGTGTCCCCCGAGAGGAAATGGCTGGAATATCGCTAAAGGCGGCGTAAAACTAAATTCACAACACCGGTAATGGCGTGCAATTCCATTAATATATTTGGAACTACAAATATCCCGGAATACGTTTTATGAAAATTTTTCAGAGAATATAATAGTACAAAAACTACGAATTGTTCTCTTTCCACGTCTCACATGGTACACGGATTGATTGTATGTATTCCACATTGAGGAAACCTTTCGTATCTACATGTTTGTCTGTGTGGTGGCCACTGATCAGTTGGTAAACAACAAATCTCTGCGAGTAGTTGTGAGTATGTTAATGGAAAGTCGGAGTATGACGCATATTTCCGCCAAATGACATCACTGATTTTCACACTTTAGCGATACATCCGGGATATGTGTCTGTGGTTCGCTTTCTTGCTTAGGGAACTAGCTGTGGCTTAAGGTACTATGCCAAGAGATTTGTTTGTTTTTGCAGATGTGTAATGTCTTTTACGTACCCTCAGGTTGGCTTGATATACATTGTCATATGTGTACGCTTGGTAATTATGAATTATTGCCTTTGTTTTTGTTAAGTTTTATGGTGTTTGTCCCTATTTTCAAATCTCCGTGTTTCTGCACACAGTGATTGACAACTGCAGAAAAGTCATCCATAGAAGGGCAATATCCACACCTAACCCCATCATTCGTGTTGCTCGGTCTGAAACTGACTGAAAATATACTTTGTTACATCGAAAAACCTACTTATTTCATATATTCTATAAATTTTGAGAAAAAGTGTACAGAAATATCCGATCACTGCATATTCCAAATTTCCGATCACTGAATTATGTGTTCACTGTACTCCCGCGATCACTTCACTGAATATCAGATTTACATTTTGCACAATAACTTCCTTCAGCTTTGTGAAGCAACCCCAGGTTGCAGGAAAACCTGTTTATTTTAACAAGCTGAACAGTTGTCTCCTATTTCAATTTTTAAAATGAATATTTTAGTTCACGTTACCTAGGACCATGTAGTGTTAGATGATTTTAAATGTTTCTGTGACAACTAACAGATGTGCCCCCATGTAGCTCGAATATTGAGTGTAATGTAAAACTGAACAAGCAGAACTCAAAAGGAACAAGTCAGGGCGAGCTGATAACTTGATACTCTGTTAACTCCTGTCAATGGAATCATTTCAGAAGATACTATGCCCCACATTGGTGATGGATCGCTAGTCACTTCCACCTACATTAATTTACCTTGTCTCATTGCATGAGTGCCACAGCTCCATGCAACATACAAAAATGTTTGTTACGGGCTAGAGCTGTAGTAATTATACACTTCCATGTAACGAAGAAAACAGGAAATGAATCTTAAGATTTGAAGAATTCTTTAATGGAACAAACTGCTTCTCAACTGACATTAACAGTATAAGTTACTAACAATGGCTAACCAGCGCCTACTACAACTGCAACACTTGAACAGTTAAATAATTAGCTTGTAAGAAACAAACAATTACCTCCGCAGTTGTCAGTGCACATAAGCATACTGAGCACCTTGCCAGTTTTTACCTTTTCAATGGTAACCTTGGTAATGAAAGATAAAAAAAACCACATTTTGCTGGAACACAGACTTGAACAGAAATTGAATCTCTTTCATAACAAGGGGTATTCTTGTTGAGACTCTAAATAATTTAGGCCACAACAAATTAACTACTTGTTCCTTAAGCCTGGCCAATTTTATTTCTAGTTTTACAGATCCGATTGTTGTATTTTGTCAAGAATAAGAAAACAAAAATAAGTAAATTTTCCCTGCTCAAAGAATGAAATCCTAATGTTTTTATTGGCCAAAAATGTAAACTAACTTGAAGTTTTCACCATATAAATTTGACAAATGGCCAAAAGTAAAATGCTTTTAAAATTAAGCACAAATATTACTTTGACTGCTGATTATATTTATATACATGCTCTCTAGGTTTTTTGATGACCAAAATCAGTAAAACAAGAGATAAAACTGATTTGGCCTTGTAATGTACTTTTGCTAATAACTGACTACTTATGACAGGGCAACTGAATACAAGCAATTTTTCAACTAGTCCCAAAATGGATATAAATAAACTGCCACTAATAGTTTACTATATTTTGAAGATGCTATCAATTGAAAAGAAATTGAAAATGAGAAAGAAAAATATTTTAGGAACAAATAGTCATTCTATTGTGGCCTTCCTATCATACCCTACAGAATATCAAGACAAAGGAAACACACAAACTGTAACCATCTTACAAAGTAAATATGCATTTGTTCACAAAGAAAAACCCCATAATACAAATAAAATAAGAATCTCAAAGACATTTTTAGATATCACGTGGATCTCTTGACCATAGACTTAACCAAATCTGTTTACTTTTGCCAGCTCAAACCCTGAGGCCAAAGCAAATGTACACCATAAAACATAAATATCTTGGTCATCCTTGCCTGATAGTACCAAAAGTGAGAACATTTTGCCATTCGGTATACATTACAACCAAGCGGTCAGTGTGGTCAGTATCTAATGATACTGGGACAGAGGATGCAGCAGATTCCCAGCTTGTCCTTGTCAACAGATGTCATGAGGAGCATGATGGAAGCAACCCTGCAGCCGTATCTGGATGCTGGAACCTTGACGACTGCAGATGGAATGATGTAGTGCTATATACATCTATGTACAATGTTTACTGTACACACATATATATAATCTGGATGGAGAGATGGATGGGTGGATGGACTGGCTAATTTTCTGGCGCCTCCTGTTCTGCTTGGGGCTCATATTGCTGCATCTGTAAATACAAATATTTATCAAGATGATATTTTGCTAAGTGAATTGGTTTCCACCTATGAATTCCATATGCACAATCCAGTGACTAACATCATGAACACCAATAAATGAAATTGGAATACAATTGCATTCATTCACTAGATCAGAGAGCCTGAACACACGATCCTGTTGTAACTTCTAAGGATAAAAGCGTGGGCTGGTGAAAAACAATTCTAATCCGGATCTTCACAGGTCCAAGTGTCAATGAATCCATGTACCAATACAAACAACTGTACCATTAATGATTCAGCATACCGGTATGCATAAAACAGCTTATTCTGAATGTATATGACAGCTCCATTGGGACTCTCAAACTTGGTCACCATCAGGCACAGATCATGTTGAGACACAAAAGAAGTGTCATTTCCAAGTCTTTCTATGCTAAAGCATGAGAATTAAAGTCTATACCAACAAACAGTTCTTGAATAGTTCTTTTTTTCAAAATTAAGCCTCATTTCTGAACATAACTCTACTATGACCCTGACATACACCCCACCCACCTTTGATTTGAGTTCATTGTTCTCTTCTTGGAGTTGCTCACACTTAGCCCTCAGTTCAGATACCTCAAGCTTGAGGGCTTCCACATCAGCTGTATCTGGACCAGCTGCTCCGATATGCTGGCGCAAGAAGCTGTACTGTCAAGGAACGTAATCACATGTCATGGTAGGTTAAAGGACCATCTCTGACACAGCCTCTTTTTCAGCTATATGGAATCTCAGAGTCAGACAAGATAAAGGGTTGCACTGACAACACTGAACAGCAGTATCACTATCAGTGTCAGTGTCACAATTATATACCTTAGAGTAAGACCTATTCAATACATATACCACTCAAAGGACATCTGATTCTATTGAATTACAATATTATTACCGAACGTCGGGGTTCCTACTTTTAATATGATGCCCTAGGGCAAAATATCACTTTGTCATGGTGACATGACATCATGAGCAAAGCTACGACATCAGGTTTCTTCTGTGACCTTGGCAGGTATAGGTAGCTATCATGTGTTTGAAAGTAGATTTGGGTTCATTTTCCTCAATTTGACAACTTTGGTAATAAATGGAATATTATATCAGTGCCCATATCATACTATGTTTATGACACTTCTGCCTAAATACTGGTATATCCCTCGCACTCACTCGGTAAACATCAAACATTTAGACACTTGAGTCTTAAACATAGCATGACATGGGCACTGATATAATATCCTCTATACAGTAATCACGGTATTATAAAAGAACAGAATTGTTCTGAACTATTTTTGAGCAAATTCACATAGGATTTCAAAAATATGCTAGCACATGAGACTAAACATTTGTAAAATCAGATCCATTAATGAAGTTGCAGTGGAACACTGATTGTGATAAAACTAGTTTGCAAACACTTGTGTAATGATGGTAAACATGGCAACCTGAATCCAAGGAGGTAAAATATATAACCCGAAGATAGTGCTACTTTCAATCCAGCAAACAATTCTATTTGCATGCTTAATGTCCTTTGTAATAATCAAAAGGATCTATTAAATATACTCACAGTTTCATTAAAACCAAGAGCATGTTTACCATGCAACAGATTCTACAATTCCATATAAACGAGGTTAAATGTTTCAAACAGTTCATATGAAAGGATACTCTAGAGCATTGTTTGGCTTCTCTGGCTCTTCATAAAGTCCAACAAGAACTGTGGAATAAACAATATTTCTTGTAAATAGGATCAAGAATGAAAACATTATCAAATAACCAATTCACTGTTACCATGGATAAATATTTTAAATGAAAAACACACCAATTTACATGTTGGAAGTAACAAAATAACCTTTCATATATGCAAAAATACATGCTTCAATAAGACTACCTTATACCTTCTGCCATCTTTGACAGAATGCAAGTTTACTTTTGGTTAGGGTTAGGTTTAGGGTTTGGGCTAGGGCTAGGGTGATGTGACACTAAAGAATGTGGCAGGTAGGTATCTGATATTTTGTTGGTCTACCCATGCTTCCACATGGGATTACTGCTTACCTTTTGTGAGAGCATCTAAGACACCTGCCTTTTCCAGGTATTTCCTGAACTCCTCTCTCTTGGAATCAGCTGCCTGGCAACCAAATTGTTTTGGGTTAGTGTGAGCTTTGTACATATTACAGTACATGTTTCTTTCTTCTCTCCCACAATATCAATAAACAATAACTTGGATGACATTCAATACCTGAACTTCATATTGTTTCCTTAATTCATTTGTGCAATATGTATAACACCTGTGGATCTATGCTTTAACATTTGAGGAGATATCACTGGTAGTATTCTCGCAAGCAGACGATTCTGTTGTCATGGTTACTGGTTTATGTCCCTTGTCATGGTCATATGTGTGCAAATAAGACGCTTCTTTCGCATCTCCGTTATTTGAAACACCTAAGCCTGTTGGTCATAAACGAAATTTCCTGTTTTATCCAAACTATTGATCAGATTGAGATGTCCACTGCAAATGGAAAACAACTTACTGGGGAAGGAATTTAAGAAGAGCAATAAAATCCATAAAAATTCGTTGTGGCCGAATGTTTCTGTTACACAAATGAAAACGTGGTAACATCGCGATGTATAAAACTACTTTGACGGTGGACACAAAACATGCAGACAATATAAATACATAGGTTCAGAATCGATATTTCTTTACAAGAGCCTATAAATGACTGCCTCGTTTTGAAATGCAAACTTACCCTGTAAGAAGTCATTGTGAGCGCACGGAGTCCTGAAGAAATGTGGTGGATATTAGCGACGGCGGAGGATTTCAACAACTTTCAGGTTGCTACAGCGATAATGCGCATGACCGGAACTTGCAAAATTGTTTCTGATAAACTTATTACTATGTCCATTTTGTAATTTTCTGTTAATTATTTTCCTGTTTAATTATTGCAATACAATAGGATATAACTACGATAAAAATAACACTGCTTTAACGACGTATTTTACAAAGGGGGATAACCGTAAATTTACCGCCATATTTGAACATGTGGGAATGTTTACAAGTGCTTGTCAAAACCGAAAGTGGATCTGACAGATATTGATGTGGCACGCTCTCACTTCTTGGCAAGATGTATGAACAACTGATGGACAGAGGGTTGCATATCATTATTATCTAGGGTAATTTATCTTTTCTATTATTTGATCAGAAAAAGTCTAATGTTTAATTATGTTGACAGATGATACAGTAATGTCAGTGATGATGGAGTTGAAAATCGGTGTATGTTCCTTTCACCTATATAACTTTTGCATAGTTTATATTGCTCTGTTTGTCTTAGGTTGCCAGATGTGAAGTTTGCTTCACAGATCTTTCACCGATCTTGGACTCTGTGGTTAGTCAGTCACCTCAACTCTCCTCAGGCCTTGGGTCCTATTTTCAAGGAAACACCTTTTAGGACTGTTTTAGGACTCAGTGGTGGAGTGTAACAAAATACACTGAGACTAAGTTTACTTAGACTGCTATGTACTAATTTGTACATAAAATGTAGACAGGGGTCATTCACATTGTTCATGCTTCTCCATAAAAATCATCATGACACACCCGTAAGGCATAAATTATGAACACTCCCTTACTCCTCTTCATGCAGGTTAGTAGAGTTATCTCATTTGGGGATTTTTTCATGTTTGAGTGTAGTACCAGTCTGAACAAATGCACGACAATTTTGATGAAAAGATTGTAATCATGGTAATCACTGAGAACAGATTTCATCAGCATTCTTAATCAGATTATTGTATCATTAGATAGAACCTTTCATCTACTTCTTTGACTATGAGAAGGTATCAGTTTTGTACACATGTATCAGTTTTGTACACATGTACCAGGGATGGTGTTTTCAGCAATTTTGTACAAAGAAGTATTGAAAAATTATGCTAAAAAGTAGGGAAGTTGGAAAGGGTAATTGATTTTGTACGTGACATGGTTGTGTACATAAATTTAGAAGGGGTCACTCACATTGTGAGTGGGGTCACTACCCATAATAATCATCATCATCACCCACTGACCATAACTTATGATCATGATTATTATCATGCATGTTAGTAGAGTTATTTCATTCGAGGATTTTTTCATGTTTGAGTGTAGTACCAGTCCACTAACCATGAATTATGAATGGTCCCTAATCATCTGTAGGATTGCAGAAACTCCACAAGGAGACATATGTGATACATATCACAAATGTTTGGTAACAGATTCAAATATTGGATGACAAATCTAATAAGTTAGTAGTTCATATTTTTTATGAAGTACAGTGAAACAAAAACGAAAAAAATATTTGATATGTTTTGAGCATGATGAGAGTTTTAATTTATCTTGAGATTGATCTTATTAACAAACGTGAAACAAAAGCAAAATAACTTTTTGATATGTTTTGAACATGTTGAGAGTTTTAATTTACCTCTACATTGATATTATTCATGAAGTACAGTGAAACAAAAACAAAATAATTATTTGATATGTTTTGAGCATGTTGAGAGTTTTAATTCATCTTGACAGTTACCATTGACCTCATTACTGTCAAGTTAATTCTATGAACATATAGGTTACAGGGGTTAAAAAATCCCATCACCTGACGGCAGGGACAAGTGAGATTTTATTTCGAGTAACCAAATAATGGTATCTTACTTGTCTGTGGTCTACTAGATAATTTCTGTTTACGGTTTCAAACTACAGATAAACATGGATTTTATTTCATATCTGTTCAAAATGTAGCTATTTAATTTCACAGTGGTAATAAAGTTATCTTTCTTTGCTGTTTATCACTTCTTGGTAAATAGTATAGAAAACATTAGTATCAAATAACATGTTGATTTGTTCTTTTGTCATGATTATTTCATAAAAATCAGGGCAAGTGGAGCATGAGTCATTCTAATTTACTTTCTAAAAGTTGCTTGCCATGTGACAAGTGGCTCTTTTAAAAAAAATGAACCCCTGGGTTTTTCATCGTACGGTATGGCTAGGGTATATCCCAGTTTGCATATCTTATTTTGCTAAAGAACAGTATGGTAAAAAGTAAAAACACCTAAACCATTTGGGAATAATGGTTTCTAAAGATGGCTAACACCAAATTAAAATCATGAATTAGTGTTCCCCCTAGGGTTCAGAAAGGGCAGGGTAAATTTGTGGAAAAGGGCAAAAAAAGGGCACGTCATAACCTCAGAGGGCATGTGGGTGAGGGTTATTTAAAAAAAACCAAATTGTATAAGAAATCAAATTGTCTTATGATTTCAATTTTTAAAGTTCATTTTTACTCTTCTCAGTTTGTATTTTAAGATTAGAATTTGGAAAAAGCATTTCAAATCTGGAAAATACACACTCGTCAGACTCATAGTAAACGACTGCGATTGAGGCAAAAAAGGGCAGGGCGCTGCGCCTTCCTAAATGTGCCAAGGGGAAACACTATAAATGGATATGGTTGATTCACAAAATATGTGAATGAATCATAACATTTGTAGTGTAGACATGGACAAATTAATGAACACGGTTCATTTCAACCAAATACTTGCTTGTCTGTGCTTGTTGTGTTAGAAATAACTTTTTTAAATTCTAGGGTCTTTGCTTGGTTTACAGATTTTGACCAATGACAGCTTTCCATTTTAATTTACACATTTGACTAACATGTCTAATTCAATATTCAGATCAACTGCTGACCGTTCGTGATGGACAGCCTGTCAGATCTGATGAGCTGCTGTCGTGGCCTGGACACTGACAAGGTTTCAGAGAGGAAAGTAGGTAGACCTAAAGATTCAGTAGCTGAATGTGTTTCAATTACTCTGCCTTTCATGCACATTGCACAAGCTGTGCATGTGCTTTCCATGTCCTGCATGTGTGCTGCATGCACTACCTGTCAGGTGAGGAACGCACATGGTTCATGCTGACATTTTCATTCTTCACAGCCATTCTAAGTAGCCTAGTGGATAAAACAACCATGATTGTAAGTGAAGGGTTGTAAGTTCGAAAACAGGCATTGACACAATATACTAAAAGTTTTCAATTCTTTAATGTGATATTTTACAATAGCAGAAGTAAAATATTCAAAGTCAAGGACTGTTCCTCAGAAAATCCCCAGAACCTGGGCAGTTCTGCAGAAAATCCCCAGGATTTCTGGGATGATGGCCGCAAGACTGCCTGAGCAGGTTCACTCCTTGAGAGGAGAACCTGATGAGACACTAGAGCAGTGTATGAGGTTTATAAGCACATTTCTAGTGTTCTGAGCCATGGTATTCCTGGAATACTGCTGAAAGTGATGTACGCTATAGTCAATTACTCTGTCAGCATGCTCAGTGTGGAACCATATTCATTTGCTCACTCAATAATAATAATAATATGTGCATTTGTATTGAGCTAAACTCCATTCATGAGGTGAATACTCAGTGCTAACAGTCAAAGGAAGGCATATTATTACCCCGGATAACCCAAGCTGCCTGTTAGGCACCAGGAGGTTATAGTCACATGACTTATCCCACTGGGTGCCCATTTTCTGCTGGGTGAACCGAGGCAATTTTCAACAAGCTCACTTGTCAAAGGTGAGACCACATGTATCATATGTGCTTCATTGTGGGGCAGGAGTGATGTTCTATAAACTCTCAGGAGTCAAATTTGCTGGTCACCCATCTGAGCGCCGATTGTGACCTGATGCCATCACAAGCAGACACTCACTCAATGTCTTATCGTTATTTGGGTCATGTTTTTGTTCCAGAATCCCCTGTATATGCCAAGTGACTACTGGATGACCAGTGATGGACAGATAGTTTTGTTAAATGTATCGTTTTCTTTCATTGTAGAAAAGTGTTGAGAAGCTGAGGCAGTTACTTGAGAAAAACTCTGTAATCAAGAGTTTGGACAGGAACACAGACGAAAAATCAACAAGGAACAATAACAGGTTGATAACATGGGACGATGTCTTCATGAAGGTAGGCAAGACAATATGTAAACTGTACAAGATGTGCACAATCTTGTCTGTGTCTCTGTCTGCAGAATGCAATTTGGTACATTTGTTTGTGTCTGTATGTCTATAGGGTGTGCAGTTGTACGTCTGCTTATGTCTGCAGGATGTGTGTGGTGTTCTACATCTGTGTCTACAGGGTATGGTGTTGTGTGTGTGCTTGTGTGTCTGCATGGGGTGGTTCTGTACACCGGCTTGTGTCTAGAGGGTGTGGTGCTGTATGTGTGTCTGCAGGGGGTGGTTCTGCTTGTGTGTCTGCAGGATGTGGTGTTGTAAGTCTGCTTCTATTTACAGGGTGTGGTGTTGTATGTGTGCTTGTGTCTATGGGGTGTGGTGTTGAACATCTGCTTGTGTCTGCAGGATGTGATGTTGTACCCCTGCTTTTGTGTATGCCGGTTGTGGTGTTGTATGTCTGTTCAAGTGTCTACAAGGAGTGGTGTTGGATATCTGTTTGTGTCTACAGGATCTGGTGTTTACTCCTGCTTGTCAGTCTACAGGGTGTGGTGGTACATCTTGTGTGTCTGCAGGGTGTAGTGTTCCACCCCGTGCTTGTGTGTCTACAGGGTGTGGTGTTGTGCGTCTGCTTGTGTCTACAGGGTGTGGTGTTGTACATCTGCTTCTGTCCACAGGGTGTGGTCTTGTATGTGTGCTTGCGTGTCTACAGGGTGTGGTTTTGGACATCTGCTTGTGTGTCTGCAGGATTTGGTGTTGTATGTGTGCTTGTGTGTCTCCAGGACGTGGTGTTGTACATCTTGTGTGTCTACAGGGTGTGGCGTTGTACATCTGCTTGTCTGTCTACAGGGTGTGGTGTTGTACGTCTGCTTGTGTGTCTGCAGGATGTGGTTTTGTACCCCTGCTTGTGTGTTTACAGGGTGCAGTGTTGTACATCTGCTTGTGTGTCTGCAGGATGTGGCATAGTACATCTGCTTGTGTGTCATCAGGGTGTGGTGTTGTAACCCTGCTTGTGTGTCTACAGGGTGTGGTGTTGTACGTGCACTTGTGTCTACAGGGTGTGGTGATGTATGTCTGATTGTGTGTCAACAGGGTGTGGTGTTGTACATGTTCTTGTGTCTACAGGGTGTGGTGTTCTACATGTACTTGTGTCTACAGGGTGTGGTGTTGTACATCCGTCTGGAGACAGCTGCACTACAGAAGGCCAAGGAAAGTGTCAGTGCAGCATCCAAGCTTAACAAGGAGAAGAAGAAGCAAGAAATTAGTGGATTCTTCAAGTTCTTTGTCAGAGTTGCTGATAAACGTGAGTAGCCTGGTACAGTGGGTGACTAAGGTTATAGCTTTTTGGCCATGGATAACCCAGAGACTTGCTGTTACTTGAAAGACAGTTCCCTCTCTGTCAAAGGTCTATCATATAGACTTATTATGTATGTATATCATGTATATTGAGAAACTATGCAGTTGTTTTTCCTTTATGGATGTTCACACAGTTTGTCTGTGGAATTTAATTGCCTGTAGTTCTGCTGAAGTTAAGAGTTTGATATAACGATAATAATGCAGAAATAATGCATTTCTACTGTATATGAGGGGTTTAGTAATGTCATTACCTTGATGAGAGCAAATTGGTTTTGACGTCATAATTTATGATTGAGATAATGTGTAGCTGATGTCATAGATCCAAAAACTACAAATTTATGAAGAAAATAGAAGTGTCATATAAACACATTTTGTCCATGAAAACAAAAAAAAATTAAGTAACTGTTGATGAATAGCAAACAGCAATGAAACCGAGTGTTTGCAGAAAGGTGAGCATATCCTTTCGTCCATTCCATGTGGATTTTAATCCCCTGCCACTTTAATCACTGTACAGATATGACAAAGTTTTGCTTTGATGCCATGATTATGTATTATGTAACAACCAGTCCGCCTATAGCCTAAACTTAGACAAATGAGTCTGGTGGATTTGCTTGAGTTCGTAACTTGCGATTTGACATAACGTCAGGGTCATCTTCATAACAAACTGATGTGACTGTCAAGCATGAGTGAGTGAGTTTAGTTATACGCTGCACTCAGCATTATTCCAGCTATATGGCGGCACTCTGTTAATAATCAAGTCTGGACCAGACAATCCAGTGATCAACAACATGATCATCCATCTGCGCAATTGGGAACCGATGACATGTGTCAACCAAGTCAGCGAGTCTGACCACCCAATCCTGTTAGTTGCCTCTTACGACAAGCACAGTTGCCGTTTATGGCAAGCTTGGGTTGCTGAAGACCTATTCTACCCTGAGACCTTTACGGGTCGTGACAGTCAAGAGAATTGAAAAGTTTTTTGTAGACATATTGTTAAAGTAACCAACCCATGTTATCTCTCGGATTATGGGATGCATTTGTTTCTTTTGTTAATATAAAGTACTGAGCCTCGTAATCATAATAAATATTTGCATGTAAAAACAACAACAACAAAACATTATGAAACAAGGCAGACATCGTTGTGAACTTTCTTTGTGGTTCAAGTTCATATACAGTGGAAGCTGTCAAAACTGGCATCTGTCCAATCCGGCAAGTTGTTAACACAATTATTGTCAAGTTGTCAACAAATACAATCTCGGCCCCATCCATGGCTTGTACATTTACCATCACCTCTACAATCCAGCACTTTGTCTAAACTGGATTATTTGTTCGGTCCCTGTGAGTGCCAGTTTAGACAGCTTCCACTGTAGATCCATGCATTGCACCTGAGAAAGATCACAGACAATAGTTCTTTGTGTGCCTGTGATAATTTGCTTCATTCAAATCTTGTCATTATCCTGGTTGTATTTGGTGCCCAGCTTCCCAAGTTAGTATTTGTTAGTTACCTTTGACAAGTCCTGCATTTCATCATACAGCTTGAATGTTGCTGAAGATGCATAAAACAGCTAACAAATTGACTTGCTAAGGAGTGAGATTTGAAGGCTGTGTATTACTGCTACAGGTGGGCCTCGACTGAAGTGTTCCAATGTCCTGAGTCACATCACCGAGGTCCTGGAAGATGACTACACTTGTGCTGCCTATGGGCTGGACTACAGCACTATCCTGCTTAAGAATGTCCTGCCTGTCCGCAAATACTGGGTGGACATCAAGTCAAAGTCCTGGCATGGTGAGTTCCTGGAAACCTATTTGTGTTTCATGGAGAACAGGAGAGCGCCTTGGGGAAGGTGATTTGAATGATTTGAATCCTGGCAAGGAGATTAGCTTGAAAAGGGAGGTCATAAGTTCTGGCAAGGAGAGTAGCTAGAGGTGGGAGGCTAGAATCATGGCAAGAAGAGCTTGAGGTGGGAGGTTAGACTCCAGGCAAGAAGAGCTCTTTGAAATGTCAGTTCAGAATCCTGGCAAGGATGGTGACTTGAGGTGGAGGGCGCCAAATCATTGCAAAGTGAGCTGTTTGAGGTAGATTTCAGAATCCTCGGTTAGATCCCCTTTTTGTATGTTTCATACCTGTATTTAAGTTGTACATTATGATGTAAATGTAAATTTTGTAAATTATGATGTACCTCTAATGCCGCAGAACGTGGCCGGAGTGTAAATAAAGTTCAGTTCAGTTCAGTTCAGGTATGTTTTTCCTGGATGTTTTAAGATGAATTATTGCTAGATGCTTTCATCATAACCAACAGTTCCTCATCATTAGCCATACTGACTTTACTCTTGTCACCACTAGATCTGTTGCTGCGATACTGCCGTCTGTATCTGGACCCAGAATGCAGCATTGACCGAGTGGTCCTCGTCAGACTTGTCCATACCATCATCAGTGGAGCATCCAGACAATGTGATCTCCAGCACAGGAACCTTCTCACCTTCTTCACTGAAGTTTTCAAGAACATAAGGTGAGGCTTCTGCCACGTAAACAGCCTTTCGAATAATAGGATGGAAGATGGATTTTACAATAATTGCAGCAGTATTCTGTTACCTATGAACACCTGATACTGTGCCAGTTTGTGTACTGCCTTTACCAAATTTATTTCTTGTTTTACAGATTTTTGTCTTCAGAAAACCTAAAGACAGGAAGGAAAAAAAAAAATAAAATCACCAGTCAAAATAATATTTCTTCTGAATGTTAAAAGTATTTTGCCTCTTGTAGTTTATGAAGTGTATATGGGGCAAAATACAATCTGGAATTCTTTTTCAGAAGAAGTCCTCCTTGGGGTACATATAAGCATTTTTATGTCCATTAAAAATCCCTACGACAGTTGTAACTATTTTGATAATAAAATATTTACAAAACAAAAAACTCGTTTTTGTCTTGTGGGACCACCTTTACAGGGCCCCCCAGGCCCCCTACAGCCAAGAGCAGGTAACTCTGGCCGTCTACCTCGCACCTCACTTTTCATGCTGTCGTTCAACTAGAAAGACGTGTGTGGTCCATTTAGATAGTTTTTGTGCTATCTGCCTACGGAATTATGAGTGAGAAAGAGTCAGCTACTGTATGTATGGTTCCTTTTCTTTCGCACGGGCGTTAGTTGGAATTTCTTGGCTGAAATTTTCATTCATATATTGTTGTAACTTTGCCGGTCGGGTCCTATCTTCCTGTCATGTGGCAGGCAAGATGGCGGTCTTTATGGCTTCTTTTTAGTGCGGGAAGTGTTTCGCTTGCGTCTCACTTATTCCTACGTGTTTCTTATTAGTATGTTTTACATGCTAAGATGTCTTAACCCATTTGTTCTTGTTTCAGTCAAAATGGGGATGTTGGTTTTTAAGACTTTTCGTCTTTTTCATTGCATTACGCACTTGTGTGTGCACACTTGTTATTGCATTTATCCGCTTATACTTTCTTGTTTAGCTGGGTTAATGTATTTTGGCAATTTATTATCGCCCGTGCGTTTATATTTTGCATATTGTGTGTTCAATTGCGTATGTTTTCTGTACATCAGTTACCATTAGTTGGTTCTGATTGTTACAGTTTCGGGGTGCACCCAAGTCTTGGGTCTAGGCTCAGGCACGGGTGCTGTCCCTGTGGGAATCTCAGATCCAAGCTACGGCTCTGGTGTCGTTTTCCCAGCTGGCTCTAGGGGTTTTGCACCGAGCACCGGCTCGGGTGCAATTCCGCTTGCCGGCGCCGGTCCATCGGGTCTCGTACCGTTGGTCACCGGCAACCTAACTGGTGGTTCTCGAGCACCGGCTTTGCCGCCTGCCTCGGTTCCGCTCAGTGCATCGGGTGTCCCTGCTTCGGCAGCCGACCCCACAGGGTCTCGACACCCTGGTTCTTCAATGAGCCAGGGGTAGGCCGACTCGGACATCTCGGCTCTTCTGGGTCTGTTGTCCTTGTTGACGGGTCCCTTGTGCGTCGGGGTTACCGGCAACCTAACTGGTGGTTCTCGAGCACCGGCTTTGCCGCCTGCCTCGGTTCCGCTCAGTGCATCGGGTGTTCCTGCTTCGGCAGTCGACACCACGGGGTCTCGGCACCCTGGTTTTTCAGTGAACCAGAGGTAGGCCGACTCCGACAACTCGGCTCTTCTGGGTCTGTTGTCCTTGTTGACGGGTCCCTTGTGCGTCGGGGTTACCGGCAACCAAACTGGCGGTTCGAGCACCGGCTTTGCCGCCTGCATCGGTTCCGCTCAGTGCATCGGGGTCCCTACTTCGGCGGTCGATCTCACGAGGTCTCGACGCCTTCTTTTTTCGGCGAACCGACGGAGGCTGATTCGGAGCTTTTCGCTCCGTTCGTCCCCGGGGCAGGTACGCGAAGGGATCGCGGTAGCACTGACCCGATTCCACGGAGTTTCGTCTTCCTGGGAAGTGTTTACTCCGTGCAGGGTAGCCGAGATCAAGGGGCTGTGCCGCAGGTGGTCATCCCTGCGGACGCCCCCGATCCCGCGGAGTTTCGTCTTCTTTGGGAAGCGTTTGCTCCGTGTAGGGTGGCTGAGGCTCAATTGCCTATTTTACCTTCACTCCTCAGTGAGGTAATTAATCTGCTCCTGTAGGGTAGCCGTTCGCGGTTCGATCTCCCGGAGCTTGACCGGCTACTTGATGGGGGACGATGCGCTATTTGACCCTCCCGCTGTCGACGAGTGCGTGTACGCCTCGATCGCGCTTGGGGGGTCGTCTGGCCACTGCCAGGCGTCGGCTTGTCAGGGTCGCCGCTTGCCGCTTTGTACCTCATCGAACCAGGTGTTGCGCTCGGTTTCCGCTCCTTTGAGGTGCAATATCGGAACGCCGTGCAGCAACTTAAGGTTTCGGTGCACTCAGCCTACCTCTCTGTCTTGCAGAGGCAGGTGGTGTCGCAGGAGGACGGGGACGAGGTGTTTTCCTCGTCCACGTTAGAGCGGCAACTTACGGAGGTGCATTCACATTTGACGCGCGACTCAATGCGTTCACGAGTCAGATGATGTATGCTGTGATTGGCCTTCGTAGGTTATGGCTGTCGCCAGGTATTCACCGGCTACACAGCAGGCACTGCTGTCTCTGCCTTTCCGACTGGGCTTGACCCTGTTCCCGGGGGCTTTGACGGGAGTTAGTGAGGCTGCGGAGGCCGTTAGTCAATTCAAGGACTCTTAAGTCTTTTCTTGAACAACCCTCCACCTCTCGCTCGCGGCCTTCGGTCCTCAGCTCAAGCTATCCTGCGACTCAGTCTAAGGATGCGCCGAAGTGGACTGCTCCACTACAGGCACGGAAGAGCAAGGGCAGGGGTAAAGGGAGTACCTCCGGAGCCCTCAGTTGTCCCGTTGCAAGCGGCAATCTCTGCCGTCGGCCGGGACACTTTGCCTTCTACCCGAAATTCCTGTGGGTGGTCGCCTCCCGTTATTACTCAGGGATGGCCACACGCCACAGTGGAAGCGAGAGCTTACTCCTTTTGCCGGGATTCGCTGCACTCCGGTGCCGAAGTCTCCGGAAAAGGTGGCAATCCTCCGTGCCGAAATTCAGTCTTTACTGGACAAGGCAACTATAGAGATGGTTCCATCAGGACAGGAGACTATGGGGTTTTACTCCACTTTTTTCCTGGTAACCAAAAAGAACGGAGGGTTCAGACCCATTCTAAATCTCAAAAGAGGAGGGTTTGAACAACTTGATAGAGGTGCCGTCTTTCAAGATGGAGACACTGAGGTTAGTGATCTCGTCTGTAGAGGCAGGGGATTGGCTTACGTCAATCGACCTCAAAGACGCATACCTCCATGTACCGATGCATCCCGAGTTCAGGAAATACCTTCGGTTTTCCTTCGACGGGGTTTGTTATCAGTTTCGTGTGCTCCCCTTCGGCATCTCCACGGCGCCAAGGGTGTTCACCAAACTCATGCTAGTACCAGTTCAGGTCGCCAGGGCGCAGGGCAACTTTTGTTTCCCGTACCTGGACGACTGGATCCTCAGAGCGCTCTCCCAACACCTAAGTCGAGAATCCACACAGCAGGTGATGGATATTCTCACCAGACTAGGTTGGGTTATCTATCTTAAAAATCAATTGGTGCCGAGGCAGGATCTGGTTTTCTTAGGGGCGAGGTTCGAGACAACCCGAGGGGTGGTTTCTCTGTCCCAAGAGCGCATTTTCAAGGTACAGGGCATAATGTTAAGGTTCCTTCAGTCCCATATTGCCTCAGCACGGACGTGGCTTCAGTTGCTAGGCAACATGGCGGCGACGGTGGACATAGTCTGGCGTGCACGTCGGAGAATGCGTTCCATTCAGCAGGCGTTAGCACAACAGTGGTCCCACTCGGAGAGCTACGAGAAGAATCTGGCTATTCCCCAGTGGTTGATACGTCACTTGCGGTGGTGGACAGATACCGGGAATCTATTCAAAGGTTTACCTCTGATGACCCCGGTACCGTCGCTCACAGTTCAGACGGATGCCTCCCTCACAGGGTTGGGGGGGATGCGTCCTGGGCGACCTCGCGATGTCGGGACTATTGTCCGACCAAGAGGCGACCTTGCACATCAATGTGTTAGAGTTGAGAGCTGTGACGTTGGTGTTCGAACGCTTCGTGGATCAGGTTCGAAGCCGAGTGGTTTGTCTAGAGATGGACAACCAGACGGCGATGTCCTACATTCTGAAGCAGGACGGCACTGTGTCTCCGTCGCTCCTTCAGGAGGCGTGGCAGTTTTCTACTATGGTGCGATCAGTTCAGCATACGGCCTTATGCCTGTGTGTCTCCCAGGGGTCGACAACGTGCGTGCAGATGCGCTCTCACGACGTGTTCTGGCTCCCCACGAGTGGTTGCTCGATCGGGAGATATTCGGGATTATCTCCCAGTTGTCTGGGTCGTTCTAGGTGGATCTGTTTGCCTCTGGAGTGACGAACTAGATTCCGGGGTTTTTGTTCGCGGATTCCTGATCCGAGAGCGATTGCCGCCGACGCCTTCCAGCGGGACTGGACGGACAGGGTGGTGTCGGCGTTTACGCCAATTCCCCTGATTTCCAAAGTTCTGTCTCAGCTTGCCACCCAACCAGCGCGGCTACTAGTGCTTCTCGCACCTCTGTGGCCGTCTCAACGCTGGTTTCCGGTAGTACTCAGGTCGCTAGTGTAGCCGCCGGTACTATTACCGCGGCGACCGAACCTACTATCCCAGGACGGCCAGCCTCACCCCAATCCCCAGGATTCAGTGGGTGGCCTGGCCACTGTCCGGAATCGTCTCGAAAAGAGCGGAATTCCTGCATCAGTTGCAGACACAATTCTGGCTTCGTGTACGGATTCCACGAATGTACAGTGTGAGGATAGATGAGCCTGTTATGCGCGCTGGTGTGGAAATAGAGGGATTCTCGATCCCTTTTCTTCGACTGTAGTTGAAGTATTGGAGTTCTTACCGTCTCGTTTAGAATCTGGCTTAGCCGCTTCTACGATTCGAGGCTACTCCCTGGCTATTTCAGCCTTCCACATACCCGTTGAGGGTGCCTTGTTGGGACAATACCCCCGGGTACAGCGTTTTCTTGCAGGCGTGGACAGACTGCGTCCGGTCGTGAAATTTGTCTCGAGTATTGGAATGGTTACCCACTCCTCTCGTTTATGACTTGGCCAACCCGTCGTTACAACTGTTAAGTTGGAAAACGACTTTTTAGTGGCGGTTACGTCTGGTAGACGTGTTAGCGACTTACACGTCATGTTTTCAGACCCGGATCTTACTATGTTCCATAAGGATCGGGTTAGCATTCGCTTACCGGATTCATACCGCCCAAAAAAATTCGATCATTCGCTTCGAATGACCGCGCCTATCGATCTAACTGGGTGCATGCTGCCTGCGTCGTCTGATAATACATACCGTAAGGTTCGTGTATTAGACGTTATGAAACCTCTTAAAGTTATTTTAAGAGAATAGCCTTGCTCCGTACGGAGAAACAGCTATTTTGCTGTTGTGGTGGCGGAATGGCTGGCTATCCGACTGATACACAGACGGCATCCCGATGGATTGTATCGGCAGGCTGAAAGGTCTATATACATAAAGGCTTATCTCCCCAAAAAGGGGTTGTCAGCCCACTCAGTGAGAGCAGTGGCCACGTCAGAACCGTCATTACCAACTGAACAGACACTCACGAGAGTGCTCGGTTCGGTCAGTCAGTTCCCTGCAGTAGACAGAATAGTTCTGCTCAAGCTGATTAAGCTTTGTTTGATAACTATATCTGTTTGCACTCGGTGTTGGGTAACTATCCATTCCCATTTTATCGGCGGTGATATTTGGTGATGGTTTCTTAGTCCCGCCCTCTTTGGCTGGGTGCCTTACTTTCCTTGCCATTTCCCTACTTCGCTTGCTAGTGCGGTATGGACAAGGTTCAGTTTGGCGAGTGTCCCGTACGTCCAGGTCTCCAAACTTTGATTTGGGTGGGCGGGGTTTCTCATTTGGGATTTCCCAAATTCTAGCCAATGGGCATGTAAGCTTTGACAAGCGGGTCCTCAGCTTTGTCACGCCCCCGCCTTGATTGACATCAGCGGTCAGGTGACCAGGTCGGTGCCTTTTCTATTTCCGTGTGATTGTAGATTTGCACTTCGATCGAATGGACTGTTGCTGTCAGACAGAATACCACTCCCAATTGCTTCTCTTCGGGAGTCTGTTTAATGCTTATATGTACCCCAAGGAGGACTTCTTCTGAAAAAGAATTATACAAACCTGTAGAGGTTATGAATTCTTTGAAGAATGTCCTCCTTGGGGTACGGCCACCCGCCTCCCCTCATTCTGTCTGATACGTTCAGCATGAAAAGTGAGGTGCGAGGTAGACGGCCAGAGTTACCTGCTCTTGGCTGTAGGGGGCCTGGGGGGCCCTGTAAAGGTGGTCCCACAAGACAAAAACGAGTTTTTTGTTTTGTAAATATTTTATTATCAAAATAGTTACAACTGTCGTAGGGATTTTTAATGGACATAAAAATGCTTATATGTACCCCAAGGAGGACATTCTTCAAAGAATTCATAACCTCTACAGGTTTGTATAAATTTTTTTTGTGTAATATAAAAATTTTGGCCAATAAAACCATTAAGATTTCATTTTTTGAGCAGGGAAAATTAATTTTTTTTTTTTTTCATTTTTTAAGAAATACAATCAGCAGATCAGTAATACAAGAAGTAAAATTGGTCTGGCCTTATAGATTCTTGTTGTACGCCACAATATTTCAGCTGTATGGTAGCAGTCTGTAAATGATTGAATCTGGACCAGATTACGATGTGCCATTGAAATTGATGTCCAGTGATTGAGGCAAAGCAAAAAAATTAATGCCCTTGAGCAGTTGAGTCAGATGTTGGTGCTGTACAAATATTAGTATGTATAATATGTCAGTCTAAGTAAACCTAGCCCAGTATATAGACTGTATAGTGTGTGTATGTATGTATTTGATGTGTATGGTGACTACAGTAGTATTGTGTGTGTGTCTCTAGACAGGAAGCTCGAATCCAGGTGGTGGAACATCTGATGTCAGCGCTGAATGTGTTTGTCAGGAAGATAGCACCGAGCTGCAGGATTCAGATCTGTAAACTGGGAGAGACCATCTTCATCAACCTTCTGTATCTGTGGAATAACAGACCCACTGACCTCATCAAGGTATGACTCACTCATTTGCCTCAGAATCATTTTGGTTGAAGTATTCGATTGTCATCATTAACCCATAAACCAATGTGAGAAGCCCTTTAAGGGAGTCCCCGCAGTGATATGCCCATGATATTTCAAGGCATTATGAGTCACTGATTTCTCTGTTTACTGCAGGATGAGATAGTGGAGTTCCTGAGGCTGCAGCTGCAGGCCCATCACCCAGGGGGAGTCAAGACGCCAGAGACTGGGGAGTTCATCCTGGACAATGAGCTGTGGAGGGTGAGTGGCAGAACAAAGTAATTTGTATTTTGCATCTTTTGTGTTGTTGTGTTGTGTTGTGTTGTGTGAAATATTTGATCAGATAATTTCAATCCCATCAGGGGATCAGAGAATGCTCAAGTTTCTTTCTCAGCTCCTTGGGGAGAGTTAAACCTAAGCTTCCTGTGAGGCACTTGAAGGTGATCAGTAACATTACCGTCCCATCCTACCTGGAACCCATTCACTGCAGGATAAACAGTCATGGCAATCAGTGACTGAACGGTTCCTTCCCAAAACTGTTTAATTCAGATTGATTGGGTACAGACAGACACGATGCAGGGTAATTTACGGGAGTGACAGTCACTAACAAACCAACATCCCTATGTTTTCAGAGCCACTTAAGGAAGCTGTATGAAGTCATGTATACAGACTTGAAGGAGATGGGAGGGCGGAACAGATTCACTTCAGGGTGAGCATCACCTCATACTGACCCAATTCTCCTTGTGGAAATATCTACTTTGACCAGTATGCATTGATTTTAAAATGTGTTTGTATTTTACTGACAGAGTAGAAAGTTATTTAAGGCGGTTTATTTAGTGCAGTGTTGAAAAACTTTGTTGAAATATCTCTGAATAGAAGTAGTGTTTGTTTAATACCACTATGAGAGCCACATTCCTTATGTTGTGGACAGAAAGTAGATAGCAATATTTAGGTAATACTGTCCACCTTCTGGTCCATTGAACAATTTATGACAATAGTGGGGTTTGCTGATGATTTTTAGGGAGAAGCAAATACAGTCTGAATGAACACAACCTGAATCATCATGACCCCCAAGCCATAAGGCATGAACAGTCCTTTAGTATGAGCAGGGATGGAAATAATTCTTGAATTCCCAATGTACCCCGGTACAGTGGCACTTGTGAAATCACTTGCCCTGATAAATTTTCCACTATATACTACCTGATTTTCTCGTTGATTATTTAAACAAACAACATAATTAACAATGGAAACTCCACTGGACACCGGGACAGCGTGATATACAAATAAGCTTGCCCGACAGAAAAAAACACTAGACTTGGACGTCGGGCAATGAGTTATTTCCACCCCTGTGTGAGTTAGTTTGATTTGATGCCACTTTTTACAGTATCTGTTTTAAACCATGGAAATTCTGCAAGGAAAACCTGAAGTGAGGCAGGTCTCGTGTTGTTATCCCCAGCAACGCGTTTTGTGTGGGGTATTAAAATGCACCCCGTCCGTCCATCCATCTGTCCATGCACATTTATCCTTTCTGGAGCTGAACTTTAAAACCATTCAATATTTCTTCACCAAAATTGGCACATAGACACATTTGGTGGTGTATGGGTGCCTTTTGGTAGTTTGGGTATTCTTAATAAAAACATTTCGCATTTCCATGGCAACAAGTGTGACTCAGACTGAAATTCAAGGTAAAGAGGTGGAATTAGTGTGTGTTCTTGTTTACTATTTTGCTTAATCCCATGAGTACAGGTGGCAGCAAATAACATGCCCAACAAGCTAGGAATGTGCCGGAATTATGTGTGTGCAAATAGAATTGTGATTGGTTTGAATGTTGCCAGGTTAGAATTGTGATTGGTTTGAATATCACTGCTTCTAGACATAAAGTAACATAAGTGATGTAGTAGTTAAAGCGTTTGGTCATCATGCTGACATCCAGGGTTCAATTCCTCACATGGGTACAGTGTGTGAAGTGCATTTCTGGTGTGTGTGTTCGTGCATACGTGCATGCGTCTCTCTCTCTCTCTCTCTCTCTTCTCATCTCTTATCTTGCTGGAAAGTCTGGAAGAGCGGAGTTTGGCGTAAAATGTTACCATTTTAGCCAATAGATGATGTTTGTGTTATATGGGTCTACCTTGTGTTATGTGGGTGTATCTTGTGTTCCAGGACCAGAGAGGCTGTGCTAAAGGCAGCATATGTGGATCTGGCCGCTGACGTCTGCAATCAGGTATACTAGCATCATGATAATGTCACAAAAAACAATCTGAAACTGTTTTATTATACAGTAAATAGTATCTTAGCTGTCTGACACTTGAAATGCCTGGGTGGATCAGAGACTGATTATCAGCCCTCACAAAATGTTAGTTGATAATCTAAAATTGAAATTAAAAAAAGTGTGTAAATAGTTACAACTAAAACTAATCCTGGTGTTTTATTGTTAACAAGAGCAGTAGGGAGGTTTACACCATTCTTGCTGATTTGGTTGACACGTCATTGTATCATTAAATAGATGAATGTTCATGATGTTGATCATGGGATTGTCCGGTCCATACTTTACCAACCACAGCTCGAATGGTGATGCAGATTTAATGCAGTTTTACTAAAATATATCCAGGTTACAACATCTGTCAATTTGAGAAGGAGAGATGGGGTAATGTCATTGGAAAATTCCAAAATACGTCTTAAAATCTACTTCATCATGTCTTCTCTTTGAATATGGAAGACCCATGAAAATTGGTGTTAGAACTGATATTAAGTAACCATGCTTGTCATAAGAGGCAACTGACAGGACTGAGTCTTTAGACTCACTGACTTACTTGACACATGCCATCGTATCCCAATTGCATAGATCGATGCTCCTGCTGTTGATCACATTATTGTCTGGCCCAGACTTGATTATTTACAGACTGCCACCAAATGGCTAGAATTTTGGGGAGTGTGTCATAAAACTAAAGTCACTCATTCATGATTGCAGGGCTTTTCTTTCTGTACCAGGGATGGAGGGGTAGGCTAGTGGTTAAAGTTTGGTCCGTCTTGAAGAAGACCAGGGTTTGATACCTCACATGGGTGCAATGTTTTAAGCCCATTTATTGTGTCTCTTGCCTTGATATTGCTGTAATATTGCTAAAAGTGGCTTAAAGCCATACTCGCTCACACAATTCAAGAATTTCTGGGTTTTTAAAATCATTCTGAACAAAAGTATGTTTTTTCCTAGTTTGCCTGCCTCGGACAGACTTATTTTGGAATCAAGATGAAGCCTTTGTACAGTGTATTATGTCATTCTGGGGTACCCTCAATAGTTTTACTTAAAATACTCCCTCACCTCACCTCCTTCATTGAGTCTGACACAGCTGACCCACCTCTCCCTCTCCAGCTGTTCACAGAGTCCTCCCAGACAATCGAGGTGACGCAGATGTCGATGCTAGGGAATGGGGACACGCCCAGGAAGAAGAGGAGGCTAGAGAGTGGCTGGACCGTCGTCCGTGACACCATGTACAACACTGGCTGCTCTCATCAAGTCATACCATGGTGTGTATGCACGCAAAAGATGTCAAGGAAAAGAGATTTCTAATTCAAGAATTATTGATAATATTTGTTGTGTTTATAGAGCTGTAAGTGCCAAATATCGGTGAGCACTTGTTCATTAAGTCATTAAGATTTGAAAAAATTTGAAACAAGTGAACTAGTGGCAACGTTTGGCACCTTAAAGCAACATAAGTGCCGACCATTTTGTCATTCTATCAAGAAAACTGTCGTCTATTAGTGAGAGTGCCAATACTTTCTTCAGTTCAAGTGTCTGTACATGTGAAGATCTGGGTTATAATTGGTCTTAGTAATCCGTACTTGTTGTAAGAGGTGGCTAACAGTATCAGGTTGTCAGTCTTGTTGGCTTTATTGACACATGTAATCAGCTCACAATTGTGCAGATCGATGCTCATGCTGATGATCATTGGATTGTCTGGTCAAGACTTGAATATTTACAGACTGTCGCCATAGAACTGGAATATTGCAGAGTGCAGTGTAAACTGAAACTCACTCACTCACTCACTCACTCACTCACTCACTCACTCACTCACTCACTCACTCCAAGTGTCTGTGTTGTTTTAGAAGCAACAACTGATTAAACAGATCAGTTTACTGACTGGAAGCTGTTAATGGATGGTTGGTAATCTTAGTAAATCCATAGCTTGTCACAGTGAATACAAATTGCAGAAGATACATTACATGAACATGATTCTTGGCTTCTCCTGAAGTGATGTGACTAGATTATGTCACCAGTGGTATAAACACACAACAGACTCAGTCACCCTAGATGTTGATTTTGTTTAGGTTGCAGTTGGTCACACGTCTTGTTGAGAAGTACCCTGATAGTGTCCCAGAAGATGAGTTACTTCCCTTGCTTCAGTGTCTCCACAGACTTCTGAATGACTGCAGAAGGTGAGGACGTATGCTGTAACACACCAAGTTCCAGAGACACAGTCTCTGTCTTCATAGTAAGGCTATACACTGACTATTGCCCTGAGGAGAGAGAAACCAGGGTTAAATGACAATCCAAACAAACTTGACTCCTGGTTGGAATCAGTGCTAATGGTCAGTTCAAATACCAAATGGATCGTCAGATTCATGACTTGATTCATGAGGAACTTTAATATTCTGGTGGGATTGTTTTTAAATATACAAACCTCTTGATTGTCTGGTCTAGACTTGATTAGTTACCAGGTCACTGTCATCGAGACTGAATATTGATTAAACTATAAACACAAACTCCACTAAAATTTCAGATTTAGCAGGTGACAGCAGTACAGTTTCAGATGATATATTTGAATGTGTTCCAGGAGCGAGATTCTGAGGCACATTTTCCAGTGCCTGATTGTATTGGTGAGCAGCTACACATCCTTCACGCACATCACCATGGCAACAGTCAAGTCAACCAGGGACATATGGCAGACAATATGGTTGTCAACTCTCAGGTATTGTGAAACCTTGGACTTTGTACTTGACCTTGATACAATGGATATATCCTCAGATCATAGGTGAAATCTATCTTCCCCCAGGTTCATTGTAATGGCGTCTGAAAACAAGGATAATTGAATCAGCTATGCATTTGAACATGACATGACTATTACTTTTTAATCCTAGATTTGCCTTTATTGTGATTCATAGTTTGCCAACACTAAAATATCTGTAGCTCTGAGTGTCCTACGCAATATTATATCCTGTCACACTTGTATATTAAGGTGGCACCATCTGCTCACCAAGGCTTTGTTATGTTCTTATGCCATATCTCTCTCCTTTCCAGATCCATGAGTTCTCACCAGGCTGAAGCTGAAGGTTATCAACAGTTGGGGTTCAATCTCCTTGCTGCCATCGTTTGCCAGGAGTTTGTCTGTCCAGAGAAAGAAGTATGGAATTTGTTTCTGCCCAATGTCTCCTCCCCCAACATGGCTTCCATCAACTTCCTGTCCGTCTGCCTCAGTCTCCACGACCTTCCAGAAAACCATCAACCAAGTATTCTTGGTTCAAACCTCACTGGTGGTAAAGGCTCCTACACCTTGAGAAAGCATCTCTTTGATTGGCTGATTCCAAAAAGAGATGTTTCAGATGTGGCAAAAAGTTGTAAGATAGATCCAGGAGTTATGAGTCAGGTGCTAGTTGCGTTAACTGTCCGGAACCCTGGGTCAGTTATACCTGTCAGGCCAGTGTCCACTGCTCGACACTGGACGGAGTTGGAGAGGATCTATCTGGAGACTTCATTTGACTGTGAAATGAGGATAGAGAAAATGTTTCAGGCATCAGATGAGAAGATCATGAAAGCGGAAGTTGCGGTTGTTCCAAGTTTATTGGAGACCTTGAAAGAAGTCTTTTCAAGGGAAAATGCTCACTTTCAGACTGTCTTGGAGCCACAGGTATGTTGACTGAAGGGGTTATTAGTAACTTTCCCCATCTTGCAAGGATACAGAACTGCATATGAGCTTCGTTTTTTGGAAAATGGTGAAAATATACTAACATGATCTTGTTAATAGTTAGTTCCCTGCATACAAAGATGCTGATAAAATGAAAAAAGAGATCTATAATAGAAGAAAACTGTTTCCAGCTTTACCCCAATATCTTCCTACATCATCTCCAAGCTAGATAATATTTGTCATGTATATAAAGGCCTAAACTAATTTAACATTATTTTTGTATCACTGACCAGTCCAAATGAAACTTAATAAAGTCTTGTACAATACATAAAGAAATGTGATTTCCAACAGAATTCTTCACTTTATTATTTCATAAATGTAAAATCTTGCCTCTGCATCCCATTTACAGTTGAAAGCAGTGTTCAACTCAGCTCACTTACTTATCCTATCTCAATGGATCTGCACTTGTGTCAGTACTCATGTTCTCCGACACTCAGATTCTTGAACTTAAAGTTGCTACAAGAGATCAACTAAATTTGATCATCTTTTACAGGATATGTTATGATAAATTCTCAATATTTTGCTTCAGCAACATACCCTTGAGCACGTGATTACCTGTTCGTCAGTGCTTGTGAAATGCATCCAGTGCCTCCTCGAATCAGGAGTTGCCTCCCCTGCTATGCTAGCCAACACAGGACTTGAGGCCTGTCTCAGGAGTCTTTTGAGGAGGACGTCCTCCCTCTTGTCGGACTATGTAAAGAAAGAGGGGTTTGGCCGCATGCTGCCAGTCGTCCAGATGCTCCTAAATTTATTCCCCCAAGCTGAGCAGAACACGCACGGATGTTATGTGGTATCAGAGCTGCTCAGAACACTTTTACCTGGGAGTTTCTTTGATCTTGTGTTTGAAATTGCATTTAGCAAGGTGAGTGCAAAATGTGTGTAAATGAATTTTGTGAAAACTTGTAGTGCCCCATTCACCCCTAAAATACATGTACGTATATCAGTTAGGCATGGATTTATTTGTTCTGAGAGTTACTCTCTTTATCTTTATTGTTGTTTGCTTTGTTCGTTGTTTAACGCTGCACTCGGGATTATGTCCGCTATATGGCAGTGGTTATTAAATAATCAAGTCTGGACCAGACAATCCAGTGCTGAACAGCATGAAATATTTCTACGCAATTAGGATACAATAAAATGCCAACCTCGTTGGAGAACCTGACCAGTTGTTAGTCACCTCTTACAACAAGCATGGGCTGCGGAAGACAAAGCCTGATTTTCAAGTGTCCTTCTCATCCATTTATCACTCTGATTTATCACAGATTTTATTGTGATGGCATGTTGGGGTACATGACAGAAGAAGGAACCATTCTCCTGAGAAATGATAATTATTGGAATATATTTTGCATAATTTTACTTCAGCAGGAACATAAACGTGTCTTGGTGATCTATAGCCTGTTTTGGTATTGTATTGTCAGCAATCATTTCAAGATTTAGATTTTTGTACAAGTTTGAATTTTACATAAATATCTGTGATATTCCAGTTGGGTTTTGCTGTCTTCCATTCAGATTTAGAACAGAGCTTCGTGTAGCTTGCTTTAGTCATGATATGGCAGAAAGACTACTGATGTGATTTCAGATCTTAACTCACTCACCTGACCTTGTCAGGTATAAGGTATAATGAGTTCATTCACAGAGCCAGTGTTGTTTCAGATGCAACGTTCTAATAGCAACTCAAACAACAGCACCCAGCTTGGCAGCCTAAGGAGAAGATCAAGCTTTGACAGGAGGCCTGGTACCAGCAACAGAGGGCAGTCACGGTATAATGACATCGATGAAATGGATCTGGATTTTGATGAAATGTCTCACTCGGCTGGAGGGGATGGGGAGGATGTGGATTTTGATGACATTGATGATATCGGAGAGAGTCAGGATTCAGATGAAACACAAAACACTCATGGTAAGTCATGGTCGTGTGGTTTAATCTCAGATTTACCCTGATTGTGATTCTGGATTTGTCAGGTCCATATGTATCATTTTGGGCTCTCCTCCAACAGCTAGTTGACACACTGAAATATTTTTAAAGCTGCAGTTATTGCAAATCGCTCCCTCCCTCAGTCACACTCCTTACCTCCTACCCAAACCCACCCACTAGCTGAAAACCTTTTGTTGGGGGACTGTGTCATGTGAGTAGATGTTGGCTTGACATTGGTGTATGGTGACCGCTCTCTCCCTCAGTCACACTCCCTCCCTCCTACTCAGACACACCCACTCTCTGAAAAAAACTTTTTTGGGGGGACTGTGTCATATGAATAGATGTTGGTTTGACATTAGTGAATTGTGTTTGCATCAGACTCAGTGGTCTTACACTGAGAAAAGCAAAAAGATCAGTATGACTTCAGAATTGTTCACAAATCCTCAGACACACATACACTTACAAAATAGACCTGAATGCGACATAAAACCTTATCTTAGCACACCTCATCTTTATCTGTAGTCCCAATTTGAGTAGATTGATACTCATTCGCTGTCAATCACTGGATTGACTGGTCCAGACTCAATTATGTCTGCAATCTGTCTGTAGGATGTCCAAGTCTGGTGACTGAGGATGGACTGACGGAGAGTTGCAAACAGCGTCTAGAGGCAGTGAGACTCCTGTGCCTGTGTTGTAACTATGAAAGCAGCATGGCGCCCTCTGCTGTACCATACAAGGCTGAGATTGAGACCTCCTTCCTCAAGGACAAGCTAGCTGAGCTTCTAGAGGGTGACATGTTTGACACAGGGAGGGCGGTGGATCTGTTATGTGTGAGTATCCTGGAGGTGGATGGACACCATTTTGCTTCAGCCCCAACTCTTTAAATACTTTGGTAAATTTAGGGGAAATTTGATTTCGACACACTAGTTCATCAAGTTCTCGTGCTTGTCTAAGGAACTGATGTTTGAGAAAGAGGCTGCAGCGTTATGGATTGAAGCTCATGCTATTAACCATTGATGTCTGGACCATTTATATGCAGGTTGATGTGGTGTCTTTACCAGCTATGTTTCTCTTGGAAATGGGTTATAGAAGTATGTTTTGGGGGATGATTTTTTTTTCTTGGGTTGAAAATATTGAATCAGTTTCTAAAAAGGTAACATTTTAGTTATGATATTAGTTAATAATTTGCTATGCACCATGGTTACGAAATTCACTTTATAAACACTTGTGTTCTGCTTAGATGGATGCAATTGTGAAGTCCTTGACAACGCAATGTCATAATGTCTCTGATAAAGACTTGGAAAACCTGGTTGATGCTGTCAGGTAATTACCACATTTGTTACTTCGGGAAATATGTATGGAAATAAAGAAATACTGTTCCCTCTACTCTTTTGTATAATTGTGGCCAGTGGGGTAGCCTAATGGGGAAAGTGTTTGCTTGTCATGCCGAAGTCTAGGGTTTGAATGCCCACATTGGTAGAATGTGTGAAGCCCATTTCTGGTGTCTCCTGCTGTGTTATTGCTGTTATGTTGCAAAAAGTGGAGTAAAACTGAACTCAGTCACCCATGTATAATGGGCAGAGTGGATGAGTGATGTTAGTTATGGGTCTTCAAAACATGGTTCTTAGGCATAACGAGTGATTGCTTTAAATGCTAGGCTACACCCCTGCCCAAGGTAGAGTGAACTTTATTGTTGGATAAACTACTGTCTTGATCTTTTATCAAAGGATCTTAGAATTATATTTCTTTAAATAAAAATAATAATGCAGTCTTTCACTGGTTTGATTTACTTCTTGTTCTAGACGCGTGATTGTCTCACATCGACGGGACCAGGAAGTCTGTTGTCTCTGTCTTAACCTCATCAAGAGGCTTGTGCCCCATCTCACTGACTCAGACAATATGCCCTCCAGGGTGAAGAAGGATTGCAGGGAGATAACTCTGAAACTCGTCAGTGCTTTCTGGTGAGTACACATGAAGTTCAAAGGCACAATGTCACATTAATTCATCTGCAGATAAGAACTCATATGGACAATAGCCATACAGAAGTAATATTACCAATGCCTTGGTTCTTTAACATTGTTTTATGCCCCGACATGCGTTTAGCGTGAAGCGGGCGATTTAGTATGAGGCTCAGTCCGAATTGGGATATCTTAAGAGCCTAGATTCTCTAGATTCTTTTCATGTTTGGTACCTAGGTTCATCATCGTAAAATACAGGTCTCAGTCAGGTTTGGTGGCGTTTACCTTCATTTCAAGGTCACAAGGGGCCTTGTCAGCGAGATATCTCAAGAACCATTCCCAGAATTTTTTTTCATATTCACAACCAAGCTTATTCAAGGGAAGGTGCAGGGTCCATTAGATTTTCAGGGTCATGGCGACTCTGATGTACTCAGTGATGTAACAAGTTCAGTTAAGCAAAAGTGAACTTGAAATTATGCTAAAAAACATGTTTCATCACAAAATACAAAATACATTGTGAGGAGTTTACTGCTCTCAGCACTGTTCCTGCTGTATCGAATCTGGACCAGACAATCCAGTGATCATCTACACAAGTGGGATGCAAGGACATGTGTTACGGTTAGCCAAGACGAGTCTGACCACCAGATCCCATCTCTTACGACAAGCATGGGTTGGTGAAGACTCGGACGTTCATGGGTACATCACAGTGTGTGACATTGCTGATTTTGTTATCATGTAGACATTGGTTCATGTTCATGCAATCAACCATTGGTTTAGATGTATCTATTGTCTGGGGGCAGAAGTCATTGATTGGATATGTTGCTCAAGACAGAATTGCAGGCTATACTCCGACTTATCTTTGCCGTGGTGCACGCCATCTGTACAGTTATCTTGATCGAGATAGATGGATGGTATCTATGGTTCTGTTTTAGCAAACTCCGTGGGGAATATGCTGCCGCAGTCAGATTGTCCATGGCCAAGTGTATGCGAGCATTTATGCAGGTAAAGTAGAGGCATGTTTCAGTGTCTGACAAAATCTTTTGTGCCTAGACCAAAACTTGGAGTTATATGCCATGTTCATTTGAAGGTCTATTTATCCGCTGAAAGTGTTCACAAAACAAAATTTTGTAAAGTAATGATCATATGATCACAGTGTGTGATATTGCAGACTGTGTTATCACGTATACAAGGGGTGTTGTTCATGCTCTCAACATTGGTTCAATTGCCTTGAGATTCTATTGTCACGGGGCAGATGATATTGTTAGTTGGTATGTTCCAGTCTTTTCCCCAAACAAGCGTCCAAAACCTGGACAGTATATATACTGACATATAGTTTTAGCTGATACTTCAAGACCCAATGCAATATAGCTTCATTCAAAAATCAAAAGTCACCGACTGTAATTTTCCAACTTAAAATCGCTTCTCTTCAAAGTGAGATCAAATGAAATGGCACTCTTAGCATATTTGTCTTTGTTTTTACCCTTAATCCTGAGTACCAGGCAGGGTAACAAAAAGTAGCATTTTCTAATATCTTGGCACGAATCTGAACTGGAACGAATGATTTTTTGCTCGTCGAGCAGATGATTTGTCCACTTAAAAGATCTGATGCATTGACCTTATGACCTTTACACAGTAAATGAGAGCATTTCTTATTTATGATTATCAGTGTAGACATTGTGTGTATTGTTGCAGTGTGATCCCAGTGATGAGTGGAGTATCTTGACGATGAAGAAGGATGAAGATGAGGCTGAAGAGAGCATCTCATCAGAGTTCCATAACTGTCTACTTGATACGTGTCACGTGACATGTCTGTATGTGGCCGAGGCCCTGCAGAAGTGAGTTCAACGTTTAAACGGTCTTACGTCTCCCTAGTCTTGGTTGTTTGTTTTATTCTACACTAAACAATATTACATCTATATAGCGATGATCTGTATATAATCATGTCTGGGCCAGACTGTCCAGTGATCAACAGCATGAACATTGATCTACACAAGTGTGATATCATGTCAAGCAAGTCAGAGAGTCTGGCCATCCAATTCTGTTAGTCACCTCTTATGACAAGCATAGGTTGATGAAGATCATTTCTAACACGGATCTTCATGGGTCTCTCACTTGTCTGTATGTTTTGGAAGAACCCGGCCAGTTAATAGGACAAATAAGGCGGATACACTGACTGGCATTCTAAATCTGCGAATATTCTTTGTGTATGCACAAATTAAATTATCATGTCAGTAAAACACTGGTGGATATCAACAACCTCTTATTAGCCATTGTTGAACATGTGGAATATTATACAAATATGTACCACGAGGTGAGGTGAGGTGAGGTGAGGTGAGGTGAGGTGAGGTGAGGTGAGGTGAGGTGAGGTGAGGTGAGGTGAGGTGAGGTGAGGTGAGGTGAGGTGAGGTGAGGTGAGGTGAGGTGAGGTGAGGTGAGGTGAGGTGAGGTGAGGTTTTTTTGACTCTACACCCAATAATGTTCCAGATTTGTCACCTTGACTTGTAATTAAATGTTTCTAGTCCAAATCAGAAAATGAGCCAAGATACTTGCTTGTTAGGGAGCTGATCTGTCGGCCCGGCTTGCTGACTTTGGTGATGCATGTCATTGTATCCTGATTGCATTGATTGATGCACATGACGTCAGTACTGAGTGTTGCATAATGAAACGCAAATGGTTTCATGAGTAGTAATCTATCACAGAATTGAGTTTGTGCCAAGGTGGGCAGCATGAGGAGCATCCTTTTAGTCCATAGTGTTTACGCCCTAGACACCTGCAGACTAATAGTCACCTCTAACTCTTTTGCTGCAGCTTGTTTGTGATTCCTGCCGAGAATGGATTGCAGCCAAAACCTGCTCAGCAGCAGCATGCAGCCTTCGAACTGATCTACCAGGACTGCAATGAGCTAATGATATTCAAGGTATGGGTCATCTTTTAACTCATTGAGTTACAAACTCCTTCCTTCGGTGCATCCATTCCTCATCCATCCATCCATCCATCCATCCATCCATCCATCCATCCTTCCATCCATCCATCCACCCTTCCATCCTTCCTTCTGTCCATTACTCCCTATTCTTCTTTGTGTGTAGGAGAGGAAGTCAGTGGAGCGCCAACAGGATGAAGTACTGTGCCGCACCTCGACTCTACTGACAGTCATGGCCACAGTAGCCTGCAGCAGCCCAGTCAATGAGAAGATGTCCATGTTCGCCCTCTGTCAGCTCATCAAGGAGAAGGGTATTGCTGTGGACAAGGTGCTCAAGGTCAGTCCTATGTAGTGCAGAAATGTGGGAATAAAGTCGCCAATGATGGTGTGTACTCAAGGTCTGTAGGCTGGAAATTGATGTGGACTGTGAACAACTCAAGTGAATGTACATGTACAAAACTGTGAATCTTTTCTCTTTGTATCTTTGAAATTTCTGCCTCTGTTACTTCATTAGCATCCTGTATTTTGCCTGCAATCATGTTAACATTCCTCTTTGCTTTCTGCTGGATATAATTAGTTTGCATTAAATTTTTCCCCAAAATTCATTCTAAAGAAATACCAAATTATAAAACAGAATCAATCACTCCAAAATCAGTATCTTGTTCCACTTGGCAGGTGCTGCGGAAGGTGAGTGTGTTGCTTGGCTACACAGACGTGACACGATACATCTGCAGCCACCTACCATACCTCCTTAATCAGTGGTTGGAACTCGACTACTCTCTCTCGGAGTTCCCCTACAGGTTACTGGGTGTAGACAGCTTAGTGACCTTCTTCAGGTAACTCACATTGCTTTCAACATGCTGAGAAAATTTTCTCTCCTGAAAGATCTTTCGCTTGGTGGATAAGGTTCATTTAGAAGTTGTGTGTTGGATATGGTTATGGTCTGTTTGGCTCAAAAGTGGATGAATTGCAATCAGACTCAAAAACTAAAAAACATAAAATACTCAATGAAACCATGATCAATTATGAAAACATCACACCAACTCTGTGAGTGTTTTTCAGAATATTGGTCCTAAAAATAAAAGAAAAGTTGTTCAACAATCTGTCATTAAAAAACAGGGAAATAGTTCACTATTTGTTATGAGGGAGGAGAACTAAGAAAGGGACAGCCAGGTGTGCGAGAAAGGATGAAGATGTCACAGCTTAGGTTAATGAATAAATAACTTTGTCACCACTGAAGCACTTTTCTCGATCACCTGGCTTTTCGTTTCTCTGCTTTCTTTCCTTGTAACAAATCGTGAACCGTGTCAATATTTTAATGATATATTGCGAAACAAAGTTGTTATTTTTATTGCTATTCATCGATCCGCCTTTGAGCCAAACTGACTGTAAGTGCTCTGTTCGTTTGTTATATAATCAGGGAAACAACTAAAGGGACACCACTTCATTGCAGTATTTCTTTATTTATTTTCATGTTTCCTCCCACACTGCTATTCAAAGCAGGTGATTGAAACTGGAAAACTTTAAAGTAATGTTAGAATTTTACTATGTTCCTTTACTTGTTTCTTTCAGTATGTTTTGTTTCAGAACATACTTCAATAACCATTTAATATCTCTTCATGATACACCCGAAATACACTGGACATGTCTTAAGCTATGAGTCAGTATAAGCCTAAGATACTAGTTCAAGTCTTAAAGATCAGTCATGACAACAGATCTCATGGTAGCATATTGGGCTCTTTCTATATATTATTTGTCAGCAGAACAGTATTGGCCAGCATTATTCGTGCCAAATGAAGGAAAGGGTTGTTTTTGATACTTAAATTGAAGTTGACTTTCATCTTTGAAACTTCCTGTAATGTTCACAAATACTGTATGGCAAGAGTGTCTAGTCTGCATATAAAGCTCAACTCGTGTTGTTGACTGTTTTGCAGGTCATATGGCGATGTCTTAGTGCCTAGCCTGTTCATGCACGGCCTGCTAGAAGACATCCAGACATTGGCTGCAGACACTGAGCAGGGCTGGAAGCAGATCATCATTGACAACATCCCCAACATCGTCATCCACATCCTGCCGTTGTTTGCAGCCTCAACGTCGGAGGAGGTCGCCAGTGACCGAGAGGTGAAGAAGAGAACAAGCCTGGCTTCGAGGCGTTATGATGTGTTGGTGAAGGAGGTCACAAGCGAGGTAGGTTACATTACACTCTGGGCTGCTATGACCAAGACAGATGTTTCTGAAAAAGTATGTTGAAGGTTTTGGTTGATTGTGAATTACTGTAACCTACAAGAGATGTAGATGAACATAAGTATTTGTGTAAGTATAAGTAATTTGATTGCAGCTGGGAATAAAGTAGGGATGCATTGGTATCACAAATCTTTTATGTCTTGTTGTTTGCTTTCACTGGGTGATAAAGTCTGAAATTTCTGTTCCATATCTTCTGACTTCCATTGATATCACAGATCATGTTTAAGTCCTCTGGTGTTCTTCTCGTCACATGTAAACCAACTCATAAACTTGTGGATGTCTCATATCCAGGCAAGAAATATTTTTTTTTGAGTTAGATATATTAAAATGTTTACATGGTTTGTCAGTCAGGAACTTCATGCTTCGTGTGGTTGCAGGTGATAGACCGAGAAATTCATAGTAACCTGGACGTCATCATCGTCAACATCCTCATGTGTCTACATGGAACTGGAAGTGAGGTGGCAGATGGCAGGTACACTATCAACTGACACAGATTTTCGGAAAGTGTGTGTGAGTGCGTACCTGTATCATGGTACTCTGGTAAAGTGTGTGTGAGTGTGTACCTGTATCATGGTACTCTGGTAAAGTGTGTGTGAGTGTGTACCTGTATCATGGTACTCTGGTAAAGTGTGTGTGAGTGTGTACCTGTATCATGGTACTCTGGTAAAGTGTGTGTGAGTGTGTACCTGTATCATGGTACTCTGGTAAAGTGTGTGTGAGTGTGTACCTGTATTGTGGTACTCTGGTAAAGTGTGTGTGAGTGTGTACCTGTATCATGGTACTCTGGTAAAGTGTGTGTGAGTGTACCTGTATTGTGGTACTCTGGTAAAGTGTGTGTGAGTGTGTACTTGTATCATGGTACTCTGGTAAAGTGTGTGTGAGTGTGTACCTGTATCATGGTACTCTGGTAAAACTGATGGATTCACTCAGTGGTTGGCTCTGTAATGTATTGGAATCTGCCTCTGAGAGACATTTTTATTAAGTTGAGTGCAAATTGCTGCTCACAGTACTTTTCTCTCAAGGGGGATAACTCTAAGTTGCTAATGTTATGAGGGGAAGTTGAAAGGTGAAAGGAAGCCATGAAATCTGCTGTGTGAAGTGGTAAATTTGAAAGTTTGTTTTGCAGGAAAGGGCAGGTTAATGTCTGTACTCTACAGGAAAGGTTCACCTAACATTTCGAATAACTTTAGTCTATTACTCACAAAGGTAATGCTTCAGTTTTAACACAGTTACATCAAATTCTTATGAACGTTTCAACAAGTCGCTACTGACTGCGATCCACGTGTTGGAACCTTCTTGTAACTGGAGTTTGGGATTAAACAAACCGAGACTTCGAATACGACGTGACTTAGCCACACACCCACATCTGAAAGCAATACTAATAGTTTTGGTGTCATTCAACGTTTACTCATTCATCTTAACATGGCATCATTATACATTGTACCTTGTTTGTTTTGACAATAACTTTCTGTAGCACAAAAAATCCATTCTTGTGGGTGATGAATGGGATCATGTGGTCAGACTCATTGACTTGGTGTTTGTCATCGTATCCTAGTTATCTAGATTGATGTACATGATGTAAATCACTGGTCTAAACTCAGTTTTTGTACAGCTTGTCCTAATAGCTGAAGTATGTATTTTGTTTGGCGTTAAACAGCAAATAAAACAAAGTGTATCACAAGAAAATGCGTCATAACAGCTCCAGTCACTGCAAGTATTTTTCACAAATTATCACAATGTCCCAGCCAGGTGTGTTGTAACATATCACTCTAGTCAAAGAACTGCAGATGATGGAGTCTCTTGAGTTTCGTCAGTTTATATTATCAACCAATGTTTTTCAGTTATTAAGAGCTTGTACGTGTGCAGACTTAGGAAGTAAGCACTACTTTCAACACTGGGCGCTTCGAGCATGCATTATGCATTGAGAAATGCGCATTACAAATGGACTATTGTTATTATTATCATTATTCATCATTTGTGTGTTTCAGTTGTTGCCCGGACCCTAACCCTCCCAGCTATAACAGCTACATCATCAAGTCAACCCTGGACTACCTCACCAACAGCTTCTCGGGCAGTTCGGCGAGGTCCCTGGTGTCTGTACTGGCTAAAACACAGGTGCTGCTCAAATTACTGTAGAGTTTGACAGACTTTAGTTCACGTTTGAAGTTGTCAAAATTAAATTGTACGTCTCTTTTGTTTTGACTTGGTCGAGCTTCTAACCGGATTAAAGAAATGTGATAATTGGAATAACTACAGACAGGAAGAAAATGTCTGTTACTGTGTTGTTTGTTTGTTTTAGCAGGGAACATGGTACGGCTATGCTGTTGCATGTCTTTCGTCCTTCAGATTTAAACTGTTTCTGATTCAATGGTGTGGTAGATGATAATCATATGGACATGGTGATGATGGAAAGTGATGGCAATGTTGTTGTTGATAATGATGATGATAATCAGAGATGGTGATGGTAGTGCTGATGACGATGATGACAACCGTGAGGCTGTTGCTGATGCTGATGCTGATGCTGATGATGACGATGACGATGACGACGAAGATGACCATGGCAATGACGATGATAATGACAATGATGGCAGTGATGAAGGTGATGCCCTTTGTATTTCAGGACTCAATCCAGAGAGTTCTCTTGAAGCTGGCTACCAGTCTGTCCACAGAGCATCGTATCCAGGAGAAGCGGCGAATTCTTATAATGTACCAACTGTTTGTGGAGATGCTTCTCCCGGAGTTTGCCAGCACCCTTGGTGGCAGCTGGGGTTTCATTTTGAGGGATGTCATCCATCGGCTGGTGCATGTTATCAGGGACATCAACACGCAACACAGGTACTTACTGATATTCCTGCAGATGGATGCATGAGGACGGATGCCTTTAGATAGGTACTACATAAGTTGAAAGGGATTTTTTTTCTATCTGTCTAAAGATGCTTTTCATGTCTTTTATTTCCAGAGACATTTTTGTGAGTGACCATGAATCGAGGCAGTCCATAGTAAAGACATCTTTTGGTCTGCTTCACAGCATCTGTACGGTGGCCCTGGAATGTTGTCCAGAGGTAGGTTATCTCGCCTTTATTCAGTGCAGACGTAGCCTTCAGCATCTGTACGGTGGCCCTGGAATGAACTGCAAAGGCCCACGCTTCTTCTGAGTGCTTTCATCGGCTCTGTACGAACATTGTATTACATTATACCATCAGTGTCCAACTTGTGTCTTTTCAGAACATGCCGAATAGCCTCTTGTCTTGTTGTTGGAGGTTACAGAAAGGGGTGTTGAGTGGTGACAAATGACATTATAGCACTTGATGAAGGCGCAAGCATACACTCCGAAACATTATGTTATTCACAACAAAGAGGTTGAGATCCATAAATCTTGCTCTTCTAGGGTGTTTTTTGATTTGAATGACAGTATGTATGGTCGCCATCTTGGTTAGGTTAGCGAGGCAAGTGTGCGGATGGTCCGTGGGCGCCTGCAGATGCTCAAATGGGGACGAGCATTTGAGATCGAGCACTTTGCTGGCATTTGTGGACACTTGCAGTTCTGAACACACCTCTGGCCATATAATAATTCCAAATTAATACACATACTTTCTTGTCCAAATTGATGAGAACTCTCGGACAGCCTAGCTCTATAAATGTCAAATCCTGTACTTTGTAGGATTTTAATGTATTTTTGATTTTGTCTGGGTATTTACCTGGAAAAATTATAACTTCACTGTAAAACAATAAGCTCCAAACACTGAATGGCTATGTATAGTCATGCCCTTTAACCATTCCAGCATCCACAAGACTAGGCTCAAGTCCTTGAATTGTTATCATAGTCAAGGTACCTAGGTTTTGCTCAAGGGGGAACTTTCTGACTCTCACTACCATGTAAACCTTAATTGTGCTTCTCACTATATGTTAGGTCATCTCTTTTTTTCCCAGAATAACCGCATCTGAGGTTTTAGTTTTACAGGGACAGGTTTTACTTTTTGCTAGAAAGACCGCTTCCCAGGTTTTACTTTTTGTTAGTTAGACCTCTTTCCAGGTCTTCACATTCAAATGATATGGAAGTGTTTGAAATCAATTGAAAAATATCGTTCAAGATTAAGCTCAAAGTGCAAATGTTTTCCCTAGCAAGACTGGAACTGTAACTCTGAGATTTGTAGGCAGATGCTCTACCACATGGCCACTGAGCCAACAAAGGGAGTGGGGTTGAATTATCTATTTATGGTTAGTGTCATCAAATTGATTTTACTTGTGCTTCATTTATTGTTATGTAGCTTCTTTGAGCGATCACAAACATTGTAATTATCCAGGAGAAAACACCTTTCCTCAGTTTTGGTGGACAATGTAAAACCATCGTGGTCAGGAAATCCTTTGGGGTTCTCTCCCCTTCTGGGATTTCCCTCTCCTTCCGGTTTTACATTGTCTACCAAAACCTCGGAGGCATGTTTTCTCGTATACATCAGGGGTTAGAAATTCCATTGCCTGATACCCGGTACAAGTCAGTTTTCATTTTGGGCAATCAGATAATGGTATCTTTCTTGTCTGTGCACTACTACATAATTTCCACATGGTTTCAGACTACAAATAAAATTGGATTTAATTTCATATCTGCTCATAATGTAGATTTTAAATTTTGCAACAATAATAAAGTATAGGTACCGTTCTTTGAAATCAATCACTCTTTGATAAATAGTCCAGCAAACATTAACATCAAACATTGTGTCCTAAAATCAGGGTAAGTGGAACTCTTCAGCGCAGGAGTAATGGAAGCATTCCTAGTCACCACGTGAATTCAGCACGTCCAGTTGACACATTCTATCTCTGTACACTCTCTGATTCCTCAAACTTCTCTCAATCTCGTGTAAAATAAAAGCAGCTGCCAAATTCCCGTCCCAGTCTTAGAGACGCTAAGATTGGGTCGGGCCAACCTTAGTTATCAACCTTAACTTAAGGTTAACCTTAGTTAACCCCCTGGAGTTTTTTTTCAGGTGCACATTTTCGTAAGGTTTGAAAAGTGAATGTGGTGTGAGATTTGCGCTCGTGTGGTCCTGGATCTGCGTATAAAATTCCACAGAAATGTAGAATATTTAATTTCCTACCCATTGGTATAAATATAACTGTGGCTATCTCAGAGGTTTGAGAAATACACACTGCTAAAGGTTGTCCAAAACTTTTGTGTGTGTTGAAAAACAGTAAATTTGTCTTGTTTTTTATTGTGCACTAATAAAAGCACTCTGCTATGATTTTTTTTAATTTGGCATCTTTACGGAAAGTGTGAGCGAAGAAAATACAGCTTCATATCTGAACGACATAAGTGTATATGAAATAGATGCATGTGCTAATGCATAACGTCATACTGACAAAATCAAAAATAACCTGCAATAAATGTCAAAAATCTATTTTCCTCTATAACGTCAAATGTCGACAGAGAGGTCATGCAGATATAAAGATAAGGGGGCATAACTCCACTATTGTTTACATTAGGTCAGTGTAACTCAGATCACATGGAGAGAATTTGCTGTGGATACGGACAGTATATTTTCATTACGTTTTTTTCGCAGTCAGCCAAACTATTCCAATACAAAGTTCCCCAATGTGAGAGGATAGCTTTTGGTAGTTTCACAATTTGTAAGAAAAGATGCCAGTGTACTACATCAAAAAACAGGTAGTAGCGATTTGGATGTCCCTATCCGATGCATAATTTAGTTCTTAGATTCCCATATCCTCCTGTTTGTGTAGATGTATTTTGATTGATTTTGCATCATTATTAACAGAGTAACAGCCACTTTTTCAAATGTAATGAAATAACTGAAAATAATGCGACATTTTAGTTGATGTCACAGCATGTTTTGTGCATTTTGTGAGGTCAGAAAAAGACAATTCTGACTGGTATATATCTAACCTAATTTCCACTCAATGTGTAAAAGATCTCGGCTTCTGTGTCAAAATTCAACACTTTTTAGCCAAAATATAAGGGGAATGGTTTTACCGTGGAAATTGTGTCCTGAATATACTAGTATCAACAATTGCATGGTTTTACTACATATCTTATTGTGAGCAACACGCGCACCTGTCTAGCATCAATTTAGCATAAATGAAAATTTCACATCTGAATATTCATTGAATATTCATTTAGGAAATAGACTTTTGTTCTTATGATTATGAAATTATGTCACTTCATAAGTATGCAATGAAAGGTACAAAGGGATCGCTTTTTCAGTACAGAAGTATTAGAATTTGGACGTGAGGCTTGTCCAAATTACATGACAATTTTCGTATAAATATTGTTTGAGTTAGATATTCTGCCATCAGATATATTTTAATGGAATTTGAATGGACTTTATTATCGAAAAAAAAATGATAATGAATCGTAAAACGTTCTTGACAAACACCTGGTCAATCAATATTCATAATTGTTTTGTCTATAAAAACGACACAAACCAATACAATGAACAAGGCAATTCCTTTAAATATGTGTGCCCCTACATTTCATAAAATGTACAAATCATTTTCATTCATATTATCAGTTTTACTTATAGGTTTCAATTAAATTGCCGTTTATTAACCTGCTCATATGAAACTGCAATAGTTGTCACAACGTATTGAATATTGTACATCACGGGAACTAAAGCACATGTTGCAGTAATGGCTACGTGTGATCTTCCAACACTTGTGTAGAGGCTTAAAATGTGGTATAGTACACTTACTGAATCAATTTCCCATCTAAGTATTATTCAAACAATCAAAAGCATACCTTATATCCACATATGATATGGTGTTGAACAGGGATATATGTAGATACTGAATTCAGTTTCATGAAAAAAGATATGAACGATACGCAAAATATACATCACAATACTTAAAGTGCAATCGGAATGGTATTGGCATTGTGCTTACTTTTGTTCAACCGACCTTCACCTCAAAGAAATTGCCTAATATGTGCAACAATGTTGACGTGTAACATCACTTACCGATGACCGATTTCTTTCAAAATGGCGGCTTCGCTGACAAGGGTGCACAGGATTTTGCGAGGACATTTTCCTTGATTCAGGGATCTTTTGTACATAATTGTGAGATGTAAGTAATCAGAATTATTCTGACTGTCTGTGTATTGATATGTGTTTTTATCGTTTACATAGTAAATGACTATGAAGAAGCCAGAAATGCTGATAAGTACCGTTGTCGTTCTGCGTGATTTTGTGTCAATCATGGCGTCACGCTGCACTAAAAGTTTGACAGTTTCTTATGGATTACCAAATTATTTCATTGTGTCTATTTTTAATTTGCTATTTCTTGCTACGATACTCTTCCCCTGAATATACTAAGTGTATTGAGCCATTGTAAGCAATGATTAGATGGCTCGATGTTGGAAAATTTCCGAAAATGCTACACAGTGTAAAATTGGAATTTTTCCTTCTTTACATTTCAAACAAGCGCTGTCTTTCAAGCACAGCGTTCGTTTTCATAAGAATTATCTTTTGCTTCGTGTTACCTAGACAGTTGGCATTGGTGACAAACACCATTTGTAATCTGATTCTAAGATGTGTGGGGAATTCAATGATGCATTTGTCACAGCTGACTATGAAATATACGTGATGCATCTCAATACCGGCCTTCTTGAAACTTGATTTTGTAAACACTAACCAATATGGCGGAAAGCTGACTTAGGCGTTCGTGTAAGTGTATTTTCAAAAGCATCTGGGTTCATCGGCAACGTTTCAGAATGATCATTACCGGTTACATGAAAACTTGATACCAGTAATCATTAATATGTCTTTTTTGAAATTTATTACTCCCAGTAATTATCCAATTTTCACATTTCAAAACATACTGCAAATAACGCTGTGAATCCCGATTTTGTACAGTTTGAAAAATGACGACATTTACGATGAAGAATATTTTGAAAGGCAATTTTAAGCCCTTTAGCTTGGTCTGAGATAATAGTGGATGGTATCAAGAAAGAGGGAATTTTCCGCAGAATTCAAAACTGTGAAGTATTTATATATGTGTGGTATATTGAGAATTTTATTGGAGTTCAAAGTGAGGGGTGAACAGGAGGGACCTATATGTCGCTGTGGTATCCAGGGGGTTAAGGTTGTTTTGTGCAACGGGAGGCTATCCTTTGTGAAGGTCTAAGGTTGTAATCTTAGAGATAAGGTTGACCTTAAGAGATAAGCTGTTTTGAACAACGGAGCACAGGCATACATATACATTGCTATATGCAGTCTATGAAATAAGTCCGACCACCTGAGACGTCCTAAATTTTTGACAGACTGTCTGAATTTAGGCCTAGTTAGCCCAATGGTGTGGTGCAAATGCTAGATATTCTATACATCTGAATGAATTCTTGCTGACCAGTCCAGTTTGATGTAAAATTTTGAAGTTACCAACCCTTATGTCTGGCTGAGGTTTTGGCTTATTTCATACATTGCTATTTGAGTGAAATAATCATAAATACAGTGTTCAATCACAACATCCAACACACCTGAATTAAACTCACAACTTTTCCTCCCCAGGAGCTGGGCAAGTATCTTGACTGTATTGTAACAACGACCTTGCCCTTTATGAGTCATCGTGGACCTCTGCAGGATAGCAGCCAGACGCTGCTAAATCTGCTGATTGTGGAGAACGCAGGTGTTCTCCGTGATGCTATTGGACAGTTGGATCCATTCCCTGAGGAATATGAGTTGAGTAATTACAGGAAAGTCCACAGGAAGCTGCAGAAGCATGCTGGGAGAGGATCCTTGGTACAGGTGTGTGAACTTGAGTCTTGTAGAATGAAACAATGATTGGTGCCATCTGTTTGGTTTAAAACTAGTAAATTGGACTGGATTCTATGTTTAAAAAGTTACTCATTGGGACTGAGAAAAATATTCCGTTTTAGACCATGTGCAGGATTGTAGAACTGACACGGTTACCTAATACTACAACTGAACCAGTTTGGTCACCTTTATATATTGTTGTATCACATGGTTCTCTCAATTTCTGACTAATTATAATCTCAGTTCACTAATTACATTGACAAGTATACCCATACTGAACTAAGATTAACTGATCTTTGTCAGCAAACCAAGTAGTTTTAGTAGGATTAATTAGTGACTATACAGATCTGGCCAAGTCCTTTGCATGCACTGGATTAGATAGTACTGATTACTGTATGAACACAAATTCGTGTTGTTCAGTTCATGCCAAGATCAGGAATTGACAGCTGCCAGATTGCAGAGCTTTTACATGATGATCAATGTATAAGCGACGAATGGGACTGAGATTTTATGCCGGTTTGGACAGTTGCCGGTTTTGACAGCTGCCACTGAATGTTCGTCACATTGTCTCTGCATTAATGAGTCCTGTCATGTGTTAATGAGTCCTGTCATGTGTTAATAGGAGTATAGAAAACTACTGATAACTTCAGTTGTTTACAGTGTTGATAATGTCAAAATTCTTCTATGCAATTTTCAGACATCAGATATTTAAAAACATCCTCAAATCAGTACAAACACTGACAGAATTGGGATTGTACTTACGTAATTTTTTCAGTTTGAAAATAAAGTTGGCAGTGTCGTACAGCTAAATAAGCATGCACAAAACTGCTATTTGGTTCATGACTATATTTGCTGTATATGCTCCCATGGGACATGGCCATGTCATTGACCTGCTTGATTTGCTGATACAAGTGGTGTTAAACTGTAATTACTCACCCACTTATATCATCAAATCTTGATTTGAACACTAATTCTATTTATGTTGTCTCAAGTATTCCACAACTGATGATTTGTTCTGGATGTTCTCCAGGAGATGTGCCATACAGTGAAAGTCCTGCATGAGAAGCAGACGGTCACTGAAGGCTGCACACAAACTATCCGCTCTCTCTATGCTCTCTTGTGCCAGAACAGATCGGAGCTTCAAAGCTTAACACCAAACTTACGAAGTAGGTCATTCCACATTTCAAACTTCCATCAGTTTAATGTCACCATGGGAATATTTGAAAACACATTTATGACCACCCACTTCCTTTTTTCATGTTATTGGTACCTGAAATGGTGGATTAAAAGCACATTCCATCCCTCGTAGCAATGTAACAACAGTTAGTATCTTGTGGCATGTTCCTTGTGAAATTACTTCCAGTGCTTTCAGAATCTGCATTATTCTTCCCCTTGACACATAATTAGTAATTCCATGTAATCAGTCGGTTTGTTTATCTCTCATTATCCCTTGCAACAACAAAGCGGTTTCCGTGGAAACGCTTAGGCTGTGACTATTACTGATGATGAGGATGTCATCATGTCTGGAGCAGGTCTCCCAAACTATACATGTTATCTTCATCACATTTGGTCAAGCATGATCCATAGATGTGTCTTTTGGGGATTAGACCCACATATGAATATTATTTTCTGTGGTTTCCATGGACAGTAGCTTAGGCTGTGGGTTTTAGGTTGTTATCTTGTTTAAAGCAGATTTCCCAAACTTTAGATTTACCTAACTTGGTACACATATTTGCCATGTACACCATGGTCCCTAGTTGTACCTTTTTGGCATTACACTAGTGTGAATTTTATTTTTTGTGGTATCCTTGAGAACGTGTTTGACTTTGACTGATATTGGTGATTGGGCTCTCCTCTGGAGCAGAACTAAAGCTGTTCTCTATTTCTTCACCAAACTTGACCCATAGATGGGTCTTGTGATACAGTGATGCCTTTTGGTAGGTTTGCATATCTAAATAAAATGCAACAAGTTGGACCTCGCCTGAATTTGGTGGTAGTGTTGTTTGCTGGAGCAGAACCTTAAAACTTTACAATTCTCTCCTTCCAATCTTCTGTATGCACACCAAAACATTGACATACTGTTATCACATTTAGTAGACATATCTGTGAAGAGTATTTGCTGTTGCGGGTGATATTGATAACTTTGTTTTCTTGTTTTTTGTTGAGTATATTGTCAGCATTGGTCACTTAAATGCTGCTTAAACACCATTACATCATAATGTCACGTAAATAGTTTTCAAAATGGACGTCAATCCATCTTCCCTGACTCCCCAACTGATCATCCTGAATGTCTCTGTTTCAGATTCAGCTGATGGTTCTGTGCTGTGCAAGCTAGTATGTGAGTTACTCCACCTGACACAGTCAGCTTGCCATCAGGTGGCATTGGAAGCTGCATCGTGTCTTGGAGTCATTGGACCTATTGACCTCTACACACTCTCCCTCCCAAAGAAATGTTCTCGTCCTGGACTGCATGACTCATTGGAAGTGTACCAAGACAGCTCCGATGGACAAAAGTACTGTCAGATCTTCCACTGTCTCAACCAATATCTTGTGGATCCTTGGTGAGTCCTTCCAGATAGCCAGAAGTACAGGCAGATCATCAAAAATTAAATATCTACTCAAGGAAGGTTGTAAGGGACATATTAGATTAACTAGAAAGTCACTGCCCGTGTACTAGATTTGAAGTTGAGCTTTCCATCAGGAGACTTTTGGTGCTTTAATAGTGCCTCAGCAATCCTTCTTCAGGAAGACACAAGCCTGCCTTTGTATATTGCAGCATCACAGTGGTACAGAGATCTGGCAAGGTGCTGAAGTCCATGCTGGCAACAAAGCTAGGGGTAGACTTCAGCAATGACTACAAGGCCAAACTAGCTGACAAAGACTATCTTTTCAACTACCTGCATCCCTTCAAGTGCAAGAAGAAGGTACGGAAACATTTTATAGTATTTTGTGTTGAAACTGTCCCTCTTCATCACTGTTTGTTTTCTCACCTCCATACAATATCTATATTATATCTCAGCATAAAAAGAAAACCCAAAGTAAAAGTGTCATAAAAATACTGATACACTATGGACCATAATCAGGCCAATTTACTGTTTTGAACCCGTCAGTATATGCTGCCACACCGGAGGGAGACAACTCTTCTCATTGTTTTCACTCCGTACCACGAGTTGGTTAAAACCTTTGTGTCTTTCAGCCTGTGGCTACAGAAGCATCGACGGGGAATTTAGAGAGGTTCTTCCAGACAGTCAATACAGATAGTTTGTGGGTGCCAGAACATGGCGACCACAGACGCTGGGTGACGGACCTGTCTTGTGCTCTCCTCAACAGTGGTTCAGTTACTGATGACCTGCTGTGTCTGCTGGCTCCTATATGTGAACTCAGGGTAAGATAGAAACACAGAGGAGGTTTACACTAATCGTGATAAGGCTGTAGTCATAGCTTTAGTCAAGTGAAGCTTTAGTTTAAGAGTCTTTCTGGTCAGTTTCCTCTCCACAGATGTTTCCATTATTTATAGGATATAGCTTTGTGATGCTTCATCTGCAATGAATTACAGAGATTTATCTAGACTTGCTCTTAGGATATATTTCCCCCAAGTCTCTCACAAATGCAAGCAAAAACTCCCCCAGTGGAATCACAACTTTTGAAAATCGTGTCATATCATGCTGTCTACTATTATGGATTTGCACAAGTGATATCTGCTTGATAAGTTACTTGGAGCAAAACGATGTTTACCCCCAAATTTATTGCCAAGAACTCAAGTTTGAATCTTTGATGAATCACTGAGATTGCCATCTGTATGGGCAGAATCCAGATCTGCTTGACATGTTGCAGCCTGAGTTCTGTGAGATGGTGCTGCCATTCCTTGTCCACAACATCCTGGTTGCTGGCATCGATGATCATTGGGAGGTGGTGTCAAACAGGATCTGTAGCTTCTTCCGGACTCACTGTGAGATAGTATGTGGCGGTGCAGGGGCAGCGGCCTCCTCCAGGGATGGTAAGTGTATTAGTGGTGGATATTAGGTCCATGTGGTCAACTTAGTGCTGATACAGCAGGCAGTTGCTGTTATTTGTCCAAGAAACTTACTTGCCCCATTCGTCACAGTACATCCTCAGTTAATATAAAACCACTTAAGATCCCAGTAAGAATTCATCATCAGTAACCCATGCTGTCATGTGAGGCATTGATCGCTTGATTGTCTGGTCCATACTTGATTATTTACAGACTGGCCTCAGAGAGCTGGAATGTCGCTGACTATGGCATTAGATAATAAATAAACACAGTGAGTGTAAGTGGGTGAAGGTTAATAATTACATGTGATGGGGGAAGTTATTGTTAAATTGTTAGAAAGAAAATGGAGGTTATATTTATGTTTATGGAGGTTATATTGGGGTTTATGGAGGTTATATTGGGGTTTATGGAGGTTATATTGGGGTTTATGGAGGTTATATTGGGGTTTATGGAGGTTATATTGGGGTTTATGGAGGTTATATTGGGGTTTATGGAGGTTATATTGGGGTTTATGAAGTTTATATTGTAAATGTGTCTGTACCTGAAGCACATGACTCAAAACAGGTGTAAGCATAGAAAAGGGTTTCAGAAAGAATGATACGGCCAGTATTTTATAAAAGTGACTTGATGTGTTAATCTGCAGTGAGTGTATGCTGCAACAAGGAATCGGTACAGACCATGCTTCACGTTGTGCAGTATCTTCGCCAGCAGAAAAGACCAAGACGAGGGTGAGATTATATACGATATCCTTATTTCAGACTTGGTGTTTGGATATTTGTATTCATTCATCCATCGGAAATTTCAACCTCACTTCACCTCTCCTGCCCCAACTCCATCAAAACCAAAAGCCTAAAATAATGATTTTAGGTTGTGTCTTGGGTGTTTTTAAACTCATTTTCACTTTGCCAACTTGTGACAAGCTGGTGCCAAAGTGTAAGATGACAACTCATTGCCACACTAGAGACAGATGACTATGACATTGTGTGAGATAATAACGTGATGGCAAGATGTAGACACATGTTTGTGTATGATGACCCATTGCCACAATGTAGACAGATCTTTGTGTAACAGGAGGAAGGTGCTGACTCCCTGGGATGACAACTTCTGGCTGCAGCTGAACTACCTGGAGGTGGCCAAGGCTGCCCTTTTCTGCTCCGCCCCCTTCACCGCCATTTTGTATGCTGAGATATGGTCTGACTCTTGCAGGTGAGGAACCATGATTCGTATAGATTTGCAGCTGCAAAATCTGTTTTCAGTATGACGTAATGACTGTATTATCACCTCATGCTTGTCTTTTAGTGAGGAAGATAAGGATTCATCATCAGGACCTGCTTCTCAGCGTTTGTCTCAGCGAGTGAGTCAGGACCAGCGTCTCGACACACTGAGTAGCATCACGTCCTCCAGCACCCAGCTAAATGTCCAAGAGTTGTTGCTAGAAGCGTATCAGGGTGTTGGAGACCCAGATGGGGTGTATGGCTGTGGAGCTGGGAGACTGGCGGACTCTACGTCAAGGTAAGACTGTGGCAACCCTGACTGGTTCTGTGGGTTTAGGGGACCCTCTTGGGGTGTATGGGTGTGGAGCCATTAGACTGGCAGACTCTACATCAAGGTGTAGGTGACTGACTGACATCTTGAGATGTATTGGTAGGGAGACCAGACTGGTAGGCTCTACGTCTAGGCTGACAACATGTTTTCTGTTTCTAGGATTAAAACATACCTTCATGAGAACAGGCTAGAGAAAGCAGTGGTTACCTTTGACATTGGAATGAAGATGGGACAATCAGAAGAGGACATGGGCCTCTTAAAGGTGAGAGAGTCCTTCTCCCAGAAACCTGGCAATATGTCTGCATGTGTGAGGAGCAGATTGTCCTGTACATCAGGAGAGTCACCTCACTTCAGACTAGATTAACCTTGTCAATGAAATAATGGAGGCGGTAATAACCAAATATGGATTAAAACTTTCGCATTTACCAAGCTTGATGAGGGGCGGTGGGATAGCCTAGTGGTTAAAGCGTTCGCTCGTCACGCCGAAGACCCAGGTTCGATTCCCCACATGGGTACAGTGTGTGAAGCCCATTTTCTGGTGTCCCCAGACGTGATATTGCTGGAATATTGCTAAAAGCGGCGTAAAACTAAACTCACTCACTCACCAAGCGTGATGATGTATGGGTGTGCTAGATAATATCAGCGCTGCAACACTTCTGTGCTTATATTAAATGTATGGGAGCTCTGGTCGTCTTGATGATTCCAAGGCCATTTTTTGGACAGTCTCCAGCATTTCATCATGAGCTGTCTGCTGAGAACTAGATGTGGATGTCTGATTTACATGTGCCCTCGTTCCTTATAGGTGTTGTTGTTGTTTTTGTGTAGTGACATAGCCTAGTGGTTCGTGCAGAAAACCCAAGTTCGATTCCTCACATGGATACAATCTGTGAAGCCCATTTCTGATGCCCTTGCAGTGGTATTTCTGGAATTTTGCTAAAACAGAAAACTAAACTCACATTGTTTGTACATTGGGAGTTGAAATCAGGTTGTCCTGGCCAGACACATCTCTTGCTCTGTTCTCAGACTGTACAGACTTTCGGCGCTGACTACCTGCTGGACCTGTGTCTGAGGGGGAAGGTGAGACAGACGGGGCTGTCTCCAGCCCTGCAGGAGGTGCAGTACGAGGCAGCATGGCGGGCAGGACAGTGGAACCTTGATGTGCCTGCAAGGTATGTTTCTCTAGTGTTGGAATCTCGAGGACAGTAGATTCTAGCTGTGACTGTTTCTTCATGCGGAAGTCATTTGGAAATGCGTGATGAAATAAATAGTGCAGTAAGTGTTTTGTGAAGATGTGATGCCTTTCTTGGAACATTTATATTTGTCATGCATATCTCCAAATATATCCAGTTCTTTCTATAATTTTTTTTTGCATTATTTATTTTAGTTGTTTACCTGTTTTTCTGTACCTTGGCCAGTTATTTGTTAAGCTGTTGGGCTTTCTTTTTGTACTGGGGCACATGTTAATCACAGTAATCTCAGTGAGGTCTACTGAGAGTTACACTTACCATGTTCAACATTGTGATATGTCAAGTGTGGTCATGTATATTTGGCTGTCAGGCACCTTCTTGGTATTTGTTTAAGGGTTTAACCCTACCATGTTGAACCTAGTGGTTCGTTAAGTCTGTGTTTGACTCCAGGGTTGGTCATCAAGCTGGGTTTCATCAGAAACTCTACTGTGCCATGGATGCTCTTAAGGATGATCAGCTGAAACTAGCTCAGGCCTCCATAGATAGTGCAAGGTGAGTAACAGGATAGAGACTGCCATCTCATTCGGAATATGGAGCTGCTCATGTAAATATGTAGGATTTAGCAACCAGCGTGAGCTTCTAACATAGTTCTGTGATGCCCCCTGCGGAATAGAGGATGGCTATCCTTCAAGTAATTGACACAACCCAGATTATCACAGATTTTGTTTATGTGTATTAAGTATGTCTGACATGTTTCTGTGACAGGCAGAGCACCCTTCAAGCTATCGACACTAACCTGGAGAGTTGCCGTAGTGTGTACCCTGTCCTCAGCAGACTCCACAGCCTGTTCCATCTCCAGCAGATTGTCGACGCCCTTGCCAGGTCCGTCATCTAAGTGACAGTGACATTTGGATATATTACGTCTGTTGAGCATTTGAACTTTAAGTGTTCAAGTGGTTTGGTGCCACATTTGTGGCCCAGGAGAATCTCTCGCTTTCGTTTCAAGAGTGAATGAGTATGGTGGTGTGGCACTTTCAGTAATATTTCAGCAGTATAACAGACCACAGCTCTGTACCTTGGGTGTTGAGCGTGACCTTTCCATACCAACTTTAACTGAATAGATAACAAAAAAAGCAGAATGGTGTCTTACACATGAAATCCCTAAGACAGTCTCTTTACACAGCAAGCTTGCGTTTCTTTTGCAGCCCTGACTCTGATGGTTTGACGACGACCCTCATAGAGAGACTGACAGAGGAACAAGAACCAGTCAATGAGTTTGAGTTTCTGCAGCCAGTGTGGGATGTGAAGTGTGCTGCTCTTAAAATCCTGGCCCACAAATACATGGAGACAGAAGATGGAGTGTCTGTGTCTGCGGTCCTGCGTCGGCAATTGCAGAACATGGCTAAGGTTGCCAGGAGGGAGGGCCGATACCAGGTGAGCTACTACAGGTGTAGATGGGGTGTCTGTGCTGGTAGTGTCAGGATTGAGGGTCGCTACGACAAGTGTAGATGGGATGACAGTGTTTGTAGTATTTCCTGGGGAGGGCCAATACCATGTGAGCTACAAGAGGTGTAGGTGGGATGACTGTAGTATTTCCTGGAGAGGGGCGATACCAGGTGAGATACAACCAGTGTAGTTGGAGAGTACTTATCAGAGCACCTGTACTGTACTAAAGCTGGTGTGGATGGAGTGAGTGTGTTGGAATTTTGACTCAGATCTCTAACTAAATCTGTTAAGCAGGTATGCTCAGCAGATCATCGCCGCTAAGATCAGAGGTTCACAGATTATCTGGGTTGATGTCTTTTCTGTGAAGATGCATGTTGAGGCATTATGTCATTATTTAAGGAGTAATGTGTCTTCAGGTCGCAGAGAGAATCATTGCAGAGTTGCGGCAACAAGAGAACAAAGACAATGGATTCAAGCTACAGCTGGAGATTGAGGAGGCCAAACTGTACTGGGCCAGGGATGAGCAGAACATTGCCAAACACCTCATGAAAAGTCTCATTGGAAAACTGGAGAAGGTGAGAACAAGTTGTCAGTCACTATTTGAAAAAGGATTAAGGAAGACAATTTGTAGGGTGGGGCATCTTGCCACATGTCTGTAAGGCATCTTATTATGAGATAATATAAGTAGTTCACTGGCCATGAGGAGGTGGTGGGTTGAGGTACCCTTGATGTTTGTTTATGTTCCCTGTGCCTGAAGATGCCTCAAACATTCAAAGGTACCTGAACCCTTGTCCTGGAGGGACCAGTGAACAACAAGCTATTTATCTTACTGAACACCTAAATGTTAATTTTGAACTGTTTTTTCCTGTAGGTATTGTCTGAGTAAAGTTGTCGCGATGTAATTCCCCTTCTTGATATTCACAGGATCTACATTTGAATGATTTGTCGAAACTTCTTTATTGGAAATATAGTCAAATGTTTTCATAGCCATCGCTAGATTTTGCAGCAGACACCAGAAAAACAGATTTAGAGTTATCTCCCTTCCATGGATTTCCAGTCGCAAAACATCGGTAATTTCCATGCATCGCGCGTGATTTAATGTTATTCAAGATAAAAAAGTAACTACCATGAAGTACCGAATGAGTTGCTATTGGCAGCAGTGTGTGTAGTGAAAGGCACCTCACTTGAACACAGGGTTCATTGAAAATAAATGTTCAGCCAGTCACACTGGGAAATTTATGTGTGAGGTAAGATAATCAACAATTACCAGGGCAGGATATGATTTTGCCATCTTTTAGTTATATGCCCATCACACCCACAGTGCACTGTTTTGTTGAGATATTGTTTGGCAGCCATTTTGAAGCATTGATGCATGAGTTGTAGTTAGTTCCCTTGCTGGTGCACTCTCATTGTGCCTGCATCACAGTTTAAACTTCATAATGTTTGATATGTTGTGTTCGGATACAGTTCCATGGTATTGTCAGCTATATGTCACTCCATTTACGAGGGTTGGCTGAAAAGTTCTCAGCCTGAGTGGTTTTTCCCCACCAGTTAGAGACAGGTGTTTGCCACCAATGAGGACAATCATTTAGTGAATCACAGACACAAGAACTACAAACGTACTAATAGTTTTATCTCAACTACAGCTCTTTTGGTAAACCTACCCTCTGAAATCATCAGAACTGGACAAAAATGAATACAGGGCAGTCATCAAGTACTTGCAAAAGAAAGGGATGTCCCCAACACAGATACATGCTGACATGGTCTCCACTCTAGGGGATGATGCTCCTTCATTTTCCACAGTAAAGAAGTGGGCTGCAGAATTTAAGCGTGGCAGACAAAGCCTTGATGATGACCCACACTCAGGAAGGCCTTCAACAGCAACCACTCCAGAAAACATCATGCGAGTGCTTGATATGTTGATGGATGATCGACGATTGACTACTCGACATATTGCTAGTGTAGTGGGCATCTCTCATGAGAGGGTTGAGCATATTATCACCAACGAATTAGGAATGACTCAAGTTTCTGCAAGATGGGTGCCAAAGCTGTTGACAGCATAACAGAAACGTGTCAGGTTCCAGACGTCCCTTGACAATTTGCGTCGTTTTGAAGCAGATCCCAATGATTTTGTGGCACGATTTGTAACCATGGATGAGACCTGGGTACATCACTTTCAACCAGAAACAAAACTACAGTCAAAACAGAGGAAGCATCCTGATTCACCAGCTCCGAAGAAAGCCAAGTCTGTTCCTTCAGCTGGAAAGGTGATGGCATCAGTCTTTTGGGATTCCAGGGGTATTCTGCTCATTGATTATCTTGAAAAAGGTCAAACTATCAACGGCAGATACTATGCTGTTCTACTGAACCAGTTGCGAGAAGCAATCAAAGCCAAACGACGAGGGATGATCGCTAAAGGTGTCCTCTTCCACCAAGACAATGCGCCTGTTCACAAATCGGTGGTGGCCATGTCAACAATCTGCGATTGTGGCTTTGAACTCATTGACCATCCTCCTTATTCACCTGATTTGGCTCCTTCTGACTTCCACCAGTTCCCCAAAATGAAAAAGGAACTCGCCGGTCGCCATTTTGCAAGTAATGATGACGTCATTTCTGCTGTGACTGATTTTTTTAGGGTAGCTGAAGAAAATTTCTTCCTGATCGGGATTCGGGCCTTGCAGTATCGCTGGCAAAAGTGTGTGAACTTGGAATAGGACTATGTAGAAAAATATATTACAAACGTGGACTTTGTAATTTTTTTTCACAGTGAGGCTTAGAACCTTTCAGCCAACCCTCGTATGTCATTAGTTCCCTAAGTTTTGTTCGTCCTTATTTACGTTATTACTGATTCATAAGACGCTTGGACTTTGTGATGTTGTTGGGCTTTGTGATGTTGTTGGGCTATGTGATGTTGTTGGAAGATTCTAATGAATCTTTGTCATTTCAGTTGTGATTCAGACTGAACTAAACTGTATATATTTTACTGATTACAGAGGTAAATGTTTTCCATGTTTTCAGATTCAGGATGAGTGTTTTGAAGCAGTGAAATTACTTCCTCAAGCTCTCGGCACGTATGGCAACTGGCTGGCGGAGACTCGCACTGAGAACCCCAGTGTAATCCTGGAGCACTACCTGGAGAAGGTAGGACAGACTCCTCAGTAACTGGAAGGTCTCTCCAGCCATTTTTTAACAGACCTCAAAAGTTGGACACTGATGTCAGTTTTGTGGCAACAGTTTATAAGGAGCACCAAAACACCAGGCATAATTGTTGTTAGATGTTCATTGAATCAGGCTGTTTGCCATCATCACTTTCTTTAATGTTATGTGTACAGTGAAACCCTGTTTATCCGGACGTTTTGGTTTCACTGGAAAATCGTCTGGATAGTGAGATGTCTGGTTAACTGGATCAAACAAGCAAAGTGTGAAAATTAAGTGAAAGCAAAAAGAAATCATGTGCGTATATCAATAAATCAACAGTCAATAGTAATAACATTGAATCATCATAACATATAAGTGTACCGATAATACATGCAAGGCAGAATGCAGGTTACCATTTGTCAGGTTGTAATCGTGTAGCGTGTGGAGCTTGAGATGGTAAGTAAGGTGAAAAACATAAATCGATTCCGAAAGGTTTCTATTTTGCCAACTGCGTATTCTTTTTTTTTTATTTTAAATGCCCTAAAAACATATGACATTGCATCAAACTTATGTTGTCTGCAGAAAGTAAACTTTCGGACGGGATCACATGACTTAGATCATGTGGCAGATAGCAGGGGTCGATTTATAAGTGTTATATACACTACAATTACAGTGTACTTTACCTTAATCCTACTTAACATGTGTTTTTGTTACTGATGAGATGTTCCCAGAGCTGCCAAATCCTAGTGAACAACCTGAGTAACACACGTCACTAGTGTTTTGATGGCTAATTAATCAACTCACACCAAATGCCTTGCGATAGATTAAGAATCAAATCACATAGTCATGAGGTAAACAGTACTGACGTGACACATACACATGCACGTTGCACAGATCTCTCTCCAGATAACTGGATCATTTTTTAATGGAAATCTGTGGGAATGGTTTGAAAATTGCCCATCCGGGTCCGGAAGCACGGGGTGTGGTTAAGCGAGTACAATTAATGAATGTAAGTTCCGCTTCACATAAAAATTGTTCAGAAGGCGGGTTTTCCGTATATGTGGGGTCCGAGTAAACAGGGTTTGACAGTATTCTGATTTTAAAAGATATTTTAGCCCTAGGTCTGAGCATTGTGACGTTTAAAGATTGTGTTAAATAACCCATTCATTTGTTCATCTCATTCAGTTGTTAAGTCCAAGAAACTTTGTTTTTAGCACTATACCCTTGCTTATGTGTTTCACCGAAGTGACAGTTAGTGAGTGAGGCAAGATTCCAGCAATATCACTGCAAGAACCAGAAATGGGCTTCACATTGTACCCATGTGGGGCGTTGAATGTAGGTCTTAGGTGGGACGAGCGCACGCTTTAAGCACTAGGCTACCCTACCACCCACCACAGTGATAAGCATCCAAGACCTCATTCAGGCTTTCCTCCACATCAAGCCAACATGCTGTTATGAAATATTTTTCTGGGTGGCACTAACCTCAAGCAATCCAGAGTTATCTACTGTACTAACTGTTGTTGTTGGCACAGACGGTGGAGCTTCTGGAGACCTCGTCGGATGGCGACATGATGGAAGCGTACCTGTCCCTAGCTCAGTTTGTGGATTCCCAGTACCAGAACATCGTCAACTATATGAAGTCCTCTACATTCGAGGCCAAGCAGACACTTATGAAGAAAGCCAAGATGGATTATGAGACTTACAAGGAGCACCTGCCGGACAAGGAGTAAGTGCTGAGTGTCCTGTTTCACCCCACGTCCATCTTCAAAATGTCAGTAGTGGCCTAGAAAAACATCTTGCAGTGACGACAAATCTAAGTTTGATATGTCTTCTGGATAGTTATGCATGTCTACATGTATTTTGCTTCAGTCGTTATCTACGTACCCTAGACAAGCAAGGGGAGATAGATGAGCGAGAGGTAGTGGCACTGGAGCAGGACAGACACAAGTTCCTTCTGAAGGCCGTGGAAAGTTATCTCAAGTGCCTCAAGGCTGGGGACAAGCATGACCTGCGAATGTATCGACTCACCTCTCTTTGGTTTGACAACGCTGCCTCGCAGGAGGTTAACCAGCTTCTTAACGTGAGTAGCTACTGGACACATAGAACGTCTTTGTTATCTGTGCATCATGCTTTTTGTGTATATGTGCATTGTTGTCATGATACAATTTCCAATATGGCTTTTGGTTTTTTCCAATGTCTTAATCATCATTTACATCAGGTCAAGTTAGTTTGTGACCTGGCTGATAGTCTGAAGTTTTTGTTTCCAGAATGACATTAAGTTGTACAAGCTGCTTGTTCCTTCCACTGCCTCTGATTTGTAGTCAATGGTACATGAGATGATCACAATGTCATAATTAAAATGTTTTACGTGCAATGTTGCTTCCACCAGCACTTTAAGGTTGTGCATTTTGCTTCCCTTGCAGTTAATATCACCATCATTATCTCCTGATATTTTTTTAGCGCAACATCAGGTTGTTCCAGTTCAGACCATTGCTTCTGCGCCTGACTGTTCTGCAGTTTGTTACACATGAGACATAACTTGCTCATGATTCTGGTGTTTTCAGAGCAACATCGACGCAATCAAGTCGTACAAGTTTCTGCCCCTGATGTACCAGCTGGCTGCTAGGATGAGTGTCAAGGAGACTCACTGTTCCCTCTTCCAGCCAACACTTGCCAAGGTAAAAGCTTCCAGCATGTCTACTTGTATACCGTCAAATGCTACATCAACCAAATTGCAGGTTACATTCTATCATGTTTTCAGCTGTAAATTATTTTTGAGAAAGATGAATGCTATTTTTACAAAGTTTTTGAAAGATAGCAGAATCATGAATTCTGTTTCAACTTAAAATGATCTGGTTATGCGGCCAGTGCGTTAATTGCTCTTTCAAATGGTCAGGGTGTAATTCAGTTTGTAAGTTTGGTTTTGTTCTTGAAAAGTGTTGGCATGGTGGTTCTCAATCATTGCTTGGTTCTCAATGGCTCTGATGGTTCTGAGGTATAGCTGGAATGTTGCTAATGACAATAAACAGGATCTGTATTAGATTCTGTATCAAGATCTGGTTTGGTTGTTTTGAACATGACATATGCAGTATTGTGTAGATTTTGTAGTTGTTGTTTTTGTTGAGTTTTGTTTAATGGCAACAGTCTGTAAAATGTTGACCAGACAATCCAGATATCAACATCATGAGCACTGAATCTAAGTAACTGCGATACGATGACATATATCAAGCGACCACCTGATCCCTTTAGTCGTCTTTTACTGAAGACAGATTCCAAACAGGATCATCATGGGTTGTAGATTCTGGAGACCGCAGCTTTAGACCACCCGCACCATGCTGTTCCAGTCATCATGGCACTAGCTCATGCCAACAAGGATATGGAGCTGCTCACACAGGCTCGGGCAGGACGAAGCAGGACGGGGAGGCTCAGCAGGACAGTGTCTGATGCACAGCAGCTGGAGGAGGTAGGAGTCACGTGGTTCTTATTTCACGAATGTCAGGGATGTACAAGTCTAATACTGTCCACTTGCAATACTATAAGGCAATATGACATAGTTCTAAAATATTTTTTGAACTCTTACCTCCTTTTGATAGCATTTCAAGAGTAAACAGAATCAATTTGGAGGGGTTTCACGCAAGTCCTACAGCTTCAAACCTCAAGGATCTCAGGATCAATCTGATTTATTACATCATAGATAATTGGATAGTATTGTTAAAACGCCTGCATGTTATCAGAAATGAGTGACCATTGTAACTTGATAATGCCCCCAAATTGCATGATGACGGGCCATTATCATACTCATTGTTAGGTGATGTCATGAGGAGCTTTTGATGTTCAATCACATATGGCTCATTTTTACTTGGGTTCAATATTGACAATATTTCTGACATTCGTCACATGTACCTGTGCCATTATAGACTTTCTTGCCAGCCTTAGCAATTATACCATAAATTACAACATGCAGCAATGAAAACATCGAATGAAACACTGAACACTGAAAAAAATGGTGGCTAGTATGAGCATAGGTCAAGATTGAATGTCGTCACGTTCAATAGTGACTTCTTCTGTTTTGTTCTATGACCTTTCCATATTTGTTAAAGGTGTGTCAGTGACCTCTGTCATTTGTTGATAGCAGTAAATGTTTCAAAACTGATACCATTGTTTGTTTTCATGCTGTCAAAAATTTCTATCCATTTTAAATATGGAAATGCCATTTTATGGGCTTCTGCAAATGATTAAGCCCCCCAAAATAGCATTAACCTTCCACTGAAGAGGACTTTAGAATCCTGTTATGTTCAGGCATTGTCAGTTTCTCCATGTGTGCTGCAGGACCGGGTGCAGGCTGCCAAGAACATGATTGACACCCTAAAGGAGAACGGGAGAGTGTCTGCGATTGTGCGCCACATGGAGGTATTGTCCGTAGCCTACATCGAGCTGGCCAACACCAATGTCGATAAATACAAGACAGAGAAAAGTAAGTTTGCTAGTTTTGAATCTGTGACCTCAGTAGGTCTGTGCTTGGTATTCGGTACAAAGATTGGTAACAAGTGCCCCAAGCATACTGATACAGCATGCCACTGTTTGTTTGTTTAACGCATTACACAGCAGTGTTCCAGCTACATGGTGGTGGTCTGTAAATAATAAAGATTGGAAGAGACAATCCAGTGATCAACAGCATGAGCATCGATCTATGCATCTGGGATACATAGACATGTGCTAACCAAGTCAGTGAGCCTGACCACCAGATCCCGCTAGTCACCTCAAGCATGGTTTTCTATTCTTTTTTTGTCACAGGAACAGCAAACCACTTAGGCATTTGTGACTGTACACCTGGCTGATCGTGTGTCACTTCTACTCCTGATATCATGGATGTTGTTCATGCTGTCAACCACTGGTTTGCCATGTTTTGACTGACTTGTTTATATGCTGCAGTTATGTGGCTGGAATATTGCTTAGTCTGTCAGTTAATGTGGCCCCAATTTCTCAAAAAAAACCTTAAGTCTGAGTTTTTACGTAAGTTCAAGTTTTTGCTCAAATTTGAGAAAACGCAGGAACATGCACTTTCCAGACTGAATGGAAATCGGTATCAAACTCAAACTTTGAAGACAGTCTGAGTTTAGTGGACAGATTTCTTTAGTTGTTTTGACTTGTTTGTTTAATAAAATGCAGTTGAGTTAAAAATTCATCTGCTTCAAATTGTCAAACTCGGTGTAAGATTTGAGTGAAAACTTAAGTTTGTTTTGAGAAATCGGGGCCTGGACCATTTGACATACTTAATGGAGAGAATATTTGTACCTAAACTTGCTACATTTGCCCAGGTTTTACTTTTGTTTTTGCTTTTACTGATGATAAATGGATTTTTTGTTTTTGCAAAATTTACATTTCTTCAGGCACTTAAAGCTGACATCATGTTCAGTGGTCACTCAACCCAACTGACTGACTCACTCACTCAGTCACTCACTCACTCACTCACTCACTCACTCACTCAGTCATTCCCTAACTCACTTAGCTCACTCACTCACTCAGTCATTCCCTAACTCACTTAACTCATTAACTCACTCTCAATAACTCACTCATTAAATTGCTCGCTCACTCACTCATTTAGTCTAATAACTCAATCACTCACTCAATAAATCGCTGACTCACTGATTCTTTCTTTGTTTCAGAGCCCATACCTCTACCTGCCTCACTGATGTTGTCAAAGGTCAAGAGTCTCAATGATGTTGCTGTACCTACATTGGAGGCCAAGGTCAGGATCATTTGGATTCCCTCTTACTTTCAACAAAATTTACTGCACTATAGTACCTAAAGAGTATCTTATTCTTCTCATTCTTAATCTTTCATGGAATATCAGATTTACCAAAGCAGTATCTAAGAATTTGAGTGTTCATGCTTTATTCTGAGTAGCATGTATGTAGGTTTTTTTTTCTGTTTATATACATTATTTTACACACAATCTTCATAAACGTTTTGTTAGCTCTTCGTCTCCCCTTGTACCAAGAAAGAACTGTACTTTGAAAAGTTTTCACCTGGTACACTATTTTAGAATTTGTCCCGAACAACAAATTCCTGTAAGAATACAGCTAAAATGGATTGGTGACCATGCTCAGTTGCCATGACGACAAGGGTTGCTGCTCCTAATATCAACCACAGTTCTAACATTGACTATACACAGATTGTTGATATATAGCTGGAACAGTGCTGTAAGGAACATTAATTCCCATTCACACACTCATAGATAAATAATGTCAGTAAAACTTGAAAACATTCATTGTTTAATTCCTGCATTGGTGTGCCTTTCACAGATTGACCCAACTGGACAATACAGAGATGTTGTCAGTGTGGAAGGATTTGGTAATACCTTCCGATTGGCTGGAGGGGTTAACCTGCCCAAGATTATCACAATCATTGGATCTGATGGCATAGAGCGACGTCAGCTCGTCAAGGTAGGTGGAGTCATTAGCAGCAACAAGAGATAAATAATGGGAATGAATAATAATATTCCATCTGAGAGCAATCTGTTCCTGTGGAATGAACTTTTCAGGCAGGTAAAAATAGTTAAAATATGAACATCTGACCAAATTTTGTCACAAGATAGAAATTATGACACCTTTTGAACTCTTACATTATAGTTACATTATACTGTGACACTATTTGACATTGTGTGTGTTTTACTTCATATTATTGTAATCCAGGTTTGGATTCCTTAACAGAATAGTTCTCATTCCTTTCAATCTGAATTGGGGGCCACCTTGACTTGTGTTTAAAACATTTGGTAATCATGCCAAAGACACAGGTTCAATTTCCCACAAAGCCCATTTCTGGTGCCCTGCACCATGACATATTGCTGGATTATTGTTAAAACTACTCACTCACTTTGAACTGACAGCATGCCATTAGTCCTCAACACAATGTTGTATGTTTACTCTGGCCGTGAACCACTGTTGTGTCAGATGCTGGGTGAAATTAATGGTCCCTCCACATATTGTGTATGCAGAGAACTATGTTGTGTTGATTGATGTGACTGTTGTATGTACTGTGGCTGTGATTCAGTGCATATTCTGCCTGGGATGGGGGTACGGTGTCTGTAAACTTCCTGTAGCACCATTTCTGTGTGGCCATTGTGCTGCAGGAGGTGTAGATGTGACTGTGCAAGATTCTATGCATGCCCTAGCATCAGGGATTTTGTCAAATACGATCACCGTATAGCCTCCACAAGATCTCCTTACAGTCTGTGCATGATTACTGTGTAGCCTCCATTTTGCCTCCAGATTTGCCTCAGCCTGTCCCCAAGGAAAATGCAGGATGCCCCTAGACCATGTGAATACAAACATACCATGATGCCTAAAACATTGTACTGAAAATCATAGACTACTTCATTGTATGGCAACTGAGGCAAATGCAGTAGTAATTGGTACTGTGTGTGTGTGTGTGCCAGGGTCGGGACGACCTGCGTCAGGATGCGGTGATGCAGCAGGTGTTTGGGATGGTCAATAGCCTCCTCAAGAAGAACCCTGAGACCAAGAAGCGTTGTCTCAGAATCAGGATGTACAAGGTAAATATTTAATGTAGTTATGCAGGAGAACTGAAATGGAAGGGTAACACGACAAATTTCTATTTGGAAACGGTACCTTGAAGAACAGATGCTGTCCTTTCTTTATCTTCTGTGAGGCTTGGCTGCAAGAAGTGAAGAAATCTTGAAATTCTAGGTTTACAGTGTGTGACTTTGCAGACTGCATGTCTTCATGCCAGGGTCAGTTTAAAGTGTTGCTGATAAACTCAGTTAAACACTGGGTTGCCAAGCCCAGATAGCTTACAGACTGATATAGCTGGAAAATTGCTGTCTACTCTCATCAGGTCTTTTCACACTCACTTTGCTCTTCACTCACTGTTTGCTAGGTTTTGGCAAACACCAAACCTAGAGCATTTTGATATGTCTTTGGTGATATTTGGTCACTGTTTCTATGTTAAAGCATCTTTATCGAAATATTAAAGAATTTGTTATCCATGAACTTTTGTGGTATTTTGTCAGTTATAAATTAACCAGACTTGAGATGTTTCATGGTTATGGGTTTATTTTATTTTATTTTTTTTATCTTTCTATTCACAGAGAGGGGAGATATTTGTGTGTTACTGTGTTTTTGTTTCCAGGTTGTGCCCCTGTCCCAGCGGAGCGGTGTGCTGGAGTGGTGTGAGGGCACTCAGCCCCTAGGGGAGTATCTCATAGGATCCAAGGGGGCCCATCATAAGTACCGACCCCATGACATCTCAGCCCTTGATTGCCGGAAACTACTCATGGTAAGATGGTCACCTCTCATTAATGCAATATTGGACAGAAAATTTGGTAGACTGAAAATCTGAAATCATTTATTATCCCCCGGCATGTAATGCCATTTTTACTTTTTAGGTTTTTCAATGGAACATTTTGGTGTTAGTCTAATGGAGGGATGGACTTCGTTTCCGGAGCAGAAAAGCGTTCAATATTTTTCTGCAAGACTTGGTAGATATGTGTGGCAGACCCCAAAGTGGTGCCTTTTGCTATTTACACGTTTTTGTGATATATTATCTTTTCGGTTTCCATGGAAACATTTTGGGCTTAGTCTCAAAATGGAGGGAAGGGCTTCCTTTCCACAGCAGAACTCAAAAGCCGTTCTTTATTTTTCTGCAAAACTTGGAAGATATATCAGTCAGAACCTGAAGTGGTGCCTTTTGCTCTTTGCAGGTGTTTTGTGATTTATTATTTTCTCAGTTTCCATGTAAATGATTCAGACTTTGTCTCAAAAGTGACAGGTATGTTTCGTTTCCGGAGCACATCTCATAAAGTTCCGAACATCTGTCAGCAAAACTTGGTAGATATATGTGGCAGACCCCAAAGTGGTGCCTTTTGCTATTTACAGGATTTTTCTATTTATAATTTTCTGGGTTTCCATGGAAACATTTTGGACTTTGTCTCAGTTTGGAGGGATGGACTTCGTTTCCGGAGCACAACTCAAAAACTTCTAAATATCTGTCTTCAAAACTTGGCAGATATGTAGGGGAGACCCTAAAGTGGTGCCTTTTGCTATTTATAGACTTTGTGATTTATCATTTTCCCAGTTTCCATGGAAATGATTCTGACTTAGTGTCAAAATGGAGAGATGGGCTTTGTTTTCAGAGCAGAACTCGAAAACTTTTCAAGATCTTACAGCAAAACTTGACAGATATTTGAGGCAGACCACCAAGATGTGCCTTTTGCTATTTACAATTTTTTGGCATTTTCATTTTTCCTGGTTTCCATTGAAGCAATTCTGACCTAGTCTCAAGATGTGGGGATAGGCTTTGTTTCCAGAGGACAACTCAAAAACCATTTGATATCTTTCAACAGATCTTGGCAGATATATGAGACAGATCTTGAAGTGCCTTATGCTGTTTACAGACATATGGCATTTATATTTTTCATGACTTCCATGGAAAGGATTCCAACTTAATCTAAGAAAACATCAAGTAACTGTCAGATGATTTGTCCTTTCAAATATGTTGGGGCCGGAGGGATATGTCATCTTCTGATGACTCTTGTTTATCTTTTTGATGCAGCCCTTTTGAAGTGTTGATGCAGGTGTGAGGTCTGAAACCCTTTTGACTTTCTTGCAGCCCTTTATACTTTTCTGTTTTGGGGTCCTTTTGTCACGCATCCCTTTTGACTAGAACCCATGAGGATCAGGCTCTAAAATGATACTGTCTATGAAAGTCCATGCATTCTAGCTGACTTGAACATTGAACAAACTTCTCTCAGTTAACCATCAATAGTACCTAAGGGGTAGAGTCTGGGCATTATGTGAACCATTCTGTCAGGTACCTGACCCTGACCCTGACCCTGACCCTGACCCTAACCCTAACCCTGACCCTGACTGTGTCCATAAAACTCTGACCCTAACCCTAATCCTAACCCTAATGCTGACTGTGTCCCTAAGACCCTGACACTAATCCTAACCCTGACTGTGTCCCAAAGACCCTGACCTTAACCCTATCCCTGACTCTGACTATGTCCCTAAGACCCTGACCTTAACCCTAACCCTGACCCTGACTATGTCCCTAAGACCTTGACCTTAACCCCAACCCTGACACTGTGTCCCCAAGACCCTGACCTTAACCCTAACCCTGACCCTGACTATGTCCCTAAGACCTTGACCTTAACCCCAACCCTGACACTGTGTCCCCAAGACCCTGACCTTAACCCCAACCCTGACCCTGACTATGTCCCTAAGACCCTGACCTTAACCCTAACCCTGACCCTGACCCTGACTGTGTCCCTAAGACCCTGACCCTGACCCAGAACCTTGGTACTGGTATAAGTAAATCTGTATCTAATAATCTACTCTGAGTTGTTACATTATACTCAATGTTTTGGCAAAGTGATATCACAGCACCTCAGCAGACAGGAACCAGGTAATATGGAACATGTATTTTGACTTGTGAGAGATGTAGACATATACAAAAATGCTTTTGCGTTTACCAATGTGAAATTTGGTTTTCAACAAAATTTACAAATAAGTATTCCTTGTGTAGGGAGTGCGTGATCCAGCTGATATCCGCAACAAGCAGAAGGTCTACAGGGAGATTTGTCAAAAGTTCAAGCCAGTGTTCCGCCACTTCTTCATGGAGCATTTCTCAGATCCAGCCACATGGTTTGAAAAGAGGCTGGCTTATACCAGGAGTGTTGCCACCAACTCCATAGGTCAGTCAGTCATTCACTGTGTTAGTGTCCTCAGAATATAAGAGACTTCTTATTTGTAGTTTCGGACATAAGTACAAACATCAATTTCTCTATTACAAGAAAAAATATTTTCTAGACTGCAGACTGAAACAAATGCCCCAAATATTCAGCTCTGTTTCTTCTGCTTGCAGTGGGCTACATCCTGGGACTGGGAGACCGTCATGTCATGAACATCCTCATTGACTGCAACTCGGCAGAACTCATTCATATTGACCTTGGTGGGTGTTGAACCTTGACAGTGTTGTCCTTGAGGGTGCCACTTTGTCCCAACAGTGGGCTTTTACTCCATCCAAACTTTGTATTTGCCAAGATTGAAAATGTATTTCATCATCAAAAAGACTTGTGATAAAAATTATTTGTGTATATTTATTAACCATTGATGTTCCACGATGCCCGAAAGGAGATTTCAGAGAGTTTTGATATTGCTGGTGTCCATATGTGGTATTCATTTTACAGGGATTGCATTTGAGCAGGGTAAGATACTGCCCACCCCGGAGACAGTCCCCTTCCGCCTCACCAGGGACATTGTGGATGGCATGGGTATCACTGGAGTTGAGGGTGTCTTCAGAAGGTGAGTCAGTCAATCAGGTCACTATAGTAGGCTCCTGTGGGATTCATTGTCCTTAGATCATGGAACATGTAACTGATCAGCTAGGCAAGCTTGGTGACTTAGATGATACTATGTTATCATACCCTGATGGTGTGGGGTTTTGCTCAATCACTGGACTGTCTGGTCCAAAATCAATATTTTACAGGTTGCTTGAAATGTACTATAAGACAACAAAGAAACAAACAAACAAACAAACTCTGTATGGCTCTTGGTGATAGGTTCATTGCAAAAAAGAAATATGTTGTTGTGTTTTCTCTGTTGAGGGCCAATGCTCTAACCCTAGTTTGCTGCAATAGTAGAGTCATCTCTCAAATGAAAATTTACCTTTGCTCCTTTCAAGATACATGAAGGATTGTGAATCTTGTACAGTAAACTTTGTTATTGGGAGAAGTTATCGCTTACAGCTGTCAAAACTTGTTTTAGTGGCATGACATTTATTTTTAAAATCTTGCCCCGAAATTGGAGCATCATGGAGCAAATATTGACAGTTTTTGTCATTTGACTCTGTTCATTCTTGGCATTTTGTTGCAGATGTTGCGAGAAGATGATGGAAGTGATGCACACCAACCAGGAGTCGCTGTTGATGATCCTGCAGGTGCTCTTGTACGACCCCCTGTATGCCTGGTCACTGTCCCCCCAGCAGGCTCTCAGTATACAGAACCGGCGGGGTGGTGGGGACATGGACAGCAACGACCTGAACGCCACTGCAGCCAACATTTCCACTACTGACATGGGGCATCAGTCAGAGAGATCAGGTGATAGGAATAGCAGTTGATATGCATGCATATTGTGGACGCCCTGTATTTGTCCTGATTGTCTTTGGTCTTTCAGCTTCAAGACCATTTTATGGATGTCTCTCGAGTGAATGTGTGATGTAATTCACTTTGCCTTTCCATGCTATGACCTGATGGGAAAATGGAATGTAAGAGAATATTTTGTTTGGATATGGAGAAGCGATTGAGAGAAAATGGTGGTGTCAAGACTGAGTCCTTTGTTTATGCTTCATAACTTTAGGTTCCTTGGTTTGTCAGTTTCACAACCCAGACTCCGCAGTTTCACTGAAGTGGTGAATATCCATGTCCTCTATTCCCATGGCCTGCAAGCTGACACATGATGGTCTAACAAATATACTACTCATTGTGTAATTGAACTCACTTCCTGTCAGGCTTTGCTTGTATTGTGCTTTTGTTTGTTGCAGTTGAGAGTCAAGAGCAAGTAAACAAGATGGCTGAGCGTGTGTTGCTACGTTTACAGCAGAAACTGCAGGGTATTGAAGATGGCATCCAGCTGACTGTGTCAGGGCAGGTGAACAATCTCATTCAGGAGGCACGGGACCCGAACAATCTGTGTAGGCTGTTTCCAGGATGGCAGCCATATCTGTAGACTTAATCAAATTAGGAGGCTTGTGCAGGTTTATTCCCATGATGGCAACTGTATCTGTAGGAAGACATCAGGTCGCTGTTGAACAATCTGTGCAGGCTCTAAGACACAGTTCTGGAACCTTTTGAACTGTGTAATTATGCATTTAATGAAACACAATTGAGGATGAAACTAAACAATTAGTGCAAGCTATGAAACAGTATGTGAGATTAAGAACCTCAATTCTCGACAATTTCAAGAGTAACCCTTTCTTGATGTGTGCTGCAGGAGTTTCAAGACTGAAACAGATCTTGTAGTCTGGAGATCATTCTTGCAGTGGACTGAAACTGCCCAGAGTGATCAAAATTGTCATACTGTTACAAAGCCCTGTGGCAGTTGTAGGGCAGACATTGTTTAGCAAATGTCAGTGTCTGTGCTTGCTTAGGGTAGAGGAAACAAGTGAACAATGACTCCAACAACTGGGGAGGACGGGTCATTCAAACTAATTTCAAACGTGTTTGAATATGTCAACATTATCTTTGCTTAAGATCTTCCAAGCCCAACATTTCATTCCCAATATTGAAATTGAATGCACTACATATTCAAATGTTTTAAGTTCTAAAGGGCACTTATGCATTTTCCAGAGAGATGTCCATAATTCATTCATGTATAACATATATAACATTCATATGCCAAAGCTGGGTTCGAAATACCTGCCTGCTCGTCTGCATGAACTGCCAATTTCTTTGGTGCTCCTGCCCAATGGTCCGGTTAAAATTTAGACTATATAGGGAGATATTCATCATATTTCAGAATACAACTTCTCGTGTATATGATTTTCTTTGACAACTGTATAAGAATCCATACTGAAATGACACATCAAGTACGATTAAAGAAGTTGTTATCCATAAAGAATATTACCTTCTTGTGACGCGCCATACTTCTAAAATGCCCATCACACAGATCATCTTTCTGTACATACAATGACCCCTCGGCGCATCAGCAAATGAACCAATCAATCAGAAGCCATCGTTACACTTGAGTGCACACCCACCTGCTACGACTGGGGTCGTTCTTGCGAGGCCTTTGTTTTGAGGGAAACAAGCCCAGGTACAAAATATGCACTTTCGAATCGTGGTTGTATGCTTGTAATTTTGTTTATTTGTTTTTTTTACAAGCAGCAATGTATATTATATGTCATGAATAAGTGATAATTGTGTTTTAATAATGTTTGATATTTTGGTTGCATGTGACCTTAAAGAGGAGATATCTGTGATGTGTTTTGTAATGGGAGAGAAGTAAGGGGAGATAAGCCTTATCTATAAAGGGAGATGAAAAAGGAGTGTACATGGTGATGAGTAGTGTGTGGTAAGGTGCACGTGTGTATGAAGGGAGCCATTTAGTGTATGGTAACGGGAGGTAAGTGGTGCGTGTAAAGGGAGATAAGTGTGATGTGACTCCTAGGAAATTGAGCAATGTATGATGTGTGAATGGGAGTTAAGTAGTTTATTGCAAGGGAACATAAATGTTGCATGTACATAATATTTTTTTCTTGTGATAACACTCACTAGTTAATAGAATTTTTAAAAAAATGCAGTTGTCTTCAATCGTATGAGTTGTAAGAGGCGACTAACGGGATCAGGTGGTCAGGCTCGCTGACTTGCTTGACACATGTCATCGGTTCCCAATTGCGCGGATCGATGCTCATGTTGTTGATTACTGGATTGTTTGGTCCAGACTTGATTATTTACAGACTGCCGCCATATAGCTGGAATATTGCTGACTGTGGCGTGACCACCCGATCCCGTTAGTCGCCTCTTAAAACGAGCTGAGGTGCCTTTTATGGCAAGCATGGGTTGCTGAAGGCCTATTCTACCCGGGGATCAAAGACAAGAAACCAGCCTGAAATGCAAGGGAAATAATGTATTAGTATTTCATTGAAATTGTCATAACCATGTTTCTACAGTTGTCAACCTTTCCTTCTGTAAAAACCATGACTTAGGACTCCATGTTACTGATAAAGAATCTCTCAGTGTCTCTTGCCGTAATCACATGGTTTGTGCATTTGAGTTGAGGAATCAATAACAGTGAAATACAATGAATCCTAATCACATTCAAATCATATCTAAGTGCTCAATAGTGCTAAACTTTGAATCTGATTTAAGTGAGATTGACTTTTCCTTTCCAAAAAATTTAACTGAAGCATATTTTGCTTGTTTTCATGTCATGTTAGATGTGCATGTTAGCCCAAGGTTTTAAACATTTACTTGTAATGACAGAGAACAAGATCCAATTCCCCTCACTGGTAAAATGATTTCTTCTATTTCTGATGTCTTGCCCATTATCTGTTTGGATATTGCTAGTGCGGCATAAAATCCTATTCACTTAGTTATCATTATTGTGACATGTATTGTGTTTAGCCCTTGTATGAGAGTTTTTTTGTGCATGATAATCAAGCATCCCTGCAGTGCATGTATTTTTTACAGGAACAACATTCCTTTGTTTAAATGATTATTTGTTGCTTACTGATTTCAAATGAATGTATGAATTAAAGCTTCAATAAAGTGAAAGAGGAAAGATCTATTTTAATACTTTTTATTATTGAAAAATACCAAATAATTAACATACAGTTTATCCATGTATTTCTAATTTATTTTATTCGTATAGTGGATCGGAGTATTCCAAGGCACTCCACACAGATGTGCAGAATTGTGGCCCTTGTGTGATGCCAGGATCCTATGACTGGTATAAATCCCAGATACAAGCCGAGGATGACTTTATTCATCTGCATCCTATCTATGCTGGTTGGTATCACTGAGTCTGTAAATGTCCAAGATCTACGTTGATGTTGCCTGCTGATCTCAACATAAAAATAAACTTCCTCCCACAGCATTTCGGCACCAGTGCTTGATAACTTTACCAACATACCTTATTTGATAAACCAGATAATTCTTTCATGCAGCCCCAAGACTATGGAATTCACTGCGGTTCTATGTTGTACATGACTCGGACTCTGTGACACCTTTCAAATCAAAGATGAAGATTTATCTTTTCTCCTCTGCATATAACTGACTCTCTCCCTCTTTACCCCTGGGCTTTATTGTTCAAACTGAAATACTGACCTTTGAGGATCTGTTAGAATTTGTCTTCATGAAGCCCTTTCTTGTAGGAAAAGGTGATCGGGTGGTCAGGCTTGCTAACTTGTTTGACACATGTGATGGTATCCTAGTATCGTAGATCGATGCTCATGCTGTTGATCATTGGATTATGTGGTCTAGACTCCATTATTTACAAACTATTACGTATAGCTCTAACAGGGCTCAGTGTGGTGTCATCCTGTGCATTGATTGATGCTGATGTTAATCAGTCTGTCAGTCAGTGAAGTTATTATTGTTGCTAAGATACTGAACAGAAAAAGAAACACAAGTTTCGAAAAACATTAAATCTCATAAAAGCAATCGCTCATGGTCATGTCTTCTGTATAAATCCTTGACAAAAAGCCCAGCTGCGTTTCTTTTGTCGTTCAGTACATATATTTACTGGATTGCCTTCACTGTGTTTCTGTCCGTGAAGATAATAAATTAAATACAAGTACATGTACGTTCACAAAGTGATAATGATGAATCAGTTCTGTAAATATACTTTGGCTTGAAACTGGCCCCAGAATAAACTACTAACTACACTGTAGTCGCATCTGTAGTCCAATCTTCCAGGGATCTGCACCCATGAAGATCAGGGTTAGAAATGATCTACAGTAATCCGTAGGAGGCAGTTAACCGGATCGTGTGGTCAGGCTCGCTGAAAGAGTTGACACATGTCATTGATTCATATATGCGCAGATCGATGCTCATGCTGTTGATCCCTAATTTATCTGTCCCGGACTTGATAACTTACAGACCGCTGCTGTGCAGCGAGAACGTTGTTGATTATGGTGTAAAACGAAGGTCACTTATTCCTGTGAGCTGCATTATGCTGCACCTTTAAGTGCGCTAGAAACCATGATCTTGGGTTGTCTCCTACTCCTAGATTTAACCTGTTTCCAGGTTTGTCAGATTATGCCCGTGAAGATCCGGGTTAGAACTGATCTTCAGCAACCCGTGAGAGGCAACCAACGGGATGAGATGGAGAGTCACGGTGAAACCATGATTGTCATAAGAGGCGAACCCGTGAAGGTCCCGGGGTAGAATAGGCCTTCAGCAACCCATGCTTGCCATAACAGGCGACTACGTTTGTCGTAAGAGGCGACTAACGGGATCGGGTGGTCAGGCTCGCTGACTTGGTTGACACATGTCATCGGTTCCCAGTTGCGCAGATCGATGCTCATGTTGTTGATCACTGAGTTGTCTGGTCCAGACTCGATTATTTACAGACCGCTGCCATACGGCTGGACTATTGCTGAGTGCAGTGTAAAACTAAACTCACTCACTCATTCACTCACTCATAAGAGGCGACTAAAGGGATCGGGTGGCCAGGCTCGCTGAATATTGGGCGAAGATTGTAAACATACCTAAACGACCCGCTGACAAAACCTACTTATGTACGAGTACATTGTTTTGAATTTTCTTCGACCTTCCTCAAACTGCTGGACGCGAAATATAGTCTAATACCCTATTGTGACCCTCATCTTGACAGCTGCTTTAAATACCACATGACAAAGTGAGTTACCTCCCTTACACCGTGGGCAAAACAAAACACAACGCCTATCGCCAGCCGAGGCCCCTCGGTATGTGGGTCAAAACAGCTCCTAGTGTATTTACTCCATGCACTGTTCGGATTGCGCAATCCGAGGCTTGATCGCCACACAACTCGCAAAACATCATGGCGTATTTGGTGAGTATGTAGACATATCAGCGTGTATTTCTTCATTTGTCAGAAACCCTTCACGGTATATGACGCTGATTAGTTGACCTTGTCTTTGTCTGCAGTGAGTCGGTTTGTAGGAGGTGGCGTAACTTGCATTTAGGTCTCTGAGATAATAATTTAAACATTATACATAAAAGATTGGTTGTAGTGTGCACCTATGTAGACTTGCCTGTTTACAGGATAGGATAGCTGTACGTCCATTGCCAGAGCATCCAGTGTAGCCTTAGAGCAAGGCTAATGGTGAGGCCTCCTATAGGCTGTCATGTTTACCCTTTTAACAGCCACATCCTATGTAGGGTAGCTGTAAGGTAAGGTTTAAAATAAAGTCATGGAGCGGTATTCTGATAAGAACTTCAGTCTAAAAAATGAACAAGTTCCCAATAAAACTTAAAACAAAACGTTAGCAATATCTTAGACACTTTTTTAAGAATACCGCCGCCCTTGATATCTAATGATAAGCTATAGGCCAGCTGCACTGAACGGCTTGAACAGCGGCTGTTCAATGTACATCCAGAAGGGGTGGGTGTGTTTTTTTAATCCCTGGGTTTGATCGCCGGCCGGGTCACTCCATTAATATCGAACATTTGCTGAAACAAGTGCTGGTCAAGTAGGAAAACGTATACCGTGTTGTTTCGTGTGTGTGTGTGTGTGTGTCTGTGTCTGTGTGTGTCTGTGTGTGTGCGTGCGTCTGTGTGTGAGTGAGTATGTGTGTGTGTGCGCGTGCGTGCGTGCGTGTAGGGATGTGAGTGTGGGGATGGACGCGTGAGGAAGGGGGTTGACATCCACGTTAACATGCGGGGCACGGTCTCTCACTGAAGAGGCATTATTTCAAAAACTCTACTTCCTTTTAAAACTTTAGACTCCCTTAAAACACTCACTCTATGTTATGTATACATATAAAGTTACATGGAGTGATTTCCCCACAAATTTGGGGTAAGCAATTGCTAACCTTATGCACATGAACTGCACGGGGATCATGCATCAAAGTGCTGAAAAGCATGTGCAAATATGCTTGTGAACAGTTACGTTGTGGTGTGAAGTTTTGTTACGAATTCGCCAATTTTAACTGATTTTTATCATTCATTGAACTCAATCTTATCAAAGCTACGAATTTGTCTTACAGTACATCAGTTCAGTTGTAAACAATACCATTAAACAGTAGGGAATATATTGCAAAATTTAGTTTAGAACAGTTTCCTGAATTAAGTGGGTCACGTGTATTTGTACTTCTTCAAGAACAAGTGCCATAATCTTGAACGCGATTTTAAACTTACTATAGCTCAACTCACTGTATCAGTCCAAGTAGACCTAGTCCCAGCAACGAATAACACTGGGGCTACGTTTACTGAGACTGCTCAATGTATTAAACCCTCAACGCAGACCTAATCACCGAGAAACGTTTCGGTCTCGGGTTCCCCACATTTTGTAATTATGTCCCGTTGATACTGATTTTTGAACGTTTTTGACCACAATGGGCTACAAAACTATTCTACAAAACTACTCTGCCAATCTTTCTAGTTTCTGTATGTGATAGTGAAATGTTTCTCCAGAAAACTTTGCTGCGATCACCAAACGCCTTGTCGTCATGGAAGGCGTGCGTACGATTAACTAGCAACGTCACTTCCGGCGGGTCTGTCGACAACGTGAAATCCTTTGACGAGGTTCCAGGGCCATCCGGGAAGTATCTCTGGCCAGTCATCGGACCCGCCTTCCATTTCAAGCCTCTGGGTAAGTTCATGGGATGAGTACAGGGACTTCGAACGTTTTCTCAGTCGCATCGAGTGTCAAACAAGCCAAGGAGTGAGTGAGTTAAGTTTGAAATACGGCGTAAAAACCATATTTACCCACCCATCATGATCAGTGTTGGCACAAATGTCATCCTGACTTTCTTCTGATTGTTTCTTTTTTTGTCCCCAGGGTTCATTAACACAAAGCCAATCTTGCGCAAGGGCAATTTTCATAACAGTTAACTTAAAATGACGATAATCCTAGCGCTCAGACCTCTTTGTAAGTGGGCCAGGTGAAAATGGTAGGCTTTCCTCCCAAATCCATCGCAAATGTACCTGTGAAGATCCGGGTTACAATTGGTCTACAAAAATCCATTCTTGTGTCCCGTAAACATCTGGGTTACAGCTGGTCTTCGGCAACCCGTGCTTGTCGTAAGTGGCGACTGGAGGGACCAGGTGGTCAAGCTCACTCACTTGGTTGACACATGTCACCGCATCCCAGTTGCGTGGATTGATGCTCATGACGTTAATCACTGGATTGTATGATCCAGACTAGATTATTTACAGACCACCGCCATTTAGCATGAAAATTGTTCAGTGCGGCGTCAAACATTAAACAAGCAACCAACCAAACAAGTCAAAAGAGCGCGTTATGCCTGCAGTAATGTTCGAAATGGCCTAAAGTCACCCTCCCTTCCAGGTAAGCTGCCTCCAGAGAGTCTCGACAAGTTGATCTTTAATCTTCACGAACAGTACGGGAGTATCGTCCGGCTCAAGTTAGGGCCATGGTTTCTGCTCCTGGACAATCCGGCCGACATGGAAGCTGCTCTCCGGTGCGAGGGAAAGTACCCCGACCACATGCAGATCGACATCATGATGTACTATTACCAGAAAAACAAGAAAGTGAAACCACTTTCATTGTCGTAAGTTTAATATTGCTACCAAGTATTTGTGAGTATATTTTGGGTTACGTCCTATTGCGCAACTTAGTGCAATAACCAGTCCAGAATTTTTAGACTATGTCATTTAACTGGATGCATAAATATTAATCAGTGTGATTTGATAAGTCAAAGCAGTTGCATATTGCATCACTCCTTCTAATCCTTGCAAACAAGTCGTACATCAAGCTCTGACTAACGGAAACCAGGAAATCGTGGAAATGTCAAAACGAGGCTATGCCGCTAGAAAGTTTGACGGCCTCGTACGGACCTGATATTACACCAACCTCGTTGTGCGTTACATGACTAGGCTGAATAAGCGCAAAAGCACATAACACATTTAACCAGTGAGCCGGATACATTGTGAATTATTTTACCACCTCATCAAACTGGGACAGTATGTGGTTCAATAGTTAAGGCATGCTTCCTGAACCTCGACATAAAGTATAGAAAGACGGTGTTATTAAAGTTTAAACTTAAAAGTAATTTGTAAATACTTTTTTCTTGTGAAAAAGGAATGGGAATTCAATTTAACCAATGTTGTGTGTGGTGTCTATTTTCACTTTCACTCGAGAAAATTCGGACCGGCTGAAAACTTGGTCATTGTCTGAATAGGTTAATGAGACTTATGTTTCGGTACGTGTTCATCAATTTTGGAATGAAATTCACGCAAATTATAAAATCAATCAAGATTGAACTGATGTTTTGAAGGGCATTTAGAAGCTGAACGAACATGAATACATGGCAAGTTTTATGGACGACAGCTTTTTATTCTTTACACGATGTTTCGGAGTTAATTCTTGCTCTGTCATGAGGTGAATGCTGAATGTATTCAGGATTGAATTGACCAAGCTACGTCTTTTATAACTTCCTCAATAAGTAATACTCTTGTCTAAAACATTTCAACACTTATGGATATAAAGCCCAACCCGATTTACTTCTAAATGTCAGATTCGACTCTCTCTCCATGGTCCGATGGGTAGCAGGTCTGCCTTTGGGGCGGAAAGTCGATGGTTATCTAGTCGCATCATATGGACCTGCCCCTCAGTGCTTGGTCATAGCAACTCTCCATGGCAGACGACATTAAGGTTTGGTGAGATAGGACAGGGACTGGTCTGCTTGATGTACTATGTTATTTGGGTCCATTTATTCTGCAGCTTGTGTCTCAGTGGGTTAAATAATTCATGGCGACTGTGACATTAAGCAGACAAAACAAGTTACCAGAGTTAAACTGCGTCATGGCATCTCACGAGTAGCTCAATAACAGCGGTATTAGTCTGGACTACGGTACAAGCTCAAGCACACACACGCACACGGACGCAACCACGCACGTACACACGCACATAAGAACGCATACCCCTTATGCACTAATCTTATAAACAATGCGCTGGCGGACGCACACACAAATGCATGTTTGTCGCTACATAGTGCTATGCCATCTTATTCTGACTGGTGGCAGGAGCGGACCCGAATGGCTGGCTCTACGTTCCAAGGTACAGCAACTGTACACACGTCCCCGTGCCGCGCTCTACTACCTCCCCTCACAGAACGTGGTTGCCGACGACATGGTAAAGCACTTCATGGGCAAGAAGCTGTCGCATGAAGAGGTCAAGGATGTCATCTCAAGATATGTCACAGAAGGTAAATATATTTTACTTAACTTGCAAGTTATATCCAGTTTGAGGTTGATTGGTTTGTTTAAGGCCACACTCAGCAGTATTCCAGCTATATGGCGGCGGTCTGTAAGTAATCGAGTCTGGACCACATAATCCTGTGATCAACAAGTGTGAGTACAGATCTACGCAACTGGGATACGATGACGTGTCAACGAAGTCAGCGAGCACGACCACCCTATCCCGTTCGTCGTATCTCAAGACAAGTATGGGTTGCTGAAGACCAATTCTAACCCGGATCTTCAGGGGGTTCCAGTTAGAGCCACAGTCAGTTGTGCAGTAGCAAACAGTTATGACACAACACCAAAATGTATATTAGCGAATCTGGATTATCAATCTGAACATGTAACACGTTATATTTAGGATTACACTCTGAACAGATGAGCGGAGCGAGTGAGTGACCTTAGTTTAGGCCGCACTCACCAATATTCAAGCTGTATGGCGGCGGTCAATAAATAATCGAATCTGGACCTGACAATCCAGTGATCAACAACATGAACATCGATCTGCGTAATTAGGAACCGATGACATGTGTCAACCAAGTCAGCGAGCCTGACCGATCCTGTTAGTCGCCTCTTACGACAAGCATACTCTCCTTGTATGACAGATGAGCGGAAACAAAGCAGCGATGAAATCTATTTGAATGAAATATCGAAGACATATATGTTTTAGAAGTTTAGCAAATGATATATTTTTTGTGTGAATTGTTCAAGCTCGACGGCACATTTTTGGCTCTACCTCGGCATGCAAATAATTATTCAAATGTTCTCATCATGCATGTGCATTCCATGTGCCGTGTTGCTATGGCGAGGCGTAAAATTCACACTGGTCCGTATAGAAAGGTAATTCTGCAGTCATGCATACAGTATTTTACGTCAGGTGTCACTTTGGTTCTTCCATTTTTGAGGTATCTCTTCATGTCTTCCTTTTATTCTTTCTCTGTCTCTGTACCAGGTATTTGCGCAATATTCTTCAACAAGCGGATGGGTTTCCTAGCTCAAGGTGCGGATTACCACGTCGATCAGAAGCGGTTTATTCAGGAGGCCAATAACTTATTCAAAATCATGAGCAAACTGTACACCGTGAATCTGCACCGACTCTTCCCGACCAAAGACTACAAAACACTGGAGACTGCACTCAACTTTCTCACGGAGTAAGTGGTCATTACCATTTCTGTAGGCATTAAATGAGTTTGCTCTCATAGCCTCTCAGCATATTTCACTGCCTTTGCATGAATGACTAAGGTTCTGCGCCGCTTTTCACAGTATTCCGGCAATATCACAGGAGGGCAATAGAAGTGGGCTCAACACATGGTACCCACGTGAGATATCGAATCATGGTCTTCAACATGAGCGTTCTAGCGCATAGAAGATGGAGTAGATCTTTGTGCAAAGGCTGAATAAAATCGAAATATACATGAATTAAATAAAATCTTGCCCAAAATATGATTTGTCCCCAGGCTGTGTCTTCCTTTCACCAAACCTTCAGAGACGAAAAAACTATATGGACTGAAATATTTTGTATCTTTCAGATTGGATTTAAATATTCTTTACCTTGCCATCTGAGGATACAAGTTGTTACAGATCTAGCATGACAAATGTCTCCGCCCATTACTTTCCCCAGGGAATCGAGACGATACGTGAAGGAAGCTAACGAGGAGATAGCGAGACGGGAGAAAGAGGGGACGCTGGACCCAAATGACCCCAACCTGCTGCTGGCCTTGCTGGCGTCCAAAAAGCTGACCATGGACGAAATATATAATGTCATGACGGAGAACATATACGCCGGTGCTGATGCGGTGAGTGAACGTGTATCACAAAAGAGTTAGCAGTATCGTTTTATGCCGCTTTTAGCAACATTCCAGAGGCGGAGACTCCAGAAATGAGTTCACACATTGTCCTGTGTGGGGAATCGAACCCGGGTATTCCCCGTGACGAGCGGACTCATTAACTACTAGGCTAACCAACTGCCCCCGGACCACGAGATATGTGTAGGCTATAACATATCCGAATGTTGGTGTCATATATTTTTCGTGCACACGTTTGGCTTTTTGACACCGAAGTGTGTCACTGTGTTGGGTATCGATTGTCGAATAAGAGTAGTGCCACTAATCCGGGTAAGATGAAGTCACTAGTTTCTGATTTGTGTCACAAGAGCAGACTAGCGTCGACATGGTTCACTCTAGGCCAGTGACGAGCGATGCTAACGCGACCAGGGCAGTAAGGGTAGTTAAAATGTCAAGGAGTTCGCTCACCACGCTGATGACCCGTGCTCGATTCCCCACATTATTGCAATGTGTGAAGCCTATTTCTGGTGTCCCCCGTCGTCATACATCCGGAATATTGCTAAAACGCCATCAAGTCAACCTGACTCACTCACAGCAAATGCGACAGTGGCGTAGTGAGTGAAGGGCTTAGTGAGTTAGTTGGTTTAACCCTTCCTTTAACAATATTCCAAACATATCACAGATGGGACTTCTGTTCGACACACCGTACCAATGTAGATGGCAACAGTCATTTTCTCTCCTTGGACGTCTCCAGACTAATGCATGCCAGTTGATAACCATGACCATCCCATAATTTATCATGGATAATAGACATACCTCGATTCATTCGAGAGACCGGACAACAACATCTTTTTGGTAAGACGTTATCGGAAATCATGACACCCTTTTCTGGGCCGACCATCAGTCCACTACACCGGAGTCTTGATACTCCGTGCGTGTTCTGTGGTATTAGAGGTACATGTTAACATCACTATACACCTTATATATACATTAAGTATATGCATGATACACAAAGTGACAATGTATTCTTATTTGTTGCAAGATTAAACATTGGATTTACGTGTGGGATATGCTAAAAATAATTTTTGCACATGATGTGTCTTTGAGGACCACATTCAACTTAAGATACGTAAAATAAAATAATGTTCACCGCATGTGCACGTGCATAGGTTTTAATTTTTTTTGACCGATCAAAAGGAGTGAGTGAGTGAGGTTAGTTTTACGCCGCACTCAGCAATATTCCAGCTATATGGCGGCGGTCTGTAAATAATCGAGTCTGGACCAGACAATCCAGTGATCAGCAACATGAACATCGATCTGCGCAATTGGGAATCGAGGACATGTGTCAACCAAGTCAGCGAACCTGAACACCCGATCCCGTTAGTCGCCTCTTACGACACCGATCAAAGGAGTCACTAAGACTGAGTCGTGTGTTCAAGAATCGATACTTCACAAACCGCTCCCACATAGCTGGAATATTGGTCAGTGTGGTGGTAAATGACACTGTGACACCATTCAAACCAACACTAGAGCTTTCTCCCATGCGATCACATGCTTTCAAAATTACATACTGAAATACATGTAGATTGAGTACATCACTGTGCCTCTTTCCTGAACAGATGAAGCTTTTTCTATGTACGACAACAGACAAATGGTCGGTTATGAAGTAAACAACCATCTATATTGCAGGACAAGCAAATTGTGAGAGAATAATGTTGCTGAAAAAATATTTGATGAAACCTTTGGGAGGTTTTCTGTTTAATTGTGAAACTATTCGAGCTTCCATTGTAAAGTTGGTTCATCTGAGTTTGTTTTAACTTCTTAACTTACATTATTTGTTCTACGTTTTTACACACCGTTATGTGTTTATTATCTTGACATTGTTTGTTTTATAAACAAGTGTTTACCAACAAAACAATGGTTTATTTCCTAAACGGTAGTGGTGTTTTCAATTAAATCACTTAACTCTGCGACAATTGTTTCACCTTTAAAACGCAAACTCCTGTTTACACTATGCGTTTATGAATTAATAATCGTAAATATTGATTAAACACAACTAATTAACAACTGGAAAGGTACCTGTGTAAGGGAGAGCGCTGGTAGACCTTCTTAGTCACCTTTCAGCTATATTGTTGCATATATACCAGCTAAAAGAATAAGGCTGTAATGGCGGAGTTATATATACTGTCTAACAAACTTCATGATACTCTGATCTTGTTTGCAGACAACGAGGACGTTGTTGCTGTTTCTGTACAATCTGGCACGGTTCCCAGAGAAGCAGCAGGTTCTGTACGAGGAGATCAAGTCTGTTGTAGGGACAAGCAACGAGCTCACGGAACAACACATCAACGACATGCCCTATCTCAGGGCGTGTTTCAAGGAGTCTATGAGGTAAAACTTCAGTTAACTGTTGATACCATATTTAAACATTTGAAGTAGTTCACTGGAAATCAGTACGTAAAAGAACCACCAAACAACAAAAAAATGTAATAAAATTATCAATCGTATTCTGCACTTAACTGAGTTTACAAACTGATGCAAATCGCTAAAAGCCTATTACTGGAATAGTGCAAAATGAAAGGTTGGTTGTCTATATGGCGGAAGTCTGACACTAGTCTGGACCAGACAATCCAGTGGTCAACAACATCAGAATCCATCTACACAAATGGCATACAATGACGTGTCAACCGTACGATCTACATACTACACGCTGCTTCTCCTCCTCCTCCTCCCATTCAAAGGCCCAGAATAGTTGAAACATCCTCATGCTCCTTCTTCTTCTTCTCCTCCTCCCATTCAAAGGCCCAGAATAGTTCAAGCATCCACATGCTCCTTCTCCTCCTCCTCCTCCCATTCAAAGGCCGAGAATAGTTGAAACATCCACATGCTCCTTCTTCTTCTTCTCCTCCTCCCATTCAAAGGCCCAGAATAGTTCAAGCATCCACATGCTCCTTCTCCTCCTCCTCCTCCCATTCAAAGGCCCAGAATAGTTGAAACATCCACACGCTCCTTCTCCTCCTTCTCCGATTCAAAGGCCCAGAATAGGTCAAGCATCCATCTACACAAATGGCATACAATGACGTGTCAACCGTACGATCAAGCATCCACATGCTCCTTCTCCCCCTCCCATTCAAAGGCCCAGAATAGTTCAAGCATCCACATGCTCCTTCTCCTCCTCCTCCTCCCATTCAAAGGCCCAGAAAAGTGCAAACATCCACATGCTCCTTCTCCTCCTCCTCCTCCCATTCAAAGGCCCAGAATAGTTCAAACATCCACATGCTCCTTCTTCTTCTTCTCCTCCTCCTCCCATTCAAAGGCCCAGAATAGTTCAAACATCGACATGCTCCTTCTCCTTCTCCCATTAAAAGGCCCAGAATAGTTGAAACATCCACATGCTCTTTCTCCTCCTCCTCCGATTCAAAGGCCCAGAATAGGTCAAGCATCCATCTACACAAATGGCACACAATGACGTGTCAACCGTACGATCAAGCATCCACATGCTCCTTCTCCCCCTCCCATTCAAAGGCCCAGAATAGTTCAAACATCCACATGCTCCTTCTCCTCCTCCTCCTCCCATTCAAAGGCCCAGAATAGTTCAAACATCCACATGCTCCTCCTTCTTCTTCTTCTCCTCCTCCCATTCAAAGGCCCAGAATAGTTGAAACATCCACATGCTCTTTCTCCTCCTCCTCCGATTCAAAGGCCCAGAATAGGTCAAGCATCCATCTACACAAATGGCATACAATGACGTGTCAACCGTACGATCAAGCATCCACATGCTCCTTCTCCCCCTCCCATTCAAAGGCCCAGAATAGTTCAAACATCCACATGCTCCTTCTTCTTCTTCTCCTCCTCCCATTCAAAGGCCCAGAATAGTTCAAGCATCCACATGCTCCTTCTCCTCCTCCTCCTCCCATTCAAAGGCCCAGAATAGTTGAAACATCCACATGCTCCTTCTTCTTCTTCTCCTCCTCCCATTCAAAGGCCCAGAATAGTTCAAGCATCCACATGCTCCTTCTCCTCCTCCTCCTCCCATTCAAAGGCCCAGAATAGTTGAAACATCCACATGCTCCTTCTCCTCCTTCTCCGATTCAAAGGCCCAGAATAGGTCAAGCATCCATCTACACAAATGGCATACAATGACGTGTCAACCGTACGATCAAGCATCCACATGCTCCTTCTCCCCCTCCCATTCAAAGGCCCAGAATAGTTCAAGCATCCACATGCTCCTTCTCCTCCTCCTCCTCCCATTCAAAGGCCCAGAATAGTTCAAACATCCACATGCTCCTTCTCCTCCTCCTCCTCCCATTCAAAGGCCCAGAATAGTTCAAACATCCACATGCTCCTTCTTCTTCTTCTCCTCCTCCTCCCATTCAAAGGCCCAGAATAGTTCAAACATCGACATGCTCCTTCTCCTTCTCCCATTAAAAGGCCCAGAATAGTTGAAACATCCACATGCTCTTTCTCCTCCTCCTCCGATTCAAAGGCCCAGAATAGGTCAAGCATCCATCTACACAAATGGCATACAATGACGTGTCAACCGTACGATCAAGCATCCACATGCTCCTTCTCCCCCTCCCATTCAAAGGCCCAGAATAGTTCAAACATCCACATGCTCCTTCTCCTCCTCCTCCTCCCATTCAAAGGCCCAGAATAGTTCAAACATCCACATGCTCCTTCTTCTTCTTCTTCTCCTCCTCCCATTCAAAGGCCCAGAATAATTCAAGCATCCACATGCTCCTTCTCCTTCTCCCATTCAGAGGCCCAGAATAGTCCTGCTACAGCTCTAATTCCTGGACTAGTTTCTGCAGTCAGAAACACACACTGCGTCATGAGGCCCACTATTTAATGCATGTATCTTGACGTCTAACCCACTTCACCTCAACTCAGACATCAGTATGTGCTGTTTCACAGAATCATCTTTATCTTACCAACGGGCCCATCAAGGATACTTCCAGAGGACTCCGTCATTGGCGGGTACAGGATACCGAAAGGGGTAAACAGGAGTGGAGTGGGTTGAGGTGGTTGAGCGAGTTGATTTGAGTAAGTTCAAATATTACGGCGCATTAGCATTATTCCAGCCATATAGCGACGAGATCAAATCTGCAATTATGCACATTTTAACTAAAAACATATATATGATTCTCAAGCAAATTCTGTTGCAATAGTCTGGCATATTTATGACTCCCCACGAGGAAACAAAAGACTAAGGAACCCTTGGATAAGAACAGTTTTCAGTAAAACTACATCTTTCTGATGCATTCTGTCCGAAGCATATGTGTATGTATGTTGCAGACCAACATCGTTCTGAGCTGTCCCAGACTTTTGAAGGATGAAAAATATTTCGATAGTCCAGACTCATTTCTCCCCGAACGTTGGCTGAGAGGATCGAGCGGAAGGAGAGACAAACACATACCGAGTATAGCACTCCTGCCGTTCAGTTTTGGACCTAGGATCTGCCTAGGGAGAAGATTTGCGGAGCAGGCCATATATCTGGCTGTCGTGAAGGTGATACTGCATGAACGTAGACATATACTGCTCAAAAGAAGCAGATTGCTGATTCTTTCATAAAACTAAGTGATTCTGTGATGGTCAGAACGGAGTAGTTATATTGAAGGGCAAAAGAAAGTATGGATTTTATGTAATGGAAAAGTGAAATGACTGTAGTGTTATTTGATTGTGTCTTCAACCGTTTCAAAAAATGTTCCCTCAACCTTTTTTTCAAGGTAATCTGAGGTGTTTTTTCTTTGAAAAAAAACCCCAGGTACAGTGAAAACGTAGGTAGGGAATGAATGTGCAACCATTCTAGCCTGGCATATTTCAAAAACACTCACGGCTTTGACTGGTAGGATCTTGATGATTTACACTGAACTTTAGTGTTGTAATTTAATATTGTAGGCAGTGACTAACACACGCATTCGTCTGTCGCGCTTTTTACATTTTATTTAACCCTGCGTGTTTTGTGTTTTTTGTTTTATGAAAACATATTTTGAATGATTCTTGTTTCAGCTTGTGTCCCAGTTTCAGCTGTCGGTTCGTCCAGAGGATGAGAATATTGAAGTCATTTTCCGCATCTTTGCCACCCTTAAGAGACCAGCTGACATCACATTTACAAGAAGGACCTGAAGAAGAACCCAAAGAAAGGTCCGAAGAAGGACCTGAAGAAGAACCCAAAGAAGGACCCGAAGAAGGACCTGAAGAAGGAAATACTTGTTAGTGTGTTATGGAGGAGCTTCTGCATTGTTGTGTATGATGTTTGGAATACCCATCAAACTGACTCTTTTTGTCCTCTTCCTAAATCATAGTTAAAACTAATTCCTGATTATGGTTAATTTTCCAAATTCTCGAAAACAGATCTATTCTATTTGAAAACACACATTTTATCTGAAATAGCACCCGTAAGGTGTGGCCTCTCAATATCATACGTTGCAAAGACAGGTCAAAAAGAGCTTCGGTTCCTAAGTGTACGAATAAATATGCAACAGGTCACTCTCCAGGTGTGCGAGAAAACATGGAGACAGCACAGCACAGGTTAATGAATATATAACTTTTTTGGCACTTGTGCACGTGCTCCTCGAACACCTGGCTGGGCCTTTCTCTGCACTCCTCCTTCGTATTAAACAGTGAACTGTGTCAATATTTTAATGATAGTTTGTTAAACAACTTTTTTAAATTATTAGGACAAAAAACTGCAAAAAACCTCACAGACTTGGTATGATGTTTTGATTATGATCAACGTTTCATTGAGTATGTTATGCCTATTGGTTTTCGGGTTACATTGCAATTCATCGGTCCGTTTTGGGGCCAAACAGACAAAAGATATTTACATTATGTGTGTAAAATATTTGTTGCAATGTTAGTCCTACTTTACAATATTTTTGGATGGACTACATGTATTTGTTACGGATTGGAGAATATCCATTACAAATAAAGAAGACTTGGTATTCATTGTCTACAATATTCATATCAAAGTACAAACAAACAGATTCTCTATCAGAATTGTCATTGACATTTTTTAGTTGATTTACTCTGAAATGACGAAGAGATGTACACTATTTACAAGTCGATCTTATTATGACGCTTATGGATGTATGTTTCGCACTGGAAATATGATGGTGATTCAATACTTTGCTGCCAGGATTGAATGTTCACATCTGTCAAACTAAGCCCGAATACATATAGATAATGGCACCAATAACATCCTACAAAATTCATGCATAGCCATGCTCACTTGTACATCTCACGAACGTGAGAGATCCAGTAAACATTGCCATGCTTGTCATGTGATTAAAGCATGTCACAACAATGTAAAAGGAATCATTGAAACCTGAATTACTCTATCCAATATTTTATCTTTTTTATTTTGAGTAGACAGTATCGTCGTTTGTTTGTAGCATTTTTAACACATAGACACAGACACACACACAGACACACACACACACGCGCACACTCACACACCACAGTGTCTGAACTAGAACCGTATAGGAATAGAAGAAATATTGGAATCAAATACATTATAAACAGGTTGAAAGTTAATATGCCTATTGTTTTTCAACAAAGGTAACATTGGCTTCAGTGCTTTTGTTTGGTCCATTTTCATTCATGAGGAAAACACAATACCCAGGTACTTGTAATAAGTTAAGTTTCAAGATTCATGTTACTATAAGTCCAGTTTTTATTACTCGCCCGTTGAAGATTCTACAGTGTAATAGTTTTACTGCAATATTACACTATTGTAATATCGCTTGACGTATGGCATCAAAATGGTTCAAAGTTGTGACGTCACAATGCTAATGTCGCCGTCGCAGTTTTACTAGACCTTGCTTGACTCATGGAAAGTTGAGAGTCTTCAGCACTGTAGGCAATTTCGTGGCAGTTTCTGTCAATTTATGTTGGTGAATAATGAACAAAATACTAAACTCGCTTTCGTGAAATACCATTTTATTAAACTCGTTAAAGATTTAGTATCAAACTCGCTTTCGCTCGTTTGATACCAAATCATTAACTCGTTTCATAAAAATGGTATTACACGGAAGGTCGTTTAGTATCCTCCATGTATCTTTGGAAAGTATACCTCCATTCATGAAAACACTTGTTCTTGATTTGCCTATGTTTACACACAGACCCCATTTCGAAAATTACTCAAATAAGACATCTGTTGGCAGTTGTAGGCCAACAATGGAAAACGAAAATATAACAACATCATATATGCAAACAACAACAGTCAAGTCGTCAATATCCCGGTTAACAAATATACCATACTGACATACTTTATATATGTCTCATACTAGTTCATTGATAAAGACTATAAATAATACAGGGCTCAAATACACCCTTGTTTAACACCACTTAATTTAAGTAAAGTAGCTGTCGTATGATTACCAACTTTAACAGTTGCTTTAACGCAAGAGAACATCTTTTGTAAGTCGTTATAGATGTTAAAAGACGCCTATTTCTTCTGTCAAAGACCTTTCAATAATCTATAAATCCAGAATATTATATCAGTGTTCCAGCTATAAGGAAATGCACCACTTCATTAAACAATAAAAGTAGAAGATAGAAACGAAATATGAATTACTACGCTTTAGACATTCAAGTGAAATATCCTCATCACAAAGGGTCTTTGCCTGATTTTAAGTCTAAAATACTGTCAAGTATTTCTTAGTCTGCATCTACACTTTTCAGTACATCACGAGTAATGCCTGTTGTGACATTATCTCAAGATTCACAGGTGTGTTTATCGATCAAACTATACACTTCTTCATCCAATCAGCTATTTTCGGGATTTTCTTTGGGTTGAGTAGATAAGAAAAGTACGAAAACCACACATCTGACTCTATGCAATGATCTGCAGCCTTCATTAATCACATGCAATCAGCTAAGACACTGAGTCTGACCATACGATGCACCTCCTTTAACCACACCAAACACCAAAGGTAAGGCTGAACATGTTGCTAAATTTTGCCCGAAGATGCCAGGTTATAATACATATCCTTCAAAGAGGAAACGCGCAGACGTTTTCAGCAGTTCATCTCGATATATTTTGAGAGAAATCGTCATCAAGACAATTCCTATGTGTTAATCCCATTAATCATGTCGTAGTTGTTATGTTGTGCGCGCAAGTGCATCCCGTTCCGGTGTATTGGGGGTGGGGGGTGGGGTGGGTGGGTGGGTAACCGTGTAGATCAGAGCAAGTGTTGGCTCAAGGTAATTTTACAGCAGATTGCAATGTCAACGCGTGGTGTGTAGTCGACGTGATTTACCTGAGAATTATACATGCAATAGTTCGACGAAGACAAATGAATACGTTGATGCAGACGAAGGCATAGTTTAGTTCGAAGTTCGGAAGTTGCTTACACAAGACATGACAAACAAGTATACATGGATGAAGTTAGCGGACGTCCAGCTAAACCCCTTAGCCTTTCCCGCGAGTGACATAATCCTGCGAGCGGTCGTCTCAAGACAGACAGACAGCCGAAATACCTGCCTCCACACTCACATTCAGTATAGATGTGAGCATACATAACAACAATGGCTGGGCAAAGATTCAGCAGTGGACAGATAGAGTAACAACAGCGCTTCCTTCTACAGTTGATGTGATGACAGACGCAGTCAAGGGGCGGTGACCAATAAAGGTCATAAATGTCATATACAGTAATTAATAGAAGTGACAAAGAGGAACAAGGTAGCCGACAACACAATGTACCCTGTGATGGTGATAAAAAATAAAAATGCAGATTAAATAACGATGGTTGTCCTGAATTAAACACTAAAACAGCTACATGGGAAAAAATCATGCAATCAAAGAGCTAAAAGCGTCAATAAAGCAACAAAAGATACTTGTCAATTCAAATTATGTTTGTTTGAACTGTTAACATCACCTAATTTCTTCATATCGTATCATCATTTCAGATTTAAAGGCCGAAAATGTAGAATTATGTAAAGTTTCAATCAAAGGAAGTAAATATAGTTTGCCATGGAAATACAAACGCTTCCTGACTATTGTTACAGCATTCACAGAAACACAACTGCTAAACACAAAGAAACACACAAAACAGATCCTGTTAAGTTTCAATATCTGGCCATTTATAATAACCCTTGTCTGCTTTTTCATAGTCCACATTGCCACTTACAAATATCATCCAACTTTGAAGCTTACCTCGTCTCCGGCGTTCATGTCATATATTTTATAATTTATATTACAAATCATTGTTCACGTGATGTTCCGTTGGGCCATAAACATTGGTTGGAATCCTTCAGAGACAAACGACCCGTGAAGGTGCAGGGTAGAATAGGCCTTCAGCAACTCAGCTTGTCACAAAAGGCTACTCTGCTTGTCGTATGATGCGACTAACGGGATCGGGTGGTCAGGTTCGCTGACTTGGTTGACACATGGTGTCGGTTGCCAATTGCACAGATCGATGCTCATGCTGTTGATCACTGGATTGTCTTGTTCAGCCTCGATTATTTACAGACCGCCGCCATATAGTTGGAATATTGCTGAGTGCGACGTAAACCTAAACTCACTCAGAGACGAACAATATATTGAAATGTCTCGGCAGTTTCAGTCTCATACACTCGAACAGAGGAATATTTATCAAGTCGACATCAGCATATGGTCTGGTTCAGTTTCAGTCTGTTTCAGCGCATTTCTGTAATAGGAAAAAGATTGGTAGTCCAGGGATGTACCAATGTATCATCTTTATCTCGTCAGCATCCCAAGGATAGTAGCTGTAATAACACTATTAAACATAAAGAAAGTTACGAAACATATCTTATTTAGTTTAGTTTCAATATCAGACCACTTTGGGGGTGTTTGCTCTTCATCCTCGACATTGCCACCATCGACGTTATTTGATATCTTACACATTCTTAAGATCCATTTCGGTGGTGGATTTGCTTCCATTTTGGGGATGATGATGTTGACAGTGACGATGATGACACTGGTGAAGTTGGCCAGGCACACATAGAGGCTGAAGAGGCTTACAGTCAGGGAGTTCTCGGGCAGGGAGTCTCTGATGATGGACAGGAACAGTTGGAAGCTGAGAAGAATAGATACGGCAACGCTAGTCTTCTCTCCACTCAGTGAAGGCAGGAGGAACACGAAGCTGTTGAGGAAGTGGAGGAGGACCACGGGGAGCAGGATGGTGAAGATGTAGAACAGAGGACGTCTTTTCAAATGGATGGGTATACGTATCACCTGTCCGCTGTAACCGCCACTGATGTAATATACATCACCAGGAGAAATTTCATACTCTCCATTCTCTTCAAATTGTTCCATATCAACATGTGCTTCACTTGAGACGTCTAATTTATTGTCGCTACCGAACCATCTAACTATTTCAATTGCACACGTCTGGGTATCAAAGGGAAACTTGTAAATGTTAATGAGACATCTGGTTTCTGTTCTCCCTGCGAGAAGCCATCGAATATTTCCTCGACTGGTAACCAACAGAGACCCTCCACTATGCATTAGCGCTTGATCCGTGATGCTATTTCCTATAATCAGTTCAGGCTTCCACAGTTTGTTCGATTCCACAAGAATACTTTTCCGTGAGCTAAATGAAGCATTCCAAACAAGTCGTTGATCGTTCCAAGAGAGGAACATCCACATGGTGCTGCTGAGAAACTGCTTCTTGTTGTCCAGTTCTTGTACAGATAACAATCCTGCTTCAATGCTAATGTTAACCACCTCGCTGGGTTTGTGATGGGCTTTGTAGTCTTCTAGGATTGTGTCAGCGACTTCTCCATCGGACTTAAAACCTATGCTCCACGGTATGACCTGCAACATGCATGTCAAGAGAGTAACCTTCCTGACTTTAAACATCTTATCAGGCACATGTGCAAGTCTGTGAGATGCAAACGAATGATGCGTCGTCGTATTTATGCGAGACTGTCAATGTATGTTTCTACGGAGATGAAATACTTAAAATAAATGTTAATTCACGTCAAAGTGAAGAGTTGAGCTTAATTACCTCATTGCGCTTCTTGCCAAACGGAGAATCGAAAGCGTGATTCCATTAGGTAGCTCTGGAAATATTTACTCATTTTCTTTCCACCTTTAATGAATGTGTTTTTGTGACAGGTCAATATCAAATCAGCTCTCAGTTATCTATGAATTGTTTGTGCCCATGCATCAAATATACATACATATCTGCAAAGTCGTTTTCCATGATCACTAAGCTACTCATCTACTGAAAACAGTCTTCAGTGAGATTGTGACTGACTTGAACAAAACAGAAACATCACGTGTAATGGGACAATTATTGATTGTTCTAACCCCTCTCATATACCTTTATTTATAGTTGTTATTCATTCTATATCTAAAACCATTACATACTCAGTTCTGCTTAAGATGTGTAAATCATTTCAGGCGATTTGGCGTTGTATATTGCAGTGTTAGTCCAACGTCTTCACAAATGACATATGTAATTACTCTCTGTTTACCAAGCAGTGATTGATCTTATGGCATGCCATACATAAGATGATACTTGCAACTGGGCAGCAGAGAATAGATTTGACAGGAATTTGTCTGGGAATAAATTGTGTGAAAAAGTTTTGCATGAAGAGGAATATCCTCGTTGTGACAACTGGGTAATGCCAGTAGGAGTATGTACTCAGGTCCCACTGATGGCTTTAAGAAGCAACTGAATTCGGCAACATATTTGCTGTGGTGTCGTGGAGTCTGATGTTTGGAGGCAAAGGAGCTCGGAACAGTGTTCTATTTACCCAACACACCACTTGCTTCATCTAGACATGTGGTAGAATGGGTCCGGTTCTATCAGTCGACTGATCATGACATGCCATGTGTATCGGCAGCGTGTATATAATATATAGAGAATACTAAACTATGTCCCATGTAATGCCATGTTTATGAAACGAGTGGAATTTGGAATTTAACGAACGAAAGCGAGATAGATACCGATACCATCCACGAGTTTCATAAATATGGTATTACATGGGACATAATTCAGTATTTTATTTATTACCCAACATTAGCAAAATACCATTGAGCAAAGCAGTTCTTTCCCAAGAATTTAAGAAGTGTGATGACTCTAAGAAAGGTCTGAAACTATTGTCACTGAGGTATGAGCATTATGACGTCATAACTCTAAATCACATTGACGTCATATGTACGGCATCACGCGATGTTATTACACAATGTAACAGTGACATCTTCAACGAGTGAGTATTAATGTCAAATATGAGAATCTGATCTAGTGACTTAAAATGTAACCTTCTTGTTACAATATACAATCATAATTTCCTGTAGTCCTGCTCCAGAAAGCAATGGACCTCCAGATGGGACACTGATGTCTGGAGCGCAATGCCACGGGCCATTCTGACATTTATCCTTTTATTAAGTACCGATTTGTATGTCCTTATTTCTGGAGTATGGTAAACCTGGTGTCGTAAGCTTGACTCAAGGACAGCACCGCCTGAACTGATACTTGATGGCGAATGGGAGCATGGAAGCTGCAGCATATTTTTACATCATGTCTTTATCTTGGTTCACTCTGATTCACTGGGTGAGTGAATTTAGTTTTACGTCGCTTTTAGCAATAATCCAACAATATCACTGCATCGGACACCAGAATGGGTTTCACACACTGTATCCATGTGGGGAATCGAACTCGTGTCTTCAGCGTGACGAACGAACGCTTTCACCTACATCACCATCCCGACTAATGTGATACTTAGTATTACAGGTAACAGTGTATCTAGAGGTTTAAACGATTCGTTTTTGTGACAAAAAATTGCAACATTACTTGTGGGGAAAAGATGGCTACCACTGACACGCGGCAACAGCAATGTGTTAATGGTGTTTAGAAAACGGATTTAATTTTCCTCAGTGTAAATATATTTGTATTCATTTTATTGAAAATATAAATCAGACAATGACCGAGAATTGAAATAAGATATTACGCTTATTCAAGAATGGAAGGAAGAGGCCATGCTCATGGTTATTGTTACGGTTAGTAAATTTCCGTGGCAAAAGGTTTAAGAGTGAGTGAGTGAGTTAATATTTAACGTCACATCGGCAATATTTCAGCCATATCGTGACGGGAACAAACCACTGAAAAGGAATATATGTGTGTTGTAAAACCTGTCGACAAAGGACAGTAAAACAACTACAGTATCACAATTTGAATTAAAACTAGCTTGGAAAGTTAAAACTAATATCAATATTCAGACAATACAATATAAAAACAGGCTATAGATCGCCAGTAACAGAAGGTAGATCACCATACTAGGGACCATGGGGACTTACAGTACCTTTGCTACCTGCATGGACCCTACTTGGATTTACACCATCCCTTCAGCCGCTGGCGAGTGTACAATATGCTAGCCAAAATTAAAACAACAGGAATACTACGATTAAAAGCCTGGTAGACTTAAATTTACTATGAATGTTTTTGGACTTACGTACCCTCTCAGGAGGACAATATTTTTACAATACTTCAACTCCCTTTGAGGGTACAGCCACTAACAATTCTAGTTACGAATCCAAACTACCAATTATTAAAATACATCTTTTTACAGAAACATATTGCTCACAATTCAATAAAAAAATCAATTTCTTTTAAAAAACCAATAATTAAATGAAAACTAACGCTGGTAAAAAGATCCTTCATCGTTTTAACTGTAAAATACATATCCCTTGTGATGGAGAATTCGACACAGTCAAGCAGAATATGCTTGACCGTGACTCTCTCATCACAAGGGATACAAAATGGAGGATCCTCACCTTTTAACAGGTATGCATGGGTATATCTAGTGTGGCCAATACGACATCGTCGTAGTATGACCTCTTCAAATCTGGACTGACAACCCAAGTGGGTATAAGCAATGTAAGGTTTTATCTCATGTAATTTATTTATACCAACTTGGGTGTCCCACTTCCTCTGCATCAGATCACGGATATAAGATCTGATGGTAGCTTTATAATCAGTGTAGGGAATAAGAAGTGGTGTCACAGATTTGTTGTGTGCTGCCTTGGCAGCAAGATCGGCCATTGCGTTACCAGAAATGCCTACATGGCTGGGTAACCAACAGAAGACGATGTCGTATTGGCCAGTAGCAAGATTATTATACAGTTCAATAATTTCAATTAAAAGTGGATGTTTACAAGAAAGATTTTTAATAGCCTGAAGGCAAGAAAGAGAGTCTGAATAGATTATATACTGTTTACGTTTCGGGTGTCTTTGAATATATTTAAGAGCTGTTAATATGGCGTTAGCTTCTGCTGTAAAAATAGAACTATTATCTGGTAATCTAGAAGATATTGTTCTGGATCCACGTTCTGACGTTCTGAAAGACCCAAGACAAAGTCTTAGACCTTGATGGTGGACAGAATCAAGAAGTTTAAGGTTGCTTTTGCAGGCTCCACCATATACGATGGAGCCATAATCGAGTTTCGAACGCACGAGTGATCGATATAGATGTAAGAGGGTAGCCTGATCCCCTCCCCACTTTGAGTTGGAAACAACTTTCAACAAGTCAAGAGCCTTCAGGCATTTAGTTTTAAGAGATTTAATATGAGGCAGAAATGTTAAGTGGGAGTCAAAGATTAGGCCCAAGAACTTGGCCTCCTTTACAACTTTGATGGGAGTGCCATCTAGAGATAGTTCAGGGTCCCTATGTGGCTTATATTTTCTGCAAAAATGTATACAATTAGTTTTGGATTTAGAAATTTAAAGCCGTTTTCAAGACATCATTTATTTATTTTGTTTAAACAAAGCTGCAGTTGCCGTTCAATGGTATGCATATTTTTACCACGACAAGAAATATTAAAATCATCCATAAATAACGATCCATCAATTGAATCGTTTAAAACTTTTGATAAACTATTTATCTTTATGCTAAAAAGTGTGACAGACAAAATACTGCCTTGTGGAACACCCTGATCCTGATTGTAATGATCAGACAGGGTAGAACCAACTCGAACTTGAAACTGTCATTTAAATGTTGGCTATAAATTGAGGTAAACGACCTCGCAAGCCGAAGTCATGTAAGTCTCGTAAAATACCATATTTCCAGGTTGTGTCATATGCTTTTTCGAGATCAAAAAAGATAGACACAGCATGTTGTATATTAATTAGTGCGTTTTTAACAAATGATTCTAAACGCACTAAGTGATCGACAGTACTTCTGTTTTTGCGGAAACCACACTGTATATCAGTTATAAGGTTATAAGTCGATTATTTATCATGCGTTCCATGTTCTTGCAAACACAGCTAGTTAGTGAAATAGGTCGATAATTGGACGGATCCGTATGATCACGTCCAGGTTTAGGTATTGGTACTACTATGGCGTCACGCCATGAGGGAGGAAAGTTACCCGATGTCCAAATATCATCAAAAATATTTAGAAGAGTTTCTAGGCAGGATTCTGGTAAGTGCTTCAGGAGTTGATAATGTATGTTATCAGCTCCAGTAGCAGTGTCATGAGCTTGATCAAGAGCAGTATGGAGCTCATGAATAGAAAAAGTTTCATTATAATCTTCCCCATTATCTGAGTTGAAATTAATAGTTTTCTTTTCTTGTTGTTTTTGATATTGCTGGAATTTTGGTACATAATTAGAAGAGGAAGAGTGTTTAGCGAGGGTTTCACCCAGTTTATTTGCAATATCTGATTTATCAGTAAGTAATTGATCTCCATGTTTAAGATGATGGACAGTAGATTTAGTACCTTTACCTTTAACTTTCTGGACCATGTTCCATACCTTGGACATGGGTGTCCGAGAATTTATTTTAGATACATAATTTTGCCAAGATTGGCGTTTGTTCTGTTTAAAAGTACGCCGTGCTTTAGCATTTAAAATTTTAAATTTATTTAAATTATGCACCATAGGATGGCGACGGAAATAACGTTCTGCTTTTTTCCTTGCCTTCCTAGCTTGTTTGCACTCATCGTTGAACCATGGTTTTCTTATGTGTGGAACTGAGGACTTTGGTATACACTCATCAGCTATGGAATTCAGCTCATCAGAAAAGCATTTAATAGAATCGGGAACGTCAATAAAACGTTCAGGTTTAAGTTTTTCAGCACACAGTGTTTCATATAAAGCCCAGTTAGCCTTTTTAAAATTTCGTCTTGATGATGGAGGAACATCGGATGGAGTTACAGCTTTTAATACAGTAGGAAAATGGTCACTTCCACAGAGGTCATCGTAGACTGACCATTCGAATTCAGTTAGTAGTTCTGAATTTGTAAGTGACAAATCGAGAGCAGAATAGGTCCCTGACCCAGGGTGTAAATATGTATTGGAACCATCATTATAAATACATAAATCATTGTCAGAACAAAAGTCCTCCAACAATTTATCTTTAGTGTTTGTAGTTACACTACCCCAGAGTGGGTTGTGCCCATTCAAATCTCCCATTATAATACAGGGCTTCGGGAGCTGGTCATATAGAGCTTGAAGATCAGTTTTGGCAAACGTTGAAGACGGCGAAATATAGAGAGAGCATAGCGTAAACGCTACATGTAAAGTAATTCTCACTGCAACAGCCTGCATGTTAGTAATAACTGGAACAGGGCTTTGAATAACGTTTTGTCTGACTAGAATGGATGATCCACCAGTGGCTCTATCACCCGGAGGTGACAAACAATGATATGTATTAAAATGACGAAGGTCAAATGTATCTGTTTGTTTTAAATATGTCTCTTGGAGACATAACGCTGAAGGTGTGAAATCTTGGACTAATAACTGTAATTCATGTACATTAGTCCTCAATCCTCTGCAGTTCCACTGTACAATATTATTGGAATAAACTATCTTTTGGGGGGATTTATTGGGGATCTACCCCGCACTCTTTTGGAGGGCGACAAGCTATGTGCCCTAGAATGGACGTTTTCAGAAACGTCCATGTCTTCAAGAGACCCATATTTATTAAACAATTGAACTTTATTTTGTGACCCTTTAGGAGGTCTGCCACTTTGTTGTTTTGAAGCATCAGACTTCGGCTTCGGTTTACTTTTCACAGTTTGTTGATTATCAGCTGTTGATTGAGACCTTGAATGTGACTGAGATGATGATTTGTGATCAGAAGACGACTTTGAGGTACTAGAAAGTGATTCCTCAGTCTGTGATGATATAGCAGGGTACAAAGGCTGTGGAGAATCACAATTGACCCAAGTCAAGGTAGTTTGGCAGCCTGTGGTTGATGTTGTTTTAGAGCTAGAACCCGATGATGTTTTTGCTATTGTAGCATAACTTTCTGGAAGATCAGATCTTTTTACCAGTTTTTTGGCCTCAGAAAAAGATATATTTTGTGTGAATTTGATTTTATTGATCTCCATTTGTTCTTTCCAAATTGGACACTGTTTAGAAAATGAAGAATGATCGCGTGAGCAATTGGTGCATTTTTTATAATCACTGTCACAATCTTCTGTTGTGTGTGTCTTCTCACCACAGTGAGCACACACAACAGACAATGTGCAAGTATTCACACCGTGTCCATATTTCTGACATTTAAAACATCTTAGCGGGTTGGGGATGTAGGTATCAACTGGAATATTACAATAGCCTGCCTTCACTGATTTGGGAGCATTGGGACATGAAAAAGTAAACAGATACGTGTTCGTTTTGATGGTTTCGTTGTTTCTGCGAGTTGAAAAGCGCTTGACGTAGAGTACACCTTGATCCTTCATTTCAGAACCTATATCAAGTTCCGACATATCATCAAACAATCGGTCGCGATCTCTAACGATACCTTTGCTGGAGTTCAAGGTTTTGTGTGCAGAGACCGTGACCGGAATGCCCACGAAAGATTTGATGTTCAGCAAATTAGTTGCTTGTTGCTTTTTCCCGCACCCTACTAGTAGGCCACCTGAACGTAAGCGTCTAATGTTCTTCACGTCCCCTGCAATACCCTGAATACCCTTGGATACAGCACAGGGGTTCAACTTCAACGGTGTGTTGTCAGGAGTCTCAATCACGATGAAACGCGGCCAATACTCAATCGATGCAGACGGTCTGTGGTCACTATCAACAGGGTCAGTATCAAGTGGACGTTTTGTTTTTTTGGTTGGGTTTTCATAAGCCATGGTTAGTGTAAATGGTTCATCATCCGAGCTCCCCACCCACCACGGAGTATCACAAGGACAATGCTAAAAACAAGCGGGCCTCCAGCTTGCAGCACCAAGGATACCCGGATGATATACTCCAGCAGAAGAATTAAAAGATTAATAATTCCACCAGATTGGCCCATGAGCCACCGCCTTCTGGCATAGGACTCTAGGCAAATTACAGAACAACATATTTCAAAATCAAAAATGTTTTAGATAATAAAACCAAGTCCAAATTTTCAAAATTCCAAATGACACGTGTGCATTGATAAATATAAAAAAATACTCCATGCAGAGGGCCTGGCATGACCAGCCGATTGGTCGAACCGGGCCCATTCGACCACCCGTCTAGGCGAAGTCAGGGCCAAAGTGGTGTATTGAGCAACAGGAGCACGGTTACAGGTCCCTATTGCCCTCAACCACCAGGATCCCCTCCTCCGCCGACACAGGGACGCAACCCACGGCAAACGGGTTGGTGGACCAAATATTCCCCCGGCTCCACAACGGGGGTGACGGCGAGCTCTTAGCATTACCCAGCACCCACCACGAGGAGGTGGCTCGCTACGGGTGCCAAAGGTTTAAGAATCCCCGTTGAACCAGCAAAATATAACACAGACAAGTAAAAAATATTCAATAACATATTGAGCAAAACAACGAGCAAGTTTCAATTAGTCTCAATACAAATTTCTAGTACAATGCAATTGAGTCACAAGTCTAAGGTAATGGGTCACAAATATCAAATATTAACTCTTGGCATTACAGAGACAGCATAAAAGCAGAAATTCTAATCGAAGCTTGTTTACACAGAACAGTCAGGCACAGAGTGTCAATCTTTGATGTTGTTGACAGTCGATGATAGGCAGAGGCACAAGCTCCAGAATTCCGAGTGTAAGTCTTTGTGAGTCCGTCAACACAACAATCACCTTTTATATACACTGACACAGCACCGGGAACATTCGAGCAAAGTATGACCATATCATTCGCGAACAGGAAGTAAACGTTAGATTGCCAAGGGTAGGTAACGGGAGCGCTGTCAAAAAGGTCTCACGCTAAAAATACTATTGCCATTGGACATATATAATATGAAAAGTGATCCACAATTCACACACAAAACTCTAAACATTGTGACCCAGTGATGACTATTGCTTAATCAATGATGATACATTTACAGAAAACACGTTACAATCATTTGGCCTTTCTTCCCCTTATTAACTACTACAAGAATAAATCCCAGAAGTCGCTCTATTTATTAAAAGTTGTCTTCATTTAGAAATGGGGAAGTGACCTCGGATCCCTCTTTCATTTGTTTGCAGACAAATCCGTACATGACCAAATCGTCTGCAGCAGAGCCTTCAAAAGCATTCCTATACTTAGAATTCTGCTTAAAATGCACGGCCCTCCTCAGAGTATTTGTAAGTCCCATTTCATTCACGGTAAGTAGTTTTTCATGGTATATGCTTATAACTGTACGGTATATGTTAGTTTATTGTTTGCGTAAATTACCAACGGTCCAGCTAGGCTTCATGCAGGTTGCAAATGTATACTATGAATTCCCGTGGTCCCTTGTGTGGTGATCACCCTTCAGTTCCTATCGACGTGTAGTCCGTTTGTATGGTGTATTGTTCACTTTGAGGATGTATTTCTATAATAAGATTCTTGTAATACCTTACTCCTTGTGACTCGCAAGTACCGCCCATCCCCAACAAGTTTAAATCTTCAAAATGTTTTTATCTTTCGTTTATAAATTGTTCTCGTCACAACACGGCTAACATAATGTCGATATGACAGCACGTAATAAGGCAACCATGCTCTTTGTCTTGAATCTAACATCCCCCATTAACAATTTGAGCGTGGAAGCCATGGAACGCCTTAAACAACACCGTATCAAATAATCTTTTTGTATGTCACAAAAGTATATTCTAATGAGTCCAACCCTGCATACAACTGTGATTTTAATGATCTTTAGGAGGATCTGCATAAGGAATGAAGACCTTCATTTATTGCCCATCTTAAGAACTGAACCATTCCTCTCTGCCGCTAACACTGAACTAGAACCTCACCTTTGCCCCTGCTTTCTTCTCCGCACTTGGAGTGAGCGAGTGGGTGGGTGAGTTTTGATTAACGCAGCATCTAGCTATACTCTAGTAATATCAGGGCGGTGGACACTAGAAATGGGCTTCACAGTGTGGAATCGAACCTGGGTCTTTGGCGTGACGAGCGAATGCTTTAACCACTAGACTACCCCATCGCTTCACCGCATTTGGAGAGGCCGCAAGTACATAAAACTTACCACATTCACTCAAGAATTCACAAACCAATAAATTACAATACAAACAAGAATTTTGATCAATTAAGAAGCTAGTATAATACATACAAATCGATATTTACTGATGGATCTACAGATGGTCGTGCAGTCTATTGTGCCACTGGATCCAGAAGAACATCTTGTCGAATGCCAAATACCAGATTCTGTAACATCACTTTGCATACAACACTATGTTTTGAAACTAGTTGCTAGAGGATACATCATGCCGGATCGTCATCACAAATCATCGTATATGAATGATATAACTGGATATTTGTTGTAACTAGTAAACGAATTCGTTAGAATGACTAAATAATGTGACTGTTAGTGGCAATACCTTCAAAGCGGTTGAAATAAGCCCAATATTATTGAAGGTGCTTTTCATTCGAAACTTTAGGTATTATCCGTTCTGTGTTGCATTGTCGTCACGATATGGCTGAAAGATTGCCGATGTGACGTTAAATATTAACTCACTCACTCACTCTATATTGCATTGTGCTTAATAGTGCTATAATCTTTCAGTTACATGGTAGTTTTAAATCTGTAATTGTGACCACGTTAGCTGTTTTACTTCCTCTATTGACACAACGTATAATACAACATTATCTATTATCAACCTGATGACCGGCCACAATATGGCTACATTTTAAATGCATTTTAAAAACCAACTCACTAAACTGACGTACCTGAATTATACAACGAGTCTGAAACAGTCATGCTGGAATTTCGTGAAACACATTATCTGATTCTGCTGCACTCAACGAAATCGTGACATATATATCCGTGATTATATGCAAAAGCAGTTTTACATCCAGAAAGTACAAATAAATTACATAAAAATCAACAACAAACAAACAATTATCAGCTACACGACTTTGGTTCTCAGTCAAGATTTGATGAGGTCATAATGTGATGGTGTTGTTTTAACCATATAAGATATGCTCATGACTATTTGATGAAAGGTGAAGATTGTCCATTCTGTATCCCTTGTGATGAAAGAATTACTGCTTGACAAGTATTAGATGAGCCACCTCAGTGAACGCGTTTGTGACAATCAGGCGGGGCAAGTAATCTGGACGAAGACACTTGGTTGGTACAGGTAGATTGCGCGATTAATCACGTACAATACATGCTGACCGTGGAGTGAAATCAATACCGCAACGGTTTAACGCGTGTGTCGTGGAGCGATTTAGTTCAGCAAAACACCATCGCGATACGATTCGCTCGAGGAAACTGAACTTTCCAATATTTAGACGACACCCTGTTTCACTCTTGTTACAAATGGAATGTTCTGTAGGGCGTTCCCATATATGCAAATTGAAGTCGTTTGTCAGGTCGTGGCTCATCTAATACTTGTCAAGCAGTACAATCAGGCATGTCCTTCTGGACTGTCTGGATTTTTCCATCACGAAAGGTATTTTTAATGATGTTAGTTTTCATTTAATTATACAGTTTAATAACCAAATACAACTGATTGATTCTTTTTGTAATTTGCTTCGTAGATACATAAAGGTTTTGCTTTTATAGTTAGTGGATTAAATTAACAAGTGAGATCGTTAGTGGCTGTATCCTCAAAGGGCGTCACAGTATTGCAAAAATACTTTCCTTGTGAGAGTACTTAAACGTTCAAACAAATTTAGACCTTCCAGAGTAATAATAGCAGTATGTTTGATGTTTTAAGTAACAGCTAAATCAGAGTGCAATCGCCAGCCGCTTAAGGGGTTGTGTAGATCCAGCTAAAAATCAATGTAGGTAGTAAACATTGTGTAACATCCCATTAATCATCCAATGGAATCATGGTGTTGGTTAATCCAAAGTGATTATTCTCTGGTGATGACGTTGAATTTATACCACAAATCATTGTCAGTTCTCATAGACTGTAAATATTGACTGACTTCTTTGAAAGAAGGAAACTGTTTTCCACCACGATTGTACATTGTCAAACATGTAATTGAACTGAGCTATTCCGCGTTTATAGCATACGCTCAAAACGAACAGGGAATTATTTAACGCTTCAGCAGCAGATTGACCTTATGATCGGTCAGGTTCACTTCAAACCTGTTTCAGTAGGTTTCCTCAATTGGAACTAGATGGTTAGGCCAGGGAGATACTATCATCAACTTCATCTCGTCAACATCCCAAGAACCACAACTGTTACACCACTGCTAAATACAAGGAAGCTCAAGAAACAGATCTTGTTTAACTTAATTTCAATATCAGCCAAGTTTGGTCTTTTCAGCTCTTCATCGACTACATCGCCATTGGCAGCACCAACGTTATTTGAATCAGAGTCTGTTTTACACAATCTTAGGATCCATTTCGGAGGCGGTGTCTCTTTCATTTTCACGAGGAGGATGTTGACAACGACGATGACGACACTGGTGGCATTGGCCAGAGACACGTAGAGGCTGAAGAGGCTGACGGTCAGGGAGTTCTCGGGAAGGGAATCCCTGATGATGGAAAGAAACAACTGGAAGCTGAGCAACATAGATACAGCCATACTGGTCTTCTCTCCACTCTGTGAAGGCATGAGGAACACAAAGCTGTTGAGGAAGTGAAGAAGGACCACGGGGAGCAGGATGGTGAAGATGTAGAACAGAGGACGTCTTTTCAAGTTGATGGTTATACTTACCCTCCCTTCATTGTAACCACGACCGATGTCATGAGAAATTTCAAATTCACTATTCTCTTCAAAATCGTCCATATCAACATCTGTGTCACCGAAGAAATGTATTTTACTGCTGTTACCGAACCATCCCATTACTGTAATTTCACAAGTCTGGGTATCAAAGGGAAACTTGTAAATGTTGATACGACACCTGGTTTGTACTGGCCCTGCGAGGAGCCACTGAATATTTCCATGACTGGAAACCAACAGAGACCCTCCGCTATGCAGCAGCTCTTGACCCTTGGCACTATTTCCTATGATCAGTTCAGGCTTCCACAATTTGTTTGAGTCAACAAGAATACTTTTCCGTGAGCTAAATGAAGCATTCCAAACAAGTCGTTGATCGTTCCAAGAGAGGATCATCCACATGGTGCAGCTGAGAAACTGCTTTTTGTTGTCCAGTTCTTGTACAGATAACAATCCTGCTTGAACACTGATGTTAAGCACATCGGTGGGTTTGTGATGGGCTTTGTAGTCTTCTAGGATTATGTCAGCGACTTCTCCATCGGACTTAAAACCTATGCTCCACGGTATGACTTGGAGCATGCACGTCAATAGAGTAACCTTCCTGACGTTTAACATCGTATCAGGTGAATGGATCCTACTGAATGATGCGTTCCTGGTTTTTCTGTATTCACATCTGCGTAGGTTTCCATGGAGATGGTATTAAACAAAATGTAATCCTCTGAAATGACTTACGAAATGGCATTGATTGGTTGGGGGCATAGAGCTTCGGTATAATTTAACATTTTTGCAATTAAATTGTATTTGGACATCTAATAGTATGGCTCCATTACCTAACGTAGAACATATTTTATCAGTGTAAGTAAACAAGGAGAGGAAATAGTTCCCTTAGATCAATTTGAACACTTTGTCCCCAGCTTCATTCATTCTTAGTTAAACGTTTGTGCTAATTACTCACGCCACTGAAATTACTCACTGCAATGTAATTTTATAGATCAATAACATTTGAAATTCAAAAGCCTGTTGACGAAGAGAAGTAAAACTACTTCTGTATCACAGATTTTAAAGCAAAGCTTGCTTGTTATCATCATTAAACTATATTATTAAATAGAACGATGCCATATAAAAACAGGCTATAAACTAAGAAAAGCAAGATTTATGGATTTCGGCATCTTTACTGTCAATAACATGACTGTTTGGAGTGCATGCTTGCGGGGTAAGGAGAAAGCGTACCCCAGCAAAACGGACAACCCCTCTCCTCCTCCCCTCCACCCCCCAAATAAAAAAACCAAACTTGTCTTGAAAACAGAAAACAGTCCCCTGTATCACCTAGAGAAAACGGCCGACATAGTTGCATGAAAGGAGCTTATATGATTATATATGTCCTAAGTAATAGCGATTTACTTCATTGCGGATAAGCTTTAAATTTTTTTTTTTTCAAGTTTCGATCTCAGTAGTGGTTTAACGTTTGAAGATAGATTGGTTCTTTCGGAAGTCACAACGAATCAGTTTGTTTGATCGGTTATTTTACAGGTAAGATTAGTTCTAAAGAAGAAGGATAATAAGGTGGTGATTATATTGACGAGCGGGTTAGTAGTACCAACTCAAATTTTAGTTCTTGTTCAGTTTAAAAGATTTTTATTTAATTTCTCGTTTTAATTGAATATGTGCGATAAACTAGTTGTTTCCGAGGATACTTAATGTTGGGTACTTCAGTCCGCTCCAGGGCACAGCCGGGATCAGTTTTTGTTAATAATCATATCAAAAGAATAAAAACGAAACTATTTCATAAACCATACAATTGAGTATGAATTGTATCATAAAAGTCCAAGGTATTTTTGGTTGTGCCTTGTAATGGAAAGTTCAAATCAGTCAACTGTTTTGTGTAATTCATTGATACCTTCTTGGGTGTCACAGATTTCTTGAGAGCAGGTTTTGCGACAGCATCAGCCTTCGAATTACTCACCTTGTATATGCCTATAGAAGGTGTATGCCTTTAATGCAGAGTGTAATTTGTTTCTTTACAAAATAGAGACAGGTTGTTCCTTGATAATATCGTTTATGTTATACATCGATTAAGCAAGCTGAGCACAATTAACAATTTACTTTTTATAGTGAAATTAAACAAATAGGTAGTTTCTGGTATATTTGCAAAGACCTGAAATACAGGTATAACATTGATCGGTAAATATAAGCTATAGCCTTAATCAGAAATGAGATTCGGATGTTCTTGATATACAAATATATTATTAATGTTAACAAAATACCAGAATTCAGTTGTCAAGGTTTTCATTCCCACCCAGCAGTCTGATATTTGTCAGCATCTCAATCACGCAAGTGAGTAATTGTTTTCACTTCTGTAAATGCGTTCATATGACAAGGCTATTTATGGTTTACATATAAAGTACTCAAGAAGAATAGGGTCTTCAACAGCGCATGCTTGTAAGTGAGTGAGTTTAAACTGGACATCGGTTCGGCAATATAATACAGCAAGAACGTCTATCCGGTTTAGAATTGGTCTTCAGTAAATCATGCTTGTCGCAGAGAGCGGGATCGGGTGGTCAGGTCGCTAACTTTATTGACACATGGCATCGTATCCCACTTGCAGAGACTGATATTCATTGAACACTGGATTGTCAAGTCCAGTCTTAGTTACTTACAGACCGCCGCCATAAGGCTGGTAAAATAAAAAAAACTAAACTCAAGCACCAACGCTCTCAATACTGCCATCAAGCCGCTCGACAGCAAGGTTGATTGGTTTGTTGTTCATCACTTCACTCAGTAATATTCCAACCGTATGGTGAACAACACCTTACAGTTAATAAGCTAACATTGATAGGTGATGATAGGATATGAACCGTGGACAACTAGAGGCCGGGGTTAGATAGAGGCAATATACTAAGGACAAATGGGTAATAGCAATAATAGATAAACGCAATAGAGACTGACAACTTGGAGTTGACAAATTCAGGCCAGAACAGCCAAATGGAAGGACGAACGGAATAATCAGCGCAGACGTTAATAAACCAACAATTACAGACAATAATCACACAACGATAAAAGAAATAATTCCTTATCGCTGGGCACATACGTTAATGAGTCGCGTCTCTTTGCAGTTTTTCTTGTCGTCAGTTGTTGTTTGTGGTCTTAAGGGTGTGTTCAGAAATAGCAGATTTCATGTCTAGTTTGTTGACAGGTGTTCTTTGAATCTGGTGGTAAGGGGTCTGGGGGCTTCTGCGATGTGTTGGCGACCACAGGTGTAGGGGAACAAACTTCTTGCTTTTGGTTTGTAGATATGTACTTCCTTACTCAATTGCCCCAAATAGCGATCCTTTTCCGTGGAAGACTTTTTGCTCCATATGGATTCCCCTCATGTGCGAAACCCATATCTGGTGTCATGCGCCGTGATGTGCTTTTTTATTTGCTACTGCGCTGATATGTACAGATAATACATGGTTTCCAAATGTGTCAAGTTATGACTGGTGTATTCAAAACTGTATATGTCTGCTTTGTTTTCACCTTATGTGTGTTGTCAGGACTTATCTAAATAGTAATTACATATTTTGTCTAGTACTAATGTGCAGATTAGTTGCTCAGCTGTCCCTTATTTAATCAAGCCCCATCTGAAATGATCTACCCCTTTCGCAGCGAAATCAATTCAGCAGGCTTTTTTAAAAGGTTAAAGAAGCAAGCGGTTTGGGTTACAGGACTGAAAATCTCTGTAAAGCGTCCTTTTGTAAATCTGGCGGAAGCTTCCAAACTTGATGCACCGGGGACATTGCACAATGGTTATGATATAAGCTATTATTGATTAATCTAAGCAATCAGGAAGCTTCTAGTTATTAAGAGCAAAGTAATCAAATGGATCTATGTGTGAACTCATCCTGTGTGCATCGTGTTTAAATAATATGACATCAATATTATTTAAAGTCTCAAATTGAACCATGGTTTACACTTACGGCCATGCACCAAACACAACAGTGGACAGAAACATAAACTTAACTGACTTACCTTTTCGAGGGTTAGATTGTGTTTAATGTCGTCTCCAAGGAGATCATGATGTTTTATAAATACCGACTCACCCAAAGACATATCATTCATAAGTAACTCGGGGACGTAAACGAACGCCTGAGAATATGGTGAATGCCAAGGATGTTATTATCCTGACATGCATACTGCATGTTGCACCTTTAAGCACATGTTTAATGTCTGACGGAGAAGTCATTGACGTCATCTTAAAAGGCTACAAAGTCCATCACAAGCCAAGCAATGTCGTTAACATTACTTTCACAATAGGATTGTTTTCTGTTCAAGAACTGGATAATAAAAAGCAGTCTCTGAGCAGCAGTATGTGGATAGTCTTCTCGTGGTATGACTCTCGTGTTGTTTGGAATGCTTCGATGAGCTCAGAGAAAAGTATTCCTGCGGACTCGAACAAATTTTGGAAACCTGAACTTATTATAGCAAATAGTACCAAGGGAGAAGAGCTACTGCATAATGGAGGTTCTCTGGTGGTCACCAGTCAGGGAAACATTCAGTGGCTACTCATGGGAGCAGTAGAAACAAAGTGTCCCATCAACATTTACAAGTTTCCCTTCGATACTCAGACTTGTGAAATTGAAGTCGGTGGCTGGTTTGGTATCTACAATAGAATACATATCTCATGGAAAGCAGACATTAATGAAACAATTTGAAGAAAATGGTGAGTTTGAAATCGCCACAGAGAACATCACAGAAACGAACAGTATCAGAAATCAGAGATTAGTTATAACCATCAACTTGAAGAGACGTCCTCTGTTCTACATCTTCACCGTCCTGCTTCCCGTCCTTCTCCACTTCCTCAACAGCTTCATGTTCCTCCTGCCTTCACAGAGTGGAGAGAAGACCAGCATGGCTGTATCTATCCTGCTCAGCTTCCAGTTGTTTCTGTCCATCATCAGGGATTCCCTGCCCGAGAATTCGCTGACTGTCAGCCTCTTCAGTCTTTACGTGTCTCTGGCCAACTTCACTAGTGTCGTCATCGTCATTGTCAACATCCTTCTCCTCAAAATGAAAGAGAAGCCACCACCGAAATGGATCGTAAGACTGTGTAAGAAGGTGTTACATAACGTTGATACTGGTGGCGGCAATTTGGAGGGTGAAGAGGAGACCAGGCCAAAGTGGGAGGATATTGAAACTGAACTTAACAGGACCTGTTTTGCATGCTTCTTTGTGTTCAGTAGTGGTCTCACAGCGGTTGTTCTCGGGATGCTATACGTGCAAGTATTAGCCTACCGTGTTAATTGTTAATCCGTTAGAATGTTAATGCCAGAGAATAACTGGTCCTGACGTGTCGATTGACCCTTGAGTGAGTGAGTGAGTGAGTGAGTGAGTTAATATTTAACGTCACATCGGCAATATTGCAGCCATATCGTGACGAGAACAATATGTTATAGTTATGTTAAGATGAGAAAAGAGAAAAAGTAAAACCTGTCAGGGAAGGACAGTAAAAACACTAGAGTATCACAGAACATAAAACTAGCATTGAAAGTTAAAACATTGGAATTAAAGAAGACAATACAACATAAAACCGGGGCTATAGATCGCCAACAACTGAAGGTAGATCACCATACTAAGGTCCATGGGGACTTACATTACTTCTGCTACCAGCATGAACCCTAGCTGGATTTACACCATCCCCTCAGCTATTGGCGATTATCCTGAAATTTAGCCATTTTTTAAAACAACAAATATTCTACGATTAAAAACTAGTAGTAGATTTAAATTGACTATGAGAGTATTGGACTTACGTACCCTCTCAGGAGGACAATAATTTTACATTACTTCAACCCCCTTTGAGGGTACAGCCACTAACAATCTAAGTTACTAATTTAAACTACCAACCATTAAAATACAACTATCTACAGAACATATCAATTACAATTCAATAAGAAAATCAATTTCTTTTAAAAATCCAAGAATTAAATGAGTACTAACTGTGCTAAAAAGATCCTTCATTGTTTTGACATTGAAATAGTTATCCCTTATGATGGAGAATTCAACAAAGTCAAACAGGATATGTTTGACCGTGGTTCTCTCATCACAAGGGATACAAAACGGAGGATCATCGCCTTTTAGTAAATAACTGTGGGTGTAACGCGTATGGCCAATGCGACATCGTCGCATAATGACCTCTTCAAATCTGGACTGACAGCCCAAGTGAGTGTAACCAATATAAGGTTTTATGGCATGTAATTTATTTATTCCCACTTGGGTGTCCCACTTCTTTTGCATCAGATCACGAATGTAAGTTCTAATGCTAGCTTTATAGTCACTGTATGGAATAAGAAGTGGTGTCACAGATTTGTTGAGTGCAGCCTTAGCAGCAATATCGGCCATTGCATTCCCAGAAATATCTACATGGCTGGGTAACCAACAAAAGACGATGTCGCATTGGCCAGTTGGAAGATCATTATACAATTCAATTATGTCAATTAAAAGTGGATGTTTACAAGACAAATTTTTAATAGCCTGAAGGCAAGAAAGAGAGTCAGAAAAAATTATATACTGTACATGATTAGGATGTCTTTGAATATATTGAAGAGCCGTTAATATTGCGTTTGCTTCTGCAGTGAAAATAGAGTTGTTATCAGGTAATCGAGAAGATATTGTTCTGGATCCAATGACAGTGGCACAAGCAACTGTGCCACCATCCTTGGACCCATCTGTAAATAAAGATTTGTATGTACTATAATTATTTTTAATTGTATAAACTCTTGTTTATATTGTAATTCGTTTGTGTCTGATTTTTTAAACTTTGTTAATGTGAGGTCAACTTGTGGCCTCACTAATTGCAAAGGAGGAGAAGAAAGAAGACGAGAAGGCGCTATACTTTTCTGCTCAATGCCGGCAGCAGAAATGAATGGTTTACTTCTGTGCCCAAGAGGCGGAACAAGAGAAGGTTTTTTGTTGTATAAATGCTCATAAAGAGGATCGAAAACACAGTTAAAAGCAGGGTTGGATTCGTTAGAGTATAGTTTTGTAATATATTGTAAAGCTAATTTGATACGGCACTGTGTAAGAGATGGTTCATCGGTTTCGACATAGAGACTGTCAATAGGAGAAGTTCGGAACGACCCAAGACAAAGTCTCAGACCTTGGTGGTGGATAGAATCAAGGAGTTTTAGATTGCTTTTACAGGCTCCACCATAAATGATGGAGCCATAATCAAGCTTCGAACGGAGAAGTGAACGGTATAGGTGCAGGAGAGTAGCTTGATCCCCTCCCCATTTTGAGTTTGACACAACTTTCAATAGATCAGGTGCCTTCAAGCATTTAGTTTTCAGAGATTTGATATGCGGAAGAAAAGTTAAATGAGAGTCGAAAATCAAACCTAAGAACTTGGCCTCCTTAACGACTTTGATAGGAGTGTCATCTAAAAATAATGCTGGGTCCTTATGTGGTTTATACTGACGGCAGAAATGGATGCAATTAGTTTTTGTCTTAGAAAATTTAAAACCATTCTCAAGACACCATTTATTTATTTTGTTTAAACATAATTGCAGTTGCCGTTCAATAGTATGCATATTCTTACCGCGACAGGAAAAATTAAAATCATCCACGAAAAGTGATCCATCTATTGAATCGTTTAAAACCTTGGATAAACTGTTGATCTTGATACTAAATAAGGTCACAGACAAAATGCTGCCTTGCGGAACACCCTGATCCTGATTGTAATGATCAGACAGGGTAGAACCTACTCGGACTTGAAATTGCCTGCATTGTAAAAACTGCGATATAAAAAGAGGTAAACGACCCCTTAAACCGAAACCATGTAAATCCTTTAAAATGCCATGCTTCCAGGTGGTATCGTATGCTTTCTCGAGATCAAAAAAGATCGATACAGCATGTTGCTTATTGATAAATACATTTTTTACAAAGGATTCTAAACGTACCAAATGATCAGTGGTACTACGATTCTTCCTGAAACCACATTGAATATTTGTTATAAGGTGATTGGTTTCAAGATACCATGTTAATCTATTGTTTACCATTCGTTCCATGGTTTTGCAGACACAACTCGTCAAAGAGATTGGTCTGTAATTCGGAGGATCAGTATGATCCCGGCCAGGCTTCGGTATAGGAACTACAATGGCATTACACCATGAAGTTGGGAAATCTCCTGTAGTCCATATCTTATCAAATATATTTAGCAATGTTTCCAGGCATGTTTCAGGTAAATGTTTCAGGAGCTGATAGAGAATATCATCAGCCCCTGTTGCTGTATGATGAGCTTGCTCAAGTGCTGTATAGAGCTCATGTAGTGAAAATAATTCATTGTAATCTTCACCATTGTCTGAGGTAAAATTGATCATTTTCTTCTCCTGTTGTTTCTGGTATTTCTGAAACTCCGGGACATAGTTTGATGACGAAGAATGTTTGGCAAGAGTTTCACCAATTTTATTAGCTATGTCAGTTTTGTTAGTTAAGAGATTAGCACCATCCTTAAGATGGCATACAGTAGATTTAGAACCTCTGCCCTTTATTCTTTGGACCATGTTCCACACCTTAGACATTGGTGTACGTGAATTTATTCTGGAAACATAATTCTTCCAAGACTGACGCTTATTCTGTTTAAATGCGCGTCGAGCCTTGGCATTTAAAATTTTAAGTTTATCTAAATTATGGACTGTAGGGTGTTTCCGAAAATATTTTTCTGCTTTCTTCCTGCACTTTCTGGCCTTTTTACATTCATTATTAAACCATGGTTTACGAATGTGTGGAGTTGCAGAGGAATGTGGAATTGCCCTGTCAGCAATGTCATTTAAAATATCTGAAAAAGACTGTATGGGATCTTCGTTGTCCCTAAGAAGATCATTCGTCAAGTGTTCAACTCACAGAGTCGTATATAATGACCAATCAGCCCTGGCAAAGTTCCTTCTTGACACAGGTGGATCATCACTAGGGTTAACTGTTTTGAGAATGGTGGGGAAGTGATCACTCCCACACAGGTCATCATGAACCATCCATTCGAAATCATTATATAAGGTTGAATCGGTGAGTGATAAATCCAGGGAAGAATATGTTCCCGTAGCTGGATGTAGGTAAGTGGCTGAGTCGTCATTAAAAATGCATAAGTTATTGTTGGAAATGAATTCCTTAAGGATTGCACCTTTAGTATTAGTGTGAGCACTTCCCCAAAGTGGGTTGTGTCCGTTAAGATCGCCCATGATGAGGCATGGTTTTGGAAGTTGATCATATAGGGTTTGAAGATCTGCTCGTTGAATGGTAGAAGAGGGAGGTATATACAAACTGCAGAGTGTTAACGCAATGTTCAAGGTCAGACGAACAGCAACCGCCTGGAGATTGGTACGGAGAGAAACAGGGCTATGGATAATACCCTGCCGTATCAAAATTGAAGCACCTCCAGTTGCTCTATCTCCTTGGGGAGAGAAACAGTGATAACCATTATACTGCCGTAAATTAATAGCGTCTGTACATTTTATATACGTCTCCTGGAGACATAACGCTGCCGGTCGAACATCCTGTATTAGTAAATGTATTTCATTGAAATTTTTTTTCATACCTCTGCAATTCCACTGAATTAAAGAACTAGGATTCATGGTGATGGTGGAAGTACTGGGGATATATGTTTGCCAACCCGTGGCGACTTACTGTTGTCGCGTACACGTGGGTGAGGAGACACATCCATATCTTCAAGTGTCTCATATGAATTGTGAACCTCAAGAGAGGAAACTGGAGAAGATTCCACATCCTGGAGTGCTCTGATTTTTCTTAGTCTCTTTTTCTCTTTTGCAGATAACTTTACTGTATCAGGTTCAGTTTCTGGTTCAGTCTGAGATGAAGCTGTGGAAACTGATTGATTTCGCTGAGGTGAGACATCAAGGATAACCTGTTTATCCTTGACCCACGAGATGTCAGTCTGGCACGATATTGAAGAAGTAATAATTCTAGAGGTTGGAGGTGGGGAAGAAATTGTTGCCGAGTACGTTTTAACTGAAGAAGACGGAGCTGTTGTAGATTGGACAAGTTGTTTTGCTTCTGAGTAAGTGATGTTTTTGGTATGCTTTAGTTTCAAGATTTTTGACTCAAATTCAAAAGTTGGACAAACTTTGGAGGAAGCCATATGCCCCCCTTTGCAGTTGGCACATTTCAAATCATGTGTGCACTCAGAGCTGTTATGTGCTCCACTGCAACGGCAACATACTATCTCCTTGCTACGACAGAACTTCGCCCCAAGACCAAATTTTTGGCAGTTGAAACATCGAAGTGGCTGTGGTACATAAACATCAACCCCGATATTGAAGTAACCTGCTTTGATACATTTTGGTATAACTGGGAGAGAAAAGGTAAACAGGTAAGTATGCGTTTTAACAATATTGCCATCTTGAGTTGTCCTTGTGAAACGTTTAACATGTGTTACTCCTTGCTTTTTCAGTTCTGCAGCAATCTCTTCCTCGCTCATGTCAGACAGACAATGAGCTAAATCTCTTACAATACCTCTGCTTGAGTTCAATGTCTTGTGAACTGACACAACAACCTGAGTGTTGACAAACTGATGTAAACCGAGCAGATTGATCGACTGCTGTCTCCTTACACATTCTACTAGAATGGAGTCATTTCGAAGACGTGTCACGTTTTTCACGTCACCACAGGCACTTTGAATGCCTTTGGAGATAGCAAATGGATTTAATTTTAGTGGCTGTCCATCCGAAGATGATATCACAATAAACCGAGGCCAAGCATCTGTAATTTCAGGAGAAACATCTTCATCTGATGAAGTAGAGTCTACATGTCGGCGTTTCATTGTCTTGCCAGAACCAGAAGAATTTGTTTGAGACATGTTGTGATAATATAATTCAGCATCCCTGCTCCCCACCCGCCATGGAGTGTCAACAAGGACGATGTCGAAGTGGAAGCCGACTACAAACACTAGGGCTACAGAGATGCTATACTCCGGCAAAAGAGACACAGGTAGCTACAATTGCCAAACAGAGAAAATGCAAGGCTGGTTCCGCCCTAGACACTTATCTGAAGACAAATAGAACCCGGAGGTCAATAATGCCAGATTGGCTCATGAGCCACCGCCTTTTGGCATAGGACTCTAGGCAGAATGATTACCAACAGAACATATCCGCTAAAACATTTCATGATAGAAACACATCATAAACCATTGGAAGTAATATAAAGATACTTGGAATAATAATATTTCCCATGCAAAGGGCATGGCGTGACCAGCCGATTGATAGAATCGGGCCGATTCTACCACCCGTCTAGGTGAAGTAAGGGCCAAAGTGGTGTGTTGAGCAGATAGGAACACGGTTCAGGCTCCTACTGCCCTCAACCACCAGGATCCCGTCCTCCACCGACACGGGACGCAACCCACGCCAAACGAGTTGCCCAATTCGACCAATTCCGCCAGCAATGGGGTGCTATGGACATTGCTGACCCGGGTCTACACCGGGGTTGGCGAGCTCTTGGCGTTACCCAGCACCCACCACGAGGAGGTGGCTCGCCACGGGTGCCGACTGACCCTTGATTTAAAATGGCAAAACGGTAAATTCTATGAATACATCGGTGCACTTGAAACAATACAATACAATATGTTTGTTTTGCTATATACAGATACAATGGTAATAGCGAAGGTGAACTGATTTTTATGCTTTAATCCTTGTGATATTTAACAGCAAAATGCACAACGCATAATGTGATTTTCACACTTATACGATTTTCTATAGAGTTTGGGTAAAACATCCCCACAAGCACTGATTGCGCTGCCTTCCTTTCGGATTTGTCTCTCTTTGCATGTGAATGGTATCGTGAATCGTTGGCAATATCAAAACAAGGTAATTTTGCCAGCACTTAAGCTTCATCTATAGCGATGATCTAAGTGTCCAATAACAATGAGACAGTCAATTCCCTTTTCACGAACATCTGGTATTATGGCTATTTGATAATGAATGAAAACACATTCACTGTTACCGTGTTTTAGGATACTTCTCTTTACAATGTTTGCATTAAACATTGTGAACAGATTCAAATCTAAAGTGAAGACATACATTTTGAAGAAAACAGTGTCTAACTTTTCATTTTCGAGTTGTTCTGAGAGCGCAACTAAGCAGTACTTTAGGACTGGAACTGAGTGAGTGAATTATTATTTACCGTCACATCGACAACGGTATTATCATATTATCTCAAAAACCTGTCAACGAAAGACAGTAAAATAGCTGGACTCGAATTTAAAACTAGCAATTAAATCTAAAACAGTTTAACTATAGATAGCAATGCTAAATAACGGGCTATAGATCGAACTGGAACTGACGCTATATTAGTGTCTTAGGATGGTGACAATGATGTGTCGAACTCGACATCTCATTGGGACCTCATTCAATAGATCGTCTTTCTTCTTCCCATTACAAGAAGATTAGACGTTTAGACTCTGAATATTTAAGCCTAGAATCCGAGCATGCAGATGCTTTCTGCACGCCATCCGACGACTTATATACGTCCAGGTCAAGTATTGTTGGCGTGTTGTCTGTGTCCAGTGTACGGCACAGTATGCATGACGCGCATGGTTCCAGCATGGGAATGTATTGACACGTCCACTTAGCGCATACGTGAAGCAGTCGTGGTACTTGATAGGTCTGTTTTGTCGCAAGGCCGGGCGGGACAACCTAGGAATGGCCAGCGAGTCCTAACTTGACACACAGAAGGGAGCAAGCTACAAAGACATATTTTATATCGTTGGAAAGATTTCGAGGAGATGAACACGAAAAGTTCATGTGCCAGTGTGTTCACGTGTTAATAAGCTCACAAATTGGCTCTGAAAATGCATTTCTGCAGACATTTCTGGCAGAATTTTTTTCCTGCAGAAATTCCTGGCAGAAGTTTTTTTATTTCACTACCAGAATTATCTTAATTTAACAAAATTAGAGAGTATAAGTAATGATACTGCTGCGGGAGTGGTAGTTTTATGTTTATTCCAAGTAATAAGCACTTAACGTGATCAACTGACCTGAGATTTTTATTTCGCTACCAGAAATATCTTAGTTGAATAAGATTAAACACCAATTTAATATAGACTTAAATGATGTCGTTTTCCCCTGTTTAAAGCCTATTAGTACCAGACAACCGAGTATTTTACAGTGTGAATTTGACTGTATTTCATTATAGCTTTTACAATTTAAAAGGCTTATGCATTATTCCCATCCGTTTCATTATAACACAGTTGTAACTTCTTAGTGGATTCACGTCGTGCAAGATTAATTTAACAGTATTGGGGTGCATTTTCCAATCCCAATAAGCCTACATTGTTATTGTATGCGATATGGGTTGAAGGCGAATAGAGACGAAACTGGATATATACTACATACATACAATAATAACAATGTAAGACATGTGAGCCATAATTTGAGTGAGTGAGTGAGTTAATATTTAACGTCACATCGACAATATTTCAGCCATATCGTGACGAGAACAGATTTTAAATTGAAATGGGATATGTCTATATTATAAAAACCTGTCGTCAAAGGACAGTAAAACAACTAGAATATCACACTTAAGGGTAAAACTAGTGTGGAACGGTAAAACTGATATACCTATTTGGACAAGACAAGGTAAAACACGGGCTATATACGTCACCAGGACCTTAAGGTAGATCACCATGTGAGGGTCCATGGGGACTTACAGTACCTTTGCTACATACATGGACCCTGACTGGATTTACACTATCCCTTCAGCCACTGGCGATGTTCGGAACATTTAGCCAGAATTTAAAAATACAAAAATACCACGACTAAAATGTGTGGCTGAGTAAAATTGACTTTGTAAGTTGTTGGGACTTACGTACCCTCTCGGGAGGACAATAATTTTACGCTACTTCAACCCCCTTTGAGGGTACAGCCACTAACGATCGCAGCTGCTATTTTACAATACCATGATTAAGATATATATTATCTATGTACAATACATATTCAGAATTTATGTAGCAAAAAAATTCAATTATTACATGACGATTAACATTATAAAAAGATCCTTTACAGTTTTCACATTGAAATATTTATCCCTTGTGATGGCAAAATCAACACAGTCAAGCAGGACATGCTTGACCGTGATTCTTGCATCACAAGGGATACAAAACGGAGGATCCTCACCTTTTAACAAGTATTCGTGAGTATATCGCGTATGGCCAATGCGACAGTGTTGCATAATAACTTCTTCAAATCTGGACTGACAACCCAAGTAGGTATAACCGATATAGGGCTTTATACCATGTAATTTATTGATACCTACTTGGTTGTCCCACTTCTTTTGCATTAGATCTCGGATATATGATCTTATAACGGCTTTATAATCAGAAAAAGGGAGCAGAAGCGGTGTCACAGATTTGTTGAGAGCTGCCTTGGCAGCAAGATCGGCCATTGTGTTACCAGAGATTCACACATGGCTGGGTAACCAAGAGAATACGATGTTGTATTGGTCAGTAGCAAGATCATTATACAATTCAAAGAGTGAGTGAGTGAGTTATCATTTAACGTCACGTCGGCAATATTGCAGCCATATTGTGACGAGAACATACGTGACATAAAAAGGAATATATAGGCATATTATGAAGAACCTGTCGACGAAGGACAGTAAAACCACTAGACTATCACAGTTGGTATTTAAAACTAGCGTAGAAACTTAAAAGCTACTATTATCACCATTTGGACAGTACAATATAAAAACAGGCCATAGATCGCCAACAACCGAAGGTAGATCACCATACTAGGGACCATGGGGACTTACAGTACCTCAGCTACCTGCATGGTTCCTAGTTGGATTTACACCATCCCCTCAGCTGCTGGCGACTGTATGCAAGATTAGCCACAATTTAAAATTACACATATTCTACGACTAAAAATGTGAAAGATTAAATCTGACTTCAACTGTTTGGGACTTACGTACCCTCTCAGGAGGACAATAATTTTACGGTACTTCAACCCCCTTCGAGGATACAGCCACTAACAATCTTAGTTGCTAATTCAACTTCCAATCATAAAATATTTATCTATTTACAAGTCATGTAACAGGTCTATTTCCTTTAAAAATGCAATGATTAAATGATAACTAACATTACTAAAAAGATCCTTCATAGTTCTTGATCTAAAAAAATTATCCCTTGTGATGGAATATTCAGCACAGTCAAGCAAGACATGCTTGACTGTGATTCTTTCATTACAAGGGATACAAAACGGAGGATCTTCACCTTTAAACAAATATTCATGTGTGTATCGTGTGTGGCCAATACGACATCGTCGCATGATAACCTCCTCAAATCTGGACTGACAACCCAAGTAGGTGTAACCAATGTACGGTTTTATTTCATGTAATTTGTTGATACCTACTTGAGTGTCCCACCTCTTCTGCATCAGATCACGGATGTAAGACCTAATGATAGCTTTATAGTCAGTGTATGGAATAGGAAGTGGCGTCACAGATTTGTTGAGTGCTGCTCTAGCAGCAAGGTCGGCCATTGTATTACCAGAAATGCCAACGTGGCTGGGTAACCAACAAAAAACGATGTCGTATTGGCCAGTAGCAAGATTATTATACAATTCAATAATATCAATTAAAAGTGGATGTTTACAAGAAATATTTTTAATAGCCTGAAGGCAAGAAAGAGAGTCGGAATAGATTATATACTGTTTATGTTTAGGGTGTCTTTGAATATATTTAAGAGCTGTCAATATGGCGTTAGCTTCTGCTGTAAAAATAGAACTATTATCTGGTAATCTAGAAGATATTGTTCTGGATCCAATGACAGTGGCACAAGCCACTGCGCCACCATCCTTGGACCCATCTGTAAATAAGGATTTATAATTGCTGTATCTATGTTTCAATTGATTAAATTCTTGTTTATATTGTAATGCATTTGTTTCTGATTTTTTAAATGTAGTTAATGTTAGGTCGACTTGTGGCCTAACCAATTGCCAAGGAGGAGAAGAAAGAAGACGGGAGGGAGCTATATGATCCAGCTCAATGCCGGCAGCAGAAATAAGTGGTTGTATTCTTAAACCAAGAGGCGGAACAAGTGAAGATTTCTTATTGTATAAATCCTCATAGAGAGGATTGAAGACACAGTCATATGCAGGGTTTGACTCATGGGAACATAGTTTTGTGATATACTGTAAAGCTAATTTTATACGTCGCTGCTCAAGAGATGGCTCATCAGCCTCAACATAAAGGCTGTCAACAGGTGAAGTTCTGAAAGATCCAAGACAAAGTCTTAGACCTTGGTGGTGGACAGAATCTAAAAGTTTTAGGTTGCTTTTGCAGGCTCCGCCATAAACGATGGAGCCATAATCAAGTTTAGACCGTATCAATGATCTATATAAGTGAAGGAGGGTAGTCTGATCCCCTCCCCACTTTGAGTTTGAAACAACCTTTAACAAATCCAGTGCTTTCAGGCATTTAGCTTTAAGAGATTTAATATGTGGCAAGAAGGTTAAGTGAGAATCAAATATTAGACCCAGGAATTTTGCCTCCTTTACGACTTTGATAGGAGTGCCATTTAAATATAGTTCAGGGTCCTTATGCGGTTTATATTTCCTACAAAAGTGTACACAATTAGTTTTCGACTTTGAGAATTTAAAACCATTCTCAAGACACCATTTATTTATTTTATTTAAACACAATTGCAGTTGTCGTTCAATAGTATGCATATTTTTACCACGACACGAAATATTAAAATCATCCACAAAAAGTGATCCATCAATCGAATCATTTAAAACCTTGGATAAACTGTTGATTTTAATACTAAATAAAGTGACGGACAAAATACTGCCTTGTGGGACACCCTGATCCTGATTGTAATGATCAGACAGGGTTGAACCCACTCGGACTTGAAATTGCCTGTCTTTTAAAAACTCTGATATAAAAAGAGGCAAACGGCCTCTCAAACCAAACTCATGTAAATCCTTCAAAATGCCATGCTTCCAGGTTGTATCATAAGCTTTCTCAAGATCAAAGAAAATTGATACAGCATGTTGTTTATTGACCATAGCATTTTTAACGAAGGATTCCAAACGGACCAAATGATCAATAGTACTACGATTTTTCCTGAAACCACATTGAATATTTGTTATTAGGTTATTGGTTTCAAGATACCAAACCAATCTGTTATTCACCATACGCTCCATGGTTTTGCAGACACAGCTAGTAAGCGATATCGGTCTGTAATTTGATGGATCTGTATGATCCTTACCAGGTTTTGGTATTGGGACTACAATAGCATTACGCCATGAAGGAGGAAATTCTCCAGACGTCCATATTTTGTCAAATATATCTAAAAGTGTCAATAGGCATGGTTCAGGTAAGTGTTTCAGTAGCTGGTAATGGATATTATCATCACCCGCTGCTGTGTCGTGAGCTTGCTCAAGAGCTGTATGTAGCTCATTTAAGGAAAACACTTCATTGTAATCTTCACCATTATTTGATTCAAAATTAAGGTTTTTCTTTTCCTGTAACTTCTGGTATCTCTGAAATTCAGGAACATAATTTTCTGATGAAGAATTTTTGGCAAGCGTTTCGCCAAGTTTATTGGCAATTTGAGATGTGTCAGTAATCAACCTATCACCATCTTTAAGATGGTGAACAGCAGATTTCGAACCTTTGCCTTTTATTCTCTGAACCATGTTCCATACCTTGGACACTGGTGTGCGTGAATTAATCCTGGAGACATAGTTCCTCCAGGACTGCCGTTTGTTTTGTTTGAACGTACGACGTGCCTTCGCATTTAGTACTTTAAACTTATTTAAGTTATGGACAGTTGGATGATTTCGAAAATAATTCTCTGCTCTTTTCCTCGCCTTTCTGGCCTGTTTACAGTCTGTGTTAAACCACGGCTTCCGTACATGTGGATTTGTAGAGGATTGTGGTATGCATACTGCAGCTATCTCATTTAAAACGTCAGAAAAACGCTGAATTTTATCACGTATTTGACTGAAACATGAAGGTTGGAGTTTAGATGAGCACAATGTTTTAAATAAGGACCAATCTGCCTTAGAAAAATTCCATCTTGTGTAAGATGGAGCTTCAGATGGGGAAATTTCTGATAAAATAGTTGGAAAGTGGTCACTTCCACAGAGGTCATTGTGGACTGTCCAATCAAATTCATGAAGTAGATTAGAGTCTGCAAGAGACAAATCTAGAGAAGAGTAGGTGCCTGTTGCAGGATGCAGATATGTATTTGAGTCATCATTGTATATACAGAGTTCATTATTGGATATAAAATCTTCCAGTATTTTACCTTTACTGTTTGTATTTGTACCACCCCAGAGTGGGTTGTGGCCATTCAAATCACCCATTATAAGGCACGGTTTCGGAAGTTGATCATAGAGAGATTGTAGATCAGATAGTTGGAGTGCTGAAGAAGGCGGAATATACAAAGAGCATAATGTAAGTGCAACGTGAAGAGTAAGTCGCACTGCAACGGCTTGGAGATTCGTTGTAAGAGTTACAGGGCTATGAATAACGTCTTGTTTGACAAGTATTGACGATCCCCCAGAGGCTCTGTCACCCGGAGGTGAAAAATAATGATACGCATCATATTGACGTAACTTAAAAAGATCTGTTTCTTTCAGATGCGTTTCCTGCAGACATATTGCTCGTGGTGCAAAATCTTGGACCAATAACTGCAATTCATTAAAATTGGTTCTTACCCCTCTACAATTCCACTGCACTATATTTGGTGAATGATTCATCACTTTGGTGCATTTATTGGTGATCTACCACGCCTTGATCTAGAAGGCGATAAACTCCCTGTCCGGTGATGGATAAGTTCAGACGTATCCATATCTTCGAGGGACCCAAACTTATTAAAAAGCTGAATCTCATCTTTTGAACCCTTAGCGACTCTATCGCTTTGGTTGATTCTGGTAAGTTTTTGGTTTCCTTTCACAGTTTGTGCGACTTGATGTCCAGGTACAGCTTTTGACTGACACGAATCTGATTTGGATTTGGAATGAACATTTCGACCAGAGGACTTTCTATCATCTAGCTGAGTCTTTGGACTTGCGGAGTCCTGTGACAAAGGCATAGGCTGAGGCTGAGATGGCGTCATGGCTGCAGTCTGAGTAGCAGAGTCTCCTCGTGGTAATGATTCTTGACTTGTGATGGGTTCAGGAGAATTAGATTTTATCCATGTCAGCTCTGTCTGACATTCAACTGAGAGTGTAGTCGTGGGTGGTCTTTTACTAACATAAGCGTAAGAGTCATTTGGGTAAACAGAGGGAACAAGCTTCTTAGCTTCAGCATAGCTGATATTTTGAGAATGTTTTATTTTATTGACTTCCATTTCCCTCTTCCATATCGTACAATCTTTTGATGAGGAGGAATGCTTTCCTGAACAGTTGACACATTTTTAAAAGTTATTTGTACAGTCTTCTGTAACATGAGATTGCTCCCTACAATGAGCACAAGTAATACGGTTGGAGCAGGAATTTATCCCATGACCAAATTTCTGGCATTTAAAGCACCTCAGTGGATTTGGTATATACACTTCAACTGGAAGATTGCAATACCCAGCTTTGATTGACTTTGGTGCCGTTGGAGAGACAAATGACAATAAATATGTGTTTGTGAGAACTATTTCAGAATTGTGACGCCTCGTAAAACGTTTCACGTGCGTGACACCTTGATCTTTCAGTTCAACCATGATGTCAAGCTCCGTCATGTCCTCTAAAAGATGATCTCGATCCCTGACAATGCCTTTACTTGAATTCAGTGTACGATGGATTGACACTAAAACAGGGCATCCGGCCAACGTATCAACTGACAGCAGGTTGGTTGCTTGTTGTCGTTTACTACATTCTATGAGTAACGACCCAGATCTCTGTCTCCTGATATTTTTCACGTCTCCTGCAATACCATACACTGCTTTGGAAACAGCAAACGGATTGAGTTTAATTGGTTTTTTATCCACAGATTCTATCACTAGAAATCTCGGCCAATAGTCTACCTGTTTCAATGGTCGATAACTGTCATTTGTGCTTGGGTCATTATCAAGCTGACGTTTTTTTCTCAGGGGGGTTTCAGGTTCCATGTTAATGTATATAAGATTCATCATCCCAGCTCCCCACCCACCACCGAGTATCATAAAGACAATGCTATCTACAAGTGGATCTCCGACCTGCAGCACCAAGGATACTGGGATGATATACTCCAGCAGAAGGATTAAACAAGTAATCAGTCTACCAGATTGGCCCATGAGCCATCGCCTTCTGGCACCAGCATCTAGGCAAATTTTATCAAATTTGAAAATTCATATATCATACAATATATACTTAAAACCAATTATGTCAACATTGTGTCCAAGCCAAATAGTTATTGAGCAACGAAATATAGTGCTCAGGGCTCGGCATGACCAGCCGATTGGTTGAACCGGGCCCATTCAACCACCCGTCTAGGTGAAGTAAGGGTCAAAGGGGTGTGTTGGGCAAAGGGAGCACGATTACAGGCCCCCAGCGCCCTCAACCCCCAGACTCCCGTCCTCCACCGACACAGGGCCGCAACCCACGGCAAACGGGTTGGTGGACTAAATATGCCCCCGGGTCCACAACAGGGGTGTTGGCGAGCTCTTGGCGTTACCCAGCACCCACCACGAGGAGGTGGCTCGCCACGGGTGCCTACAATTCAAAGATGTCAGCTAAAAGTGGATGTTGAAAAGATACATTTTTAATAGCCTGGAGGCATGAAAGAGAGTCTGAATAAATGATGTATTGTTTATACTTAGGGTGTTTTTTAATATAGTTTAGGGCTGTTAATATGGCATGTGCTTCTGCTGTGAAAATGGAACTGTTATTTGATAATCTAGATGATAGTGTTCTGGATCCAATGACAGTGGCACAAGCAACTGCGCCACCATCCTTGGACCCATCTGTAAATAAAGATTTATACGAACTATACTTATCTTTTAATTGATTATATTCCTGTTTGTATTGTAATTCATTAGTTTCTGATTTTTTTATATTTACTTAATGTAAGGTCAACTTGTGGTCTAACCAGTTGCCTCGGAGGAGAAGAAAACAAGCGAGAAGGAGCTACATTTTCTAGCTCAATGCCAGCAGCAGAAAGAAAAGGTTTCACTCTTAGCCCAAGAGTTGGAGCAAGAGAAGACTTCTTATTGTACAAATTAATATTGTACAAGGGATTGAAGACACAGTCATATGCAGGGTTGGACTTATTTCAAGACAGTTTAGCGAGATACTGTAAAGATAATTTAATACGACGGTGGTCTGCTTCAACGTATAGACTGTCAACAGGAGAATGTCGAAATGATCCAAGACAAAGCCTCAGACCTTCGTGATGGATAGAATCAAGTATTTTGAGGTTGTTTTTACAGGTTCCACCATAGACAATGGAGCCGTAATCCAGTTTAGATCTGATGAGTGACCTGTATAAATGCAGAGGGGTTGTTTGGTCTCCTCCCCACTTCGTATTTGAAACGACTTTCAACAAGTCGAGCGCCTTCTGGCATTTGGTTTGTAGGTATTTAATATGTGGCAGAAAGGTTAAGTGTGAGTCAAAGATGAGACCAAGGAACTTAGCTTCCTTGACAACTTTGATGGGTGCACCATTCAAAGATAAGTCAGGGTCTTTATGAGGTTTGTTTTTTCGGCAGAAGTGAATTTTAGATTGAGAAAATTTAAGCCCATTCTCAAGGCACCATTTATGAATTTTGTTGAGACAGATTTGCAACTGTCTCTCAATGGTTCGCATGTTTTTGCCACGACAAGAAATATTAAAGTCTTCCACGAAATGGGAACCATTGATTGAATCTGTTAAAACTTTTGAAAGACTTCTTATTGTAACACTAAAAACAGTGACAGACAAAATACTGCCTTGTGGAACACCCTGATCCTGACTGTAATGATCAGACAGGGTGGAACCCACGCGTACTTGAAATTGCCTGTCATTTAGAAAGCTGGATATAAATTGGGGCAAGCGGCCTCGCAATCCAAAGTCATGTAAGTGTCTTAAAATCCCATGTTTCCTAGGTTGTGTCGTATGCTTTTTCTAAATCGAAAAATATCGACACTGCATGTTGCTTATTAATGATGGCATTCTTCACAAACGATTCTAAACGCACTAAATGATCAATAGTACTTCTGTTTTTACGGAAACCACATTGAATATCTGTTATTTTGTTATTTGTTTCCAAGTACCAAACAAGTCGATTATTTATCATGCGTTCCATGGTCTTGCAAACGCAGCTAGTTAATGAAATCGGCCTATAATTGGAAGGATCAGTGTGATCACGTCCAGGTTTAGGGATGGGCACAATTATAGCATCACGCCATGATGAAGGAAAATTTCCAGACGTCCAAATACCATCGGAAATATGAAGAAGCATCTCTAAAGATGGTTCTGGTAAATGCTTCAGGAGTTTATAATATATGTTATCAGCTCCTGAAGCAGTATCGTGAGCCTGGTCAAGAGCAGTACGGAGTTCGTTAATCGAAAATACTTCAATATAATCTTCACCATTATCGGAAGTAAAATGAATAGGGTTTTTTTCCTGCTGATTTTGATACTTTCGAAATTGAGGTACATAATTGGATCTAGAAGAATGTTTCGCCAGTGTTTCACCAAGTTTATTAGCAATATCGGATTTATTTGTCAGCAACTGGTTTCCGTCTTTAAGATGGTGAATGCTAAATCTAGACCCTTACCCTTGATCTTCTGGATCATATTCCATACTTTAGAAATTGGTGTACGTGCATTGATTTTAGAGACATAGGTTCGCCAAGATTGGCGTTTATTTGCTCAAAGGTACGCCGTGCTTTTGCATTTAAAAGTTTCAATTTGTTCAAGTTATGGACCATAGGATGGCGACAGAAATGATGCTCAGCTTTCTTCCGTGCCTTTCTGGCTTGCTTGCAGGTATAATTAAACCATGGTTTTCGAATGTGTTGATTTGTGGAGGACTTATGAATACATTCATCGGCTATCTTCTTCAGTTCATCTGAAAATAATTTTACAGGGTCGGCGACGTCAAGAAACAGATCAGGTTTAAGTGTATTAGCAGCAAGCAGTTGAAATAAAGATCAGATGGTCTTGGAAAAGTTCCATCTTGTAGTAAGAGGAACATCTGAAGGAGTCACACTTTTCACAATAGTAGGGAAGTGGTCACTTCCACAGAGATCCTCGTGGACAGATCATTCAAATTCGTTTAATAATGCTGAATCTGTAATTGCTAAATCAATAGCAGAGTAAGTTCCTGTGCCGGGATGTAAATAGGTGTTTGAGCCATCATTAAGTATACATAAGCTATTGTTAGAAATGAAATCTTCTAAGAGCTTCCCCTTAGTATTCGTCTGAGCACCACCCCAAAGGAGTGATAGAGATCTTGAAGTTCAGATTGTTGTATACAAGCAGATGGTGGAAGGTACAGTGAACACATTGTAAACGCGATGTGCAAAGTTACACGGAGTGCTACAGCTTGAAGCGGAGTATGTAGATGGACAGGACTATGGATGATGCCATTTTTTAATAAGATGGTTGAACCTCCAGTCGCTTTAGGCCCAGGAGGGGAAAAGACATTACAGGAAGTATAGCCTCTTACGTCAAATTTATCAGTGTTTTTGTAGTATGTCTCTTGTAAACAGATGGCCGATGGTTAAACATCTTGAATTAAGAGTTGTAAATCATTTAAATTATTCCTAATACCTCTACAATTCCACTGTATTACTGGATTGGTGGTCATTTAAGGTGGAGTTATGGGATACTGCTCACGATCTTTTTTCTTTGAAGAATGACTCCGGGAGCGTGTGTTTTGAAGAGGGGACACGTCCATGTCCTCTAGCACCACAAACTTGTTACACAGAAAAGTGGTGTTTTTCTGTGCTTTAGGAACACGATTAGATTGCGTTTTTTTCTTAGAATAATTAACATTGGCGTTAGTGTTCTTATCTCTGGAAACAGGGGATGTCTGTGAAGCAGATGTCCTCTGACCGGGTTGAATTTGGATAGGTGGATGCAGTAAAGTAGGAGCAGAGGAGTCAGTCCAAGTGTAGTCAGTCTGGCAACCAACGGAGTTGCACGAAATGGCTCTAGAATCTGTGCTAGAAGTTTGAGTGGACGTGGAAACAGCAGCAGCATATGATGGCCCTGGTGATTCTTGGGCAAGAACAAGTTTCTTTGTATCAAGGAAAGATATGTTACGTTCATGCGTGATGCGTAAAATTTTAGATTGTACCTTCCAAGTTGGACAGTCTTTGGATGAAGAAGGATGACTGCCAGAACAGTTTACACAAGAAGGAGATTTGTCACATATTGTGCTATTGTCACATTTCCCACCACATCTATGACAGGCAGCTGGGTTTCGGCAAGATTTTTAGCCATGTCCATATTTTTAACAAGAATAGCATCTAAGGGGATTTGGTATAAAAGCATCTACCCTTAAATTGCAATAGCCTGCTTTGAGTGAATCCGGGCGTGTTGGGACACCAAAGGTAAACAAATACGTATTGGACTTAATTGTCTTTTCTGGATGTGAATTTACACTAGTTACTCCTTGTGAGTGAAGCTCTGAAACAATGTCATACACATTCATGTCTGATAGGCATCGTCCAACGTCACGTACAATGCCTTTACTGTTGTTTAAGGTTCTATGAGGTGAAATCTCAACAGGAACATTTGCCAGTGATTTGGTAGAAAGTAAAATTTGAGACTGGATCTGTTTCTTACATTCTTTCAGTAGAAGTCCAGATCGAAGCTTTTTGACCTTCTTTACGTCTCCAGCTAAGCCTTCAATGCCCTTAGCAATGGCAAAGGGATTTAACTTGAAAGGACTACCATCGGGAGAAGACATAACGAGAAACCGTGCCCATTGATCAAGATTTTTTAAAAGTGTTATAACAGCATCATCTGAAGAGCACGAATCATCTGATTCGTGTGAACGTTTTTTTTGAGTGGGGGTGCCATGGTTATATTGGATAGAATTCATCCTCCTAGCTCCTCACCCACCACGGAGTGTCTACATGGATGATGCCTTATGTTTGTGGACCTCCAACAGACGGCACCAAGGATACCAGGAAGGTATACTCAAGCAGGAATATGTCTTAAAAAAGATATGTCCTACCAGATTGGCCCATGAGCCACCGCCTTCTGGCATATGGCTCTAGGCAATGTAAATATATGACATGGTTAGAACATGCAAAGTGAAAATGGTCGAAATTCTTCTAAACCTTTCTCAGTTATCAAAAATAACGTCCATGCGCAGGGCATGGCGTGACCAGCCGATTGATAGAATCGGGCTGATTCTACCACCCGTCTAGGTGAAGTAAGGGCCAAAGTGGTGTGTTAGGCGAAAGGAACACGGTCGCAGGCTCCCACTGCCCTCAACCACCAGACTACCCTCCTCCACCGACACGGGACGCAACCCACGGCAAACAGGTTGCCCAATTCGGTGGCTCCTTGTGACCAGCAATGGGGTGCTATGGACCAAGTTGACCCGGGTCCACACGGGGATTTGAACAGCTCTTAGTGTTACCCGGCACCTACCACGAGGAGGTGGCTGTTCACGGGTGCCGAGCCATAATTTGAATTCATCAACATGCCCGAAATGACCAGCGTACCAGATGAAATGATGAACAATACCTATGCGACTATGCATCAGTGTTCAAAGTGACAATATCCGCGAAAATGTAATTGCCTCGTTGAAACAATGATTTATGCCGAAGTGGCCACCGAGCATTCACACCTGTTAATTGGTGATTTACCAGGTTGTCTCTATAAGCGGTCATCGTTCCGGTTCGGTTGTTCTTGAGTGGACACCGCGGTTAATAATTGTGCAAGCCAAAGAGCGGCCACTCGGGGAATACACCGAAACAATGCCAGTTGGTGCTGCATGGACAATAGACGTTTCATAGAGTATATCCAGTACGTCTTGTCGGTTCAAGGTCAGATGCAACACAAAAACAGTTCTTTGCAGATTCTGATTCGGTTCGGTAACAAATTATCAAAAATGCAAATTAAAAGTTATGAAGTTGAAAAATAACTCGATTAAAAAAACGCTTCACCAGCGCAGAGGGGAAAAGTGGTTTCACCACCCATAGCACATGTGCAGTGATTAGCTTGAACCGTGAAGCCAACTCGTATAAACACAAGTGATTGCAAGATTGGGAGAAGTGGGAGAACAAGATATGTTTTTTTGTGGTTACAAGCATCCTGGTTCGGCAGTAATAACAATACACTGGTACAGTACCTGCATATTTGCAACCCATGTTTTAAAAAAAAATGTGTAGTATTAGAAATGCTTATTTAATTGTTCAGCATGAAAACTGAAATGTTTTGAATCATGTATATAGAAACATAGAAAATATATTGCTTGTGACAAGCAGTCTATGTCACAGACAAAGCGCAATGTGTGTTTAATGTCACCTGTCACTCTGCTTGTCTGCTAATGACAATGTGCAATACTCAACTTCAATCATTGACCAACTTAACGCCTATCAGGCTATACACCGTAAACAAACTACATTGATTTATGGTTCGTGCACCTTGGGTCTGTCTCTGTCACATTATGTAATTACACAGACAGGCAGGTGCGATTCCTGTACACATGACATGTTATTACGTCTGTGGGTCAACAAACTACCTCCATTTTTCCCGGATGACTGGGTCGGACGGAACTGGGTGCAAACTCAGATTGTCAGTTTCAAGGTCTGTATGTACAAAACCCAACATTTCAATGAAAATATTTATGGATAACAACTTCTTCTATTGTGTATGCTTAGAAGTGGATGGATGAATCATACTGATTGGAATATTTTCAAACTGTTTAACGCTGTATGTTGTACGAATCCACGAGTGACCAACATAATTCTTTCCATTCCTGTTTGAAAACATGTAACTGGGAATGTGCCGACGGTACACTAGAACAGTGATATAAACTGTCATCATCACAGACACATTTATACAATTTTACATTTCAACCACTGGCCTTTTTTTACGAAAATACGCCAATCAACTTATCTCACTAGCTTCTGTCATGATGGGACGATAATTCACTCACTAGGGTCTTGGTTAAAAAATGTAGGAATAACAAATATAAAGGGGATATTGTCCTACATTAGTCATTCTTGAATGGGATTAACACGTGTGAAAACTCGGTGGCCACTTCGGCATAAATCATTGTTTCAACGAGGTAATTACATCTTCGCGGGTATTGACACTTTGAACACTGATGCATTGTCGCATAGGTATTGTTTATCATCTCATCTGGTACGCTGGTCTTATCGGGCATGCTGATGAATTCAAATTATGGCTCGCATGTCTTACATTGTTATTATTGTATGTATGTAGTATATATCCGGTTTCGTCTCTATTCGCCTTCAACCCATATCGCATACAATAACAATGTAGGCTTATTGGGAATGGAAAATGCACCCCAATACTGTTAAATTAATCTTGCACGACGTGAATCCACTAAGACGTTACAACTGTGTTATAATGAAACGGATGGGAATAATGCATAAGCCTTTTAAATTGTAAAAGCTATAATGAAATACGGTCAAATTCACACTGTAAAATACTCGGTTGTCTGGTACTAATAGGCTTTAATCCTCTCAATGCTACCGTCGAACCCATTCGACAGGAGTGCAGGATAATGACATCTCCAAATAAAACTTGCAATAATTATTCAACGAGTCGGATTTACGTGTCATATGAATGATGTATGGAATGTGCTAATTCTCACCTTTTTAAATATGTAATGTTCAATACGTTTATATACCTTAAAACGAAACGCCCGCGAATTAAAAATGAGATCGCCGAATTTCTCGGCACGCAGTCGAAAATAACGGCCATTGTTGACTTCCAGCGCACCACGCCGTGTGGTACCCAGTCTAATATTTTCTTCATAATGAAATATTTTTTGATAGTTTAGTCGATATTTTTTGTTCCTTGACGAAGAGAAAGCTCATAAGTTTTCCATTTTCTAAAAATTAGTAACTTTCGGCTCAAATAAATATAACCAAAACCAATCTCAATGTTATATCATCGATTGGACGAATAGAAATGATCATGGCAACGGCGGTAAACAAACAACTCCACATGTATCGTGATGCCGAAGAAAATGTGCCATCCTTTTGACATATCCAATTATTTTATCTGGAATTAATTACACGGTGTGAATATTGTTATTGCCTCTGCACAGAAATTACCAGATTTAGCGATTTTATTTTGATTTGGTTTGATAAACCTTCCAACATTCACAAAGTTGACAGCCGTTAGTGACCCGAAAGGGCCTGGCCAAACTCGCGGTCTTTCTAAGTGACAAGATACGAAGGATGTTTGAAAATATGCGTTCATAAGCAGAATCTGAACACATATACATTGAAAGAAAACGACTCAATACCTATATAATGCAGATCATGAAACAGTATCACAATATTTGTAATTGTACCCACCCTTGATGAAACCGGAAGCACGTACACGGCATGCCACTCGTGGAAGTAAAATGTGAACGAGTTGGAAAACGACCATTGATACATTTTCTAAACTGATTCAAATTCCCGTAAGATCCATACTATACACCAAAATTACCTTTCAGTCATCCTCAGTCATTTACTGTTAGTTGTGTTCAATAGCAGTTGTCATTTGTTGCTTGTGTTGTAGTATTTCTCCTGAAGTTAGCCGTCGATGTGTTGATCTTTAGTTTAGCAAATCCGAAGTCGATGATTTTCGCGGTCTATTTTTTTTCAAAGAATGTTCTGACACGGGGAGACATATAAATTGTCAGTGTGTCGTAACAATAACAGAATATTCTTCTGTGTATATCGTTACAAGAAATACAATTTTGATGATTGAAGATGTCATGAAAAAAAATCATTTTTCCTTTTGCAGGAAACGAACGAAACCAGAGCTAGTGTGAGAATGTAACGTACAGTAAATGTATTTCATAAAAATTAATTACTGCTTAGAAAACATCTGTCATCGTCTTTGTGAATCAGTATTTATTTTAGACATTAAAACAGCTAAACATCACATCTTTTGTTCACGAATTTGGAGCAAAATTGAAATTATTTTGTTACTCCAAACAGCAGAGTTTTCGGAGTTAATTCTGCCTAGTATAATGCAGGTAATGTTTCAGATCAAATTGTTTGACGTGTGTGCATATTTGTATAAAAAAATCATGTCATGTGGCTCAGTCCGTGGTTCCATGCAGCTTTTAGATATTGCACTAGTGCAATCTGAACTACAAAATGTACCTCATGTTTATGGCCATACTTTTTACCTACTTGCACACTGTCTATGTTCGTATTTTACTGTTAAAACAGACTTCATCTGGGAAACAGTCTGATGATCCAAACTCTTGGAGCAGTGATTACACTGACAGTGATCGAAAGACAGACTGATTTTTTTCTTGTGATGAAATTTCATGAAGTAATATGAAATTATCATACCAGACCTAGAATAATTTTGTTGTAGTAATGTTTTGAATATGGAATATCAAAACTACAAGTGACAGATAATTAAGTGTTGAGTAGGAGGTGCAACCTATGTTAGTCTTTGGCATCAAGGTAATCATGTGGTGGCAAGTAAATTTCTTTTTTCCTAATACTGAGCTCTGCAGTGAGTGGTTTTTGTTGTCCAGTTTGGAGCTATTCTTTAAGATTTCAATTTCGATTTTTTTCATTGCCATGTGTATATGGCAAAGACATATATATCAAATGCTTCCAGATCTTTAACGGAAGACTGCTCAGTCCTTGGCATTTTGTTATTCAAGGAAGACCGTTCTTCATGTTTCTTGTTTCATGATGGTTTAGGCTATTGAACACTAAATAATTGGAGTATATCACCATCAGACACTTCAGCAAACAGAAACAATCCTTGAAAGTTCATTTGACCCATTTCATATTGTGACATTTCTCCTAAACCCAGGAAAAGACAATAAGGTAGAATAATATATATTTACAGAATATGAAGCCTGTTTACTTTCACCAGAGACAATATAACTTCTTATATGTATATGGTTTCTTTTTTATCAAATGATAACATTTTCTGATAAATTTACATGTACTGTTACTTCAACAACATAATTGACATTATTTGTCACATGTGATTCAAAATAATTCAGCAAACAAAGTGGTACTGTTGAAAACAAAAATAACTCATCACCCATTTGTATTTGATATACATTTTGGCACGATATTATGAAGAAATAAAATACACAAAATAATTTGTAACATCTATCCATATATTTTATGGCATACATGTAGTTGTAATAAAAAAATTGTGCAAAACTGTCAGCTTTCCACATTACTGAAAGACATTAATTAAAATTTGGTTATTTACACGTTTCTAATGCATTGACAGATTTTAAGTGTCTTTGCCCTTGTCTATTTGAGAGAGAAATATAATTGTCATATTATTAATATCATTTAACATATTAAAGTATATGAAAAGATTTAAAGTTGTAACCAGTTATGAAACATAAAGCATTGACAAATCTATCATAATTATTCATCAAGAACGTTAATTCATTGCATAAAATTATGAATGTAATTCAACTTGTTCTAAAGTGAGACATATAACTTTCCCAATCATGTAATATGAACGCAATTTTTATCAAATCATCTCCGATATCATGTGAAACTATAACTGAAAATATAATTTTGTTTTTAAAACATGTATACTGCAGTTCTTACTACACTACATCGTCATAAAAAGAAAAGCATGAATGTTATTTTGAAACACAAATGCCACGCTCATATCCGCGCACCTGTTGTTGAGAATGATGTTTGTACACGTTTCTGTGTTGGACCATGTGGAAAAAAAGAATAAGCTGGGATCAACATGCATCACAATTATATCTTTGCTATCATTATATTCAGTAGACAATAAAGCAATGTGCCTAATATGAACAAAAATTCAAATAAAAGATACTGAAAAACTTGCATCTGCAGTGTTGATCGACTACTGTTTCCGGGTCACGGGAGCATACAAGGTCAAACTGGTTCGGCTATGTGCGATTTATATAGTCAAAAATACACCAAGAAAATTCTATGAGCTCTGATTAGTCACTTTAAACAGTTATTTGTGCTAAATTCACACGTATATCTCCAACTTTTCTGTTCATATTCAATACCGAATGAATTTCATCAGGCAATCCCCGTCTGTGACATCACATCCGGTGACCTTTGCACTTACTAGAAAACAAGTTAGATTTCACGATCTTAATTTTCGTCCGTCTTTCGTCATACTAAACGGAAAATGATACATGGAACACTTGTAGAATGAGTAATTCTCCCTCTTTCACCAGGTCTTACACAGAAGAGTTTTGTAATCTTTCTTCTGACCAAAAAAGCTATATTTTATGTAGGAGTTCGACGAAGCGCGCCATGTTTGTTTTTTAGTATGCTAATACGATTTAACACCGTCTTTTTGTGGGTTTGTGCAAAAATTAATGAACCATAAAACTTGATATTTGCACTCATGAATGCTTATGAATCATGTATTTTATTCTGCTATTTTCATTACATGACACGTTTAAATAAACGTAATAGTGCCATTTCAGTAAGACCTGTTATGACATCGAAAATGTTATTTGTTTACGACGAACGTTTTCGATTATTTTTTTTTCAGAATTATTTTTTAATTTGTCGTCGCGCGGATATTTGCCGATACAAATATACGAAATTAAAGTCAGATACTTATGAAATATCAGTAATACGAATATTGAAATCGGTTTGCGATAATTGGACAATTTATACGGTTCCTAGTATAAAACGCATCCGGCTACCAATTGAGTAATTCAAGTAAATTCAGGAAAATTTACTATATTTATGTTTGTCTTGTAATTAATATCTGTACGTTTGAAATTACCTGGATATTTTTTGATAATAATGTTTATTTTTGTATGTAGTATTAATGAGCTGAATATTTTTTCGGTTGCCCCTTATTTAGTGACGCACTGAGTGTTTGAAATCACCCACCCTCTTATTAGCGCCTTATGCTGAAATTAATTCAGCAGGCTAAAGGTTAAACAGGGGAAAACGCCATCATTTAAAGAAAGTCTATATTAAATTATATAACGATGGTGTTTAATCTTATTCAACTAAAAAAATTCTGGTAGCGAAACAAAAATATCAGATCAGTTGATCACGTTAAGTGCTTATTACTTGGAATAAACATGAAACTACCACTTACGCAACAGTATCATTACTTATACTCTCTAATTTTGTTAAATTAAGATAATTCTGGTTGTGAAATAAAAAAAATTCTGTATGTATGTATGTATGTATGTGTGTGTGTGTGTGTGTGTGTGTGTGTGTGTGTGTGTATGTATGTATGTATGTATGTATGTATGTATGTATGTATGTATGTATGTATGTATGTATGTATGTATGCATGCATGCATGCATGCATGCATGCATGCATGTATGTATGTATGTATGTGAGTGTGTGTGTGTGTGTGTGTAAGTGTGTGTGTGTGTAAATGTGTGTATGTATGATATCGTATGTTTCAAAGTTAAATTGAGGTGAAACAAAGTCACAAACTAAAAATCTGCTCTATGTTACTCATACAATCGCGTGGGAATGCTTTCCTTAAAACATTCAGCATTCATGTACATCAGTATTGTATCAGCAAAAATGTTACTTTCGTAGAAATGTATAAAGGATCTAAGTAATTTCTAATTTATAGTCTGTCATAGTCAGAAAGATATATCCCTGTAATGTTGATAAACTTGTTATACACAAAATTAAACCTCACACAATATGTTGGAGAAATTGCTTTTGAATGTCACATCTGGTAGATGCGAAAATACATATACACGTTGATAAAACATAAATGTAGAAACCGCCAACAGTCTATAAAAGACACTTTCAATAAAATGACACAAATTGCTGCAATACATGATATGTATTCACGCCTGCTTTCTTTCTTGTAGATCGTGATCACAAAATTAGATAAACGCGTCTTGTGTGTATGACTAGACATTTTCATGTCATCCCCGAAAACGACCTGCCAGGAACTCAGGTGTGATTAACAGGAAAGTGATTCTAGTGCATAATGAGTCAAACGTTGTTTGATTTGAGTAAAGCATTCACGACAAAAAATCGCATTTTTTGGCAAACAATTAAAATTTGAAGCGTTGGATAAATTGCATCATATTTATTATATGGGCAAGATATATTGATAGCTGATCTTGAAGCTTTTGTTTACTGAGGGTAAATTAGTGTTATTGATCCATTCTCATTATGTGCCTCTCTCCTTGGATGACACTGAGTAAATATTAATTAGTTAAGGTACCAGACTGGACCATTGTTTCGATTTAGAGATGCGCCAATAATTTTAGAAAAACGACAATTATCTGAATCCACAGTGACATCCACTGAATTGACAGTGTTTCATGTCATCTCCATAGCAACAAACAATCATGACATAAATACCGACGAACCTAGAAACCTGTCATTCCTAAGTAGCTCCGGGACTTAAACACATGCCTGAGAATATGCTGAATGCAAAGAACGTTATTACCCTGACATGCATACTACATGTTGCACCATGGAGCACATGTTTAATGTCTGACGGAGAAGTCACTGATGTCATCTTAAAAGGCTACAAAGTCCATCACAAGCCAAGCAATGTCGTTAACATAACCTTTAAAGCAGGATTGTTAAGTGTGCAAGAACTGGATAATAAAAAGCAGTCTCTCAGCAGCAGTATGTGGATGATCTTCTCGTGGTATGACCCTCGTGTTGTTTGGAATGCTTCTTTGAGCTCGGAGGAAAGCATTCTTGCGGACTCGAACAAATTTTGGAAACCTGAAGTGGTGATTGCAAATAGTATCAAAGGACAAGAGCAACTGCATAATGGGGGTTCTCTGGTGGTTACCAGTCAGGGAAATATCCAATGGCTTCTCACGGGAGCAATAGAAACAATGTGTCCCATAAACATTTACAAGTTTCCCTTCGATACCCAGACTTGTGAAATTGAAATTGGTGGATGGTTTGTTGTGCACAATAGAATACGCATCTCAATGGAACCAGGAATAAATATGGACCAGTTTGAAGAGAATAGTGAATTTGAAGTCTCCACAGAAAGAATCACAGAACCAATCTGTAATACAAATTCGCGATTCCTTATAACTATGAACTTGAAGAGGCGCCCCTTGTTCCACATTTTCACCATCCTGTTCCCCGTGGTCCTTCTCCACTTCCTCAACAGTTTCGTGTTCCTCCTGCCTTCACAGACTGGAGAGAAAACCAGCATGGCCGTGTCTGTCCTGCTCGGTTTCCAGTTGTTTCTGTCCATCATCAGGGATTCCCTGCCCGAGAACTCCCTGACTGTCAGTCTCTTCAGCCTCTATGTGTCTCTGGCCAACTTCACTAGTGTCGTCATCGTCGTTGTCAACATCCTTCTCCTCAAAATGAAAGAGAAGCCACCACCGAAATGGATCGTAAGAATGTGTAAGAAGGAGTTACATAACGTTGATATTGGTAGTGTCAGTGTGGAGGGTGAAGAGGAGACCAGACCAAAGTGGGAGGATATTGAAACTGAACTTAACAGGAGCTGTTTTGCATGCTTCTTTGTTTTCAGTAGTGGTCTGACAGCAGTGGTTCTCGGGATGCTGACGAGATGAAGGTGTGCAAATGTTAGTCTACCATGTGAACTATCTATTAGAATGTTAATGCCCGAGAATAACTGGTCCTGACGTCTCGACTGACCCTTGATTTAAAATGGAAAGGTAAATTCTGTGAATAAATCGGTGCACTTGAAACAATACAATTTTTTTGTTTTACTATATACAGATACAGTGGTAATAGCGAAAGGGAATCAATTTTATATGCTTTAATCCTAGTGATATTAAAAAAAAAATGCTGCTTAGAAAGAAGACTACGCATAATGTGACTTTCACATTAGTAAGACTTCTTATAGAATTTGGGGTAAAACATCCCCATGTGCACTGATTGTGCTCCCTTCCTTTCGGATCTGTCTCGTTTTGCATGTGAACCGTAATTTCTGCTCGGCTTGGCAAAATCAAAACAAGGTATGTTTGCCAAGAGTGAAACTTCAGCTATAGCGATGATCTAATCGTTCAATAACAATGAGATAGTGAATTCCCTTTTCACGAATATCTGGTATTATGGCTATTTGATCAAACAAAACACATTCACTGTTTCACATCGGCAATGGTAAATATTAAAAACCTGTCAACGAAGGACGATAAAATAGCTAGACTCTTAAAACCAGAAATTGGATCTAAAACGGTTTAACTATAGATAACAATACCATGTAAAAACAGGCTGTGGATCGGAGTGGAACTGACGCTATATTAGTGTTTTTAGGATGGTGGTAATGATGTCTCAGACTTGACATCACACTGGGACCTCATTCAATAGATCGTTTTTCATCTTCACATTACAAGATGACGTTTAGACTCTGAATATTTAAGCCTGGAATCCGAGCATGCAGATGCTGTCATTGCAAACTGGAGTAAAGAAATGAATCAGCTATTACCACTAGTGTATCTCGTGCCCCAAGTCCTGACCCATACACAGAAATACAGGGAAAGGGCATGTAGGTTGTACCACAAGTGTTACCACAATGTTCGTCAGGTTTCTGGCTTTTGCTGTGTAAAGAGAGTGAGTGAGTGAGTTAGAATCTAACGTCACGTCGGCAATATCTCAGCCATATCGTGACGAGAACACGTGAATGAACACTTAAATGAAATATATGCATTTTGTAAAAATCTGTCAACGAAGGACAGTAAAACAACTAGCATATCACAATTTTAATTAAAACTAGCATGGAAAGTTAAAACTAATAGCACTATTTAGACAATACAATATAAAAACAGACTATAGATCGCCAACAACTGAAGGTAGATCACCACACTAGGGACCATGGGGACTTACAGTACCTTTGCTACCTACATGGACCCTAGTTGGATTTACATCATCCCCTCAGCTGCTGGCGATTGCACGAAAGGTTAGCCAAAATTAAAACAACAAGAATACTACAATTAAAAATTTAAATTTACTGTGAATGTTTTTGGACTTACGTACCCTCTCAGGAGGACAATAATTTTACAATACTTTAACCTCCCTTGAGGGTACAGCCACTAACAATTCAAGTTTCTAATATAAACTACCAATCATTAAAATACATCTATTTACAGCACATACTAATCATAATTCAACCAAGAAATCAATTTCTTTTAAAAAACCAATGATTAAATGAGCATTAACAGTGTTAAAAAGATCCTTGACAGTTTTGACATTGAAATATTTATCCCTTGTGATGGAGAATTCAATACAGTCAAGCAGGATATGCTTGACCGTGATTCTCTCATCACAAGGGATACAAAACGGAGGATCCTCACTTTTTAACAAGTATACATGAGTATATCGTGTATGGCCAATACGACATCGTCTTAAAATAACCTCTTCAAATCTGGATTGACAACCCAAGTACGTGTAACCAATATATGGTTTGATTTCATGCAATTTATTTATACCTACTTGGGTGTCCCACTTCTTCTGCATCAGATCACGGATGTAAGTTCTAATGCTAGCTTTGTAATCACTGTAAGGAATAGGCAGTGGTGTCACAGATTTGTTGAGTGCTGCTTTAGCAGCAAGGTCAGCCAATGTGTTACCAGAGATCCCTACATGGCTGGGTAACCAACAGAAGACGATGTCGTATTGGCCAGTTGCAAGATCATTATACAATTCAATAATTTCAATTAAAAGTGGATGTTTACAAGACATATTTTTAATAGCCTGAAGGCACGAAAGAGAGTCGGAATATATTATATACTGTTTACGTTTCGGGTGTCTTTCAATATATTTGAGGGCTGTTAATATGGCATTAGCTTCAGCAGTAAAAATAGAACTATTGTCTGGTAATCTAGAAGATATTGTTCTGGATCCAATGACAGTGGCACAAGCAACTGCGGCACCGTCCTTGGACCCATCTGTAAATAAGGATTTATAATTGCTATATTTATGTTTTAATTGATTATATTCTTGTTTGTATTGTAATTCATTGGTTTCTGATTTCTTAAATGTGGTCAATGTTAGGTCCACGTGGGGCCTGACCAACTGCCAAGGAGGAGAAGAAAGAAGACGGGAGGGAGCTATGTTTTCCAGGTCAATGCCGGCAGCAGAAAGAAAGGGTTTAATTCTATGTCCTAGTGGCGGGACAAGAGAAGACTTTTTGTTGTATAATTCTCATAAAGGGGACTGAAAACACAATTATATGCAGGGTTAGATTCATTAGAGTATAATTTAGTAGTGTACTGTAAAGCTAACTTTATACGGCGCTGCTCAAGAGATGGTTCATCAGCCTCAACATAGAGACTGTCAACAGGCGAAGTTCTAAAAGACCCAAGACAAAGTCTTAGACCTTGATGATGGACACAATCTAATAGTTTTAAGTTGCTTTTGCAGGCTCCATCATAGACGATGGAGCCATAATCAAGTTTAGAACGCACGAGAGATCGATATAGATGGAGAAGGGTAGCTTGATCCCCTCCCCATTTAGAATTTGAAACCACTTTCAATAAGTCAAGTGCTTTCAGGCATTTAGTTTTAAGGGATTTAATATGGGGTAAAAAAGTTAAGTGTGAATCAAAGATTAGACCCAAGAACTTAGCTTCCTTAACAACTTTAATTAGCGTGCCATCAAGAGATAGTTCAGGGTCTTTATGTGGTTTATATTTACGACAAAAATGTATGCAGTTAGTTTTCGATTTAGAAAATTTAAAGCCGTTTTCAAGACACCATTTATTAATCTTGTTTAAACACAACTGCAATTGCCGTTCAATGGTATGCATATTTTTACCACGACAAGAAATATTAAAATCATCCACAAATAACGATCCATCAATTGAATCGCTTAAAACCTTCGATAAACTGTTTATCTTTATACTAAAAAGTGTGACAGACAAAATACTGCCTTGTGGAACACCCTGGTCCTGATTGTAATGATCAGACAGGGTAGAACCCACACGGACTTGAAATTGTCTGTTATTTAAAAATTTGGCTATGAATTCAGGCAAACGACCTCGCAAACCAAAACCATGTAAATCTCTCAGAATGCCATACTTCCAGGTTGTGTCATATGCCTTCTCAAGATCAAAAAAGATAGACACAACATGTTGTTTATTGATCAGCGCGTTTTTCACAAATGATTCTAAACGCACTAAGTGATCAATGGTACTTCTGTTTTTACGGAAACCACACTGTATATCTGTGATAAGGTTATTTGTTTCCAAGTACCAAACAAGTCGATTATTTATCATGCGTTCCATGGTCTTGCAAACACAGCTAGTTAATGAAATCGGACGATAATTGGATGGATCCGTATGATCACGTCCAGGTTTAGGTATTGGTACTACTATAGCATCACGCCATGAAGAAGGAAATTTCCCGGAAGTCCAAATATCATCAAAAATTGATAGGAGCGTCTCTAAACAGGGTTCTGGTAAATGCTTCAAGAGTTGATAATGTATGTTATCAGCTCCTGTAGCAGTGTCATGAGCTTGATCAAGAGCAGTATGGAGTTCATGAATAGAAAATGTTTCATTATAATCTTCCCCATTATCAGAATTGAAATTAATAAATTTTTTTCTTGCTGTTTTTGATATTGCTGAAATTTAGGTGTGTAATTAGAAGAGGAAGAATGTTTAGCGAGAGTTTCGCCCAGTTTATTAGCAATATCTGATTTATCAGTAAGTAATTGATCTCCATGTTTAAGATGATGGGCAGTAGATTTAGTACCTTTACCTTTAATTTTCTGCACCATGTTCCATACCTTGGATTTATTTTGGATACATATTTTTGCCAAGATTGGCGTTTACTCTGTTTAAATGTACGCCGTGCTTTAGCATTTAAAATTTTAAATTTATTTAAATTCTGCACCATAGGATGGCGACGGAAATAATGTTCTGCTTTTTTCCTTGCCTTCCTAGCTTGTTTGCATTCATGGTTAAACCATGGTTTCCGGATATGTGGAACTGCAGAGGACTTTGGTATACAGTCATCAGCTATGTAATTCAGTTCATCAGAAAAACATTTAATAGCATCAGGAACATCAATAAAAAGTTCAGGTTTAAGTTTGTCAAGACACAATTTCTCATATAAATGCCAGTTAGCCTTTTTGAAATTCCATCTTGAACATGGAGGAACATCAGATGGAGTTACAGATTTAAAAAAAGTAGGAAAATGGTCACTTCCACAAAGATCATCGTGAACTGACCATTCAAATTCATTTAGTACGCTGGAGTCAGTTATTGACAAATCAAGAGCTGAATATGTTCCTGTACCAGGATGTAAATACGTGTCTGTACCATCATTGAATATACATAATTCATTACTTAAAATAAAATCCTCTAGAATTTTACCTTTTGTGTTTGTGGTTGTACTCCCCCAGAGTGGGTTGTGGCCATTCAAATCACCCACGAGTGCACATGGTTTTGGTAGTGCATCATAGAGAGATTGAAGATCAGCCAAAAGGAGAGTCGATGATGGCGGAATGTACAATGAACACAGAGTAAGTGTAATGTTCAAAGTAAGGCGCACTGCAACTGCTTGGAGATTTGTTTTGAGCATCACAGGGCTGTGGATAACGCCATGTCTTACAAGAATGGAGGATCCACCAGTGGCTTTATCACCTGGGGGAGAATAACAATGATATGTGTTGAACTGACGTAAGTTTATAGAATCTGTTTGTCTCAGATACGTTTCTTGTAAACAGATCGCAGATGGTTGAATATCCTGGTCTAGTAGATGAAGTTCATGAATGTTATTTTAAGGCCTCTGCAGTTCCACTGTAGAATGGTTGAAGAAACTATTTTTTCGGAGGATTTATTGGGGACCTACCCCTTGCCTTTCTAGAGGGCGACAAGCTATGTGCCCTGTGGGGGATGGTTTCGGACACATCCATGTCCTCCAACGATCCATATTTGTTGAACAGCTGGATTTTATTTGTTGAACCTTTCGAGGCTCTGCCACTCTGACATTTTTGTGAAGATACATTTCTTGATTTCACTGGCTGCTTTGCAATGTCTTTCACATTTGGTTCAGAATCAAATTTGGAATGTGACTGGGATTTAGATGCCTTAGATATAGATGCATCCCGAATACGGGATGGCTCTGGAAGTACTTCCGCAGTCTGAGTGGATATTTCGGGTGACAGAATCTGAGGGGAATCGGTATCTATCCATGTCCAGTTAGTTTGACAGCTTATAGACATTTTGGTTATTTTGGCTGTATCAGATGGTGACCGAGATACGGAAGCATACGTTTCCTTGAGTTCAGATTTTTGCACTTGTTTTTTGGCTTCAGCAAAACTAATGTCTTGTGTAAATTTTATTTTGTTGATTTCCATTTGCTGTTTCCAAATGGGACACTCCTTTGAGAAAGATGAGTGATTTCCTTCACAATTGGTACATTTTTTGAAAGTGCTGGTGCAGTCATCCGTCGTGTGAGTTTTCTCACTACAGTGAGCACATGTAACCGATGATTTACACGTATTGACACCATGGCCGTATCTTTGGCATTTAAAGCATCTTAAAGGATTAGGAATGTAAGTATCCACATTGATGTTACAGTAGCCAGCCTTTATTGATTTTGGAGCAATCGGACACGAAAAGGAAAACAGGTATGTGTTTGCTTGTACGGTTTCATTATTTCTACGACTTTGGAATCGCTTAACATAAGTGACTCCTTGATCCTTCATTTCTGACACGATATCAAATTCTGTCATGTCAGCAAACAAGTGGTCACGGTCTCGCGCTATTCCTTTACTGGTGTTCAAGGTTCTGTGTGCTGAGACCAACACAGGAATGTTCACAAACGATTCAATCGCCATCAGGTTCGTGGCTTGCTGCCGTTTACTGCATTCAACAAGTAAAGCACCTGAACGCAAGCGTCTGATGTTTTTTACTTCGCCTGCAATTCCTTGTATTCCCTTAGATACCGGAAAAGGGTTGAGTTTCACTGGTGTCTTATTCAGAGTTTCAATTACGACAAAGCGCGGCCAGTAGTAAATTGATTTAGTGGATCTGTGTGCAGTATTATCAGAATCAATGTCAAGTGGACGTTTTGTCTTTTTGGTAGGGGTTTGGTATTCCATGGTTAGTATTTATTGGTTCATCATCCGGGCTCCCCACCCACCACGGAGTATCACGAGGACAATGCTAAAAACAAGCGGATCTCCAGCTTGCAGCACCAAGGATACCCGGATGATATACTCCAGCAGAAAAATTAATAGATTAATAGTTCCACCAGATTGGCCCATGAGCCACCGCCTTCTGGGTATACGACTCTAGGCAAAAAGATACATGAAATGATGCGTGTGAAATTACAAATTCAAAATAACCAAGCATGAAAAAGCAAATTAACAGTTTCATAAATTTTGAGCATAGCTGTAGCTCAGGGCTTGGCGTGACCAGCCGATTGATAGAACTGGGCCAGTTCTACCACCCGTCTAGGTGAAGTAAGGGCCAAAGTGGTGTGTTGAGCAGTAAGAGCAAAATGGTTCAGTCTCCCACTGCCCTCAACCACCAGACTACCGTCCTCCACCGACACGGGACGCAACCCACGGCAAACAGGTTGCCCAATTTGGTCGCCTCTTACGACCAGCAATGGGGTGCTGTGGACACATTCTGTCCCGGGTCCACACGGGAGAAGAGCACTTAGCGTTATCCAGCACCCACCACGAGGAGGTGGCTCTTCATGGGTGCCGTGTAAAGAGAAGTAAAGTAAACTATGCATCGTCTGCCACATTAGGAGAGGTTGCAATTGGTTTCGTTGCTGAAAACTTCGATACTGGTGAAGGAAATCGATTTACTCTTAACAACATGCTTTTATTTCTTCTCTTTTAGACATACTGGTGGTCTGTGTTTTCTCTCAGAATACTAAAGGATTGTGTAGGATTTGTGCATGTTGATAAAATATGCTAGATTAGACGCGATAGGGAAAAGATACAGTTTACACATTAGTGATTTCCATGATAATGAGATTCCCATAGTTTACCTGATTCGTTGTCTGATTCAAACACGTGAAATCTACACCCTAACCTACACACTAACCTTTTAAAATTCACTACTTTACAGAATGAACAAGTGCATGAAAACTGATTACATGAAAACAGTGCAATGAGTGAGTGAGTGAGTTATCATTTAACGTCACATCGGCAATATTGCAGCCATATTGTGACGAGAACATATGTGACATAAAACGAAATATATAATCATATTATGAAGAACCTGTCGACGAAGGACAGTAAAACCACTAGACTATCACAGTTAGTATTTAAAACTAGCGTAGAAACTTAAAAGCTAATATTATCACTATTGGGACAGTACAATATGAAAACAGGCCATAGATCGCCAACAACCGAAGGTAGATCACCATACTAGGGACCATGGGGACTTACAGTACCTCAGCTACCTGCATGGTTCCTAGTTGGATTTACACCATCCCCTCAGCTGCTGGCGACTGTATGCAAGATTAGCCACAATTTAAAATTACACATATTCTACGACTAAAAACGTGGAACATTAAATCTGACTTCAACTGTTTGGGACTTACGTACCCTCTTAGGAGGACAATAATTTTACGGTACTTCAACCCCCTTCGAGGATACAGCCACTAACAATCTCAGTTGCTAATTCAACTTCCAATCATAAAATATTTATCTATTTACAAGTCATGTAACAGGTCTAATTCCTTTAAAAACGCAATGATTAAATGATAACTAACATTACTAAAAAGATCCTTCATATTTCTTGATTTGAAATACTTATCCCTTGTGATGGAATATTCCACACAGTCAAGCAAGACATGCTTGACTGTGATTCTTTCATCACAAGGGATACAAAAAGGAGGATCCTCACCTTTAAGCACATATTCATGTGTATATCTAGTGTGGCCAATACGACATCGTCGCATAATGACCTCTTCAAATCTTGACTGACAACCCAAGTAGGTGTATCCAATATACGGTTTTATTTCATGTAATTTGTTAATACCTACTTGGGTGTCCCACCTCTTCTGCATCAGATCATGGATGTAAGACCTAATGATTGCTTTATAATCAGTGTATGGAATAGGAAGTGGTGTCACAGATTTGTTGAGTGCTGCTTTTGCAGCAAGGTCAGCCAGCGTGTTCCCAGAAATGCCAACGTGGCTGGGTAACCAACAGAAGACGATGTCGTATTGGCCAGTAGCAAGATCATTATACAATTCAATAATTTCAATTAAAAGTGGATGTTTACAAGAAATATTTTTAATCGCCTGAAGGTACGAAAGAGAGTCTGAATAGATAATATATTGTTTATATTTAGGGTGTCTTTGAATATATTTGACAGCCGTTAATATGGCTTTTGCTTCTGCAGTAAAAATAGAACTGTTATCTGGTAATCTAGAAGATATTGTTCTGGATCCAATGACAGTGGCACAAGCTACTGCACCACCGTCCTTGGAACCATCTGTAAATAAGGGTTTGTAGTGACTGTATTTACTTTTTAATTGATTATATTCTTGTTTATATTGTAATTCATTAGTTTCGGATTTTTTAAAAGAAGATAATGTTAGGTCGACTTGTGGCCTAACTAACTGCCAAGGAGGAGAAGAAAGAAGACGGCAGGGAGCTATGTTTTCCAGCTTAATGCCGGCCGAAGAAAGAAATGGTTTAATTCTGTGTCCGAGAGGTGGAACAAGAGAAGACTTCTTGTCGTACAAATCCTGATAAAGTGGATTGAACACACAGTTATATGCAGGGTTAGATTCATTAGAGGATAATTTAGTAATGTACTGTAAGGATAATTTTATACGACGTTGTGTAAGAGATGGTTCATCGGCCTCAATGTAAAGACTGTCAACGGGTGAAGTTCGGAAAGATCCAAGACAAAGTCTCAAACCTTGGTGATGGACAGAATCAAGAAGTTTAAGGTTGCTTTTACAGGCTCCACCATATACGATGGAGCCGTAATCAAGTTTCGAACGGATCAATGATCGATAAACTTGTAGGAGGGTAGCTTGGTCTCCTCCCCACTTACAATTAGAAATGACTTTCAACAAGTCAAGTGCCTTCTGGCATTTAGTCTGAAGGGATTTGATATGGGGAAGAAACGTTAAATGTGAGTCAAAAATCAATCCCAAGAACTTGGTCTCTTTAACAACTTTAATAGCAGTGCCATTTAGAAACAATTCAGGGTCTTTATGTGGTTTATATCGTCTACAGAAGTGTATACAATTAGTTTTCGATTTAGAAAATTTGAAACCGTTTTCAAGACACCATTTATTAATTTTATTTAAGCATAACTGCAGTTGCCTCTCAATAGTACGCATATTTTTACCACGACAGGAAATATTAAAATCATCCACAAAAAGTGATCCGTCAATCGAATCATTTAAAACTTTGGATAAACTGTTGATTTTAATGCTAAATAAAGTAACAGACAAAACACTCCCTTGTGGAACACCCTGGTCCTGATTATAATGTTCAGACAGGGTAGAACCCACGCGGACTTGAAATTGCCGGTCTTGTAAAAACTGTGATATAAAAAGAGGTAAACGGCCTTTCAAACCAAAATCATGCAAATCCTGTAAAATACCATGCTTCCAGGTCGTATCATAAGCTTTCTCAAGATCAAAGAAAATTGATACAGCATGCTGTTTATTAACTATAGCATTTTTAGCAAAGGATTCTAAACGTACCAAGTGATCAATGGTACTACGATTTTTCCTGAAACCACATTGAATATTTGTTATAATGTTATTGGTTTCCAGATACCAAGTTAATCTATTATTCACCATACGTTCCATGGTTTTACAGACACAACTCGTTAGAGATATTGGTCTGTAATTAGACGGATCAGTATGATCCCGGCCAGGCTTTGGAATAGGGACAACAATGGCATTACGCCATGAAGTTGGGAAATTCCCCGACGTCCATATTTGATCAAAAATTCCTAAAAGGACTTCTAAACATGATTCGGGCAAATGCTTTAGGAGTTGATAGTGAATATTATCGGTTCCTGTTGCTGTATCATGAGCTTGCTCAAGGGCAGTATGGAGCTCATGCAACGAAAATAATTCGTTATAGTCTTCACCATTGTCTGAGTTAAAATTGATTCTTTTCTTTTCCTCTTGTTTCTGATACTTTTGGAACTCAGGGACATAATTTGATGAAGATGAATTTTTGGCTAAAGTTGCGCCAAGTTTATTTGCTATGTCAGTTTTATTAGTTAATATGGCATCCCCGTCCTTCAGATGATGCACAGTAGATTTGGAACCCTTGCCCTTTATTCTTTGGACCATATTCCACACCTTTGACATTGGTGTACGTGAATTTATTTTGGAAACATAATTTCGCCAAGACTGACGTTTACCTTGTTTAAAAGCACGTCTAGCCTTTGCGTTAGTAATTTTGACTTTGTCTAGATTATGAACTGTAGGATGTTTGCGAAAATATTTTTCGGCTTTCTTCCTACATTTTCTGGCCTGTTTACACTCGTCATTAAACCATGGTTTACGAATATGTGGAATTGCAGAGGACATAGGAATTGTTTTGTCTGCAATGGCATTTAGTATATCCGAAAAAGACTGTATTGGATCTTCACTGTTCTTAAAAAGATCATGCTTCAAGTGTTCAGCACACAGTGTCTGATATAATGACCAATCAGCCCTAGCAAAGTTCCGTCTTGATACAGGTGGATCATCACCAGGGTTGATGGCTTTCAGCATGGTGGGGAAGTGATCACTCCCACATAGGTCATCATGGACCAGCCATTCAAATTCATTGTATAAGTTGGTATCAGCTAGTGATAAATCCAGGGAAGAGTATTTTCCCGTAGCTGGATGTAAATAAGTAGCTGAGTCATCATTGAAAATACACAAATTATTATCGGAAATGAATTCCTCAAGGATTTTGCCTTTATTATTAGTATTGTCACTTCCCCATAATGGATTGTGTCCGTTGAGGTCCCCCATAATAATACATGGTTTGGGGAGCTGATCATATAGACTTTGAAGATCTGACTGACAAATATTGGAAGATGGAGGGATATACAAACTGCACAATGTCAAAGCAATGTGTAAAGTCAAGCGAACAGCAACTGCTTGAAGGTTTGTTTTTAGAGTAACAGGGCTATGTATTACGCTCTGATGAACGAGAATAGAAGAGCCTCCAGTAGCCCGATCTCCCGGAGGAGCAAAAGAATGATAAGCCCTGTACAGTCTCAAATTCAAGGTATCTGTATTTTTAAGATATGTCTCTTGGAGACATAGCGTAGATGGCTGAAAGTCCTGTATCAGCAATTGTACCTCGTTGAAATTAGTTTTTAGTCCTCTACAATTCCATTGCAATAGTTTGGACTGGTTCATGGTGGCTCAATTGGTGATCTTCCACGCGAATGTGTGGAGGGTAAATTCCTCCTGCTGTCCTGTGAGGACAGAGTGATATCCATCTCCAGAGGCCCAAAAGAGTTTTCTACAGGAACTTCTGAAGATGAAGGGATGATGGGAATTGATTTCCTGTTTAATTTTTTTCCTTTCTGTTTTTGACTGTCAGTCTGTTTATCATACGATTGTGATTTGGGCTCAGGCTGTCTCTCAGTCTGTGATCCAGATGTAGATTGAGTTACTGGGGAAGATGGTTTTGCAACTGAGGATAAGGTAATGGGTTTTGCAGACTTAACCCATGTCAAGTCTGTCTGACAACTTACAGGAGATGTCATAACAGCGTGCGTGACGGCAGCAGAGTAGGTCTTATTTAATGGAGGTGTGGTTTCAGCTGTCAACAGTTTTTTTGCGTCAAAGTATGAAATATTCCTTTCACATTTAAGTTTCATTATTTTGGACTCCTTTTGCCAAACAGTTTGCGCATTTCAACTCATTGTTGCAGTCTGTATTATCATGTTGTTCACCACAACGATGACATACAGCCGAACCACGACAAGAACTAACCCCATGACCGAACTTCTGACATTTAAAGCAGCGAAGCGGGCTGGGGACATACACGTCCACTCCAATATTGAAATACCCTGCTTTGATTGAAGGTGGTAAGGATGCACGAGCAAACGTCAAGAGATATGTATTGGTATTGACACTGATTCCTTCTTTCTTGACGGTGAACCGTTTTACAGCTGTGACTCCCTGATCATGAAGTTCAGTTACTATGTCTTGTTCTGACATGTCAGACAGGCAGCGAGCCCTGTCCCGAACAATGCCCCGGCAGGAATTTAATGTTCTGTGCACGGACACAGCAACCTCAATATTGGCAAATGTTTTGATAGATAAAAGATTTAGAGATTGCTGTCTCCGTGCACATTCCACCAGAAGTGAACCACTACGAAGACGGGTGACATTGCGAACCTCTCCACAAATACCTGAAACAGCCTTAGAAATGGCAAAGGGGTTTAATTTAATAGGAAGATTGTCTGTTGCCTCAATCACTAAGAAACGTGCCCAGTTATCAGCATTGGAAGAAACACTTCTTGTTGATTCATCAATATTTTCAATTCGTCGCTTTTTTTCATTTCGCCAAGAACCAGATGATTGGGGATCCATGATTGAAAGAAAAAATTCAGCATCCTTACTCCCCACCCACCATGGAGTGTCAACAAGGACGATGTCAAATAGCATCGGATCTCCAAGATGCCGACACCAGGGATACAGGGGTGCTATACTCCGGCAACTATGACACAAATAGCAACATTTGTATACCAAATAAATTGCCAGGGTGGTTCTGCCCGTGACAAATGATTGGATACATATTGAACTTGGAGGTCAACATTGCCAGATTGGCCCATGAGCCACCGCCTTCTGGCATAGGACTCTAGGCATTAAATATGTTAATATTTTGGAAATGAAAACTCGAAATGGCCAAGACCCAATAAGTAGTTGAGTGTGCAAAAATTTTTTACTATGCACAGGGCATGGCGTGACCAGCCGATTGATAGAACCGGGCCAGTTCTACCACCCGTCTAGGCGAAGTCAGGGCCAAAGTGGTGTGTTAGGCAACAGGAACATGGCTTCAAGCTCCTATTGCCCTCAACCACCAGGATCCCTTCCTCCGCCGACACAGGGCCGCAACCCACGGCAAACGGGTTGGTGGACCAAATATCCCCCCGGGTCCACTACGGGGGTGTTGGCGAGCTCTTGGCGTTACCCAGCACCCACCACGAGGAGGTGGCTCGCCACGGGTGCCAGTGCATTGAAACATCGACAATGTATGATAGAAATATTTTATGCACTACCATATCTCAAACATAAAGATAGATTATATTAACAATAAAATATACACATACCATTTTGTTGGACATGTCCGGTCTCTTCTTCAAGTCTTCTATCCACTGCTGGTTCTGCTGTTTTTCCGGATTCTGCTTGACAGGCACCTTGTTGACTGATGTCTGTGGAGTTGAGGAAAGTGGGGACTGGCGATGGGCTCGCTTTTATGAACGCTGATTTATGTGCAAACAATGAGTGAAAAAGGAATACCTACTGCATACCAAGTTGATGACGTGCGTAAACTAATCGTGCCGTGTGCAAACTGTGTTGGAATACGCAGTGTCATGACTACGTGAAGAAGACGAGACAATGCACAAGTCCCGCCCGACCACTTCACGACAAGTTAGAACTTTGCGCAATCTGTCGCGACCATGTCGCACAGAGCTCCTGATGCAAGGGAACCAATGTGTAACACTGCGTGTCAATGCGCTCAGGGTTGGAAACTGGCAAGCTTTGATACGCACTGCTCACTGTGTTACTTCAAGCAAATGGCACGAGTATGCGTGCCAGGAACTTTGAGCATTTCCAAAGTTTCTTTGCGCACTTGGAGGCAGCCTCGCACAGTTTATGCACATTTTACACCAGTTTGCGCAGAGGTTACTCATCGGGACGCAAAAGTGCGTACCAGTTGGGGCAAAATTCGTGCAAGTGTCAAGGTGGCTTTTGGCGTTTGTCCCAGCGGCTCATTTCAGACCAGTCTTCAGTCAGTTGAAGATGAGGGCGTCATCACAGAAGCTTGTTGATCACTGTGACTTCATGGATGAGTCACTCCATCTTCACAGTAGTCAGATGGTGTGTACTCAACCAGTCATTCACCCAACAACAATGCTGAAGGTATGTATAATTAGTCATTAAATAAAAAAATTAATGTCTAAATGGCAAAATCGATACAACAATACATAATATTTTACAAAATGTTTTTAAGTTTTAAGTTGGCATCGACGGATGAATTTGCAGACTGTACAAGTTAAACCCAGCTCTCCATAAAGAAGACAGTCTTCTGCCACTCCACGCCCAGTTCCTCCATGATGGATGCGTCTGCAGACCAAGCTAAAATCTTTGCTGCTTGGTGACTGTGCAAAGAGGGACAGCTAAGCCCAAACGCGCATTTGACAATGTGTTCCAGAGTTTATGTCCCACGCTTTTTTGAATGAACTTGCGTGATACGATGTTATACGATGTTAATAGTGTGTAAATCCTGAACTAGAGTACAGTATGAACGAATGAACTAGTGTCAATGTATGAGCGAATGAACTGTGTGTACATTCTGAACTTGTGTACATCATGAGCGAATGAACTAGTGTGTGATCAAATGATTGTGTGTAAATTATGAACGAATGAACTTGTGGAGATTAGGAATGATATAACTTGAGTAAATTACCATTATTATTTTTGTTAGTTATGAGATCTTGTGAGTAAATTATGAACTATTACCATATCATTACCATTTTATTAATGTTACGATGATATTATGTTTCAGTGCTATATGTGTCAATAAATAATGTAAAACCTTTCTAAACTTCTTTTTGTCTGTTAGGCCGATATGACTAGGAATAAGGCTGTTTTAACATTTTGTCACATCCCTTTTGACTTTCACCTCGGCCCTTTTGACTTTTTCGGCCTTTCTGATTGGGTACTTCTCGGCTCTTTTGTCCGTCGGCCCATTTGGCAAGTTCCAAAAAAGTGTAACTTTCCTTGAATAGTCAGCATGTTCCTTACAGGGAACACTGGGCAGAGACACTGACCTGAAGAGATCGTAAAGTCCCAATTTTGGTTCTTACATTGTTTATACTGTGAAGTACCTTTTTGTTGCTTTACGCTTTTATTGTCATACTACCTTCTGTAGACAGTCTAGAGCATACACTTTAGTGACATAAGGTATCGAGTAAGTGGGTGCTACTACGGTTAACCTGCAAAGAGTTAAATACATACCACTCTCAATTGTGCCTTGGGGATAACCGTTTCTTTAGCTCAGACATACATCTTCACCTGGTAGTTTCAGGCGCAATCTCGGAAGAACATGCTCAGTTATGCACTCCTCTAGGATTCCGAGTTTGGCCTGGCCGAAAGCAACCCGTGGCTGTTGCTGAAGGTGACATAATGCGTCGTGTGGTAAGGTTCAATGTCTTTGCTGATTGTATTTCATCAATAAAGCATAGATCATGTATAGTGTCTGATCTTGTGTTTAGAGTACAGTTAGCAATTAAGCTTTAAGCAAACAAGATTTGGGTTTAACGATGCATGTTTGTACGTATTACTTGCATTTCATGGCAACAAAACAGAGTTCTTATTGATATTTTTGTTTTAAAGTCGTTTAATGCCATTCGAACTATTCCAGTTATTTCACAATGTATTGTACATACTCAGGTCATCAATCCAGCAATTGGCTATATGCAGCTCCAGTGAGCCCAGTTCGAATATCACATTTACCTGTATGCTGCACTATTGTGTAATAATGATTTTTAAACTTTAACTACCAGTGTTGTTGGGGAACGTACATTTGAAATAATTTCTCGTATGATTCTTCTGGCAGTGTTCCGCATATTCAGTGTATTAGGTCCGGCTGTCTTTTCATAATGTCCACTCAGTTTTTCAAGGGGTCACCACTTTTTGCCATGGGAATGAAACATCTGTTTTCATTGCAAAAATATGTAGCATATATTATCACCTAGCATTTTCAGGCACAATTTAGCAGCAATATGTTTAGCTATGGACCCCTCTAGGATTCTGACTTTGGCCTGGTGAAAAGCAACCGATGACTATTGCTGGAGGTGACATGGGGTTTCGTGTAGTCAGGCACAATGCCTGGGTATTAACACCGTCCTTGTTGACGCTCCATGGCGGGTGGGGAGCTGGGGTGCCGAACCAATCCTTTTCACTATGTCTCAAAAACTCGCTGGTTCCTCAGATGATGATCATAGCTGTACTGTAGATTCATGGGCTCGATTCATTGTAATTGAAGCTGCGGACCATACTCCAATAAAATTGAACCCATTCGCCATTTCTAAGGCTATTAATGGATGTTGTGGTGAGGTTAACAATGTTACTCGCCTCCGTTCTGGATCTTTGCTTGTTAAATGTTCTAGAAAGCAGCAATCTGTGAACCTTTTATCCATCAAACAATTTGCCAATGTTCCAGTGGTGGCTACTGTGCACAAAACACTGAATTCCTGTCGTGGAATCGTCCTTGATCGCGCTCGTTGTCTCTCCGACATGAGTGAAGACGAGATTGTCACTGAAATGAAACATCAAGGGGTCACGGCTGTGAAACGTTTCACTAGAAAACAAAATGATTCTATCATTAAGACCCACACTTATAATCTTTTTACGTTTTCTCTTTCCAAACTCCCTACATGTGTTAAAGCTGGATACTTCAATATCGGAGTGGGCGTATATGTCCCAAACCCACTCAGATGTTATAACTGCCAAAAGTTCGGTCATGGAGCCAAGAACTGTCATCTAAATGTTACATGTTCTCGATGCAGTGGAGCTCATGAGAGTTCAGTGTGCACGAATGAGTCTCGAATGAATGGTGACCATCTTGCTTCCTCAAAATCACGTCCCTGTTTCGTACATGAAGCCCAAATTCTTAAATACAAGTGTACTAACAATGTGTCCTATAATGAAGCCAAAAAAACTAGTGTCATCACAGTCTCCCTGTTCAACCAGAACATATTCAGCCGCAGTCTCGACCCCAACTTCAACTAAAGTTTCAGTATCATGTCAAACCGACATTTCATGGGTTAAAGGGCATCTTACCCTTGAGGACTCTGATCTTCCTAATCACAGTGATTCACAAACATCAACATCAGCCTCTCAGACAGAAGTCCATCAGTCAAAAGCTTCGTCATCCAATGTTCAAAAGGACAATGATACAGTTCTGTGCACTGCGCATACAGGAAAAATTAAAAAACAATCAAAGAAGAAACACAGGTCCCTCCAACACTTGGAGGTTCCACCGTCCATCAAACCTACTAAGGTTCATAACACCTTTGAACTTCTTCAGATGGAAACCACTCCTACATTGCCTACCCTGGCGAGTGGAACTCCATCTCGATCTCGATCTCCAATTGAACCGCCATGAGTAGCTGAAATCATATCATTCAGTGGAACTGCAGAGGACTTCGGCATAATTTCCATGAACTCCAGTTATTAGCACAAGATATACATCCATCAGCAGTTTGTTTACAAGAGACATACCTTAAACATACAGATAAGTGTGATATAAGACGTTATAGTCCTTTTCATTCTTTTTCACCACCGGGCGATAAAGCTACCGGTGGCGCATCTGTTCTTGTGCGACGGGACGTCATTCACAGTCTTGTTCCACTTAACACTAACTTGCAAGCTGTAGCAGTCCGTCTCACACTACACATTACCTTCACACTCTGATCCTTGTACCTTCCCCCGTCTTCCAATATTCAGAAGCCTGACCTTCAAAACTTGTGTAACCAGCTTCCAAAGCCCTTTATCATCATGGGCGATTTTAATGGAGATAATCCTTCATGGGGAAGTTCAAGTATAAATCAGAAAGGCAGAATGATTGAGGATTTCATAGCTGACAATGACCTGTGCATCTTTAATGATGATTCAGTAACATACTTGCATCCTGGTACAGGGACTTATTCATCCCTAGATCTGTCTCTTGCAGATTCAACTTTGTTGAGTGAATTCACATGGTCAGTTCACGATGACCTGTGTGGAAGTGACCACTTTCCTACAATTCTGAAACCTGTGTCACCATCTGATGTTCCCCCGTCATCACGATGGAATTTTAAAAAAGCTGACTGGCTTTTATATGAAACTCTGTGTCTTACCAAATTAAAACCTGCAATTTTCATAGACAGTCCTGATCCCATAAAATGTTTCTCTGAAGAATTAAATATAATAGCTGATGAATGTATCCCTAAGTCCTCTGCTGTTCCTCATATACGCAAACCATGGTTCAATGACAACTGCAAGCAAGCTAGGAAGGCAAGGAAAAAGGCTGAACGATATTTCCGTCGCCATCCAATGGTGCATAATTTAAATAAATTTAAAATTTTAAATGCTAAAGCACGGCGTACTTTTAAACAGAACAAACGCCAATCTTGGCAAAATTATGTATCTAAAATAAATTCTCGGACACCCATGTCCAAGGTATGGAACATGGTCCAAAAAATTAAAGGTAAAGGTACTAAATCTAGTGTCCATCATCTTAAACATGGAGATCAGTTAGTTACTGATAAATCAGACATCACAAATAAACTGGGCGAAATCCTCGCTAAACACTCTTCCTCTTCAAATTATGTACCAAAATTCCAGCACTATCAAAAACAACAAGAAAAGAAAACTATTAATTTCAATTCAGATAATGGGGAAGATTATAATGAAACGTTTTCTATTCATGAACTCCATACTGCTCTTGATCAAGCTCATGACACTGCTACTGGAGCTGATAAGATACATTATCAACTCCTGAAGCACTTACCGGAATCCTGCCTAGAAACTCTTCTCAATGTTTTTGATGATATTTGGACATCGGGTAACTTTCCTCCTTCATGGTGTGACGCCATAGTAGTACCAATACCTAAACCTGGACGTGATCATACGGATCCGTCCAATTATTGACCTATTTCACCAACTAGCTGTGTTTGCAAGACCATGGAACGCATGATAAATAATCGACTTGTTTGGTAGTTGGAAACAAATAACCTTATAACTGATATACAGTGTGGTTTCCGGAAAAACAGAAGTACTGTCGATCACTTAGTGCGTTTAGAATCATTTGTTAAAAATGCACTAATTAATAAACAACATGCTGTGTCTATCTTTTTTGATCTCGAAAAAGCATATGACACAACCTGGAAATATGGTATTTTAAGAGATTTACATGACTTTGGCTTGCGAGGTCGTTTACCTCAATTTATAGCCAACTTTTTAAATGATAGACAGTTTCAAGTTCGAGTGGGTTCTACCCTGTCTGATCATTACAATCAGGATCAGGGTGTTCCACAAGGCAGTATTTTGTCTGTTACACTTTTTAGCATAAAGATAAATAGTTTATCAAAAGTTTTAAACGATTCAATTGATGGATCGTTATTTGTGGATGATTGTAATATTTCTTGTCGTGGGAAAAACATGCATGCTATTGAACGGCAACTGCAATTGTCTTTAAACAAAATAAATAAATGGTGTCTTGAAAACGGCTTTAAATTTTCTAAATCCAAAACTAATTGTATACATTTTTGCAGAAAATATAAGCCACATAAAGATCCTGAACTATTTCTAGATGGCACTCCCATCAAAGTTGTAAAGGAGGCCAAGTTCTTGGGTCTAATCTTTGACTCCCACTTAACATTTCTGCCTCATATTAAGTCCCTTAAAACTAAATGCCTGAAGGCTCTTGACTTGTTGGAAGTTGTTTCCAACTCAAAGTGGGGAGGGGATCAAGCAACCCTCTTACATCTATATCGATCACTCGTGCGTTCGAAACTCGATTATGGCTCCATCGTATATGGTGGAGCCTGCAAAAGCAACCTTAAACTTCTTGACTCTGTCCACCATCAAGGCTTAAGACTTTGTCTTGGGTCTTTCCGAACTTCACCTATTGATAGTCTCTACGTTGAGGCTGATGAACCATCTCTTACTCAACGTCGTATACAATTGTCTTTACAATACATTACTAAATTATATTCTAATGAATCTAACCCTGCCTATAACTGTGTGTTCAATCCCCTTTATGAGGACTTGTATAACAAAAAGTCTTCTCTTGTACCACCTCTTGGGCACAGAATTAAACCATTTATTTCTTCAGCCGGTATAGAGCTGGAAAGTATATCGCCTTCTCGTCTTCTTTCTTCTCCTCCTTGGCAGTTGGTTACGCCACAAGTTGACCTAACATTAACATCATTTAAAAAATCAGAAACAAATGACTTACAATATAAACAAGAATATCATCAATTAAAACATAAATATAGCAATTACAAACCCTGATTTACAGATGGATCCAAGGACGGTGGTGCAGTAACTTGTGCTACTGTCATTGGAACCAGAACAATATCTTCTAGAATTCCAGATAACAGCTCTATTTTTACAGCTCTATTTTAACAGCTCTTAAATATATTCAAAGACACCCTAAACGTAAACAATATATAATCTATTCAGACTCTCTTTCTTGTCTTCAGGCGATTAAACATATTTCTTGTAAACATCCACTTTTAATTGAAATTATTGAATTGTATAATAATCTTGCTACTGGCGAATACGACATCGTATTCTGTTGGTTACCCAGCCACGTAGGCATTTCCGGTAACACAATGGCCGATCTTGCTGCTAAGGCAGCACTCAACAAATCTGTGACACCACTTCTTATTCCTTACACTGATTACAAAGCTTGCATTAGAAGTTACATCCGTTATCTGATGCAGAAGAAGTGGGACACCCAAGTAGGTATAAATAAATTACACGAAATAAAACCGTATATTGGTTACACCTACTTGGGCTGTCAGTCCAGATTTGAAGAGGTTATTTTAAGACGATGTCGTATTGGCCACACTAGATATACTCATTCATATCTTTTAAAAGGTGAGGATCCTCCATTTTGTATCCCTTGTGATGAGAGAGTCACGGTCAAGCATATTCTGCTTGACTGTGTCGAATTCTCCATTCTCTTTCAATGTCAAAACTGTACAGGATCTTTTTACTAACATTAATTCTCATTTAATTATAGGTTTTTTAAAGGAAATTGAGTTTCTGGTTGAATTTTGAATAACATGTTCTGTAAATAGATATATTTTAATTATTGGTTGTTTAGATTTGTAACTAGAATTGTTAGTGGCTGTACCCTCAAAGGGGGTTGAAGTATTGTAAAATTATTGTCCTCCTGAGAGGGTACGTAAGTCCACAAACAGTGAAAGTAAATTCTAAATTTCCAGGTTTTAATCGTAGAATAAGTGTCTTTTTATTTTATGGATAGATTTCACAAATTGCTGACGGCTGAGGGAATGATGTAAATCCAGCTAGGGACCATGCAGGTAGCAAAAGTACTGTAAGTCCCCATGGTCCCTAGTATGGTGATCTACCTTCAGTTGTTAGCAATCTATAGCCCATTTTTACATTGTATTGTCCGGTATAGATAAATTGTTTTAGGTATAGTTGCTAGTTTTATATTCTACTCTGTGATATCCTAGTTGTTTTACTGTCCGCTGACAGATTTTATAATAGACATATATTTCATTTTAGTATTAAATGTTCTCGTCACGATATGGCTGAGATATTGCCGATGTGACGTTAAATATTAACTCGAGTCTGGACCAGTCCGATGAACTATGATCGGATTGTGAGGCATGAGGAACAAACCATGGGTTCTGTGCATGAGAGCAGATTGAGTAATTCAAGAGCCTTAAAGGTTTTACATCTCACTCAAGCAATCTGTACACATTGATACCCGTGAAAATCCGGATTAGAATCGACCCTCAGTACCCTATGCGTGTCGTAAGAGGCGACTAACGGGATCGGGTGGTGAAGCTCGCTGTCTTGGTTGACATGTCATCGAATCCTACGTCGATTGATGCTCTAGTTATATTGCCGATGCGATGTACAATCTAAACTCACTTTCACATATAAACATGAATTGTACTACATTCACTGTCACTAAGAAACTTGCGCTGCTGAAGGCCCTCTCCTTCATGAGCACTTTATAAACCATAAATAGTCTTGTCATATGAATGCATTTAAGGAGTGAATAAATCAATGGACTGCATAACGGTATAATGGCAGACTGACTGACTCAGTGCTTGTCTCAGACGCTTATGAAATATGAAACTGCTAGATGGGATTGATTGCAAAAAACTGGACTTTAATAGTTTGCGAACATTTCCAATATATTTGTATAACAAGAACATCCGGATCTCATTTCTGATTATCGCTGTGCACTATATTTGCCTAACAATGTTAAACCTGCAGTTGAGGTCTTTGCAAATATACCAGATACTATTAACTTTTTTCAAAATCCAGATTGTACGTGTAATAGTACACGTGTCCTGCATGCTTAATCGATGCATACCGTATTTAACGCAATTTTCAGAAAACAATCAGTCCTTATTTTGTAAAGAAACAGATTACATTAGGCAGTAAAGAGAAATTGGCGCTGGCATGACCTGCCCAACCCTATAGCAACTACTCACAGTCTTTGTTGCTTGAGGCCACAATAGTCATAGGTCATGGCAAGTGGCAAGCAGATCTTGACTTCAGAGTTTAAGTGACTTTGTTAACGAAAACAGAATTTTGGTTGCCTGGTTACCAGTGTCCTAACACATTCATTGATTTGACTGGAAGCTAAAATCTATTGATTTTGATTTATATATGTTCTGTAAGCGCCGAGGCGCCTAATGCATGTGTGGTGCTTCGATTTGCAAGCTTGAAAGTTTGTTCTCTAATGCCGCTGAATATTACAAATACAAGGTGGCGGTTTTGTAATATTCAGGTTCAAACGACACAATCCAGTGATCGACAGCATGAACATTGAATTATGCAGCTGAGATACGATGACATGTGTCAGCCACGTTAGCGAGCTTGACCAACAAATCCCGACAGTCGCTTTTTACAACAACCTTTTACTGACAACCAGTTCTAACCCCGATTTTCACGGGTCTCAGGTATTCTTTGATTTTACTTGAATTCTGTGAAAACACAAACACGTGTAGCGTTTCCAGAACCTCCAGGTTTCCTGTTAATCTGCTGACATTAATCGAATGGTCACCATCAAACTTCCAAAATTGATCAGTTGATGAGTGTGTACCAAATTAGTCTACAAGTCCACATATACTGAACCCAGGGTTTAATGTAGATTGTGACGATACTAGATGCAATGAAAAAACAATAGTACCATCCACCATCACCCAACAGTTCATAATTTCTATTCATTTAAACACTAAATGAGTAGGCATTCTCCGTAAACAAAACAAAACAAAACAAGAGACTCTGCAAAACCGTTTGATAATGACTCTCAGCTTGAAAATCTCCCTGGTCCCAAGTTTGGAGCCCCACCCTAAGTTCTTGTCTATCATTTTAATGTTAGTTTTAAAGCTGTATCTGTGATGCTGTAGTTGTAATGAGTATTTATATAATTATATGGCTCTCATAGTCACCATATGACTGACAAACTGCCGATGTTACTCACATGCTAAAGACTAAGTTATTATGGAATATGGTGCAAAGGATAGACGGTAAAGGATAATCAAATGTGGTGCTCACAGAATGGTGACTGACCTCATAACAGTAAATCTGACAAATATAATTTGAGAAAACATTAGCTCTACAAAACAAAACTTTAAAAAAAACCCAAAACCCCAAAATACAAACACACACATTGTGTTCAATCATTTTTAACACCCGTTTTGTTAGCACAAGTGGAGATAACTCTCGTATTTCACAGATCACCACAGCCACTAATAATTAAACATGGCCAATACTTGCTATTGTCTGAGTATTGTTATTATTGAAGATTGCTAGAAGCAGAATTCCTCATTCACTTACTCTCGCCTCAATAAGCGATCAATGTCATTTTACTGGGCACATTTCTAAGAAACAAAATAGGTTACTCACGACTGAGTTCGAAAGTTGATGCCGTAAATATTTTGAGTATATACCTCACATTGTTCTTATGTCATAAAGCGACGGGAGTGCATATTTCCTCTCATTGCTGTCTTCATAATATGGATGTTTTCTTCCAAATCAATACCTTCTATGTTACAGAGACACTTCTAGTGTATATATTTATAATATAGATACAACTGTACAATCGACTCCGCGTTTGGCAGAGATTCTTATCAGTGTGGAAAGGGTTTTGTCACTTGTCTATTGTGGGAAAACCGGCTTGTTTTGATATTTATCTTCCAACTGCAGAATGGTACTGAACTATGAAATTTAACTGAATAACAAACCTAGAGCATTTAATGTTTACATACATATGAGGTACAGTCCGGCATGATCTTTCTCCAGAGACTAATACAAATGTCATGTGTCTGGCCAATAAGTAGTTTGATCTGGCTTGAAAAGGTAAAGGTGCCTGTAAAGACCACGCGATAGATACTTCCTGTGTTGATCCATGGACTGTCCTGACGTCTCGACTGACATTTGATTTAAAACGGCAGCCTAAATTATATGAATAGATTAATAAGTCAGTGTATCTCAAACTTAGAACACAAGCTTGTTTTTATCTTTTGTTCATATAAAGATACAATGGAAATGGCGAAGGGGGATTAATTTTATATGCTTATAGTGTTTGATTTATGTAACAAAAACTTCTGCTTAGAAAGAAGACAACGTATTATGTGACTTTCACATTAATAAGATTTTTGATAGAGGTTGGGGTAAAACATCTCCAAGAGCACCGATTGTGCTTCCTTCCTTTCGGATCTGTCTCTTTTTGCATGTGAATTGTAATTTCTGGTCGGGTTGGCAAGATCAAAACAAGCTGTTAAGCCCACGTAATTAACAGCTGACGTGCCACAGAGATCAGTAGTGGGACCCCTCTTATTCGTGGTCTATGTTAATGATATTGCTGATAACTTAGATTGTGTAACAAGACTTTTTGCTGACGACACCGCTTGGAAAATGTACTAAAGAAATTGAAGCTTCTCTCAATGCCAATTTAAACATATTATATAGCTGGAACAAAAACGGGTTGGTCTCATATAATCCTGAAACAACGAAGCAGTGGTGTTTTCCAAGATTAATGAAACTGAACAATTGTAATTATTTTTTGACGGGAAGAAAATCTATTTTGTAAAATAATCATAAACATCTCGGAGTAACATTTGAGGCAAACGGCAAATGGACTAGGCACACGAAACAAATTATGCTCAAAAATGAGATCATCAATGAGGAAACTGAAATACTTGCTAAACAGAAATACAATCGGCACTATCTATAAGATAGTTATAAGATATATATCAGACCACCCTTTCAATATGCCTGTGAATTGTGGGATGGTTGTACTGTACATCAGAAAGAAAACTTAGAGAAACGTCAGTTAGATGCTGCGAGAATAGTAGCGGGTCTACCTACATAGGGTTACAGTGAAAACGGACCCCAGCCAAGTTATTCCAGGGCATAATGAGTCAAACGATGTTTGATTTGAGTAAAGCATTTACGACATAAATCTCATTATCTGACGAACAATTAAAACTTGAAGCGTTGGTTAAATTGCATCATATTTGTTATATGGGCAAGATATATTGATAGCTGATCTTGAAGCTTTTGTTTACCGAGAGCAAATTAGTGTTATTGATCCATTCCCATTATGTGCCTCTCTACTTGGCTGAGACTGAGTAAATATTCATTAGTTAAGGTATTTAGATTTAGAGATGCACCAATAATTTTAGAAAAACGAAAATTATCTGAATCCAGGAGAGCTGACATTGTTTGATGTCATCTCCATAGAATCAAACAATCATGACATAAATACCGACGAACCTAGAAACCCGGCATTCGTAAGTAGCTCCGGGACTTAACACATGCCTGAGAATATGTTGACTGCAAGGGACGTTATTATTCTGACATGCATACTGCATGCTGCATCATGGAGCACATGTTTAATGTCTGACGGAGAAGTCATTGACGTCATCTTAAAAGGCTATAAAGTCCATCACAAGCCAAGCAATGTCGTTAACATAACCTTTAGAGCAGGATTGTTATCTGTACAAGAACTTGATGATAAAAAACAGTTTCTCAGCAGCAGTATGTGGATGATCTTCTCATGGAATGACCCCCGTGTTGTTTGGAATGCTTCGTTGAGCTTAGAGGAAAGTATTCTTGTGGACTCGACCAAATTTTGGAAACCTGAAGTGATTGTAGCAAATAGTATCAAAGGACAGGAGCTACTGCATAATGGAGGTTCTCTGGAGGTTACCAGTCAGGGAAATATCCAATGGCTTCTCACGGGAGCAGTAGAAACAAATTGTCCTATAAACATTTACAAGTTTCCCTTCGATACCCAGACGTGTGAAATTGAAATTGGTGGATGGTTTGGTGATGTCAATAGAATGTGCCTCTCAATGGAAAAAGGCATACATATGGAACAATTTGAAGAGAATAGTGAATTTGAAGTCTCCACAGAAAGAATCACCGAAACAATCTGTAATACAAATACGAGATTGTTTATAACCATCAACTTGAAGAGACGCCCCTTGTTCCACATCTTCACCATCCTGCTCCCGGTTGTCCTTCTCCACTTTCTCAACAGTTTCGTGTTCCTCCTGCCTTCACAGAGTGGAGAGAAAACCAGCATGGCCGTGTCTATCCTGCTCAGCTTCCAGTTGTTTCTGTCCATCATTAGGGATTCCCTGCCCGAGAACTCCCTGACTGTCAGCCTCTTCAGTCTCTACGTGTCTCTGGCCAACTTCACTAGTGTCGTCATCGTCGTTGTCAACATCCTTCTCCTCAAAATGAAAGAGAAGCCACCACCGAAATGGATCGTAAGAATGTGTAAGAAGACGTTACATAACGTTGATATTGGTAGTGTCAGTTTGGAGGGTGAAGAGGAGACCAGACCAAAGTGGGAGGATATTGAAACTGAACTTAACAGGAGCTGTTTTGCATGCTTTTTTGTTTTCGGTGGTGGTCTGACAGCAGTGGTTCTTGGGATGCTGACGAGATGAAGGCATGCAACAATTAGCCTATCATGTTAGCTGTCTTTTAAGCGACTGTTAACGCCAGAAAATAACTGGTCCTGACGTCTCGACTGACCCTTGATTGTAAATGGCAAGGTAACTTACATGAATAAATCAATGCATTTGAAACTTAAAATGCAAATATGTTTGTTTTACTATATACAGAATGCAATGGTAATAGCGAAGGGGGTTAATGTTATTTGCTTGTAATGTTTTATATATTTAACAAAACTGCTGCTTAGAAAGAAGACATCGCATTATGTGACTTTAACATTAATACGATTTTCTATAGAGTTAGGGAAATACATCCCCATGGGCACCGATTGTGCTCCTGTCGTTTCGGATCTGTCTCTTTTTGCATGTGTGAATCGTAATTTCTGGTCGGGTTGGCAAGATGGAAACAAGGTAACTTGACAGCACTTAGGATTCAGCTATATCGATGATCTAATCGTTCAATAACAATGAGATAATCAATTCCCTTCACACGAACATCTGGTATTATGGCTATTTGATAATGAGTCAAAACACATTCACTGTTATTGTATTTAAGGGTCCTTCTATTTACAGTCTTTGCGCTCTTTGAACTCTGTATATCATGAAGTTTTGTGTTTTCTCCCAGAATGCTAAAGGACCGTGTACGATTTGTGTAGGATGTGTGCATGTTGATCAAGTACATTAGGTCCGATACACCAGGGAAAAGATGCAATTTAGTTTTCAGTGATTTCTTTATGATGAATATCCCTAGTGTACCCGATTCGTTTCCATATTCACATGACTGCACTGTATTTGTTATCTTTAATATAGAGTTGAACAAGTTTTGCTCCAGTTAGGAAAGAATGATAAAATACCTGTTATACTCATGTGCACGTTGGGTTCTGAAGCAAAAACGTTTAGCAACTGTTCTTTATGTTAATGATGATTTTACTGTGCCAAAAGTGAAGGCTGTCAGCGTCAAACAATGAACAAATGTGAACGCTACCAAATCCAGTCAGTGGTTGATAGTTGAAGCTTGTTGATAACTTGATACACATGCAAATCATACAGTTCTGAATTCATGAAAATTGCTTGAGGATCATAAAAGGGTGGATTTCATACACTGACATCATCGATGCGAGAACCCGAACAGTGATAAACGCAATGGGCCGTCAGCAAGGATTGAATGAAAAGCAGCTCCATGAAACCAAGGGACGATTACATTCGTGACAGAGTATCAGTGATCCTACAAGGTCCATGAATGCACAATGCGGCGTCTTCGACTGGTGAAGTTGGGGATTGACCCAGGCTAGGACATAGACCCTCATTTCATTGCGAGGGTTAAAGATTTTTTCAAAATTACAAAATTTTGAGATGACCCCGACTTGAAACGCTTCAAGGTACAATATATTTCTTTAAAATTCTCTCAGATTATACTGTGGAGCGTTTCAAATTGGGGGTCATCTCAGATTTTATAAATCTTTAATCTTTGCAATGACACTTGGGCCTGTGAGCCAGGAAAGGCTCGTGCTACCACCTCACATGAAGATCGTCATCTCTTGACGTCATCGAGACAGGGTGAAGAGATCAGCAAGTCTAGCCAACGAGCTACAAACAACGGCCACACGCATTCATGAACAAACGGTATATTTTTATATACCGTACAATAACCTACCTACAGATTACTTTTAAGAAAATGGTGCCGGAATAAATGGTTAAATAAAATAGTAAAGTTCAACGACAATTTAAATATTGAATTACAAAACGCTCTAGTCTGTGTACTTTTCTCTATCTCTCAATTCATTTACAACCCGTGGTGATCCGAGTTTGAATAGGTTTTCGGCAATCCACGCTTCTTGTTAGAGGCGACTGACACGATCAGGAGGTCAGACTCGATTTTCTGATTCTTACCCAAATATTTGTAGGCCGCCGCCAATTGGCTAGAGTGTGGCCGACATCAAACACGAAAACAAAACATGCAACTACACTTGGGCATAATTATATATGAGAAGACGGCTTGGCATGAGTGCTAACGTTAATGTTTTCGGCAGTGCTTTGACATTGTGAATAGACAGATCAGCAGTTAATACACTGAATTTTACTTGCCTGAAGAATCATACAGGAAGTTATTTAAAAGTAATTCCCCAAATTGTTAAGGCAACACTAGTGAGTAAACTTTAGCAATGATTACACAAAACGATGAGATATTCAAACTATGAGGATTACCGCTTATGATGCCAGCTACCGGACTGATGACTTTGATATGTACAGTACATTGTATAATAACTGGAATAATTGGAATAACGTTAAATTACGATATAAAATGTTAATAAAGGTTGTAATTAATCATTGCTATGCATTAAACCATGGATTTCATACACTTGGAGATCTGGACAAATTTGGTATACACTCTTCAGCTGTTTAATTTTACGTCAGTAATTACATGAATAGGGTCAGCTACATCACTGAAACTTTAAGAACTGACCACGGTCCACTTCCATTGTGCCTTCGTATTTGTATGAAGTGTTTTGTGATCTTTAAAATTAGCCAATTGGCAATTAATCTAATTAACTGGATCTTTTCTACCACTCGTTTTAACAACGTTTCTGACTCCTTTGTTCCCAAGCACCTGCATCACATCCACCGGGGAAGCAAACTACAACACACAGGTACATTTAGTCGCCATTTACTGAGAACCAACTCCACGCTGGGTCCACACGGTGGAGGAGCTATTAACATTAACCAGTCGCCACGACGAAGATATTCCTGTACAATTTCTTCCTAAGATTTAGCCGATGCTCAGTCAAGCTGATTGTCCACACCCCAAAACACTGTATACGTACGCCCAAGCTGTCTGTCAGAATCATCTTATAGCATGTCATGCCATAAGATCAGTCACTGCTTGATGAACAGAGAGTAATCTTCAATGTCATTTGTGAAGATGTTTTACTTACAGTACATGTGCATCCACTGCAATTGTACAACAGCCTACTCACGTTAATGGATTTCCATATCTTAATTACAATTGAGGATGTAAAATCTTAATATTTAGAGTAACAATATGCATAATGGAGTATGAGAAGGGGAGCCGTAGCTGTCAATAATGACCCGATTACGGCGAGCGGTATTTCACAGCTCTAGCCTTTGGTGATTTTTGACCCTTACTGCAGACTCCATTCAGTTGATGAGTAGCTTAGCGATCACTGAAACTTCTTTATATTCTTGTGATGCATGGACGCAAACATTTCAGAGACAGTTGAAAGCTGACATAATTCTTTTGATTTTTTATAGACCAATAAATGCTGAAGTACTGACTTCACAGTTTGGAAAGAAAGGCACTGTAATTACTCCGAATCCTTGACTTTCACATGCATTAACACTTGGCATTGCATTTTGTTCTATGTCCCCTCGATAGAATCATACCCTAAGGGTCTTGCATAAATATGACGACGCATCATCCATTAGCACATAGGCCTGATAAGATTTTGATCAGCAGAACGATTACTATCTTGCCATGCATGCTGCAAGTCATACCATGGAGCATATGTTTTAAGATGGAGAAGTAGCTGAAGTATTCATAAAGGACTACAAAGCCCACCACAAACCCAGGAAGATGGTTAACATAAGAATTAGACCACGATTGTTATCTGTACAAGAACTCGACAACAAAAAGCAGTTTCTCAGCTACACCACGTGGATGATGCTCTCTTGGAACGATCAACGACTTGTTTGGAATACTCCATTTTCACTCACAGACAAAAAGATATTCTTGTGGACTGTAATAAATTGTTGACACCTGCACAGAATATAAAAGATAGTGTCACAGATAAAAACACTTATGCATAATGGAGGGTCTCAGTTGGTTCCTTCTCCTCCTCCTCCTCCTCCCATTCAAAGGTCCAGAACAGTTCAAACATCCACATGCTCCTCGTCCTCCCATCCAAAGCTCCAGAATAGTTCAAGCATCCACATGCTCCTTCTCCTCGTCCTCCCATTCAAAGGCCCAGAATAGTTCAAGCATCCACATGCTCCTTCTCCTCGTCCTCCCATTCAAAGGCCCAGAATAGTTCAAGCATCCACATGCTCCTTCTCCTCGTCCTCCCATTCAAAGGCCCAGAATAGTTCAGGCATCCACATGCTCCTCCTCCTCCTTCCACTCAAAGGCCCAGAATAGATGAAGCATCCACATGCTCCTTCTCCTCATCCTCCCATCCAAAGCTCCAGAATAGTTCAAACATCCACATGCTCCTTCTCCTCCTCCCATTCAAAGGTCCAGAACAGTTCAAACATCCACATGCTCCTCCTCCTCCTTCCATTCAAAGGCCCAGAATAGATGAAGCATCCACATGCTCCTTCTCCTCGTCCTCCCATCCAAAGCTCCAGAATAGTTCAAGCATCCACATGCTCCTTCTCCTCCTCCCATTCAAAGGTCCAGAACAGTTCAAACATCCACATGCTCCTCCTCCTCCTTCCATTCAAAGGCCCAGAATAGATGAAGCATCCACATGCTCCTTCTCCTCGTCCTCCCATTCAAAGGCCCAGAATAGTTCAGGCATCCACATGCTCCTTCTCCCCCTCATCCCATTCAAAGGCCCAGAATAGTTCAAGCATCCACATGCTCCTTCTCCTTCTCCCATTCAAAGGTTCAGAATAGTTGAAGCATCCACATGCTCCTTCTCCTCGTCCTCCCATTCAAAGGCCCAGAATAGTTCAAGGATCCACATGCTCCTTCTCCCCCTTCTCCCATTCAAAGGCCCAGAATAGTTCAAGCATCCACATGCTCCTACTCCCCCTCCTCCCATTCAAAGGCCCAGAATAGTTCAAGCATCCACATGCTCCTACTCCCCCTCCTCCCATTCAAAGGCCCAGAATAGTTCAAGCATCCACATGCTCCTTCTCCTCCTCCCATCGAAAGCTCCAGAATAGTTCAAGGATCCACATGCTCCTCCTCCCCCTCCCATTCAAAGGCCCAGAATAGTTCAAGCATCCACATGCTCCTTCTCCCCCTCCCATTCAAAGGCCCAGAATAGTTCAAGCATCCACGTGCTTCTTCTCCCCCTCCTCCTCCCATTCAAAGGAGTAGAATAGTTCAGGCATCCATATACTCCTTCTCCTCCTCCTCCCATTCAAAGGCCCAGAATAGTTGAAACATCCACATGCTTCTTCTCCTTCTCCCATTCAAAGGCCCAGAATAGTTGAAACTTCCTTATGCTTCTCCTGCTACAGCTCTAATTCCTGGACTAATTCAAGCAGTCACAAACACACATTGCGTCATGAGGCCCACTATTTAATGCATGTATCTTGACGTTTAACCCACTTCACCTCAACTCAGACATCAGTATGTGCAGTTTCACAGAATCATCTTTATCTTACCAACGGGCCCATCAAGGATACTTCCAGAGGACTCCGTCATTGGCGGGTACAGGATACCGAAAGGGGTAAACAGGACTGGAGTGGGTTGAGGTGGTTGAGCGAGTTGATTTGAGTAAGTTCAAATATTACGGCGCATTAGCATTATTCCAGCCATGTAGCGACGAGATCAAATCTGCAATTATGCGCATTTTAAGTAAAAACATAGGTATGATTCTCAAACAAATTCTTTTGCAATAGTCTGGCATATTTATGACTCCCCACGAGGAAACAAAAGACTAAGGAACCCTTGGATAAGAACGGTTTTCAGTAAAACTAAATCTTTCTGGTGCATTCTGTCCGAAGCATATGTATATGCATGTTGCAGACCAATATCGTTCTGAGCTGTCCCAGACTTTTGAAAGATGACCAATATTTCGATAGTCCCAACTCATTTCTTCCCGAACGTTGGCTGAGAGGATCGAGCGGAAGGAGAGACAAACACATACCGAGTATAGCACTTCTGCCGTTCAGTTTTGGGCCTAAGATCTGCCTGGGGAGAAGATTTGCGGAGCAGGCCATATATCTGGCTGTCGTGAAGGTGATACTGCATGAACGCGGACATATATTGCTCACAAGAAGCTGAAGATTGATGATTCTTTCATAAAACTAAGTGATTCTGTGATGGTCGGAACGGAGTAATTATACTGAAGGGCAAAAGAAAGTATGGATTTTATGTAATGGAAAAGTGAAATGACTGTCGTGTTATTTGATTGTGTCTTCAACCGATTAAAAAAACTGTTCCCTCATCCGTTTCTTCAAGGTAATCTGTAGTGTTTTCTCTTTGAAAAAAACCCCAGGTACAGTGAAAACGTAGGTAGGGAATGAATGTGCAACCACTCTAGCCTGGCATGTTTCAAAAACAGTCACGGCTTTGATTGGTAGGGGCTTGATGTTGTAGGGAATTTTTGTGTTGTAATTTAATATTGTAGGCAGTGACTAACACACGCATTGGTCTGTCGGGCTTTTTAAATATTATTTAACCCTGCGTGTTTTGTGTTTTCTGTTTTGTGAAAACATATTTTGAATAATTCTTGTTTCAGCTTGTGTCCCAGTTTCAGTTGTCAGTCCGTCCAGAGGATGACAATACTGAAGTCATTTTCCGCATCTTTGCCACCCTTAAGAGACCAGCTGACATCACATTTACAAGAAGGACCTAAAGAAGAACCCAAAAGAAGGTAGGTATAAATATATTACATGAAATAAAACCGTATTTTGGTTACACCTACTTGGGCTGTCAGTCCAGATTTGAAGAGGTCATTATGCGACGATGTCGTATTGGTCACACCAGATATACGCATAAATACCTCTTGAAAGGTGAGGATCCTCCATTTTGTATCCCTTGTGATGAAAGAACCACGGTCAAGCAATGTCTTGCTTGACTGCGTGGAATATTCCATCACAAGGGATACCTATTTCAAATCATGTAGTATGAAGGACCTTTTCACTAATATCAGTTCTCATGTAATTATTGGATTTTTAAAAGAATTAGATTTATTAAATGAATTGTAAATAGATAATTTTTTATTATCGGAAGTTTAAATTGGAAACTGTGCTTGATGGTGGCTGTATCCTCAAAGGGGGTTGAAGTACCGTAAAACTATTGTCCTCCTGAGAGGGTACGTAAGTCCACAAACATTCAAAGTAAATTCAAACTTTCCATTTTTTTAATCGTAGAATAAGTGTCTTTTTACTGAATGGCTAGATTTCCCGAATTGCTGATGGCTGAGGGGATGATGTAAATCCAGCTAGGCTCCATGCAGGTAGCCTAGGTACTGTAAGTCCCCATGGTCCCTAGTATGGTGATCTACCTTCAGTTGTTAGCAATCTATAGCCCATTTTTATCTTGTATTGTCCTCAATAGATAAATTGTTTTAGGTATAGTTACTAGTTTTATATTCTACTCTGAGATATTCTAGTTGTTTTACTGTCCTTCGTTGACAGGTTTTATAATAGGCATATATTTCATTTCAGAATTAAATGTTCTCGTCACGATATGGCTGAGATACTGCCGATATGACGTTAAATGTTAACTCACTCACTCACCGAAAAGAAGGACCCGAAGAAGGACCTGAAGAAGGAAATACTTGTTAGTGTGTCATGGAGGAGCTTCTGCAAGCTACATTGTTGTGCATCATGGTTGGAATGTCCGAATGACTCTTTTTGTCCTCTTCCCAAATCATAGTTAAAACTAATTCCTGATCATTGTTAATTTACCAAATTCTCGAAAACAGATCTATTTTATCTGAAAACACACATTTTATCTGAAATAGCACCCGTAAGGTGTGGCCTCTCAATATCATACGTTGCAAAGACAACACAAGAAGAGCTTAGGTTCCTAAGTGTATGAATAAAACGTAGTCTGTTGTGATCAATGAAGATTAGCAGTTTCGATATACATGTCTCAAAGATTCATTGATAAAAATAAAGTACGTTTTTCCTCTTGATTTTTTCTTGTGCTTGTGAATTCAGGAGAATTCAAGAGTATGTCTCTTAGTCTTTCAAAGGTATTCTAAATTTTTCGTCAACATGTCATCTTTTGCGGAATATATTAAATGTTCTTGGAACCTTCACATTCAGTGACTCCGTAACTTAATAGTAAAAGGTTCACAGCTGCCCTGGAAACTTTTAAATAAACAATGCAATGCAATAGTTTTCAATGAATCCAACCGAAAAAATACATGGTTAGTTGCGTAATATTTCGCAAACCTGAACATACACTTTGAGACCATGGAAGATTTTAGAACGTGCAATGCGAATTCACTAAAGAAGCAACATGTCACTCTCCAGGTGTGCGAGAAAGCATGGAGACAGCACAGCACAGGTTAATGAATAAGTAACTCGAACACCTGGCGGTGCGTCTCTCTGCACTCCTCCGTCGTATTAAACAGTGAACTGTGTCAATATCTTAATGATAGTTTGTTAAACAACTTTTTTATTATTAGGAAAAAGCTCTGCAAAAAAACCTTACAGAGTTGGTATATGAGGTTTTGATTTTGATCAACGTTTCATTGAGTATGTTATGCTTATTGTTTCGAGTTACATTGCAATTCATCGGTCCGGTTTTGGGCCAAACAGACTATAATATATTTACAGTAGGTGTGTAAAATATTTGTTGCAAGGTTAATCCTACATTACACTATTTTTGGATGGACTAGAAGTACTGGTTACGGATTAGAGAATATCCATTACAAATAAAGAAGACTTGGTATTCATTTTTTGCAATATTCATATCACAGTACAAATAAACAGATTCTCTATCAGAATTGTCATTGACGTTTTTTAGTTAATTAACTCTCAAATGACGAAGAGATGTACGCTGTTTACACGTCGATCTGTCTATCTGTTATGACGCTGATGGATATATGTTTCGCACTGGAAATGTGATGGTGGTTCAATACTTTGCTGCCAGGAATGAATGTTCTCATCAGTCAAACTAAGCCCGAATGCATATACATAGTGGCATCACTAACATCTTACAAACTTTCATGCATAGCTAAGCTCACTTGTACATCCCACGAACGTGAGAGATCCAGTAAACATCGCCATGCTTGTCATGTGATTAAAACATGTCACAACAATGTAAAGGATGACGGGAATCATTGAAACCTGAATTACTCTATCCAATATTTTATCTTTTTTTATTTTGAGTAAACAGTATCGTCGAGCGTCTCAAAGAATGACTGTTTGCAGCATATTTAACACACACACAGACACACAGACACACACACACACACACACACACACACACACACACACACACACCAACCACAGTTTCTGAACTAGAACCGTATAGGAATAGAAGAAAGTTTGGAATCAAATACATTACAAACAGGCTGAAAGTCAATATACCTATTGTTTTTTCAACAAAGTTAACATTGGCGTCAGTGCTTTTGGTGGGTCCGTTTTCATTCTTGAGGAAAACACAATACCCAGGTACTTGTAATAAGTTAAGTTTCAAGATTCATGTTATTATAAGTCCAGTTTTTATTACTCGCCCGTTGAAGATACTACAGTGTAATATTTTACTGCAATATTATACTAGTGTAGTATTGCTTGATGCATGGCATCAAAATGGTTCAAAGTTGTGACAATGCTAATGTCGCCGTCGCAATTTTACTAGACCTTGCTTGACTCGCGGAAAGTTGAGAGTCCTCACGCTGTAGGCAATTTCGTGGCAGTTTCTGTCAATTTATTTTGCCGAGTAATAAACAGAATACTAAACTCGCTTCCGTGCAATACCATTTTATTTTTAACTCGTTAAAGATTTAGTATGAAACTCGCTTTCACTCGTTTGATACCAAATCATTAACTTGTTTAATAAAAATGTTATTACACGGAAGGTCGTTAAGTATCCTCGATGTATGTTTGCAAAGTATACCTCCATTCATGAAAGCACTTGTTCTTGATTTGCCTATGTTTACACACAGGCCCCATTTCAAATGAGACATCTGTTGGCCAACAATGTAAAACGAAAATATAATAACATCATATGCAAACAACAACAATCAAGTCGTCAATTCCCTGGTTAACAAATATACCATTCAGACATACTTCATATGTGTCTCATACTAGTTCATTGATAAAGACTATAAATAATACAGGGCTTAAATACACCCTTGTTTAACACCACTTGATTTAAGTTAAGTAGCTGTCGTATGATTACCAACTTTAACAGTTGCTTTAATGCAAGAGAACATCTTTTGTAAGTCGTTATAGATGTTAAAAGACGCCTATTTCTTCTGTCAAAGACCTTTTAATAATCCACAAATCCAGAATATTATAAATATTATATCAGTGTTCCAGCTATCAGGAAATGCACCACTTCATTAAACAATAAAAGTAGAAGATAGAAACGAAACATGAACTACTAAGCTTTGACAAGTTTGAGAAGACAAATGAATACGTTGATGCAGACGAAGGCATAGTTTAGTTCGAAGTTCCTACGTTGCTTACACAAGACATGACAAACAAGTATACATGGATGAAGTGAGTGGACCTCCAGCTAAACCACTAGGGATTTCCTGCGAGCGGTCGTCTCAAGACAGACAGCTGGAATACCGGACTCCACACTCACATTCAGTATAGATGTGACAAGAATGGCCGGGCAATGATTCAGCAATGGAGGATAGAGTAACAACAGCACTTCCTTCTACAGTTGATGTGATGACAGACGCAGTCAAGGGGCGGTGACCAATAAAGGTAATGAATGTCATATACAGTAATTAGTGGAAGTGACAAAGAGGAACAAGGTAGCCGACAAGACAATGTACCCTGTGATGGTGATAAAAAATAAAAATACAGATTAAATAACGATGGTTGTCCTGAATTAAACACTGAAACAGCGACATGGGAAAAATCATAAGCTACATGGGACAAGTCAAAGCAACAAAAGATACTTGTCAATTCAAATTATTTCTTATTGAACTGTTAACATGACCTAATTTCTTCATATCATAAATGTTCATGTAGAATGGTCAATTCAAAGTTCATTTGTATCATGATTTCATCTGTAATGTAGAATTATTCAAAGTTTCAGTTAAAGGAAGTAAATATAGTTTGCCATGGAAATACAAACGCTTCCTGACTATTCTGACAGCATTCACAGAAACACAACTGCTAAACACAAAGAAACACACAAAACAGATCAGTTTCAATATCTGACCATTAATTAACCCTTGTCTGCCTTTTCATCCTCCACAATGCCACTGATAAACATAAACCAAGTTTGAAGCTCACCTCCTCGCCGGCGTTCATGTCATATATTTTATATTACAAATCATTGTTCACTTGATGTTTCGTTGGGCCATAAACATTGGTTGGTTTCCTTCAGAGACAAAGGACCAGTGAAGGTGCGGAGTAGAATAGGCCTTCAGCAACTCAGCTTGCCATAAAAGGCGACTCTGCTTGTCGTATGAGGCGACTAACGGGATCAGGTGGTCAGGTTCGCTGTCATGGTTGACACATGGTGTCGGTTCCCAACTGCACAGATCGATGCCCATGCTGTTGATCACTGGATTGTCTGGTTCAGCCTCGATTATAGCCATGACTGGAATATTGCTGAGTGCGACGTAAAACTGAACTCAGAGACGAACAATATATTGAAATGCCTCGGCAGTTTCACTTTCATACACTCGAACAGAGGAATATTTATCAATTCGGCATCAGTATATGGTCTGGTTCAGTTTCAGTTTGTTTCAGAGCATTTCTATAATAGAAAAAGATTGTAGTCCAGGGATGTACCAATGTATCATCTTTATCTCGTCAGCATCCCAAGGATAGTAGCTGTAATAACTCTATTAAACATAAAGAAACTTACGAAACATATCTTATTTAGTTTAGTTTCAATATCAGTAAATGTTAATGAGACATCTGGTTTCTGTTCTCCCTGCGAGAAGCCATCGAATATTTCCTCGACTGGTAACCAACAGAGACCCTCCATCATGCATTCGCGCTTGATCCGTGATGCTATTTCTTATAATCAGTTCAGGCTTCCACAGTTTGTTCGAGTCCACAAGAATACCTTTCCGTGAGCTAAATGAAGCATTCCAAACAAGTCGTTGATCGTTCCAAGAGAGGAACATCCACATGGTGCAGCTGAGAAACTGCTTTTTGTTGTCCAGTTCTTGTACAGATAACAATCCTGCTTCAATGCTAATGTTAACCACCTCGTTGGGTTTGTGATGGGCTTTGTAGTCTTCACGGTATGACTTGCAGCATGCATGTCAATGAAGGGTGCTGGGTGCTGTTTCTAGAGCTTTATCTTCAAGGTCGGTGATATAAATTTCCGTCAGGATGGGGGATAGTGGGGAGCCCATAGGTAGTTCATGGACTTGCTCATAGATGGCATCAACCCTCCTGCTAGTACCGCAAAGTGGATGACACCTTCGTTGTCCTTCAACCTGAGCAGGATCCCATTCAGCTTCTCGCCCATCTCAATGAACTATATCCCCGCATCAAATTCACCATTGAAACAGAGCACAAGAACCAACTACCTTTCCTCAATGTCCTTGTATTCCGCACCCCCTGTAACCAACTTCAGACCTCTGTGTACAGAAAACCTACCCATACGGATCAATACATCCACTACAAGTCCAACCATCCCCCCAAAGTCAAGACCGGCGTCATCTCTACATTGACCAGAAGAGCCAAAAACATCTGCTCAACCAATCTACATGAAGAAATTGAACACCTGAGGAAAGTCTTTGTAGAACGTAACCAGTACCCGCCTGAAACAGTCAACCGAACCATTGAAACCACACTGGCAACCCCTACCAAAAGACCTAAACCAGCATCAGCCCCAATCAAGATATCCATTCCCTACGTTGGCAAAATATCGCATCATATCAGCCGGCTCTTGAAACAACAAGCTAACGTTGACACAACCTTCTCAGCATCCCCTAGCCTCAACAACGTCCTCAATGCCAACGGAAGAAAACAACCCACTGTCAACAGCAACAACCCGAAATGTGTTATATATAAAATAAACTGTGATTGTGGTCAAAGCTACATTGGTGAAACATCATGACCCATCAAAACCCGAGTCAAAGAACATCGCACCTCTGTTACTAACTCGGACAGCAAATCAGCCATCTCGGGCCACAGCAAAGAAAACCCTAATCATCAAATAGAGTGGTCTGACATCACAATCCTAGCCAACAACCAAACGCAAACTCACCGAAGCCATTCACATCAAACGCCACAAGTCCACCATCAACCGTGACCAAGGACACTTCATTCCACCTGCTTATGATGCACTCCTCTACCAAGCCCAATCTATTGTATAAACATCTCATCCTCCTTCATTGTAACCCCCCTTTATTTGTACATGTCTGGCTTCCATTCACTATCCTTTGTCTACTACTGGCTTCTCCAGCTTTCTGTTTCTCCAATCATGGCATTATGTTGCTCCGGTTGTCAATTGTGTTTTCTTTGTATACTATGTTATCCCATTGTTTTTATTAGTATATTACTTGCCCCGCCTGCTTATATATATATTATATATTATTCGCGCAATCTACCTGTACCAACCAAGTGTCTTCGTCCAGATTACCTGCGCGAATTGAGTTTTTTAGGTATTTGCTTCGTGGATAGATAAAGATTATGCATTTATAGTTGGTGGATTAAATTAACAACTGAGATCGTTAGTGGCTCTATCATGAAAGGGCGTCACAGCATTCCAAAATTACTGTCCTTATGAGAGTACTAAAACATTCAAAACAAATTTAGACCTTCCAGATTAATAATAGCAGTGTGTTTGATGTTTTAAGTAATGGCTAAATCGGATTCGCCAGCCGCTGAAGGGGTGGTGTAAATCCAGCTAAAAATCAATGTAGATAGTAAATATTGTGCAACATCCCATTAATCATCCAATGTAGATAGTAAATATTGTGCAACATCCCATTAATCATCCAATGGAATTTTGTGTTGGTTAATTCGAAGTGATTATTCTCTGGTGATGACGTTGAATTTACACCACAAATCATTGTCAGATGTTATAGACCGTAAACATTGATTGACTTCTTTGAAAGAAGGAAACTGTTTTCCACCACAATTGTACGTTGTCAAACATTTGTTTGAACTTCCTGAGCTATTCCGCGTTTATAGCATACGCTCAAAACGAACAGAAAATTATTTAATGCTTCAATAACAGATTGACCTTATGGTCGGTCAGGTTCACTTTAAACCTGTTTCAGTACGTTTCCTCAATTGGAACTAGACTGCTAGGCCAGGGAGATACTATCATCAACTTCATCTCGTCAACATCCCAAGAACCACAGCTGTTACACCAATGCTAAATACAAGGAAGCTCAAGAAACAGATCTTGTTTAACTTAATTTCAATATCAGCCCAGTGTGGTCTTTTCACCTCTTCATCGACTATATTGTCATTGACAACACCAACGTTATTTGAATCAGAGTCTGTTTTACACAATCTTAGGATCCATTTCGGAGGTGGTGTCTCTTTCATTTTCAGGAGGAGGATGTTGACAACGACGACGATGACACTAGTGGCATTGGCCAGAGACACATAGAGGCTAAAGAGGCTGACAGTCAGGGAGTTCTCGGGCAGGGAATCCCTGATGATGGACAGAAACAACTGGAAGCTGAGCAGTATAGACACGGCCATGCTGGTCTTCTCTCCACTCTGTGAAGGCAGGAGGAACACGAAACTGTTGAGGAAGTGAAGAAGGACCACGGGGAGCAGGATGGTGAAGATGTAGAACAGAGGACGTCTTTTCAAGTTGATGGTTATACTTACCCTCCCTTCATTGTAACCGCGACCGATGTCATGGGAAATTTCAAATTCACTATTCTCTTCAAAATCGTCCATATCAACATCTGTGTCACCGAAGAAATGTATTTTACTGTTGTTACCGAACCATCCCATTACTGTAATTTCACAAGTCTGGGTATCAAAGGGAAACTTGTAAATGTTGATACGACACCTGGTTTGTACTGGCCCCGCGAGGAGCCACTGAATATTTCCATAACCGGTAACCAACAGAGACCCTCCGCTATGCATCAGCTCTTGACCCTTGGCACTATTTCCTATGATCAGTTCAGGCTTCCACAGTTTGTTCGAGTCCACAAGAATACTTTTCCGTGAGCTAAATGAAGCATTCCAAACAAGTCGTTGATCGTTCCAAGAGAGGATCATCCACATGGTGCAGCTGAGAAACTGCTTTTTGTTGTCCAGTTCTTGTACAGATAGCAATCCTGCTTGAACATTGATGTAAAGCACATCGCTGGGTTTGTGATGGGCCTTGTAGTCTTTTAGGATTATGTCAGCGACTTCTCCATCGGACTTAAAACCTATACTCCACGGTATGACCTGCAGCATGCATGCCAATAGAGTAACCTTCCTGACGTTAAACATCTTATCAGGCGAATGGATCCTACTGAATGATGCGTTCCTGTTTTTCTGTATTAACATCTGAGTCGGTTTCCAAGGAGATGGTATTAAACAAAATGTAATCCTCTGAAATGACTTACGAAATGGCATTGATTGGTTGGGGACATATAGCTTCGGTATAATTAACATTTTTGCAATTTAAGTGTATTTGGACATCTAATAGTATGGCTCCATTAACTTACGCAGAACCTATTTTATCAGTGTAAGTAAACAAGGAGAGGAAATAGTTCCCTTAGATCAATTTGAACACTTTGCCCCCACCTTCATTCTCTTGTCTGTTAAACGTTTGCGCTAATTACACGCGTCACTGAAATTACTCACTGCAATGTAATTTTATAGATCAGTAACATTTGAAATTCAAAAGCTTGTTGACAAGGAAAAGTAAAACTACTTTTGTATCGCAGATTTTAAAGGAAAGTTTGCTTGTTATCATCATAAAACTATACTATTAAATAGAACGATGCCATATAAAAACGGTATAAACTAAAAAAAGCAAGATTTATGGATTTCGGCATCTTTACTGTCAATAACATGACTCTTCGGAGTGTATGCTTGCAGGGTACGGACAAAACGTACCCCAGCGACTACCCGTACTAACTCAAATTTTAGTTCTTGTTCAGTTTAAAAGACTTGAATTTAATTTCTAGCTTTAATGATATATGTGCGATAATCTCGCCGTTGTGACTTAAAATTCAGGTTAAGATATCCAATCACCCTGCTACTCCCTGTGTACTGAAGGACATGAGAAGGGGAAAACATACTGTCACAACCAACCTCTGAGTAGTGATAATGAGTAATGAATGGATGTTGATATGGGAATATTGACTGATTGAGTTAACTATAGTCACATCGAGAGGGTTTCAGCATTGTCGTGACCATGAAAACCATATATTAATAAAACCTAAAGCCAAGAGATACCACTCTAAAATAATTAGGAAATCATAGATTTAGATTTAACACTAGCCAGTAACCATAAATCGATATTTCTCCGAACGAAACTATAAACAGGCTTTACATCGCCATCATTTAAAGGTAGATCACAATACCGGGGAGCATGTGGACTTACAATATCATTGCAACATGAATTAATGGAACTCACATGTATTTACACCCTGCCTTCAGCCGAATGTTAAATATTCTGTCGTTAAAACAGTGAAAGCTATGACAATAGTTTGAATCATGAAGTCTTACATACCTTTTCTGAGGATAGATAATGTTAGGTACTTCAGTCTGCTCCAGGGCACAGCCGGAATCAGTCTTTGTTAATAATCATATCAAAAGAATAAAAAGTAACTATTTAATAAACCCTACAATTGAGTATGAATTGTATCATAGAGGTCCAAGGTATGTTTTGTTTGTGCCTTGTAATGGAAAGTTCAAATCAGTCAACTGTATTGTGTAATTCATTGATACCTTCTTGGGTGTCACAGATTTCTTGAGAGCGGGTTTTGCGACAGCATCAGCCTTCGAATTACTCACCTTGTATATGCCTATAGAAGGTGTATGCCTTTAATGCACAGTGTAATTTGTTTCTTTACAAAATAGAGACAGGTTGTTCCTTGATAATATCGTTTATGTTATACATCGATTAAGCAAGCTGAGCACAATTAACAATTTACTTTTTATAGTGAAATTAAACAAATAGGTAGTTTCTGGTATATTTGCACAGACCTCAAATACAGGTATAGCATTGATCGGTAAATATATGCTATAGCCTTAATCAAAAATGATATTCGGATGTTCTTGTTATACAAATATATTATTAATGTTAACAAAATACCAGAATTCAGTTTTCATTCCCACCCAGCAGTCTGATATTTGTCAGCATCTCAATCACGCAAGTGAGTAATGTTTTCACTTCTGTAAATGCGTTCATATGACAAGGCTATTTATGGTTTACATATAAAGTACTCACGAAGAATAGGGTCTTCAACAGCTCATGCTTGTAAGTGAGTGAGTTTAAACTGGACATCGCTTCGGCAATATAACACAGCAAGAACGTCTATCCGGTTTAGAATTGGTCTTCAGTAAATCATGCTTGTCGTAGAGAGCGGGATCGGGTGGTCAGGTCGCTAACTTTATTGACACATGTCATCGTATCCCACTTGCAAAGACTGATATTCACTGAACACTGGATTGTCAAGTCCAGTCTCAGCTACTTACAGACCGCAGCCATAAGGCTGGTAAAATAAAAACTAAACTCAAGCACCAGCGCTTTCAATACTGCCAATACTAAGGTTGATTAGTTTGTTGTTCATCACTTCACGCAGTAATATTTCAACTGTATGGTGAACAACATCTTACAGTTAATAAGCTAACATTGATAGGTGATGATAGGATATGAACCGTGGACAACTAGAGGCCGGGATTAGATAGAGGCAATATACTAAGGACAAATGGGTAATAGCAATAATAGATAAACGCAATAGAGACTGACAAATTGGAGTTGACAAATTCAGGCCAGAACAGCCAAATGGAAGGACGAACGAAATAATTAGCGCAGACGTTAATAAACCAACAATTACAGACAATAATCACACAACGATAGAAGAAATAATTTCTTATCGCTGAGCACACAGGTTAATGAGTCGCGTCTCGTTGCAGTTTTTCTTGTCGACAGTTGTTGTTTGTGGTCTTAAGGGTGTGTTCAGAAAGAGCGGATTTCATGTCTAGTTCGTTGACGGATGTTCTTTGGATCTGGTGGTAAGGGGTCTTTGGCTTCTGCGATGTATTGGTGACCACAGTTGTAGGGGAACAAACTTCATGCTTTTGTTTTGTGCTTCCTCACTCCTTTGCCCAAAATAGCGATCCCTTTTCTGCGGAAGAGTGTTTGCTCCATATGGATTCCCCTCATGTACGAAACCCATTTCTGGTGTCAGGGCCGTGATGTGCTTTTTTATTTGCTACCGCGCTGGTATGTACAGATAATATATGGTTTCCAAATGTGTCAAGTTATGACTGGTATATTAAAAAACGTATATGTCTGCTTTATTTTTACCTTATGTGTTTTGTCAGGACATATTTAAATAGTAATTACATATTTTGTCTAGCACTAATGTGCAGAATAGTTGCTCAGCTGTCCCTTATTTAATCAAGCCCCATCTGAAATGATCTACCCTTTTAACAGCAAAATTCAGCAGGCTAAAGGGTTCGTGTAGCGGTTTGGGTTACAGGACAGAAAGTCTCTGTAAAGCGTGATGTTGTAAATCTGGCGGAAGCTTCCAAACTTGATGCACCGGTGACATTGCACAATGGTTACGATATAAGCAATTATTGATTAATCTAAGCAATTAGGAAGCTTCTACTTATTAAGAGCAAAGTAATCTAATGGATCTATGTGTGAACTCATCCTGTACCTATCGTGTTTAAACAATTTGACATCAACATTATTTAAAGTCTCAAATTGAACCATGGTATACATTTACAGCCATGGACCAAACACAATTGTGGACAGAAACGTAAACATAATTCACGTATCTTTTCAAAGGTTAGATTGTGTTTTATGTCGTCTCCAAGGAGATCATGATGTTTTATAAATACCGACATATCATTCATAAGTAACTCCGGGACGTAAACGAACGCCTGAGAATATGGTGAATGCCAGGGATGTTATTATCCTGATATGCATACTGGATCGACTCCTGCTCGAAGGAAAGCCACGTGACTCCGTTTTCCACATAAAACAGGCCATCAAGCGACATTGCAAGGAATGTTATTATCTTGACATGCAGATTGCATGTTGCACCATGGGGCACATGTTCAATGTCTGACGGAGAAGTCATTGACGACATCTTAAAACGTCCGTCACAAGCCAAGTAATGTCGTTAACATTACTTTCACAGTAGGATTGTTATCTGTGCAAGAACTTGATAATAAAAAGCAGTTTCTCAGCAGCAGTATGTGGATGATCTTCTCGTGGTATGACCCTCGTGTTGTTTGGAATGCTTCATTGAGCTCGGAGAAACGTATTCTTGCGGACTCGACCAAATTTTGGAAACCTGAACTTATATAGCAAATAGTATCAAGGGAGAAGAGCTACTGCATATTAGAGGTTCTCTGGTGGTTACCAGTCAGGGAAATATCCAGTGGCTTCTCACGGGAGCACTAGAAATGAGTGAGTGAGTTAAAATTTAACGTCACATCGGCAATATCCCAGCCATATCGTGATGAGAACATCTAATATCAAAATTAATTATATGTCTACTATAAAACCTGTCAACGAAGGACAGTAAAAGAACTAGAATATCACAAATGGAATTAAAACTAGCGTGAAAAGTTAAAAACAACATCACCATTAGGACAATACATTATAAAATCAGGCTATAGATCGCCAACAACTGAAGGTAGATCACCAAACTAGGGACCATGGGGACTGACAGTACCTTTGCTACCTGCATGGACCCTAGTTGGATTTACACCATCCCTTCAGCTGCTGGCGAGTGTACAATATGCTAGCCAAAATTAAAACAACAAGAATACTACGATTAAAAACCTGGTAGATTTAAATTTACATGGCATGTTTGTGGACTTACGTACCCTCTCAGGAGGACAATACTTTTACAACACTTCAACCCCCTTTGAGGGTACAGCCACTAACAATTCTAGTTACTAACCTAAACTACCAATCATTAAAATACATTTATATAGAGAACATATAACTCAAAATTCAACCAAGAAATCAATTTCCTTTAAAAATCCAAGAATTAAATGAGCGCTGACTGTGTTAAAAAGATCCTTAACAGTTTGTACAGAGAAATACGTATCCCTTATGATGGAGAATTCAACACAGTCAAGCAGGATCTGCTTGACCGTGACTCTCACCACAAGGGATACAAAACGGAGGATCCTCGCCTTTTAAAAGGTATGCGTGAGTGTATCTTGTATGGCCAATACGACATCGTCGCAAAATGACTTTTTCAAATCTGGAATGACAACCCAAGTGTGTATAACCAATGTAGGGTTTTATCTCATGTAGTTTATTTATACCTACTTGGGTGTCCCACCTCTTCTGCATCAGATCACGAGTGTAAGCTCTAATGCTATCTTTGTAGTCAGAATAAGGAATAAGAAGTGGTGTCACAGATTTGTTGAGTGCTGCCTTGGCAGCAAGATCGGCCATTGCGTTACCAGAAATGCCAACGTGACTGGGTAACCAACAGAAGACGATGTCGTACTGGCCAGTAGCAAGATCATTATATAATTCAATAATTTGGATGTTTACAAGAAAGATTTTTAATCGCCTGAAGGCAAGAAAGAGAGTCGGAATAGATTATATATTGTTTATGTTTATGGCGTCTTTGGATATATTTAAGAGCTGTTAGTATGGCGTTAGCCTCAGCGGTAAAAATAGAACTGTTGTCTGGTAATCTAGAAGATATTGTTCTGGATCCAATGACAGTGGCACAAGCTACTGCGCCACCGTCCTTGGACCCATCTGTAAATAAGGATTTATAACTTCTATATTTATGTTTCAGTTCATTATATTCTTGTTTATACTGTAATTCATTAGTTTCTGATTTTTTAAATGTGGTCAATGTTAGGTCCACTTGGGGCCTAACCAACTGCCAAGGAGGAGAAGACGGGAAGGAGCTATATTTTCCAGCTCAATGCCGGAAGATTTCATATTGTATAAGTCCTCACACAGAGGACTGAAAACACAGTTATATGCAGGGTTTGACTCACTGGAATATAATTTTGTTACATACTGTAAAGCTAATTTGATACGTCGATGCTCAAGAGATTGCTCATCGGCCTCAACGTACAGGCTGTCAACAGGTGAAGTTCGAAAGGAGCCAAGACAAAGTCTTAGACCTTCATGGTGAACAGAATCTAAAAGTTTCAGGTTGCTTTTACAGGCTCCACCATAGACAATGGAGCCATAGTCAAGTTTTGACCGGATCAGTGATCGATAAAGTGGCAGGAGGGTAGCTTGGTCCCCTCCCCATTTAGAATTTGAAACGACTTTCAACAAGTCAAGTGCCTTCAGGCATTTAGTTTTGAGGGATTTGATATGTGGTAGAAACGTTAAATGCGAGTCAAAAATTAATCCCAAGAACTTGGCCTCCTTTACAACTTTGATGGGAGTGCCATCTAGAGATAGTTCTGGGTCCTTATGTGGCTTATATGTTCTCCAAAAATGTATACAATTAGTTTTGGATTTAGAAAATTTAAAGCCGTTTTCAAGACGCCATTTATTTATTTTGTTTAAACACAACTGCAATTGCCGTTCCATAGTATGCATATTTTTACCTCGGCAAGAAATATTAAAATCATCCACGAAAAGCGATCCATCAATTGAATCGTTTAAAACTTTTGATAAACTGTTGATCTTGATGCTAAAAAGAGTGACAGATAAAATACTGCCTTGTGGAACACCCTGATCCTGATTGTAATGATCAGACAGGTTAGAACCCACACGGACCTGGAATTGTCTGTCATTTAAAAAGTTGGCAATAAATTGAGGCAAACGACCTCACAAACCAAAGTCATGTAAATCTCTCAAAATAAAAAGTTTCCAGGTTGTGTCATATGCTTTTTCAAGATCAAAAAAGATAGACACAGCATGTTGTTTATTAATCAGCGCGTTTTTAAGAAATGATTCCAGTCGCACTAAGTGATCGACAGTACTTCTGTTTTTTTACGGAAACCACACTGTATATCTGTTTCCAAGTACCAAACAAGTCGATTATTTATCATGCGTTCCATGGTCTCGCAAACACAGCTAGTTAGTGAAATAGGTCGATAATTGGACGGATCCGTATGATCACGTCCAGGTTTAGGTATTGGTACTACTATGGCGTCACGCCATGACGGAGGAAAGTTACCCGATGTCCAAATATCATCAAAAATATTTAGAAGAGTTTCTAGGCAGGATTCTGGTAAGTGCTTCAGGAGTTGATAATGACAGCTCCTGTAGCAGTGTCATGAGCTTGATCAAGAGCAGTATGGAGTTCATGAATAGAAAACGTTTCATTATAATCTTCCCCATTATCAGAATTGAAATTAATAGTTTTCTTTTCTTGTTGTTTTTGATATTGCTGAAATTTACGTACATAATTTGAAGAGGAAGAGTGTTTAGCAAGGGTTTCGCCCAGTTTATTAGCAATATCTGATTTATCAGTAAGCAACTGATCTCCATGTTTAAGATGATGGACAGTAGATTTAGTACCTCTACCTTTGATTTTCTGGACCATGTTCCATACCTTGGACATGGGTGTCCGTGAATTTATTTTGGATACATAATTTTGCCAAGATTGGCGTTTGTTCTGTTTAAAAGTACGCCGTGCTTTAGCATTTAAAATCTTAAATTTATTGAAATTATGCACCATGGGATGGCGACGGAAATAATGTTCTGCTTTTTTCCTTGCCTTCCTAGCTTGTTTGCACTCATCGTTGAACCATGGTTTTCTTATGTGTGGAACTGCTGAGGACTTTGGTATACACTCATCAGCTATGGAATTCAGTTCATTAGAAAAACATTTAATAGCATCGGGAACGTCAATAAAACGTTCAGGTTTAAGTTTGTCAGCACACAGTGTTTCATATAAAGCCCAGTTAGCCTTTTTAAAATTTCGTCTTGATGATGGAGGAACATCAGATGGAGTTACAGCTTTTAATACAGTAGGAAAATGGTCACTTCCACAGAGGTCATCGTGGACCGACCATTCGAATTCATTTAGTAGTTCGGAATTTGTCAATGACAAGTCAAGAGCAGAATAGGTCCCTGTACCAGGGTGTAAATATGTGCTTGAGCCATCATTATAAATACATAAATCATTGTCAGAACAAAAGGCCTCCAACAATTTACCTTTAGTGTTTGTATTTACACTACCCCAGAGTGGGTTGTGCCCATTTAAATCTCCCATTATAATACAGGGCTTCGGGAGTTGGTCATATAGAGCCTGAAGATCAGCTTTAGCAAACGTCAAAGACGGTGAAATATAAAGAGAGCATAGCGTAAACGCTACATGTAAAGTAATTCTCACAGCAACAGCATGCATATTAGTATTAAGTGAAACAGGGCTTTGAATAACGTTTTGTCTGACTAGAATGGATGACCCGCCAGTGGCTCTATCACCCGGAGTTGAAAAAGTATGATATGCATTAAAATGACGAAGGTCAAATGTATCTGGTTGTTTTAAATATGTCTCTTGGAGACATATCGTCGAAGGTGTAAAATCCTGGACTAATAGCTGTAATTCATGAAAATTAGTCCTCAGTCCTCTGCAGTTCCACTGTAGAATATTGTTGGAATAAACTATCTTTTAGGGGGATTTATTGGGGATCTACCCCGCACTCTTTTGGAGGGCGACAAGCTATGTGCCCTAGAATAGACGTTTTCAGAAACGTCCATATCTTCAAGAGACCCATATTTGTTGAACAATTGAATTTTATTTTGTGACCCTTTTGGAGCTCTGCGTCTTTGTTGTTTTGAAGCATCAGGCTTAGGCTTAGGTTTACTTTTAACAGTGTGTTGACTATCAGCTGTCGACTGAGACTTTGAGTTTCACTGAGATGATGATCTGTTATCAGAAGAAGACTTTAAAGTACTGGGAAGTGATTCCTCAGTCTGTGATTACATAGTAGGGGATAAAAGCTGTGGAGAATCGCAATTGACCCAAGTCAGGGTAGTTTGGCAGCCTGTAGATGATTTTGTTATTATAGATCTGGACTCAGATGGTGGTTTTGCGACTGTAGCATAGCTTTCTGTAAGGTCAGATCTCTTCACCAGTTTTTTTGCTTCAGAAAAAGAGATGTTTTGGGTATACTTTATTCTGTTTATTTCCATTTGCTCTCTCCAGATTGGTCGCCTGAGCAGTTGGTGCATGTTTTAAAGTCACTGTCACAATCTTCTGTTGTGTGTGTCTTCTCACCACAGTGAGCACACACAACAGACAATGTGCAGGTAGATACACCATGTCCATATTTCTGGCATTTAAAACACCTGAGCGGGTTGGGGATGTACGTATCAACCTGAATATTACAGTAGCCTGCCTTCACTGATCTGGGTGCATTTGGAGAGGAAAAAGTAAACAGATATGTATTGGTTTTGATGGTTTCGTTGTTTCTCCGGGTTGAAAAGCGCTTGACGTAGATTACACCTTGATCCTTCATTTCAGATCCTATATCAAGGTCCGACGTATCATCAAACAATCGATCCCGATCTCTCACGATACCTTTACTTGTGTTCAAGGTTTTATGTGGAGAGACCGTGACCGGAATGCCCACAAAAGATTTCATATTCATCAAGCTGGTTGATTGCTGTCTTTTTCCGCATTCAATTAACAGCGCACCCGAACGTAAGCGTCTAATGTTCTTAACGTCCCCAGCAATACCTTGAATACCCTTCAATACTGCGAAAGGGTTCAGCTTTAATGGTGTCTTGTCGGGAGTCTCAATAACAAGAAAACGTGGCCAATACTCGATCGAGAGAGACGGTCTGTGGTCGGTATCTACAGGATCAATTTCAAGTGGACGTTTTGTTTTTTTGGGGGTATGTCATAAGCCATGGTTGGTGTCATATGGTTCATCATCCGAGCTCCCCACCCACCACGGAGTATCACAAGGACAATGCTAAAGCAAGCGGGCCTCCAGCTTGCAGCACCAAGGATACTCGGATGATATACTCCAGTAGAAGAAATATAAATAATTAGTCTACCAGATTGGCCCATGAGCCATCGCCTTCTGGCACAAGACTCTAGGCAAAGTTCATATAATCATAATTTGGATAATTCACAATCGAAAAAGTTACAGATCACAAGTAGTGATAAGACTAAAAATCACAACAATTCAAAATCAAATTTGTGCACTGACACATACATAGTCCATGCACAGGGCTTGGCATGACCAGCCGATTGGTTGAATCGGGCCAATTCAACCACCCGTCTAGGTGAAGTAAGGGCCAAAGTGGTGTGTTGGGCAAATGGATCGCAGTTAAAAGCCCAACTGCCCTCAACCACCAGGATCCCGTCCTCCACCGACACGGGACGCAACCCAGGGCAAACAGGTTGCCCAATTTAGTCGCCTCTTACGACAAGCAATGGGGTGCTGTGGACACATTCTGTCCCGGGTCCACACGGGAGAAGAGCACTTAGCGTTATCGAGCACCCACCACGAGGAGGTGACTCTTCATGGGTGCCGGTTGAGACTTTGAATGTGACTGAGATGATGATGATTTGTGATCAGAAGAAGACTTGGATGTACTAGGAACTGATTCCTCAGTCTGTGATGACATAGCAGGGTATAGCATCTGTGGAGAGTTGCAATTTACCCAAGTCAAGGTAGTTTGGCAGCCTGTTGATGATTTTGTTCTTTTAGAGCTAGACTCAGATGGTGTTTTTGCTACTGTAGCATAACTTTCTTGAAGATCAGATCTCTGTACCAGTTTTTTTTTGCCTCAGAAAAGGAGATATTTTGAGTAAACTTTATTCTGTTTATCTCCATTTGCTCTTTCCAAATAGGACACTGTTTAGAAAATGACGAATGATCGCCTGAGCAGTTGGTGCATTTTTAAAAATCACTGTCACAATCTTCTGTTGTGTGTGTTTTCTCACCACAGTGAGCACACACAACAGACAATGTGCAAGTGTTCACACCATGTCCATATTTCTGGCATTTAAAACACCTGAGCGGGTTGGGGATGTACAAATCAACGTTAACATTGCAGTAACCTGCCTTGATTGATTTGGGTGCATTTGGTGCAGAGAACGAAAACAGGTACGTGTTAGTCGGAACAACCTCATTATTCTTCCGGCTTTAAAATCGTTTTACATCTATCACTCCTTGATTCTTCATTTCCGATACAGTGTCAAACTCAGTCATATCTGCAAATAGACGGTCTCGATCTCTTACAATACCTTTACTGGTGTTCAGAGTTCTATGTGCAGACACCTTAACCGGAACTCCAACGAACATTTCAGTGGACAGCAGATTGGTTGCTTGTTGTTTTCTATTACATTCAAGCAACAGAGATCCTGAACGCAGGCGTTTCACATCTTTAATTTCTCCTGCTATTCCGTGGATACCTTTTGATATAGCAAACGGATTCAGCTTTAATGGAGTTTGATCAAGAGTCTCAAGAAGTAGGAAACGTGGCCAATAATCAACAGATTTGGAAGGTCGCTGTTCATCATAATCAATGTCAAGTGTTTCGTTTTTTTGTTTTGGGTTTCGTATTCCATGCTAAGTGGTAATGATTCGTCATCCGAGCTCCCCACCCACCACGGAGTATCACAAGGACAATGCTAAAAACAAGCGGATCTCCAGCTTGCAGCACCAAGGATACCCGGATGATATACTCCAGCAGAAAAATTAAAAGATTAATAGTTCCACCAGATTGGCCCATGAGCCACCGCCTTCTGGGCATACGACTCTAAGCAAAAACATACATAAAATGATGGGTTTGAAATAACAATTTCAAAATAGCCAAGCATGAAAAATCAAAGCAACAGTTTTATAAATTTTGAGCATTACATAGTTGTAGCTCAGGGCTTGGCGTGACCAGCCGATTGATAGAACTGGGCCAGTTCTACCACCCGTCTAGGTGAAGTAAGGGCCAAAGTGGTGTGTTGAGCAATAGGAGCAAAATGGTTTAGTCTCCTACTGCCCTGAACCACCAGAATACCGTCCTCCACCGACACGGGACGCAACCCAGGGCAAACAGGTTGCCCAATTTAGTCGCCTCTTACGACAAGCAATGGGGTGGTGTGGACACATTCTGTCCCGGGTCCACACGGGAGAAGAGCACTTAGGGTTACCCAGCACCCACCACGACGAGGTGGCTCTTCATGGGTGCCGGGAGCACTAGAAACAAAGTGTCCCATAAACATTTACAAGTTTCCCTTCGATACCCAGACTTGTGAAATTGAAGTCGGTGGCTGGTTTGGTGTCTACAATAGAATACATATCTCAAGGAAAGCAGACATTAATATCAAACAATTTGAAGAAAATAGTGAGTTTGAAATCGCCATAGAAAACATCACGGTAAAACCCAGTATAAGAAATCAGAGATTGGCTATAACCATCAACTTGAAGAGACGTCCTCTGTTCTACATCTTCACCATCCTGCTCCCCGTGGTCCTTCTCCACTTCCTCAACAGTTTCGTGTTCCTCCTGCCTTCACAGAGTGGAGAGAAAACCAGCATGGCCGTATCTATGTTGCTCAGCTTCCAGTTGTTTCTGTCTATCATCAAGGATTCCCTGCCCGAGAACTCCCTGACTGCCAGTCTCTTCAGTCTTTACGTGTCTCTGGCCAACTTCACTAGTGTCGTCATCGTCGTTGTCAACATCCTTCTCCTCAAAATGAAAGAGAATCCATCACCGAAATGGATCGTAAGACTGTGTAAGAAGGCGTTACATAACGTTGATACTGGTAGTGTCAGTGTGGAGGGTGAAGAGGAGACCAGGCCAAAGTGGGAGGATATTGAAACTGAACTTAACAGGACCTGTTTTGCATGCTTCTTTGTTTTCAGTAGTGGTCTCACATCGGTGGTTATTGGGATGCTGACAAGATGAAGGCGTGCAAGTATTAGCCTACCGTGTTAATTGTCCGTTAGAATGTTAATGTCAGAGAATAACTGGTCCTGACGCCACGAGTGACCCTTGATTTAAAATGGCAAAAAGGTAAATTATATGAATAAATCGGTGCACTTGAAACAATATGTTTGTTTTACTATATACAGATACAATGGTAATAGCGAATGAGGATTAATTTTATATGCTTTCATCCTTGTGATATTTAACAGAAAAATGTTGCTTAAAAAGAAGACAACGCATTATGTGACTTTCACGTCAATAAGATTTTCTATAAAGTTTGGGAAAAACATCCCCGTGTGCACCGATTGTGCTCCATTCCCTTCGGATCTGTCTCTCTTTGCATGTGAACCGTAATTTCTGCTCAGTTTGGCAAGATCAAAACAAGGTAATTTTGTCAAGAGCTAAGCTTCAACTATAGCGATGATCTAATCGTTCAATAACAATGAGATAGTCAATTCCCTTTTCACGAACATCTGGTATTATGGCTATTTGATAATGAATGAAAACACATTCACTGTTACCGTGTTTTAGGATACTTCTCTTTACAATGTTTGCATTAAACATTGTGAACAGATTCAAATCTAAAGTGAAGACATACATTTTGAAGAAAACAGTGTCTAACTTTTTATTTTCGAGTTGTTCTGAGAGCGCAACTAAGCAGTACTTTAGGACAGGAACTGAGTGAGTGGATTTATATGTACCGTCACATCGACAATGGTAAATCTTAAAAACCTGTCAACGAAGGACAGTAAAATAGCTGGACTCGAATTTAAAACTAGAAATTAAATCTAAAACAGTTTAACTATAGATAGAAATGCAAAATAACGGCTATAGATCGAACTGGAACTGACGCTATATTAGTGTCTTAGGATGGTGGCAATGATGTGTCGAACTCAACATCACACTGCGACCTCATTCAATAGATCGTCTTTCTTCTTCCCATTACAAGAAGATTAGACGTTTAGACTCTGAATATTTAAGCCTGTTTTCATTGCAAACTGATGTGAAGAACTGAATCAGTTGTTACCACCAGTTTATCTCGTGCCCCAAGTGCTGACCCATACATACAAATACAGGGAAACAATGCTAAAGGATTGTATAGGATTTGAGTAGGCATTGTACATGTTGATAAAATACGGTAGATCAGATGCGACACGGAAAAGATACAATTTACACGTTAGTGATTGATAATGAGATTCCCATAGTTTACCTGACTCGTTGCCAGGTTCACACACGTGAAACCTACACCCTAACCTTATAAAATACACTACTGTACAGAATCAACAAGTGCATGAAAACTGATTGCCTCTAAACATTGCAATGAAACATGGACAATGTACCACATCTCAAACACAAAGATACATTATATTAACAATAAAATTATACACATACCATTTTGTTGGACCCCATGTATCCACTTTCCACACCTCAATACAACATGTCTTCAAACCACATGGCAATGAATGACTAAGAAAGAAAAGGAATGTAGTGAAAAGGGCTGAAGGACAAATGTCGTGAAAAACGAACCATCGACAATATCAGAGTCATCAGGAAGATGTTTCACGTGCCACCCCGTCCGCCCCAAGTCAGATGCATGAAGTCAGATGGAAGGCGTTAGATAGACTCCTGCCCGAAGTAAAGCCACGTGACTCTCTTTTCCACTTAATACAGGCCATGTAGAGTCATTTGCCAGGAACTTGGACTTCGGGTAACTCATTCATTCATTCGTATAAACATCATATTCTTATAGTTACACATTTGTTCACGTATATTTTCTGGTTTTAGCTTTACATTCATATAGTCATATTACTATATTTTTTTCTAGAGAGCGTTATGCGACTTTACAAAATTATCAGGAGGCTTTTGCCACCCTGACACTTGCGCGCATTTTACCTCTGCACTGATGCGCATTTTGTCGTGGTAATGCGTGTAGTGTAGATGGTATACATGAAAGCGTGAAGCCTCGTTTGTGCACTGTTCGCATCCTTAACACGCATGAGTTACGCACTTGCAACGCAATGCCTGACTGAAAATGATGCGCATTGTCACGCAATGGCACGCCATCCGACGACTAATATACGTCCAGGTCAAGTATTGTTGGCGTGTTGTCTGTGTCCAGTGTACGTCACAGTATGCATGACGCGCATGGTTCCAGCATGGGAATGCATTGCCACGTCCACTTAACGCATGCGTAAAGCAGTCTGTTTTAGGTCTGTTTTGTCCCGCTTGACGCCACGCTATAAAAATAACAAGTATCCCCCCAGCTTAATGCTTTGGACCTAGAAGATGTTGAACACCAGAGAACAAGCAAGATGGATAACAAATGATCAGCCACTTTATTGAACAGCTGAGATAACAAACGTTACATTCTAACTTGATCACGTTCCATCACGTGACACTTTGTCTTATGTGTAATACAATATGTCTGTCTGTCTGTCGGTCTGTCTGTCTGTCTGTCTGTCTGTCTGTATGTCTGTCTGTCTGTATGTCTGTATGTATGTATGCATGCGTGTGTGTGTGCATATGTGTGTGTGTATGTGTAAGTGTATGTGTAAGTGTGGGTGTAAGTGTGTGTATGTATGATATAATACATATATGTTTCAACGTTAAATCGAGGTGAAACAAAGTGACAAACTAAAAATCTGCTCTATGTTACTCATAGACTCGCTTAGGAATGCTTTCCTTAAAATATTCAGTATTCATGTACATCAGCTTTGTATCAGCAGAAATGTTACTTTCGTAGAACATTATAAAGGATCCATTAATTATAAAGTAATTTCCAATTTACAATCTGCCGCAGTCAGGAAGATATATTCCTGTAATGTTGATAGACTTGTTATACATAAAATTAAACCTCACACAATATGTTGGAGATATTGCTTTTGAATGTCACACCTGGTAGATGCGAAAATACATATACACGTTGACAAAACATAAATGTAGAAACCGCCCACAGTCTATAAGACACTTTCAATAAAATGACACAAATTGCTGCAATACATATGTATTCACGCCTGCTTTTTTCTTGTAGATCGTGATGACAAAATTAGATAAACGCGTCTTGTGTGTATGACTAGACATTTTCTTGTCATCCCCGAAAACGACCTGCCAGGGAAATCAGGTGTGATTAGCAGGGAAGTGATTCTAGGGCATAATGAGCCAAACGTTGTTTGATTTGAGTAAACCATTCACGACAAAAAAATCGCATTGTCTGGCGAACGATTAAAACTTGAAGCGTTGGGTAAATTGCACCATATTTATTATATGGGCAAGATATATTGATAGCTGATCTTGAAGCTTTTGTTTACTGAGAGCAAATTAGTGTTATTGATCCATTCTCATTATGTGCCTCTCTCTTTGGCTGACACTGAGGAAATATTAATTAGTTAAGGTACCAGGCTGGACCATTGTCTCGATTTAGAGATGAGCAAATAATTTTAGAACTAAAAACCCCAGAAATTTATGTCAATCCAGGAGAGTTGAGAGTGTCTGATGTCATCTCCATAGAAACAAACAATCATGACATAAATACCGACGAACCTAGAAACCTGTCATTCCTAAATAGCTCCGGGACTTAAACACATGCCTGAGAATATGCTGAATGCCAGGAACGTTATTATCCTGTTATGCATACTGCATGTTGCACCATGGAGCACATGTTTAATGTCTGACGGAGAAGTCACTGACGTCATCTTAAAAGGCTACAAAGTCCATCACAAACCAAGTAGTGTCGTTAACATAACCTTTAAAGCAGGATTGTTAAGTGTGCAAGAACTGGAAAATAAAAAGCAGTCTCTCAGCAGCAGTATGTGGATGATCTTCTCGTGGTATGACCCTCGTGTTGTTTGGAATGCTTCGTTGAGCTCGGAGGAAAGTATTCTTGCGGATTCGACCAAATTTTGGAAACCTGAAGTGGTGATTGCAAATAGTATCAAAGGAGAAGAGCTACTGCATAGTGGGGGTTCTCTGGTGGTTACCAGTCATGGAAATATTAAATGGCTTCTTACGGGAGCAATAGAAACAATGTGTCCTATAAACGTTTACAAGTTTCCCTTCGATACCCAGACTTGTGAAATTGAAATTGGTGGCTGGTTTGGTGTGCAGAATAGAATACGCATCTCAATGGAAACAGGAATAAATATGGACCAATTTGAAGAGAATAGTGAATTTGAAGTCTCCACAGAAAGAATCACAGAACCAATCTGTAATACAGATTCGCGATTACTTATAACCATCAACTTGAAGAGACGCCCCTTGTTCCACATCTTCACCATCCTGCTTCCCGTGGTCCTTCTCCACTTCCTCAGCAGTTTCGTGTTCCTCCTGCCTTCACAGAGTGGAGAGAAAACCAGCATGGCCGTATCTATGTTGCTCAGCTTCCAGTTGTTTCTGTCCATCATCAGGGATTCCCTGCCCGAGAACTCCCTGACTGTCAGCCTCTTTAGCCTCTACGTGTCTCTGGCCAACTTCACTAGTGTCGTCATCGTCATTGTCAACATACTTCTCCTCAGAATGACAGAGAAGTCACCACCGAAATGGATCGTAAGACTGTGTAAGAAGGCGTTACGTAACGTTGATATTGGTAGTGTCAGTGTGGAGGGTGTAGAGGAGACCAGGCCAAAGTGGGAGGATATTGAAACTGAACTTAACAGGACCTGTTTTGCATGCTTCTTTGTTTTCAGTATTGGACTGACAGTGGTTGCTCTCGGGATGCTGACAAGATGAAGGCGTGCAAATGTTAGCCTACCATGTCAACTGTCTATTAGAATGTTAATGTCATTGAATAACTGGTCCTGACGTCTCGACTTTCGACTGACCCTTGACTTAAAATGGAAAGGTAAATTATATGAATAAATCGGTGCACTTGAAACAATAAGATATGTTTGTTTTACTATATACAGATACAATGGTGATAACGAAGGGGAAATTAATTTTATATGCTTTAATCCTTGTGATATTTAACAACAAAATGCTGCTTTGAAAGACGACAACGGATAATGTGACTTTCACATCAGTAAGACCTCTTATTGAATTTGGGGTAAAACATCCCCGTGTGCACTGATTGTGCTCCCTTCCTTTCTGATCTGTCTCTCTTTGTATGTGAACCGTAATTTCTGCTCGGGTTGGCAAAACCAAAACAAGGTATGTTTGTCAAGAGTTAAGCTTCAGTTTTAGCGATGATCTAACCGTTCAATCACAATGAGATAGTCAATTCCCTTTTCACGAACATCTGGTATTATGGCTATTTGATAATGATTCAAAACACATTCACTGTTTCACATCGGCAATGGTAAATATTAAAAACCTGTCAACGAAGAACAAAAAAATAGCTAGATTCCAATTTAATATTAGTAATTGGATCTAAAATGGTTTAGCTATAGATAACAATATCATGTAAAAAACGGGCTATGGATCGTAGTGAAACTGACGCTATATTAGTGTTTTTAGGATGGTGATAATGATGTGTCGGACTTGACATGACACTGGGACGTCATTCAATAGATCGTTTTTCATCTTCCCATTACAAGAAGACGTTTAGAATCTGAATTTGTAAACCTAGAATCCGATCATGTAGATGCTGTCATTGCAAACTGGAGTGAAGAAATGAATCAGCTGTTACCACTAGTGTATCTCGTGCCCCAAGTCCTGACCCATACACAGAAATACAGGGAAAGGGCATGTAGGTTGCACCACAAGTTTTACCACAATGTTCGTCAAGTTTCGGGCGTTTGCTGTGTAAAGAGAGGTAAAGAAGTATGCATCGTCTGCCACATTAGGAGAGGTTGCAATTGGTTTCGTTGTTGAAAACTTCGATACTGGTGAAGGAAATCGATTTACTCTTAACAACATGCTTTTGTTTCTTCTCTTTTAGACATACTGGTGGTCTGTGTTTTCTCTCAGAATACTAAAGGATTGTGTAGGATTTGTGCATGTTGATAAAATATGCCAGATTAGACGCGATAGGGAAAAGATACAATTTACACGTTAGTGATTTCCTTGATAATGAGATTCCCATAGTTTACCTGATTCGTTGCCAGGTTCACACACGTTCCTGATCCAAGAAAGCCAATGTGTGACAATGTCCTATAGAGTCCACAAATATGGACCGTGACGTTTCAGCAACACAAGCTCTAATACCTGCTAAAAACAAAGAAAGTGCTTTTTACTTCTCCCTTCTTTTAAAATGGACACCTTCAGTCTTAAGGTTCTTGAGAAGAGTGTCAATATACTTGGAATAAGGTGACAGCCTAGTGTCACTGTCAGCTGTACCTGGACGATGCCCTTCTCTCTCTTGGCAACCTCGGTGTGCAGCCTTCTCTGTGTCCCTGGTTCTTGGCCAGTCCATTCTTCAAGTCTTCTATCCACTGCTGGTTCTGTTGTTCTTCCGGATTCTTCCTCTTGACAGGCATCTTGTTGACTGATTGCTGTCGAGTTGAGGAATGTGGGGATTGGCAATGGGCTCGTCGTTATGAACGTGCGTGATCGTCTCTGACTTATGTGAAACAATGCGAGAAGAAGAAGCGTGAACTATGCGCAACCATGCTACACACAGTTCCTGATCAAAGGGACCCAATGTGTAACACTGTGTGTCAGTGCGCGCAGTGTTGGAAACTGACAAGCTTTGATACGCACTGCTCGCTGTGTTTGCGAGTAGGTTGCACAATGTTCACGATTACTTCAAGCAAATGGCACGAGTATGCGAGCCAGCAATTTTGAACATTTCCAAAGTTTCCTTGCGCACTTAGCGGCAGCCCCAAACAGGTTATGCGCACTTTACACCAGTTTACGCAGGGTTCACTCACTGGGACGCAAAATTGCGTACCAGTTGGGAAAAAGTGCAAGTGTCAAGGTGGCTTTTGGCGTTTGTCCCAGCGGCTCATTTCAGACCAGTTTTCCGTCAGTTGAAGATGAGGGCGTCATCACAGAAACTTGTTGATCACTGTGACTGCATGGATGAGTCACTCCATCTTCACAGTAGTCAGCTGGTGTGTACTCAACCAGTCATTCAACCAACAACAATGCTGAAGGTATGTATAATTAGTCATTAAATCCAAAAAATAATGTCTAAATGGCAAAATCGATACAACAATACATAATATTTTACAAAATGTTTTTAAGTTTTAAGTTGCAGACATAACTGAGCGTCATTTTGACCTATTTTGCTCTTATGCTTTCAGTTATCAACTGATGTGTGCTTGGTAACATGTACCTCCCTTCAAACACTTTGCAGTGAAACTCAGATGTGCTCGTTGCTTGACTGGCATGAACACCTATATGTTTTAAAAGCCTCTGACAATTGTTAAACCCTTACGTTAATCTTAGCGCATGTTACCTTGCAGCATTGCGTAAATGTGCCTATTATATATTATTATCTGAGCTAGCATAGTGGAATAATATTCTCGTGGCATGAATCATGCTGACACCCATACTGTCCACAAGCTCCATTATTGGCGGATACGAGTGGCATGAACTTTTCATACACAGTTGGGATACGAGGACATGACTTCCCCTCACGTTATAGTCATGAAAGATGACGCACAATCATCCACGCCATTGAGCAGGGATAACGTGCGACGTGAACTATTACAAGATGACCTGGCACCCATCTGGAAACGATATTTCAGTCACCGGCATCATGAGCGTTGACGTACGCAGTCAAGATTTGAGGACATGCATGAACTAGGTCAGATGGCCTGACCACCTCTGTATTGCCAATGATTGTGGGAAATAATTGAGAAGATTTACTTAACACGCATCTTTATGGTTAAATGATATTTCTCACCAGTGTCTTTTCGTTGCAAGACGCGGTGAGGTGTCCTAATGGTTAAAGTATCCTCATTGATAAAATGTTCCACACCCACTATGCCATTGTTTGTCCTTACAGATGGGTTGTCTTCTCTCAAAGCAGCAACTGGTGTGAATTATTGCACACATTATCAGCACATAAAGCCAATCCTCCTTCGCTGTTATCAATCTAGTTGTATATATCAAAAGAAGCATAGTTGTATTCAGCGTGTTAAAGACAACAGACTTGGCAGGTTAGGTAGTGCATTGGTTTATTCATATGATTTACCTTGCCATTTGGACTCAAGGGTCAGTCGAGACTTCAAGACCCATCATTCTCTGGTGTTAACATCCTTATGTCATAAATGTGTGGCACCCGTGGCGAGCCACCTCCTCATGGTGGGTGCTGGGTAACGCCAAGGGTGCTGGGTAAGAGCTCGCCAACACCCCCGTTGTGGACCCGGGGGAATATTTGGTTCACCAACCCGTTTGCCGTGGGTTGCGGCCCTGTGTCGGTGGAGGACGGGAGTCTGGGGGTTGAGAGCACTGGGGACCTGTGACCGCGTTCCCTTTGCTCAACACACCCCTTCGAGCCTTACTTCACCTAGACGGGTGGTTGAATGGGCCCGGTTCAACCAATCGGCTGGTCACGCCAAGCCCTGAGTGTTACATTTTGTAATGTAAAAATTTGAAAATTTTATCCATGTAAGTCTTGGCAATTTTTTCGACCCTCATAATTTCAAATATACACCTTCATGTTTTTGCCTAGAGTCCAATGCCCAGAAGGCGGTGGCTCATGGGCCAATCTGGTGGAATGATTAAACTTTAATTTTTCTGCTGGAGTATATCATCCGGGTATCCTTGGTGCTGCAAGCTGGAGATCCGCTTGTTTTTAGCATTGTCCTCATGATAGTCCGTGGTGGGTGGGGAGCTCGGATGATGAACCAATAAATACTAACCATGGAATACCAAACCCCTACCAAAAAGACAAAACGTCCACTTGACATTGATCTTGATGATACTGAACACAGATCTACTAAAGCATTTGACTACTGGCCACGCTTTATCGTAATTGAGACGCTGGATAAGACACCACTGAAATTGAATCCTTTTGCGGTATCCAAGGGAATACAAGGAATTGCGGGTGAAGTCAAAAACATCAGACGCTTGCGTTCAGGTGCTTTGTTGAATGCAGTAAGCGGCAGCAAGCCACGAACCTGAAGGCGATTGACTCGTTTGTGAACATTCCTGTGTTGGTCTCAGCACACAGAACTTTGAACACCAGTAAAGGAATAGTGCGAGACCGTGATCCCTTATTTGCTGCTATGACAGAATTTGATATCGTGTCAGAGATGAAGGAGTCACTTTTGTTAAGCGATTCAAAAGTCGTAGAAATAATGAAACCCTTGAGACAAACACATACCTGTTTTCCTTTTCGTGTCCAATAGCTCCAAAATCAATAAAGGCTGGCTACTGTAACATCAATGTTGATACTTACATTCCTAATCCTTTAAGATGCTTTAAATGCCAAAGATATGGCCATGGTGTCAATACATGTAAACCATCTGTTACATGTGCTCACTGTAGCGAAAAAACTCACACGACGGAAGACTGCAACAGCACTTTCAAAAAATGTACTAATTGTGAAGGAAATCACTCATCCTTCTCAAAAGAGTGTCCCATTTGGAAACAGCAAATGGAAATCAACAAAATAAAATTTACACAAGACATTTGTTTTGCTGGAGCCAAAAAACAAGTGAAAAAATCTTAAACTTACGCTTCTGTATCTCGATCAACGTCTGATACAGCCAAAATAACCAAAATGTCTATGAGCTGTCAAACCAACTGGACATGGATAAATACTGCTTCGCTTCAGATTCTGTCACCTGAAATATCCACTCAGACTGCGGAAGTACTTCCAGACTCACCCCGTATTCAGGATGCATCTATATCTAAGGCATCTAAACCCCACTCACAATCTAAATCTGATTCTCAAACAAATGTGAAAGACATTACAAAACAACCGGTGAAATCATGAAATGTATCTTCATCACAAAAATGTCAAAGTGGCAGAGCTTCGAAAGGTTCAACAAACAAAATCCAGCTGTTTAACAAATTTGGATCGTTGGAGGACATGGATGTGTCCGAAAATATCCCCCACAGGGCACATAGCTTGTCGCCATCTAGAAAGGCAAGGGGTAGATCCCCAATAAATCCCCTGAAAAGATAGTTTATTCCAATACTATTGTACAGTGGAACTGCAGAGGATTAGGACTAATTTGCATGAATTACAGCTAATAGTCCAAGACTTTACACCTTCAGCGTTATGCCTCCAAGAGATAGACAGATACATTTGACCTTCGTCATTTTAATGCATATCATTGTTATTCACCTCCGGGTGATAGAGCCACTGGCGGATCATCCATTCTAATCAAACAAAACGTTATTCAAAGCCCTGTTCCACTTATTACTAATATGCAGGCTGTTGCTGTAAGAATTACTTTACATGTAGCGTTTACGCTATGCTCTCTCTATATTTCCTCTATATTTCGCCGTCTTCAACGTTTGCGAAAATTGATCTTCAAGCTCTATATGACCAACTCCCGAAGCCCTGTATTATAATGGGAGATTTAAATGGACACAACCCACTCTGGGGTAATGTATCTACAAACACTAAAGATAAGTTGTTGGGGGACTTAAACCTGAACGTTTTGTTGACGTTCCTGATGCTATTAAATGCTTTTCTGATCACCTGAACTCCATAGCAGATGAGTGTATACCAAATTCCTCTGCAGTTCCACACATAAGAAAACCATGGTTCAACGATGAGTGCAAACAAGCTAGGAAGGCAAGGAAAAAGGCAGAACATTATTTCCGTCGCCATCCCATGGTGCATAATTTCAATAAATTTAAAATTTTAAATGCTAAAGCACGGCGTACTTTTAAACGGAACAAACGCCAATCTTGGCAAAATTATGTATTTAAAATAAATTCTCGGACACCTATGTCCAAGGTATGGAACATGGTCCAGAAAATCAAAGGTAAAGGTACTAAATCTAGTGTCCATCATCTTAAACATGGAGATCAATTGCTTACTGATAAATCAGATATTGCTAATAAACTGGGTGAAACCCTTGCTAAACACTCTTCCTCTTCAAATTATGTACCAAAATTCCAGCAATATCAAAAACAACAAGAAAAGAAAACTATTAGTTTCAACTCACATAATGGGGAAGACTATAATGAAACTTTTTCTATTCATGAGCTCCATACTGCTCTGGATCAAGCTCATGATACTGCTACAGGAGCTGATAACATACATCTATCACTTAGTGTGTTTAGAATCATTTGTTAAAAACGCGCTGATTAATAAACAACACGCTGTGTCTATCTTTTTTGATCTTGAGAAAGCATATGACACAACCTGGAAATATGGCATTTTAAGATCATTACAATCAGGATCAGGGTGTTCCACAAGGCAGTATTTTGTCAGTCACTCTTTTTAGCATCAAGATCAAGAGTCTATCTAAAGGTTTAAACGATTTAATAGATGGATCTTTATTTGTGGATGATTTTAATATTTCTTGTCGTGGTAAAAATATGCATACTATTGAACGGTAACTGCAGCTTTGTTTAAACAATATAGATAAATGGTGTCTTGAAAACGGCTTCAAATTTTCTAAATCAAAAGCCAATTGTATACACTTCTGTCGTCAATACAAACCCCATAAAGACCCAGAACTATATCTCAGTGGTACTCCTATCGATGTGGTCAAGGAGGCCAAGTTCTTGGGACTTATTTTCGACTCACATTTGACCTTTTTGCCGCATATTAAATCCCTTAAAGCCAAATGCCTGAAGGCACTCGATTTATTAAAGGTTGTTTCAAATTCAAAGTGGGGAGGGGATCAAAGTACCCTCCTTCACTTATATAGATCACTGGTGCGATCTAAACTTGATTACGGCTCCATCGTATATGGTGGAGCCTGCAAAAGCAATCTTAAACTTCTTGATCCTGTACATCACCTAGGTTTAAGACTTTGTCTTGGGTCCTTCAGAACCTCACCTGTTGACAGTCTTTATGTTGAGGCCGATGAACCATCTCTTGCACAACGCCGTATCAAGTTATCTCTACAATATATCAAACTATACTCTAACGAATCTAACCCTGCATATAACTGTGTCTTCAATCCTCTTTATGAGGATTTGTATAGCAAAAAGTCTTCTCTTGTTCCACCTCTTGGGCTCAGAATAAAGCCGTTTATTGCTGCTGCTGGTATTGAGCTGGACAATATAGCTCCCTCCCGTCTTCTTTCCTCTCCCCCTTGGCAGCTGGTTAGGCCACAGGTTGACTTAACATTAACTACATTTAAAAAATCAGAAACCAATGAATTACAGTATAAACAAGAATATAATCAATAAAACATACATATAACAGTTATAAATCCTTATTTACAGATGGGTCCAAGGACGGTGGCGCAGTTGCTTGTGCCACTGTCATTGGATCCAGAACAATATCTTCTAGATTACCAGACAATATTTCTATTTTTACAGCAGAAGCTAATGCCATACTAACAGCTCTTAAATATATTCAGAGACACCCTAAACGTAAACAATATGTAATATATTCCGACTCTCTTTCTTGCCTTCAGGCTATCAAAAATATTTCTTGTAAACATCCACTTTTAATTGAAATTATTGAACTGTATAATAATCTTGCTACTGGCCAATACGACATCGTCTTTTGTTGGTTACCCAGTGATGTAGGTATTTCTGGGAATGTAATGGCTGATCTTGCTGCAAAAGCAGCACTCAACAAATCTGTGACACCACTTCTTCTTCCATACTCTGATTACAAAGCAAGCATTAGAACCTACATCCGTGACCTGATGCAGAAGAAGTGGGACACCCAAGTAGGTATAAATAAATTGCATGAAGTAAAACCGTATATTGGTGATATCCTCTTGGGTTGTCAGTCCAGATTTGAAGAGTTTATGTTAAGACGATGTCGTATTGGCCATACTAGATATACTCATTCATACCTATTGAAAGGTGAGGATCCTCCGTTTTGCATCCCTTGTGATGAGAGAACGACGGTCAAGCATATCCTGCTTGACTGTGTTGAATTCTCCATCATAAGGGACAAATATTTCAATGTAAAAACAATTAAGGACCTTTTTAACACCGTAAGTTCTCATTTAATTCTTGACTTTTTAAAAGAAATTGATTTCATTACTGAATTTTGATTATTATGTTCTGTAGAAAGCTGCATTTTAATTCATCGTAGTTTAGATCAGTAACTTGAATTGTTAGTGGCTGTACCCTCAAAGGGGGTTGAAGTACCGTAAAATTATTGTCCTCCTGAGAGGTTACGTAAGTCCCTACACATTTCCTGTACGTTTAAACTTCCACTGTTTTAATCGTAGTATATGTGTATTTTTAATATTTGGCTAGATAGGACTAAATTGCTAACAGCTGAGGGGATGATGTAAATCCAACTAGGGTCCATGCAGGTAGCAAACGTACTGTAAGTCCCCATTGTCCCTAGTATGGTGATCTACCTTCAGTTGTTGGCAATCTATAGCCGGATTTTATGTTGTATTGTCCGAATAGTGATATTAGTTTTATCTTTCCACGCTAGTTTTAATTTAAATTGTGATATTCTAGTTGTTTTACTGTCCTTCGCCGACAGATTTTATAATATACATATAATCCTTTTCTTTGTTAAATGTTCTCGTCATAATATGGCTGAGATATTGCCGATGTGACGTTAAATATTAACTCACTCACTCACTCATAAATGTGTGTCTATCTCGTCAGCATCCCGAGAATCTCCGCTGTCAAACTACCACTGAAAACAAAGAAGCATGGAAACGTGTCCTGTTAAGTTCAGTTTCGATATCCTCCTTTGGCTTCGTCTGTTCTTCATCCTCCACATTGTTGCTATATCAACTTTCAGTAACTCCTTCTTACAAACTCTTACGATTCTTTTCAGTGGTGGCTTCTCTTTCATTTTGAGGAGGATGTTGTTAGTTGGCCAGAGACACATAGAGACTGAAGAGGCTGACAGTCAGGGAGTTCTCGGGCAGAGAATCCCTGATGATGAACAGAAACAGCTGGAAGCTGAGCAGGATAGACACGGCCATGCTGGTCTTCTCTCCACTTTGTGAAGACATAGGAAGACGAAGTTGTTGAGGATATGGAGGACAACGGGAAGCAGGGCGGTGAAGATGTAGAACAGGGAACGTCTCTTCAAATTCATGGATATAATGAATCTCGTTTTTGTATTACGGATTGTTTCGTTGATTCTTTCCGTTGAGATTTGAAACTCACTATTCTCTTCAAATTCTTTCATACAAATGTATGGTTCACTTGAGATATGTATTCGATTGTATTCACCAAACCAGCCACCGACTTCAATTTCACAAGTCTGGGTATCGAAGGGACACTTGTAAATGTTTATAGGACACTTTGTTTCTATTATTCCCGTAAAAAGTCATCGAAACCACCAGAGAACCTCCATTTTTCAGTACTAACCCTAACCCTAGCTCTTCTCTTTTGATACTATTTGCCATAGTCAGGTTTCCAGAATTTGTTCGAGAATACGTTTCTCCGAGCTCAACGAAGCATTCCAAACAACACGAGGGTCATACCATGAGAAGATCATCCACATACTGTTGCTGAGAAACTGCTTTTTATTGTCCAATTCTTGCACAGATGCCAGTCCTGTTGTGAAGGTAACTTTAACGACATTGCTTGGTTTGTGATGGACTTCGTAGCCTATTAAGATGGCGTCAATGACTTCTCCGTCAGATACTGAACATGTGCTCCACGGGGCAAAATGCAGTATGCATGTCAAAATAATAACGTTCCTTGTATTCATCATATTCTCAGACGTATGTGTCAGTCCTGGGGTTTCTTGTGAATGACATGACACAAAGTATATTGAGTTTGATTCCACCAAATTCTAAATGCCTTTGAAACAACTGACATGTCTTTGGGTTCGTCAGTGTATTTAAAACTCATGATTGTTTGTTTCCATGGAGATGACATTAAACACATGTCATATGTTTTAACTTTCTGTACAATAACATTATTGAGCTGGGTGCACTGTACATGTAAACCATGGTAAACCATTTAGGACCTTAAATATATATATTTTGTATTGTCTAAACATTAGGAGTACAGGATTAGTTCACATGGATTAATAAGATTACTTCACTCTCGGTGAACAAAAGCATCAACTGTTAGGCGTTACTGGAATGGTTGGAATATTCCTGAGTGAAGTGTTGAACAACAAACCAACCAACCTTCCTGCTGAACGGGTTGATAACATTACTGAAAGGATTAGTGCTTGAGTTAAGTTTAGCGCCGCACTCAATTTCGTTTTACATGAACGTTCCAGACAATCGAGCCAGTCTTCGTAATGGGAATACAATGACCACTTTTCACAACAAGCATGGGTTACTGAAGACCTAAGAATAATGTGATCACAGTCACAGTGAATAATGATCACGTTTGCAGCGTGCAACCCCCTTTCTCCCCCCGCCCCCACACACAGACAGACGCACAGACACACAGACTCACATACAGACACACATACAGACACGCACGCACGCACGCACGCACGCGCGATTTACAGTCCATTTCTGATGTCAAATTCCGTGACATTGCTGGTATATTTTTAAAACGGGATACAAATAAACTCTTTCACTCATTTGCCATCACAGAATAGTAAGGTAACTAGTCTCTCACAGACTTTGTTATATACAACAATTAATCATACAAAAAGATGTCAGTGCACATGAGTGAGGGGGTGTCTTAATACTTTAGAAAAGAGTATATTATAATCAAAGGGTATAACGTACCAGTAGCTAAATGTAGAGCACCAGAAATGGGTTCCACACATTGTACACATGTAGGGAATGGAACAGGGTCTTCGGCGTGTCAACCCATGGTTGCAACAAAAGGCGACTATGCCTGTCGTAAAGGGCGACTAACGGGATCGGGTGGTCAAACTCGATCACTTCCTTGACACATGTCACCGGTTTCCATTTGCGCAGATCGATGCTCATGTTGCTGGTCACTTGATTGTTTGGTCTAGAGTCGACTACTTACAGGCGGCCGCCATATAGCTGGAATATTGCTGTATGCGACGTAAAACTCACTCACTCACTCTCTAAATTTAGATACCAAACTGGCTACGATGGGTGTAAGCGGTACCATTTCTACCTTCCGAACTTGAGGTAATTTGGCTGTGATTTGGAAATGTTTCGATCCTATTGAATAAATGCAGACTCACCTAAGGTTGCTAATTCATTGGAACTGAAATTTCCAGTTCCGGCGTTCTTTAAATAATCGAGTCTGGACCAGGCGCATGAACTATGATCGGATTGTGAGGCATGAGGACCAAACCATGGGTTCTGTGCATGAGAGCAGATTGAGTAATTCAAGACCCTTAAAGGTTTTAAGTCTCACTCAAGCAGTCTGTACATATTGATACCCGTGAAAATCCGGATTAGAATCGACCTTCAGTACCCTATGCTTGTCGTAAGAGACGACTAACGGGATCGGGTGGTGAAGCTCGCTGTCTTGGTTGACATGGCATGGAATCGTACGTTGATCGATGCTCTAGCTATGTTGTCGATGCGATGTACAATCTAAACTTTCACATACAAACATGAATTTTACTACATTCACTGTCACTTTGAAACATGCGCTGCTGAAGGCCCTCTCCTTCGTGAGCACTTTATACGTAAACCATAAATAGTCTTGTCATATGAATGCATTTAAGAAATGAATAAATCAAATGAACTGCATAATGGTATAATGGCAGATTGACTGACTCAGTGCTTGTCTCAGACGCTTATGAAATATTAAACTGCTAGATGGGATTGATTGCAAAAAACTGGACTCTAATAGTTTGCTAACATTTCCAATATATTTGTATAACAAGAACATCCGGATCTCATTTCTGATTATCGCTGTGCACTATATTTACCTAACAATGTTAAACCTGCAGTTGAGGTCTTAGCAAATATACCAAATACTATTATTTTTTTTTCAAAATCCAGATTGTACGTGTAACAGTACACGTGCCCTGCATGCTTAATCGATGCATACCATATTTAACGCAATTTTCAGAGAACAATCAGTCCTTATGTTGTAAAGAAACAGATTACATTGGGCAGTAAAGACAAAATGGCGCTGGCATGACCTGCCCAACCCTATAGCAACTACTCGCAGTCTTTGTTGCTTGAGGCCACAACAGTCCTCCCGCCATAGGTCATGGCAAGTGGCAAGCAAATCTTGACTTCAGAGTTTAGGTGACTTTGTTAACGAAAACATTGGCAAAACCTGCAGAATGTTGGTCGCCTGGTTACCAGTTACCAGTGTGCTAACACATTCATTGATTTGGCTACAAGCCAAATTAATTTATATATGTTCTGTAAGCACCGAGGCGCCTAATGCATGTGAGGGACTTCGATTTGCAAGCTTGAACGTTTGTTGTTTATTGCCGCTGAATATTACAGATACAAGGTGGCGGTTTTATAGTAATCAGGTTTAAACTACACAATCCAGTGATCGACAGCATGAACATTGAATTATGCAGCTGAGATACGATGACATGTGTCAGCCATCTCAGCGAGCTTGACCACCAAATCCCGACAGTCGCTTTTCACAGCAAGCGTGGGTTACTGACAACCAATTCTAACCCTGATTGTCACGGGTCTCGATCAGGTATTCTTTAAGTTTACTTTCATTCTGTGAAAACACGAACAAGTGTAGCGTTTCCAGAACCTCCAGGTTTCCTGTTAATCTGCTGACATTAATCGAATGGTCACCATCGAACTTCCAAAATTGAACAGTTGATGAGTGTGTACCAAATTAGTCTACAAGTCCACATATACTGAACCCATGGTTTAATGTAGATTGTGAAGATACTAGATGCAATGAAAAACAATAGTACCATCCACCATCACCCAACATGGTTCATAATTTATATCAATTTAAACACTAAATGAGTAGGAATTCTCCTTAAACGAAACAAAACGAGGGACTCTACAGAACTGTTTAATAATGACTCTCAGCTTGAAAATCTCCTTGGTCCCAAGTTTGGTGCCCCACCCTAAGTTGTTGTCTATCATCTTAATGTTGTGATATTGCAGTTGTAATGAGTATTTATATAATTATATGGCTCTCATAGTCACCATATGACTGACAAACTGCCGATGTTACTCACTTGCTAAAGATTAAGTTAGTATGGAATATGGTGCAAAGGATAGAAGGTAAAAGATAATCCAATATGGTGCTCATACAATGGTGACTGACCTTATAACGGTAAATCTGACAAATAGCTCTACAAACAAAACTTCAAAAAAAACTCCAAAAAAGCCAAAAATACAAACACGCACACACAAAAAACCCCAGAACCCCCCCCCCCCCAAAAAAAAAACAACAAAAAACAAAAAAAAAACCAAACACACACCCCGTGTGTGGTACCTTGGATGCTTGGGTGAGTAGATATCGAGAACAATATATTGTGCTCAATCATTTTTTAACACCCGTTTTGTTTGCATAAGATAGAAGTGGAGATAACTCTCATATTTCACAGGTCACCACATCCACTAATAATTAAACACGGTCACAGTACAACAGCCCTCAATCATTGCTATTGTATGAGTATTGCTATTATTGAATATTGCTAGAAGCACAATTCCTCATTCACTTACTCTTGCCTCAATAAGCGACCAATGTTATTTTACTAGGCAAATTTCTAAGAAACAAGATAGGTTACTCACGACTGAGTTTGAAAGTTGGTACCATAAATGTTTTGGGTATATACCTCACATTGTTCTTATGTCATAAAGCGACGGGAGTGCATATTTCCTCTCATTGCTCTTTTCATAACATGGATGTTTTCTTCCACATCAATAACTTCTATGTTACAGAAACACTTCTAGTGTATGTATTTATAATATAGATACAACTGTACAATCGACTCTGCTTTGGGCAGAGATTCCTATCAGTGTGGAAAGGGTTTTGTCACTTGTCTATTGTGGGAAAACCGGCTTGGTTTGATATTTATCTTCCAACTGCAGAATGGTACTGAACTATGAAATTAAACTGAACCTAGAGGATTTAATGTTTACGTATATATGAGGTACAGTCCGGCATGATCTTTCTCCAGAGAGTAATACAAATGTCATGTGTCTGTCCAATAAGTAGTTTGATCTAGCTTGTAAAGGTAAAGGTGTCTGTAAAGACCACCGATAGATACTTCCTGTGTTGATGCATCCACGATGCATCATGTCAAGGACACGTGAAAGATTATTGAACGTTTTGATGGATTGTGAAGCTCTTGTATAGTCTTACCGATCCGTCTCTCCTGTTTCAATAATACTATGGATATAGTATTTACGGTACCTACTTGAATGATGCCTTAGATTGGCAAACATAAACCAAGCACAATAATGTTATTAAACGGAACGTCATCTCAACAGACACAAACAAAACATGATATCTTACAAATAACTCAGAACCAGGAAACCTGTCATTCAGTAGAAACTCGTGGGCTTGAGCATACGCCTGAGAATATGATGAGCGTCAGGAACGTTATTATTTTGACATGCATACTGCATGTTGCCGCATGGAGCACATGTTTAATGTCTGATGGTGAAGTCACTGGCGTCTTCTTAAAAGGCTACAAAGTCCATCACAAGCCAAGCAATGTTTTTAACATAAGCTTTAAAGCACGGTTGTTTTCTGTTCAAGAACTGGATGATAAAAAGCAGTTTCACAACAGCAGTATGTGGATGATCTTCTTGTGGTATGACCATCGTGTTGTTTGGAATGCTTCGCTGAGCTCAGAGGAAAGTATTCTTGTGGCCTGAAGAGATCATTGCAAATAGTGTCAAGGGACTAGATCTACTGCATAAAAGAAGTTCTCTGGAGGTCAGCTGTCAGGGAAATATCCAATGGCTCCTGACGGGAGCAGTAGAAACAAAGTGTCCCATAAACATTAACAAGTTTCCCTTCGATACCAAGACGTGTGAAATTGAAATTGGTGGATGGTTTGGTGAATGCAATCGAATACATATCTCAAGTGAACCAGACATACATATGAAAGATTTGGAAGGGAACAGTGAGTTTGAAATCTCCACAGAAAGAATCACGGAATCACTCCCTAGGAAAAGACGATTCTTTATAACCATCAACTTGAAGAAACGTCCTCTGTTCTACGTCTTCACCATCCTGTTTCCCGTGGTCCTTCTCCACTTCCTCAACAGTTTCGTATTCCTCCTGCCTTCACAGAGTGGAGAGAAGACCAGCATGGCCGTGTCTATCCTGTTCAGCTTCCAGCTGTTTCTGTCCATCATTAGGGTCTCCCTGCCCGAGAACTCCCTCACTGTCCGCCTCTTTAGCCTCTATGTGTGCCTGGCCAACTTCATCAGTGTCGTCATCGTCGTTGTCAACATCATACTCCTCAAAATGAAAGAGAAGCCACCTCAAAAATGGATCGTAAGAATGTGTAAGATGACATTACATAACGTTGATATTGGTGGCAGCAATTTGGAGGATAAAAAGCAGACGAAGCCAAAGTGGGAGGATATTGAAACTGAATTTAGCAGCACCTGTTTTGCATGCTTCTTTGTGTTCAGTGGTGGTCTAACATGGGATGCTGACGGGATGAAGGGGTGCAAATATTAGCCTATAGTGTCAACTGTCTTTTCAGAATGACTAAGCTGACGGTCCTGATGTCTCGACTGACCCTTCATTTAAAACGGCAAGGAAAATTAATACAAGACACTATTATGGATGACAACTTCTTTAATTCTTTTAACACGACGTTTCAAGGCTATTTCTTGCTCCTTCGTCAGGTGGATGAAGGAAAATTATATGAATAGATTTATATGTCAATGCATTTCAAACTTAGAACACGATTTTGTATTTTAGTTATATAAAGATACAATGGAAATGGTGAAGGAGGATTAATTTTATATGCTTATAGTGTTTGATATATGTAACAAAAAATTCTGCTTAGAAAGAAGACAACGTATTATGTGACTTTCACATTAATAAGATTTCTTTTTATAGAGGTCGGGGTAAAACATCTCCAAGAGCACCGATTGTGTTCCCATCCTTTCGGGTCTGTCTCTTTTTGCATGTGAATCGTAATTTCTGGTCGGGTTGGCAAGATCAAAACAAGTTGTTAAGCCGACGTAATTAACAGTTGACGTGCCACAGAGATCAGTATTGGGATCCGTCTTATTCGTGGTCTATGTTAATGATATTGCTGAGAACTTAGATTGTGTAACAAGACTTTTTGCTGACGACACCTCGCTTGGAAAATCATCAGAAAGTGCTAAAGAAATTGAAACTTATCTGAATGCCAATTTAAACATATTCCACGACTGATGAAACTGAACAATTGTTATTATTTTTTGACGGGAGTGAGAGAGTGAGTGAGTTAGTATTTAACGTCACATCGGCAGTATTGCAGCCATATCGTGACGAGAACGATGAATTATAAAAATACAAATGAATTACTAGCACGGACATTGTAAAACCCTGTCAACGAAGGACAGTAAAACTGACTAGAATATCACAGAATAGAATATAAAACTAGTGAATAGACCTAAAACAATGTATCTATAGAAGACAGTACAATATAAAAATGAGCTATAGCTTGCCAACAACTGAAGGTAGATCACCATACTAAGGACCATGGGAACTTACAGTACATTTGCTTCCTGCATGGACCCTAGCTGGATTTACATCATCCCCTCAGCTGCTAGCAATTTAGACAAATCTAGCCATAAAGTAAAAACACACTTATTCTACGATTAAAAAGCTTGAAAACTGAAATTTACGTCAAATGTTTTTGACTTACGTACCCTCTCAGGGGCACAATTATTTTACGGTACTTCAACCCCCTTTGAGGGTACAGCCACTAACGATTTGAGTTACTAATTTAATCTTCCAATTTTAAAATATTTATCTATTTACAGTTCGGTTAACAAATTTAATTCCTTTAAAAATGCAATAATTAAATGATGAATAACACTGTTAAAAAGATCCTTCATAGTATGTGAATAAAATACTGATCCCTTGTGATGGAATACTCAACACAGTCAAGCAAGATATGCTTAACTGTGATTCTTTCATCACAAGGGATGCAGAACGGAGGATCCTCACCTTTCAAAAGGTATTCATGTGTATATCTGGTGTGGCCAATACGACATCGCCGCATGATGACCTCTTCAAATCTGGACTGACAACCCAAGTAGGTGTAACCAATATAGGGTTTTATTGCATGTAATTTATTTATGCCCACTTGGGTGTCCCACTTCTTCTGCATCAGATCATGGATGTAAGTTCTAATGCTGGCTTTATAATCAGAGTATGGAATAAGAAGTGGTGTCACAGATTTGTTGAGTGCTGCCTTGGCAGCAAGATCGGCCATTGCGTTACCGGATATACCTACGTGGCTGGGTAACCAACAAAAGACGATGTCGTATTGGCCAGTGGCAAGATTATTATACAGTTCAATAATTTCTATTAAAAGTGGATGTTTACAAGAGATATTTTTAATAGCCTGAAGGCAAGAAAGAGAGTCGGAAAAGATTATTTATTGTTTACGTTTAGGGTGTCTTTGAATATATTTGAGAGCTGTTGATATGGCGTTAGCTTCTGCAGTAAAAATAGAACTGTTATCGGGTAATCGAGAAGATATTGTTCTGGATCCAATGACAGTGGCACAAGCAACTGCGCCACCGTCCTTGGACCCATCTGTAAATAAGGATTTATAATTGCTATATTTATGTTTCAATTGATTATATTCTTGTTTACACTGTAATTCATTCGTTTCTGATTTTTTAAAAGTCGTTAATGTTAGGTCAACTTGTGGCCTAACCAACTGCCAAGGAGGAGAAGAAAGAAGACGGGAAGGAGCTATGTTTTCCAGCTCAATGCTGGCAGCAGAAATAAGTGGTTTTATTCTTAAAGCAAGAGGCGGAACAAGAGAAGATTTCTTTTTGTATAAATCCTCATACAGGGGATTGAAAACACAGTTATATGCAGGGTTGGACTCATTTGAATATAGTTTTGTTACATACTGTAAAGCTAATTTTATACGTCGCTGCTCAAGAGATGGTTCATCAGCCTCGACATACAGGCTGTCAACAGGTGAAGTTCTAAAGGAGCCAAGACAAAGTCTCAGACCTTGATGATGGACTGAATCTAATAGTTTTCAGTTGCTTTTGCAGGCTCCACCATAGACAATGGAGCCATAATCGATTTTCGAACGCACGAGAGATCGATATAGATGGAGAAGGGTAGCTTGATCCCTTCCCCATTTTGAATTTGAAACCACTTTCAACAAGTCAAGTGCTTTCAGGCATTTAGTTTTAAGTGATTTAATATGTGGTAAAAACGTTAAGTGTGAGTCAAAAATGAGACCGAAGAACTTAGCTTCCTTCACAACTTTAATTGGTGTGCCATCTAGAGATAGTTCAGGGTCTTTATGTGGTTTATATTTACGACAAAAATGTACACAGTTAGTTTTCGATTTGGAAAATTTAAAGCCGTTTTCAAGACACCATTTATTAATCTTGTTTAAACACAACTGCAATTGCCGTTCAATAGTATGCATATTTCTACCACGACAAGAAATATTAAAATCATCCACAAATAACGATCCATAAATTGAATCGTTTAAAACTTTTGATAAACTGTTTATCTTTATACTAAAAAGTGTGACTGACAAAATACTGCCTTGTGGAACACCCTGATCCTGATTGTAATGATCAGACAGGGTAGAACCCACTCGGACTTGAAATTGTCTGCTATTTAAAAATTTGCCTATGAATTCAGGCAAACGACCTCGCAAACCGAAATCATGTAAATCTCTCAGAATGCCATACTTCCAGGTTGTGTCATATGCCTTCTCAAGATCAAAAAAGATAGACACAGCATGTTGTTTATTAATCAGCGCGTTTTTCACAAATGATTCTAAACGCACTAAATGATCAACAGTACTTCTGTTTTTACGGAAACCACATTGTATATCTGTGATAAGGTTATTTGTTTCCAAGTACCAAACAAGTCGATTTTTTATCATGCGTTCCATGGTCTTGCAAACACAGCTAGTTAATGAAATCGGACGATAATTGGATGGATCCGTATGATCACGTCCAGGTTTAGGTATGGGTACTACTATAGCATCACGCCATGAAGAAGGAAATTTCCCGGAAGTCCAAATATCATCAAAAATTGACAAGAGCGTCTCTAAACAGGATTCTGGTAAGTGCTTCAAGAGCTGATAATGCATGTTATCAGCTCCAGTAGCAGTGTCATGAGCTTGATCAAGAGCAGTATGGAGTTCATGAATAGAAAAAGTTTCATTATAATCTTCCCCATTATCAGAATTGAAATTAATAGTTTTCTTTTCTTCTTGTTTTTGATATTGCTGAAATTTAGGTGTATAATTCGAAGAGGAAGAGTGTTTAGCGAGAGTTTCACCCAGTTTATTAGCAATATCTAATTTATCAGTAAGCAATTGATCTCCATGTTTAAGATGATGGACAGTAGATTTAGTACCTTTACCTTTGATTTTCTGGATCATGTTCCATACCTTGGACATGGGTGTCCGAGAATTTATTTTGGACACATAATTTTGCCAAGATTGGCGTTTGTTCTGTTTAAAAGTACGCCGTGCTTTAGCATTTAAAATTTTAAATTTATTGAAATTATGCACCATGGGATGGCGACGGAAATAATGTTCTGCCTTTTTCCTTGCCTTCCTAGCTTGTTTGCACTCATCGTTGAACCATGGTTTTCTTATGTGTGGAACTGCAGAGGAATGTGGTATACACTCATCAGCTATGGAGTTCAGTTGATCAGAAAAGCATTTAATAGCATCAGGAACGTCAATGAAACGTTCGGGTTTAAGTTTCTCAGCACACAGTGTTTCATATAAAGCCCAGTTAGCCTTTTTAAAATTTCGCCTTGATGATGGAGGAACATCAGATGGAGTTACAGCTTTTAATATAGTAGGAAAATGGTCACTTTCACAGAGGTCATCGTGGACTGACCATTCGAATTCATTTAGTAGTACTGAATTTGTCAATGACAAGTCAAGAGCAGAATAGGTCCCTGTCCCAGGGTGTAAATATGTGTTGGCACCATCATTATAAATACATAAATCATTGTCAGAACAAAAGTCCTCCAACAATTTCCCTTTAGTGTTTGTTGTTACACTACCCCAGAGTGGGATGTGCCCATTTAAATCTCCCATTATAATACAGGGCTTCGGGAGCTGGTCATATAGAGCTTGAAGATCAGTTCTGGCAAACGTTGAAGACAGCGAAATATACAGCGAGCATAGCGTAAACGCTACATGTAAAGTAAGTCTCACAGCAACAGCCTGCATATTAGTATTTAGTGAAACAGGGCTTTGAATAACGTTTTGTCTGACTAGAACGGATGACCCGCCAGTGGCTCTATCACCCGGAGGTGAAAAAGAATGATATGCATTATAATGACGAAGGTCAAATGTATCTGTTTGTTTTAAATATGTCTCTTGGAGACACATCGCCGAAGGTGTAAAATCCTGGACTAATAGCTGTAATTCATGTAAATTAGTCCTCAATCCTCTACAGTTCCACTGTACAATATTATTGGAGTAAACTATCTTTTGGGGGGATTTATTGGGGATCTACCCCGCACTCTTTTGGAGGGCGACAAGCTATGTGCCCTAGAATGGACGTTTTCAGATACGTCCATGTCTTCAAGTGATCCATATTTATTGAATAATTGAATTTTATTTTCTGGCCCTTTTGGGGCTCTGCCACTGAGTCTTTTTGCAAAATCTGGCTTTTTACTTTTAGTTTTAGTGAGACTTTGTTGAGACTTTGTTGACGATTGTGAAGATGATTCAAGATCGGGTGATGTTTCTGATTGTGTTTGAGATGGACCAGGAAGTGATTCTCCTGTTTGAGTACCTGTAGTGGGTGAGAGAAGGTTGGGATTATCCGTTGTGACCCAAGTTAAGTCTGTCTGACAGCTGACAGATACAGTAACTGTGCTAGATGTTGTTTCAGGAGTTCTTTTCGCAATGGAAGCATAGCTTTCTGTTTGTCCCGAGCTTAGAACTTGTCTTTTTGCATCAGCAAAGCTGATGTTTTGAGTGAACTTTATTGTATTAATTGCCATTTGGTGTTTCCAAACAGGACAGTCCTTAGAGTAAGATGGGTGAGTCCCTGTACAGTTGACACATTTTTTAACAGTACTGTTACAATCTTCTGTTGTGTGGGTCTTTTCACTACAGTGAGCACATACAACAGACAAGGTGCACGAGTTTACTCCATGGCCAAACTTTTGGCATTTGAAGCACCTGAGAGGATTGGGAATGTATGTGTCAACAGTTAGATTGCAGTAGCCTGCCTTGACAGATTTTGGAGCAGAAGGTAAAGAAAAAGAAAACAGATATGTGTTGGTCTTAAAGGTTTCATTGTTTTTACGAGTTGAAAAACGTTTCACATAGAGTACACCCTGATCTCTCATCTCAGACGCGATGTCTAATTCCGACATGTCAGCGAGTAATCGATCATGGTCTCTTACAATTCCTTTACTCGTGTTGAGTGTTTTGTGGGCTGTGATGGTGACGGGAATGCCAACAAATGTTTTGGTGTTCAACAGATTGTTTGATTGCTGCTTTTTGGCACACTCAACCAACAATGCACCAGACCGTAATTTCCTGATAGTCTTTACATCTCCAGCAATACCCTGGATTCCCTTAGACACAGCAAAAGGGTTTAATTTCAATGGAGTGTTATCTTCCGTCTCAATAACTAGAAAACGTGGCCAGTAATCGATTGGTGTGGGCAATCTGAGGTCATTGTCAACAGGATCTACTTCAAGCTGACGTTTGGTTTTCTTCAGAGGAGTTTCATAAGCCATGGTTATTTGTTTTGTATTTCATCATCCGAGCTCCCCACCCACCACGGAGTATCACAAGGACAATGCTAAAAACAAGTGGGTCTCCAACTTGCAGCACCAAGGATACTCAGATGATATACTCCAGCAGATGAATTAAATATAATTAGTCCACCAGATTGGCCCATGAGCCACCGCCTTCTGGGCATAAGACTCTAGGCAAAGATCACAACAACATAATTCAAAATGAGAAAAGTTTTTGATGAACTATAGAGTCAAGACCGAAATTAAACCAAGTCCAAAATTAAATTCGTGCGATGAAATGGATACAAATCATGCACAGGGCTTGGCGTGACCAGCCGATTGGTTGAACCGGGCCCATTCAACCACCCGTCTAGGTGAAGTCAGGGCCGAAGTGGTGTGTTGAGCAATAGGAACACTGGTCCTGCTCCCACTGCCCTCAACCACCAGGATCCCCTCCTCCACCGACACAGGGCCGCAACCAACGGCAAACGGGTTGGTGGACCAAATATTCCCCCGGGTCCACTACGGGGGTGTTGGCGAGCTCTTAGCGTGACCCAGCACCCATCACGAGGAGGTGGCTCGCCACGTTTGCCTTTTGACGGGAAGTAAATTAATTTTGTAAATAATCATAAACACCTCGGAGTAACATTTGAGGGAAACGGCAAATGGACTAAACAAATTATCGTGCTCAAAAATGACATCATCAATGCGGAAACTGAAATACTTGCTAAATAAAAATACAATTGGCACTAACTATAAGATATTTATCAGACCACCCTTTGAATATTCCTGTGAATTGTGGGATGGTTGTACTGTACAACAGAAAGAAAACTTAGAGAAACGTCAGTTAGATGCTGCGAGAATAGTAACGGGTCTACCTAGATAGGGTTATAGTGAAAACGGACCCCAGAAAAGACAGAAATCGAGAAAATATAACAGAAAACCACATGTAGTTATTTTTTACTTTTATCTCTCCTTCAATATTATAATAACAATATCAACACTGTCTCACATTTGTCCGCACATTTTCTTCTTTCTTCATCCCTCCTTCAGCGTTATAATAATATAACGATATAACACCCAAACACTCACACATACCTTACAGCAAATGATTCCAAGCACGTAGATGATTTCATTGCAAATTGGAGTGAAAAAATGAATCAGCTATTACCTCCAGTGTATCTCATGCCCCAGGTGCTGCCCATACACGCAAATACAGGAAAAAGGCACGTACATTGCAACACAAGTTGTACTACAATGTTCGTCAAGTTTCTGGCGTTTGTTGTGTGCAGAGAGGTAAAGAAGTATGCATGGTCAGTCACATTAGGATAGGTTGGTTTTGGTGTTGAAAACTTCGATACTGGTGAAGCAAATCGATTTGCTGTTAGCAACATGCTTTTATGTCTTCTGTTGTAGACATACTGAACTCTGTATATCATGAAGTTCTGTGTTTTCTCCCAGAAAGGATTGCGTTGGAGTTGTGCGTGTGCATAAAATACGCTAGATCAGACGCGACCTGCAAAAAGATACAATTTAGCTTTTAGCGATTTCCTTGATAATGAGATTCCCATAGTTTACCTGATTCGTTGCCAGGTTCACACAGGTTCTACATCCTAATTATAACCTACACACTAACCTTACAAAATACACTACTTTACAGAATGAACAAGTGCATGAAAATTCATTACATCTAACCATTGCAATGAAATATTGACAATGTACAAAAGAAATATTTTATGCACTACCATATCTCACACAGAAAGATGCATTATTTTAACAATGAAAATATACACATACCATTTACTTGGACCCCATTTATCCACTTTCCACACCTCAAAACAACACATTCTCAAACCACATGGCAATGAATGCCTAAGAAAAAAGAGGGATATAGTCAAAAGGGCCGAAGGGCAAATGACTTGAAAAGCGAACCATCGACAATACCAAAGGTATCAGGAAGATGTTTCGCGTGCTACCTCGTCTGCCCCAAGTCAGACGCATCGTGATGGAAGGCGTTAGATAGACTCTAAAGCTACGTGGCTGTGTTTTCCACGTAATATAGGCCATCTAGCGACATTCCAGGAACTTGGACTTCAGGTAATCATTCATTCATTCGTATAAGCATCATACTCTTATAGTTACACATTTTTTCACAGTTATCTTCTGGTCCTAGCTTTACATTCATATAATCATGTTACTTTACTTTTTCTAGCGAGCGTATTAAGAGAACAAGGCAGCTCACAAAGTTATCAGGAAGCTTTTGCCACCCTGACACTTGCACGCATTTTGCCTCTGCACTGACGCGCATTTTGTCGTGGCAATGCGTGCGCTGTAGATGGTACACCTGACAGCGGGAAGTCTCGTTTGCTCACTGTTCGCATCCTGTTTACTCACAAGTTGGCACGCAATGCCTCACTGAAAGTGGTGCGCATTGTCATGCATTGGCATGCTATCGCACGACCTCTATATGTCTAGGTCAAGTATTGTTGGAGCGTTGTCTATGTCTAGTGTACGGCAAGGTACGCACGATGCGCATGGTTCCAGCATGGGAATGCATTGCCACATCCACTTCCTGAAGCAGTCGTGGTACTTGATAGGTCTGTTTTATTCCGCTTGACGCCACGCTATAAAAATAGCAGGTATCACCCCCAGCTTAATGCCGTGGACCTACAAGATGTTGAATGCCAGAAAACAGGCATGACGGATAACAAATGATCAGCCATTTTATTGAACAGCTGAGATAACAAACGGTATATTCTAACCATCACGTGACTTTTTGTTTTATGTGTAATACAATTGCAGGAGTGAGTGAGTGAGTTAATATTTAACGTCACATCGGCAATATTGCAGCCATATCGTGACGAGAACGTACGCGACAAAAAGAGAATATATATGCATATTATGAAGACCTGACAACGAAAGACAGTAAAACCACTAGATTATCACAGTTAGTATTAAAACTAGCGTGGAAACTTTGAAAATGATAGTATCACTATTTGGACAGTACAATATAAAAACAGGCCATAGATCGCCAACAACAGAGAGTAGATCACCATACCAGGGACCATGGGGACTTCCAGTACCACTTATACCTGCATGCTCCCTGGCTGGATTTACACCATCCCCTGTTGGCGACTGTATGCAAGATTAGCCACCAGTTAAAATGACACATATTCTGCGATTAAAAAAGTGGAAGATTAAATCTGACTTAAACCGTTTTGGGACTTACGTACCCTCTCAGGAGGACAATAATTTTACGGTACTTCAACCTTCTTCGAGGATACAGCCACTAACAATCTTAGTTGCTAATTCAACTTCCAATCATAAAATATTAATCTATTTACATGTCATGTAACAGATCTAATTCTTTTAAAAACGCAATGATTAAATGAGAATTGACATTATTACAAACATCCTTCATAGTTCTTGATTTAAAATAGTTATCCCTTGTGATGAAATATTCCACACAGTCAAGTAGGACATGCTTGACTGTGATTCTTTCATCACAAGGGATACAAAACGGAAGATCTTCACCTTTAAACAAATATTCATGTGTATATCGTGTGTGGCCAATACGACATCGTCCCAGGATGACCTCTTCAAATCTGGACTGACAACCTAAGTAAGTGTAACCAATGTAGGGTTCATGCAATTTGTTGATACCTACTTGAGTGTCCCACCTCTTCTGCATCAGATCACGGATGTACGACCTAATGATAGCTTTATAGTCAGTGTAGGGAATAAGAAGTGGTGTCACAGTTTGTTTGAGTGCTGCCTTAGCAGCAAGGTCAGACAGTGTATTCCCAGAAATGCCTTCGTGGCTGGGTAAGCAACAAAAAACGATGTCGCATTGGCCAGTAGCAAGATCATTATACAAGTCAATAATTTCTATTAAAAGTGGATGTTTGCAAAAAATAGTTTTAATAGCCTGAAAGCAAGAAAGAGAGTCTGAATAGATTAAGATTATATATTGTTTACGTTTAGGATGTCTTTGAATATATTTAAGAGCCGTTAGTATGGCGTTTGCTTCAGCTGTAAAAATAGAACTGTTATCTGGCAATCTAGAAGATATTGTTCTGGATCCAATGACAGTGGCACAAGTCCTTTGAACCATCTATAAACAAGGGTTTGTAATTGCCATATTTACTTTTTAATTGATTATATTCTTGTTTATACTGTAATTTATTCGTTTGGAAAAGACCCAAGACAAAGTCTTAGACTTTGGTGGTGGACAGAATCTAAGAGTTTAAGGTTGCTTTTGTAGGCTCCACCATAGATGATGGAGCCATAATGCAGTTTTGAAGGGATCAGTGATCGATATAGGTGTAGGAGGGTAGCTTGATCCCCTCCCCACTTTGAGTTTGAAACACCTTTCAACAGATCTAGTGCTTTCAGGCATTTGGCTTTGAGGGATTTAATATGCGGCAAAAAAGTTAAATGGGAGTCGAAAACTAGGCCCAGAAACTTGGCCTCCTTCACAACTTTAATGGGACTGCTATCTGAATATAGTTCAGGGTCTTCATGCGGTTTATATGTCCTACAAAAGTGGACACAGTTAGTTTTCGACTTTGAGAACTTAAAACCATTTTCAAGACACCATTTATTTATTTTATTTAAACATAACTGCAGTTGCCTTCGACGGTATGCATATTTTTACCACGACAGGAAATATTAAAATCATAGTACCATTGAATCATCATTCAATTGAATCATTTAAAACCGTGGATAAACTATTGATGTTAATGCTAAATAAAGTCATCGACAAAATACTGCGCTGGGGAACACCCTGATCCTGATTATAATGATCAGACAGGGTTGAACCCACACGGACTTGAAATTGCCTGTCTTTTAAAATTGTGATATAGAAAGAGACAAACGGCCTCTCAAACCAAAAAACCATGTTGATCCTTCAAAATGGTATGCTTCCAGGTGGTATCGTAAGCCTTTTCAAGATCAAAGAAAATTGAAACAGCATGTTGTTTATTGACTATAGCAGTTTTAACAAAGGATTCTAAACGTACCAAATGATCAATGGTACTATGATTTTTCCTGAAACCACATTGAATATTTGCGATAAGGTTATTGGTTTCAAGATACCAAACTAATCTATTATTCACCATATGCTCCATGGCTTTTGCAGACACAGCTACTTAACAATATTGGTCTATAATTCGACGGATCTGTATGATCCTTACCAGGTTTTGGTATTGGAACTACAATGGCATTTCGCCATGAAAAGGAAATTTGCCAGACGTCCATATTTGGTCAAATAGATCCAAAAGTGTCATCAAACATGATTCAGGTAAGTGTTTCAGTAGCTGGTAATGTATATTATCATCATCTGTTGCAGTGTCATGAGCTTGCTCAAGAGCCGTATGTAGCTCATGTAAAGAAAACACTTCATTGTAATCTTCCCCGTTATTTGAATCAAAATTAAGTTTTGTCTCTTCCTGTTGTTTCTGATATCTCTGAAACTCAGGGACATAATTCGCCGATGATGAATTTTCGGCAAGAGTTTCGGCAATTTTGTTTGCAATTTCAGGTGTGACAGTAATTAAATTATCCCCATCTTTAAGATGGTGAACAGCAGTTTTTGATCCTTTACCTTTAATTCTTTGAACCATGTTCCATACTTTGGACATTGGCGTACGTGAATTAATTTTGGAGACATAGTTCCTCCAGGATTGCCGTTTGTTTTGTTTGAAGGTAAGAGTATTTTAAATTTATTTAAGTTGTGGACAGTTGGGTGATGGCGGAAATATTTTTCTGCTTTTTTCCTCGCTTTCCTGGCTTGTCTACAATCTGAATTAAACCATGGTTTCCGTACATGTGGATTTGTAGAGGACTTGGGTATACACTCATCAGCAATTTCATTTAAAACGTCAGAAAAACTCTGAATGGGATCAGCTATATCACTAAAACCTTCGGGTCGTATTTTAGATGTGCATAAAGCTAGAAACAAAGACCAGTCTGCTTTGGAAAAATTCCATCTCGAATATGATGGAGAGTCAGACGGATTAATTTCTGCTAAGATAGTTGGAAAATGGTCACTTCCACAGAGATCATTGTGGACTGACCATTCAAATTCATTAAGTAGCCTAGAATCTGGAAGAGACCAGTTGCAGGGTGCAGGTAAGCGCTAGAATCATTGTAAATACACAAATCATTATTGGAGATAAAATCTTCCAGGATTTGACCTTTTGAGTTAGTGTTTGAACAATCCCATATCGGGTTATGGCCATTGAGATCACCCATTATAATGCAAGGTTTAGGAATTTGGTCATAGAGAGCTTGCAGATCTGTCTGTTGGAGAGTTGAAGAAGGCGGAATATACAAAGAGCATAGTGTAAAGGTAGGTAGCATGAAGAGTAAGTCTTACTGCAACGGCTTGGAGGTTAGTTGCAAGTGGTACAGGACTAAGTATAGCATCCTGTTTAACAAGGATGGAAGATTCCCCAGTGGCTCTGTCACCCGGAGGTGAAAAATAATTATATGCATCAAAATGCCGTAAATCAAAAGTATCTGTCTGCTTCAAATAGGTTTCCTGCAGACAGAAAGCAGATGGTGCAAAATCTTGGACTAAAAGCTGTAACTCATTAAAACTGGACCGTAAGCCTCTACAATACCACTGTACTAGCTTTTTAGAATGAACTATCTTTTAGGAGGGTTGATTGGGGATCTGTCCCGCACTTTCTTTGAGGGCTATAAACTATGTGCCCTTTGATGGATGCTATCCGAAATATCCATATCCTCTAGTGATCCAATAGTGATATTTTTATTTTTATCTTATCTGACCCTTTAGATGCTCGATTTGTTTATGAAATATCTATCCGTGATTTGATTTTGGACTCTCCAGGTTGGTTCTCATTTCTGTAAGGTTGAGAACAAGTTTGTGGAAGAGAAAATTGTTCCTGCAAAAGGTTCTGCTGTGAAAGTGATTTTGCTGTCTGAGTGAACTGATCAGGTGATAACCGTGTAAGAGTGTCAGAGTTTACCCATGTCAAGTCTGTTTGGCATGAGTGCGAGGAGGTAATTTTAGTTGTGGCTGAAGGACTTTCCTTATGGGTTGTTTCGGTTGATGTGCTGGCGATAGAGGCTTAGGTTTCACCGTGTTCTCTAGACTGAAGAAGTTTTTTTGTTTCAGCAAAGCTGACATTCCTAGTATACTTAACCCGATTTATTGCCATCTGTTTTTTGCAAACAGGACAGTCTTTAGAAAAGGATGAGTGACGTCCGTGGCAATTGGTGCATTTTTTATAACTATTGTCACAATCCTCTGTTACATGTGTATTCTCAGCACAGTGAGCACAAGTAACAGACAATGTACAATTATTCACTCCATGTCCGTACTTCTGACATTTAAAGCACCATAGAGGACTAGGGATGTACACATCAACGTTCACATTACAGTAATCTGCCTTAATTGATTTAGGAGGGTGTGGTGCTGAAAACGAGAAGAGATAAGTGTTTGTTGGAACTGTTTCATTATTTTTGCGGGTTGTAAATCCCGACATATAACACTACTTGGTCTTTCATCTCAGAAGCGATATCAATCACTGTCGTGTCAGCAAAGAGGCGATCTCTGTCTCTTACAATCCCTTTGCTAGTATTCAAAGTTCTATGAGCAGAGATCTTAACGGGAATACCAACAAAAATATCTGTTGATAGCAGGTTCATTGCTTGCTGTTTTCTGTTGCATTCGATCAACAGGGATCCTGAACGCAACCTCTGAACATTCTTGACGTCTCCTGCTATGCCATAAACTCCTTTTGAAATCGCGAAAGGATTTAGTTTCAAGGGAGTCTTATCCAAAGTCTCAATAATCAGGAAACGTGGCCAGTAATCAACTAATGTGGAGGGTCGTTGTTCGTCATCAGTGTCATGGGGACGTTTTGTTTTCTTAGAGGGTGTTTCGTAGTCCATGGTAAGTGTATAGTCGTTCATCACCCGAGTTCCCCACCCACCACGGTGTATGACAAGGACGATGCTAAACGCAAGCGGATCTCCGACATGCAGCACCAAGGATACCCGGATGATATACTCCAGCAGAAAAATAAAAAAAGATACATAATTCCACCAGATTGGCCCATGAGCCACTGCCCTCTGGACATAGGACTCTAGGCAAGTTACAAAATTGGATATTTACAATCGAAATAAAACTATATCATCATGAAGTCAGAACAAAATTTGTAAATAATGTCTTAAATTTGTGCGGCCAAATTTACACGTACAGGGCTTAACATGACCAGCCGATTGGTTGAACCGGACCCATTCAGCCACCCGTCTAGGTGAAGTAAGGGTCGAACGGGTGTGTTGAGCAAAGGAAACACGGTTACAGGCTCCGAGTGCCCTAAACCCCCTGACTCCCGTCCTCCACCGACACAGGGCCGCAACCAACGGCAAACGGGTTGATGGACCAAATATCCCCCCGGGTCCACAACGGGGGTGTTGGCGAGCTCCTCGCGTTACCCAGCACCCACCACGAGGATGTGGCTCGCCACGTTTGCCTTGTAATACAAGAAATATGTATGTATGTGTGTGTGTGTGTGTGTGTGTGTGTTTGTGTGTGTGTGTATGTATGTATGTACGCCCGCCCGTCCGTCTGTGCGTGCGTGTGTAAGTGTGTGTGTGTAAGTGTGTGTGTGTGTATATATGATATCGTATGTTTCAACGTTAAGTCGAGATGAAACAAACTAAAAATCTGTTACTCATAGACTGGCGTAGGAATGCTTTCCTTAAAATAGTCAGTATTCATGTACATCAGCATTGTATCAGCAAAAATGTTACTTTCGTAGAAAATTATAAAGGATCTAAGTAATTTCCAATTTACAGTCTGTCGTAGTCAATTAGATGTATTCCCGTAATGTGGACAGAATTTTTATACACAAAATAAAACATCACAAAAAATGTGGGAGAATTTGTTTATGAATGTCACATCTCGTACATACAAAAAATGCATACATACGTCGATAAGAGATAAATGTACAAACCGTCCACAGTCACTTTCAATAAAATGACACAAATTGCTGCAATACATGATATGTATTCACGCCTGCTTTCTTTCTTGTAGATCATTATGATAAAATTAAATAAATGGGACTTGTGTGTATGACTAGACATTTCCTGTCATCCCCGAAAAATGACCTTCCAGGGAATTCAGGTGTGATTAGCAGGGAAGTTATTCGTTGTGTGACATGAGTAAAGCATTTACGACAAAAATCCCATTACCTGACGACCAATTAAAACTTGAAGCGTTGGTTAAATTGCATCATATTTATTATATGGGCAAGATATATTGATAGTTGATGTTGAAGCTTTGGTTTACTGAGGGCAAATTACTGTTATTGATCCATTCTCATTATGTGCCTCTCTCCTTGTGCTGACACTGAGTAAACATTCATTACTTAAGGTACCAGACTGGACAAATGTTTCGCTTTAGAGATGCGCCATTAATTTTAGAAAAACGAAAATTATCTGAATCTGAGTTGACAGTGTTTGATGTCATCTCCATAGAAACAATCACGACATAAATACCGACGAACCTACGAACCCGTCATTCCTAAGTAGCTCCAGGACTTAAACACATGATTGAGAATATGTTGAATGCAAGGAACGTTATTATCTTGACATGCATACTGCATGTTGCACCATGGAGCACATGTTTAATGTCTGACGGAGAAGTCACTGATGTCATCTTAAAAGGCTACAAAGTCCATCACAAGCCAAGCAATGTCGTTAACATAACCTTTAACGCAGGATTGTTAAGTGTGCAAGAACTGGATAATAAAAAGCAGTTTCTCAGCAGCAGTATGTGGATGGTCTTCTCGTGGAATGACCCTCGTGTTGTTTGGAATGCTTCGTTGAGCTTAGAGGAAAGTATTCTTGTGGACTCGACCAAATTTTGGAAACCTGAAGTGATTATAGCAAATAGTATCAAAGGAGAAGAGCTACTGCATAATGGAGGTTCTCTGGAAGTCAGCTGTCAGGGGAACATCCAATGGCTTCTGACGGAAGCAATAGAAACAAAGTGTCCCATAAACATTTACAAGTTTCCCTTCGATACCCAGACTTGTGAAATTGAAATTGGTGGCTGGTTTGGTGTGCACAATAGAATCTGCATCTCAATGGAAACAGGCATAAATATGGAACAATTTGAAGAGAATAGTGAGTATGAAGTCTCCACAGAAATCATCATGGAAACAATCTGTAATACAAATACGAGATTGTTTATAACCATCAATATGAAGAGACGCCCCTTGTTCTACATCTTCACCATCATGTTCCCCGTTGTCCTCCTCCTCTTCCTCAACAGTTTTGTGTTCCTCCTGCCTTCACAGAGTGGAGAGCAGACCAGCATGGCCGTGTCTATCCTGCTCAGCTTCCAACTGTTCCTGTCCATCATCAGGGATTCCCTGCCCGAGAACTCCCTGACTGTCAGCCTCTTCAGCCTCTACGTGTCTCTGGCCAACTTCACCAGTGTCGTCATCGTCATTGTCAACATACTTCTCCTCAAAATGAAAGAGAAGCCACCACCGAAATGGATTGTAAGAATGAGTAAGAAGGCGTTAAATAACGTTGATATTGGTAACGGCAATTTGGAGGATGCAGAACAGACGAAGCCAAAATGGGAGGATATTGAAACTGAATTTAGCAGGATCTGTTTTGCATGCTTCTTTGTGTTCAGTAGTGGTCTGACAGCAGTGGTTCTCGGGATGCTGACGAGATGAAGGCATGCAAACATTAACCTACCGTGTCAGCTGTCTATTAGAAGAATGTTAACGCCAGAGAGTAATTGGTCCTGACGTCTCGACTGACCCTTGATTGTAAATGGCAAGGTAACTTATATGAATAAATCAATGCATTTGAACCTTAGAATGTAAATATGTTTGTTTTACTATATACAGATGCAATGGTAATAGCGAAGGGGGTTAATGTTATTTGCTTGTAATGTTTTATATATTTAACAAAACTGCTGCTTAGAAAGAAGACAACGCATTATGTGACTTTAACATTAATACGATTTTCTATAGAATTAGGGAAATACATCCCCATGGACACCGATTGTGTTCCCGTCGTTTCGGGTCTGTCTCTTTTTGCATGTGTGAATCGTAATTTCTGCTTGGTTTGGCAAGATGGAAACAAGGCAGTTTGCCAGCACTTCAGCTTCAGCTATCGATTATCTAACCATTCAATAACAATGAGATATTCAATTATGGCTATTTGATAATGAGTCAAAACACATTCACTCTTATTGTATTTAAGGGTCCTTCTATTTCCAATCTTTGCACTAAACATTGTGAACACATTCAGATCTGATGTAAACACATACATTTTGAAGAAAACAGTGTCTAACTTTTCATTTTCGACTTGTTCCGAGAGCGCAATTGGAAAGTACTTTTAGACAAGAACTGAGTGAGTGAATTAAAATTTACCGTCACATTGGCAATGATAAATCTTAACTAATATTATCACAAAATCGAACTGAAAACTAGTAATTAAATCTAAAACAGTTTAACTATAGATAACAATACCATGTTCAAACGGGCTTTAGAAGTGAAGTGACGGAAGTGACGCTATATTAGTGTTTTTAGGAAGGTGATAATGATGTATCGAACTCGACATCACATTGGGACCTCATTTCACAGATCGTTTTCCTTCTTTCCAGTACAAGGAGATTAGAGGCTTAGACTCTGAATATTTAAGCCTAGAGTCCGAGCATGTAGATGCTGTCATTGCAAACTGGAGTGAAGAAATGAATCAGCTATTACCTCTGGTGTATCTCTTGCCCCAAGTGCTGACCCATACATGCAAATACAGAGAAAGGGCACGTAGGCTGTACCACAATGTTCGTCAAGTTTCTGGCGTTTGTTGTGTAAAAAGAGGTAAAGAAGTATGCATCGCCAGTCACATTAGGAGAGGTCGGTTTAGGTGTTGAAAACTTCGATACTGGTGAAGCATTTGATTACTCTTAACAACATGCTTTTATTTCTTCCGTTTTAGACATACTGAACTCTGTATATCATGAAGTTCTGTGTTTTCTCCCAGAATGCTTAAGGACTGTGTAGGATTTGTGTGGAATGTTGATCAAGTACATTAGATCAGATACAGCAGGGAAAAGATGCAATTTCGTTTTTAGTGATTTCCTTTATGATGAGTATCCCATAGTGTACCCGATTCGTTTCCGTATTCACGTACCTGTCCTTTATTTGTTATCTTTAATATAGAGTTGAACAGGTTTTGCTCCAGTTAGGAAAGAATGATAAAATACCTGTTATACTCATGTGCACGTTGGGTTCTGAAGCAAAAACGTTTAGCAACTGTTCTTTTTGTTAATGATGATTTTACTGTGTCAAAAGTGAAGCCTGCCATTGTCAAACAATAAACAAATGTGAACGCTACCAAATCCAGTCAGTGACTGGGTGACGGTTGAATCTTGTTGATAACCGTGATACACATGCAAACCATACAGTTCTGAATTCATGAAAATTGCTTGAGGATCATAAAAGGGTGAATTTCATAAACTGACATCATTGATGCAAGAACCCGAACAGTCATAAACGCAGCTGACAATGGGCCGTGGGCCAGGAATGAATGGAAAGCGGCTCCTGGAAACCAAGGGGCGATTATGTGCGTTACAGAGTATAAATGACGTCAGCAGATCCAACAATGCATCTTCGACTGGTGAAGTTGGGGATTGACCCAGGCCAGGACAGAGGTCCTCATGTCATTTCGAGGATTAAAGATATTTTCAAAAATATAAAATTTTGAGATGATCCCGAGTTGAAACGTTTCAAAGTACAATATATTTCCTAAAAAATCACTCATGTTGTACTGTGGAGCTTTTCAAGTCGGGGGCCATCTTAAATTTTATAAATTTAAAAAAAAAAATCTTTAATCCTCGCAATGACACTAGGGCCTGTGGGCCAGGATGGGCTTGTGCCACTACCTCACAAGAGGATCGTCATCTGTTGACGTCACCGAGACAGGGTGAAGAGAGCAGCAAGTCTAGCCAAAGAGCTACAAACAACGGCCACACACATTCATGCACAAACGGTATATTTTTACACGCGTACAATAACCTACCTACAGATTACTTTTAAGAAAATGGTACCGGAATAAATGGTTAAATAAAACAATAAAGTTCAACGACAATTTAAATATTGAATTACAAAATGCTCTAGTCTGTGTACTTTTCTTTGCCTCTCAATTCATTTACAACCTATTGTCATCCGACTTAGAATTGGTCTTCTGCAATCTACGCTTCTTGTAAAAGGCGACTAACGCGATCAGGAGGTTACGTTCAATTTTCTGATTCTGACCCAATTATTTGTGGGCCGTCGCCAACTGGTTGGAGTGTGGCCTACAACAAACCCGAAAACATATAATTATATAATAATATATATATAATTATAATAATTATATATGAGAGGACGGCTTGGCATGAGTGCTAATGTTTTCGGTAGTGCTTTGACATTGTGAATAGGCAGATCAGCAGTTAACACATTGAATTTTACTTGCCCGAAGAATAATAAAGGAACCTATTTCAAAAGTAAATCCCCAAATTGTTAAGGCAACATTAGTGATTAAACTTTAGCAATAATTACGCAAAACGATGAGATATTCAGACTGTGCGGATTACTGCTTATGATGCCAGTTACTGGACTGATGACTTGATTATGTAAAACACATTGTATAATAACTGGAATAATTGGAATAGCGTTATATTACAATAACAAATATTATTATGGGCTGTAATTAACCATTGCTATGCATTAAACCATGGATTTCGCACACTTGGAGTTCTGGTGAAATTTCGTATACACTCTTCAACTGGTTAGTTTTACGTCACCGAGTACATGAATAGGGTCAGCTACATCACTGAAACTTTAAGGTTGACGTTCATATTTGAAAATAGCAATCTTTGATAAGATGGCGAATCATATGGCTTAATTTCTGAAAAGATATTTGAGAAGTGATCACTTTAACAAAAACACTGTGGACTGACCATTTAAATTCATTGAAAGTGACAAATCTAGAGAAGGGTTGGTGCCAGCTGCAGAATATGAGACAGAATGTAGGTGTGGGAGACGTCTTGTATATGTTTGTCATTATTCGATGAAAGGTCCACTTGGATTGTGCCTTCGTATTTGTATAAAGTGTTTTGTGGTCTTTTAAATTAGACATTAATTTAATTAACTGGATCCTTTCTACCACTCGCTTGAACAACGTTTCTGGCTCCTTTGTTCCCAAGCACCTGCATCACATCCACCGGGGGAGCAAACTACAACACACAGGTACGTTTAGTCGTCATTTACTGAAAACCAACTCCACGCTGGGTCCACACGGTGGAGGAGCTATTAACATTAACCAGTTGGTACGACGAAGATATTCCTGTACACTTTCTTCCTAAGATTTAGCCGATGCTCAGTCAAGCTGGTTGTCCACCCAACAAACACTGTATTCGTACCCCCAAACAGTCTGTGAGTATCATATTATACATGTCATGCCATAAGTTCAGTCACTACTTGGTGAACAGAGAGTAATCATCAATGTCATTTGTGAAGATGTTTTACTTACAGTACAAGTACAACAGCCTACTCATGTTTATGGATTTCCACATCTTAATTACAACTGAGAATTTAAATAAAATGTTTCTTAATATTTAGAGTAACAATATGCATAATGTAGTATGAGAAGGGGTGCCTTAGCTGTCAATAACGATCCCTTTTACGCCGAGCGGTATTTCACAGCTTTAGCCTTTGGTGACATTTGACTCTTACTGCCGACTCCATTCAGTTGATGAGTAGTTTAGCGATCATTGAAACTTTTTATATTCTTATAATGCATGGACGCGAACATTTCAGACACAGTTGAAAGCTGACATAATTCTTTTGATTTATTGTAGACCATTAAATGCGATGGGGTTAACATTAGGGTTGAACCAGGATTGTTATCTGTACAAGAACTAGACAACAAAAAGCAGTTTCTCAGTTGCACATGTGGATGATTTTCTCTTGGAACGATCAACGACTTGCTGGGAATACTCCATCTTAGCTCACAGAAAAAAGAATATTCTTGTGGACTGTAATAAACTGTGGACACTTGCACAGAATATAAACAATAGTATCACGTATAAAAACACTTATGCCTACTGGAAGTTGGTTACCAGTCAAGGAAATGTTCAATGGTTTCTTGTTTTGTCTGTCTTGACCGACTCCCCGCAGGAGAACTCCATGACCGTCATCCTCTTCAGTCTCTTCCCCTGACCAACGACACCAGACTTGTCGTAGTCAACTTCATCATCCCAAACATGAAAGCGAATCCACCACCGAAAGTGATCTTCAGAATGTGTAAGGCATCGAATAATGTAGCTGTTGTCAGTGGCAAAGCTGAGGATGAAGATAAAATAGTATGACCTGATATCACTGAGTATTTTAGAAACATGTTTCATTGGATATCTAGTACAAACAACCTTGACCAGCTATCGAATGCTCGGTTTCATTAATCCTTTCACATTACTTTGTAAAAGAGTTACATTTTCAGTGATCATCAGTATGGATGATTTACAGTAGAGGAAGTTGGTTTGAGAGTATTATAACAAGGATATCAGATCAGCTACGGTGATTTCAAGGAGAACACGCATCCCTTTGTCCAATATTTTGTCGTGTTTTGAAAAAGATTGCGAATAGATATGGCACTGAACACCAAGGAGGCGCAGGTTTGGCACAGAAAACTGACTTAGTATTCTTGTTTCTAAAACCAAACGGAGCTTAGGAAACTGAAGGCTGGATATGATTGATACATGAGCTTTGGCTGTTGGTAAGGAGACAATTAGAACTGAACTGCGTGCAGTGGGTTGGCAGAACAACGACCATAACAAAGCATTCACATGTGCGGTTTCAGACCTCAAATATGACATTATTAGATTGGCCAAGCTATAGCCCTGGCCTAATTTCAATAGAAAATGTTTAGAGACTTATGAAGGAAAGTGTGGGTGTGAAAGATGTGACAAATATTGCTGAAATGAAAGAGGTGGTCCGATATTGGGACAGCATGGACCACAACCACGACTTTCTAACTTCTTTAGTTAGTAGTATGCCCCATTGAAGGCTGCGTTGCTTCCCATGGTGATTTGTATTATTATGTTCTTCTAATATTCACATTTAATACGCGAGATATGAGTGAAAAAAAAATACAATCTTTAAATTCTCAATAATTTCTTGTCATACTATGCAAGACCAAAGTGGGAATATACTGAACTAAACTAAACTAAACACGATGTGTTTACTGTTCTTCTTCGTGCTTATTTTGTGTTTGTTTGTCTCCCATAGAGACTAACTAATATTTATGATCCAACAGGACATCAAGTGACCAATAATTTGTGACATAAATTTGAAAGTTTACGACATGACCGCCGAAGACGAAACACCTAATGATGTTGTCAGTGGCAATGCCGAGGATAACAGCAGACAAGATTTGCGTAACCAGATATAGCCAGATGTAGCCTAAACTGAACTGGGCCTGTTTTGTATGTTTCTTTGGCTTCTGCTGCTGAAGCATTTCTGGAATGCATTTCTGGAGATGCTGGTGGGATAGACAGAAGCGCTGGTATCTCCATGGCAACTTGACCTGGTCAAGTGAATACTCAGGCTAAATAAAAGAGACATGTTTCTCGGGCATCGGCGCATCACTTTTAACTGAAAAATTAATTTTGACTTTGCCTCGTCCCGATCATCCATTTCTCCACTATAAGAATGAGTATTTGTAAGAACAAGTGTGACTGAATCTACAACTCATTAACATGTGTTCCAAGCAACTTCCCAAGCTGTATTTCCGGGAGAGATAAAAATGTGTTCCTCCCTCGTGGCCTTTTTTCTATCCAAAATAAAAAGTCCTACCTATGGAATGCTGCCAGCGACATTCCTTCCGCCCTTGTCACTGTTGAAAAGAATATGCGCGTGACAGCCGAGACAAGGTTTCCGTTTGATATCTCAGTATCGAGAAATCGTCAACAATGTCCCAACGTTTTTTCGAAGAATACAGATGGTTTAATGCTATTAAATTAAGTTAACTCTGCCTGCTCTTTTTTGCCATTTGACCTTCTGGATCATGCATATGTAGAGTAACTTAGATCAAGCCGAACACGCTTTAAGCCTTTCTCATGACTGGGCGGTTGAGTGTATGGGCGTTTGAATCAAGCGTGGTGCTGGTGTGTTCAGGAACACCCTTGTTTTTCACTGTTTTTGACAATGGTTCATTTCACTCAGTCTCAACGGGTATTAAATCACTTACATCACTGTAAGTTCTAACATGTCGTTCAAAGTGCTCATTACGCACACACTGTACACGTGACTACCACATTTTAGGGTGTTCCCGTACTATTTAGTTGAAGTATATATTATCACCTGACATTTTCAGGTGCCAGCTATGCACCTTTAAGGATTCCGAGTTTGGCCTGGTCAAACACAACCGATGGTTATTCTAGAGGTGACATGGTGTATCGTGTGGCCAATAAAGATAATAGATCATGTACACAGCCTGTCTCGTGTTTAGAGTGTCATAATGTAACAATTACAGCTTTAAGCAAACATGATTTGGTTTTAACGATGCATGTTATATAAGCACTTACCTTTCACGGAAATAAAATATAGCTCTTATTAATAGTCTTGTTTGATTGTCGTTTAGTGTCTGTAATTATTCCAGTTATTTGTTCCAGACTCGATTGTTTACAGATCGCCGCTATGTGGCTGCAATATTGCCGAGTGCGGCGTAAAACAAAACTCACTCACACCAGTTATTTGATGATTTTTTGTACATAACCAAGTCACCAATCCAGTAGTTACCATCACGAGTACCCGTTTGCTGCAATAATGATTTCCTAAGTTTAATTACCAGTGTTTTCAGGGGAAATATACTGAACATCATTGAAAACGCACCACCCCTAAAATTGTGGATTTCTAAGAGCAGAAGTGAGCAATCTATGTAAATTTTACATATTTGTGTAGACCAATGTTTGATAAAGTAAAGAAGCAAAAAACAATCAAGCAAAACAGTGAAGATTTAATGCAGCTGACAATGAAATAAAGATGGGGTCAAAATGGAAAGTCAGTAGCGTGTATGACCCCCGTTAGCAGCAACACAAGCTGTGCAACGTCTCCTCATTGAACGGATAAGTCTCTGAATAAAGTCCTGAGGCACTGCATTCCACTCTTGCTGCAAGGTATTGTCGAGTTCCCCAAGGTTGTTGATCTGCGGACGACGTGCGAGGCGTTGGCCGATGTAATCCCACAAGTGTTCGATGGGTGACAAATCTGGTGACAATGCAGGCCAATGAAGTAGAGGAATGTTGTTGTTAGCCAGATACTGTATCGAAACACGTGCAGTGTGGGCTCGTGCATTGTCATGTTGAAATGTGTGCAGATCTTGATGCTGGTGAAAGAAGGGAACGACGTTGTTCTGAAAAATGTTGTCACGGTAGTAAACGGCATTCACTCTGCCACGACAAACAATCAGAGCGGTTCTGTGGTGATAACTTATCCCTCCCCACACCATAATGCTGCCTCCACCCCACCGATCGGTTTGCACAACACAATCCTGATGATAACGTTCACCCCGTCGACGCCATACCCGTAGACGCCCGTCAGCATTTCGCAAGTGAAAACGCGACTCGTCGGAGAACACCACACCATGTCAACGTCGTAACAACCACACACGATGCTGTTCAGCCCATTGTCGGCGTTCACGGCGATGCCTGTCAGTCAGGATGGGTCCAACGTAAGGGCGTCGACAACGTAACCCTGCCGCACGGAGACGGCGTCGGACGGTGGAAGCGCTGATCAAACCACGTCGACCCTTGACAGCGTTGGCGGTTCTGGCAGCGGGCAAGGTTCGATCCCGAATATGGCGCCGTACAATGTCTCGATCTTGACGAGGGGTGGTAACACGTGCCTGACCTGGGCGTTGCCGGTCCCTGCTGGTTCCTGTTTGTTGGTATCTGTTAGCAAGCCTCAGAATGGTCGAATGATGACACCCAAATCGTCGTGCAATGTTTCTGCTTGAAGCGCCGACCTGCAACATACCCAAGGCCTGTTCTCGTTCCTCTGGTGACAATCTTGGCATGGCGACAAAACTTTACTTACGAAAGTACTGCGAAAATGAGAACGGTTTTGTGCCGAAGGTCAGTTATACCCCTGAACAGCATGCTTTCTGCATGCAATTTGTGCCCTTCGTGTGTGATGTGCATGAATTTTGTTGTTTTCATGTGATGTGTTCGATGATGTGTTCGAACGATCCGTTTTTTACTGTAGAGCGTTATTTACGATCTAGTGTGTTATTATCAAAATTCCCACCATTAATTTTCCATTTCCAAAAGATTCTATTGCCTTATTTCAAAATTTACAGGTGGTGCGTTTTCAATGATGTTCAGTATATATTTGAAATAACTTCTTGTGTAATTCTTCGGGAGTGATCCGGTGTGTTAAGTCCGATTCTGTAGATACCCTCTGTATAGAGAGTAGAATGTAAACGGTCCAGTCCAGATCACATTGTCCGGTAGGTCAATAGTCAAAGGCTTTTGTAAAAAAACTGTGTTTGGAGTAGTATTCAAATGATTACATTAAAGTGCAAATATACAAAAAAATAAAATAAATATCTGTGTGCAACTGAATCGAAGCACGGACAATAACATTGATGTTAGCACTCATCCCAAGCTGTCTCCTAATATTGGAGAGATTCCGGTGTGTCGTTGTATGCACAGTACTTTTTCTTCTTTTTTCTTGTTCTGTTCTGTGGGTATGTCTTTCTTGTTTGCTTAACGCTGTGCTTGGTCATATTCCAGGTATTTGGGGATGGACTGTAAATAACCGACTTGATATGCTTGACTGTGACTCTCTCTTTACAAGGGATACAAAGTGGAGGATCCTCACCTACCTAAAAGGTATGAATGAGTATATCTAGTATGGCCAATACGACATCATCTTAAAATAACCTCTTCAAATCTGGACTGACAGCCCAAGTAGGTGTAACCAATATACGGTTTTATTTCATGTAATTTATTTGTACCTACTTGGGTGTCCCACTTCTTCTGCATCAGATCACGGATGTAAGTTCTAATGCTAGCTTTGTAATCAGAGTATGGAATAAGAAGTGGTGTCACAGATTTGTTGAGTGCTGCCTTGGCAGCAATATCGGCCATTGCGTTAACGGAAATGCCTACGTGGCTGGGTAACCAACAGAAGACGATGTCGTATTGGCCAGTAGCAAGATCACTATACAATTCAATAATTTCAATTAAAAGTGGATGTTTACAAGAAACATTTTAATAGCCTGAAGGCAAGAAAGAGAGTGGGAATAGATTATGTACCGTTTGCGTTTTGCGTGCCTTTGAATATATTTAAGAGCCGTTAACATGGCGTTAGCCTCTGCTGTAAAAACAGAACTATTATCTGGTATTCTAGAAGATATTGTTTTCTTCCGGCTTGAAAATCTGTTTACATCTATCACTCCTTGATCCTTCATTTCCAATACAATGTCAAACTGAGTCATATCTGCAAATAGACGGTCTCGATCTCTTACAATACCTTTACTGGTGTTCAGAGTTCTATATGCAGACACCTTAACCGGAACTCCAACAAACATTTCAGTGGAAAGCAGATTGGTTGCTTGTTGTTTTCTATTACATTCAAGCAACAAAGATCCTGAACGCAAGCATTTCACGTCTTTAATTTCTCCTGCTATTCCGTGGAAACCTTTCGATATAGCAAACGGGTTCAGCTTTAATGGAGTTTGATCAAGAGTCTCAAGAAGTAGGAAACGAGGCCAATAGTCAACAGATTTCGAAGGTCGCTGTTCATGATAATCAATGTCAAGTGGACGTTTCGGTTTTTTGTTTGGGGTTTCGTATTCCATGCTAAGTGGTAATGATTCGTCATCCGAGCTCCCCACCCACCACGGAGGATCACAAGGAAAATGCTAGAAACAAGCGGATCTCCAGCTTGCAGCACCAAGGATACCCGGATGATATACTCCAGCAGAAAAATTAAAAGATTAATAGTTTCACCAGATTGGCCCATGAGGCACCGCCTTCTGGGCATACGGCTCTAGGCAAAAACATACATAAAATGATGGGTTTGAAATAACAATCTCAAAATAGCCAAGCATGAAAAATCAAATCAAAAGTTTTATAAATTTTGAGCATTACATAGTTGTAGCTCAGGGCTTGGCTTGACCAGCCGATTGATAGAACTGGGCCAGTTCTACCACCCGTCTAGGTGAAGTAAGGGCCAAAGTGGTGTGTTGAGCAATAAGAGCAAAATGGTTCAGTCTCCTACTGCCCTCAACCACCAGACTACCGCCCTCCACCGACACGGGACGCAACCCACGGCAAACAGGTTGCCCAATTTAGTCGCCTCTTACGACAAGCTGGAGTCTTACGTCTTACTGGAGACGATATTTAATTCACCGGCATCATGAGCGTTGATGTACGCAGTCAAGATTTGAGGACATGCATCAGCCAAGTCAGAAGGCATTGTCATTTCAAATGATTCTGGGAAATAATTGAGTAGATTTAATTAGCACGCATCTTTAGGGTTAAATGATATTTCTCACCAGTTTCTTTTCGTTGCAAGATGCAGTGAGGTATCCTGATGGTTAAAGTATCCTCATTGATAAAATGTTCCTCTTGAAAGCAAGCATAGATGTATTCAACGTATTAAAGACAATAGACATGGTAGGTTAGGTAATGCATTGATTTATTCATATGATTTTCCTTGCCATTTGGACTCAAGGGTCAGTCGAGACTTCAAGACCTATCATTCCCTGGCGTTAACATGATTATGTCATAATTGTGTGTCTTTCTCTCATCAGCATCCCAAGAATGCCCGCTGTGAGACCACTACTGAAGAGAAAGAAGCATGCAAAACAGGTCCTGTTAAGTTCAGTTTCGATATTCTCCCACTTTGTCTTCGTCTGTTCTTTATCCTCCACATTGTTATTACCGATATCAACTCCTTCTTACACATTCTTACGATCGATTTTGGTGGTGGCTTCTCTTTCATTTTTAGGATGATGATGTTGACAATGACGATGACGACACTGTGAAGTTGGACAGAGACACGTAGAGACTGAAGAGGCTAACAGTCAGGGAGTTCTCGGGCCGGGAGTCCCTGATGATAGACAGAAACAGCTGGAAGCTGAGAAGGATAGACACGGCCATGCTGGTCTTCTCTCCACTCTGTGAAGGCAGGAGGAACACGAAGCTGTTGAGGAAGTGGAGGAGGACCACGGGTAGCAGGATGGTGAAGATGTAGAACAGAGGACGTCTCTTCAAGTTGATGGTTAGTATGAATCACATCTATTACGGATTGTTTCCGTGATTCTTTCTATTGAGATTTGAAAGTCACTGTTCTCTTCAAATTCATTTATTCGGATGTCTGGTTCACTTGAGATATGTATTCGAGTGTATTCACCAAACCATCCACCAACTTCAATTTCACAAGTCTGGGTATCGAAGGGAAACTTGTTAATGTTTATGGGACACTTTGTTTCTATTGCCCCCGTGAGAAGCCGTTGAATATTTCACTGACTGGTAACCACCAGAGAACATCCATTATGCAGTAGCTCTTCTCCTTTAATACTATTTGTTATAACCAGTTCAGGTTTCCAGAAATTGTTTGAATGCACAAGAATACGTTTCTCCGAGCTCAACGAAGAATTCCAAAGAACACAATGGTCATTCCACGAGAAGATCATCCACATACTGCTGCTTAGAGACTGCTTTTTATTATCCAATTCTTGAACAGATAACAATCCTGCTGTGAAGGTAATGTTAACAACATTGCTTGGCTTGTGGTGGACTTTATAGCCTTTTAAGAAGACGGCAGTGACTTCTCCGTCAGACATAAAACATGTGCTCCATGATGCAGCATGCAGTATGCATGTCAGGATAATAACGTCCCTTGCATTCAGCATATTTGCAGGCGTATCTTTCAGTACTGGAGTTACATATGAATGATATGTCTTTGGGTTCGTCAGAATTTGTAAACATGATTGTTTGTTTCTATGGAGATGACATTAAACACATGGGTGAATCCATTAAATTTGGATGGATCATGTATCAATAATGGATCAATAAGATTACTTTACATTCGGTGAATATAGCTTCAGAATCTTTTAAATCGATCAATAATTCTTGCTTATGGACAACAGACGGAAGACAAAAATCAGCAGTAGAAGACAGCAGGAATCAGTCTTATTATGGTTGAGGAGTAATAATCAAAATGGTGCATAAAATTGTCATCACGACAGGACGCACACCGTGACCGATGGCCAATGTTCCCCGTGTGAAGAGTGTTGCAGTTAAGAATTTGCCGTGACAAACGATGTAAGAAACCCCTGTAAACCAGCAAAACAAAGACAGGTCCAAAACATTCATATATTGTATTATTAGATCTAAGCAAGAGAGCCAATTATACAAGGTCACAAGTCAATTTCACAATACCTATTTTAAATACGATACAAGTGAGACGAAAATCTAAGGCAATTGGTCACGAAATATAATATAGCAAACTCACCAAACTCTGAGTGTGAGAGAGAAACAGTTATGCAGAATGTAACACAGCGAGCAGCCTGACCTCTATGAAGATTCAGGCGTTGACAGATGGAGAAAGATATTACTCCAGTTAAGCTCTGTGTCCGTGTCCTTCACAACACGGCAACTAGCCTGTATATTTTCAGTCATTTCCCGAATGTTGGAGCACATACGACCATCGCCAACACTGTAGAAATCTCTAGCGGTCTCCTGGAAGTAACAGATAGAAAACCAAGGACAGAAAAGTTCCGGACACCCTACTACCAAAATCCTAAAAATACTGACCATCTATTATATGAAAGGTGACCCTTCATAATCATTATTCAAAAACACTAAACGTTGTGACCCAATAAGAATTATTTCTTAATTGATTACAAAACATACAGGAAATACACACTTGTAACAAGAGCCGCTCCATCACTTGTAACGCACAAACAGTCGGAGGTAGATTCTTCATCCTCAACTTAGTCGTTTGTGAAGCGACAGCCGAGTCTGCTTCTGTCGATGATCTTGCCCCGGCTTCTCGTCTCGTTTCCCTGACTGATTATTCCAATCTTGGAACCAGAACCACTACAGCAACTTGTACCCTTTAGCCTGCTACAATAATTTCAGCATAAGGCATTGTAACAACAGCTGGGGCGTTTTATATGGAAATGACATTTACAAATGAATTATAATTTTAAATTTAAAAACACCGTATTTCTACATTTTATCGCGAGGTGTAGACAGCATGGCCATAACTAAGTTGTCACAGACTGTCCCTGTTTGACGAGATCGCTATAGGGGCACTCATGCGGAGCAGTGTAGTGTTTTTTTCTGATGCCTAGATGGTATATTGACTGATCCAATTTGATCGTATTTCGTGTTTTTTTAACCTCGATATTTAATCATGTCATGTGAAAGTATGATGTCTACAGGCACGTAGCAAGTCATGTGTTTCATATACTTCAGAAAGACTGCAAAGCTTCATATTTAGATACTTGTGAGGGTTGGCCCGGCTGTCATAGCAAAAAAACCGTACGTAAATTTTGGTAGCTATGGTAGCTATGATAATAAAAACACACAGTTGATTTATTTGAATTCGTAAACTAAAAACAACGACTTTGCCATTGGTAGAAAAATCTGAACATTTTCTTACGTAAAAATACTGATTACACCTGTTTATCTAAGTACACGGGAAATGCCTGTATGTATCTCTTTGTAACAACGAAGTTCCGTTGGTATCCTGACTACGCCATGTCATAAAGTGCGAGTGTAAAAACAACATCCACCATTGCGTTCATTGATTGATTGGTCATTATTCGTTAACTACATTACTTAGAATTAGTTGCCAGGTGTGCTATCTTGGGTGACCAGTGTGAGGTTTATCAGGTTTTCACCAATGTGAGAGACCTGAAACGATGTGTCACTTTTTCGCAAATTAGACTGTTGTAAGACACACGACATAGAGCAGGATTATTTACCAGCTGCAGATGAATGGAATATTCGTTTATCTGGATATTGATGGATACATTCCCGGACAAGGTAGTAGCCTGACATTGTTGCTATAACATTAGTCTGTTTTAAATTCATTATTTGCATTTTGTTTTAATTTATTTGTTGTAGCATTCAGCAGAATTTATGTGACAGAAAACACACACTAGATCGCGCATAGAGCGTGTGTGAAATAGGATCCACATTGGCAGTCTATACATTGTTTAAATGTTACAGTCATGTTGGAAATTTACTATAAGTATAAGCAGACATTGTTCTTGTATTAATTTTCAAAATCATATAAATATGACAATAAACTAATAAGGGTCATGAGACAAAATATAAAGACGAACACTGGCTTCGTTATTTTTCCGTCCTAATAGTTTTTTACCACTTCTACCACTGGCAGATGATTAACCTTCAAAGTGTTTCATTTGGTTTCACAATACATGTGTTATGAAGTGACAATACATATGTAATGAAGTGAAAATGACTTCACCTTAGTTGACAATTAAAGTCTACAATTAAACTCTTAATTGCACATACGGGCTGCGCAGCAGAGGTTACGAACCAGTCACGAGTTCTGGGATATCATCCGGGTACTCACTGAAAAAAACAACAATAACAAAGGCAACAACCACTCCAGGGAAATTCCTGCGCATCAGTGCCCCTTTAAATGGTGCACCTGGGTCACTGGCTACACATGATATGTTTTTTTGCGATTATTCAGTGTAGTTCTGTAACGCACAATGTGATTGATATGATATCAGTTCCTTACCAGACGGCAAAACTTTCCTACTGGCAGAGCCTCGTTTTGAGATTTCCACGATTTCCAGGTTTCCGTTTGTTAAATCACGCTGTACGATGTGTTTGCAAGGATTAGGTGGAGCGTAGTGTTACAATATACAGGTGCTTAGTTGCTTACTTCAAATCATACTGATGACTATTTCATACGTATCCTCTTAAATACATTGGTCCAAACCTTCTGTAACCGTTATTGCACCAAGTTGCGCATTAGGACGGTACCCAGTCACCAGGAAGTGAGACAGCTGTGCAATCAATGTTTTGACTTGACATTTTTATCGCCTAGGTTCATATTCAACAGAGTTAAAATTCGTATATGTTTATCGGTACATTTCAGCGCGGTAGGAAATGAAATGAACATTTGAGAAAATAATGTCATGGTTATAACGTTATTTATCTCATGCTGCATTCCATTACAAGTACGAAAAACAAACAACCTCTGCATGATATATTGTTATTCTAGTGAGTGATACCAGGGAGTGAGTTAATATTTAACGTCACATATGTGACAATTTTCAGCCATATGGAACCGAGACCAAATTGGACATTTATAAACAATATCATATATTGTTATATCATTATGTCATATGTGTTATAAAAACCTGTCATCTAAATACAGAGAAAGAGAAAAAGTGTGCGTGTGCGTGTATATATTTTCTTTGAACATTTGTTGATATTAGGACCATCATGTGATTCTACATTGGGTGAGTGAGGGTGCAATATCACGATGGTTGACACCAGAAATGGCTTTCACAAGTGGGGAGAATCATTTGGGGTTCGAACCTAGGTCTTTGGCGGAAAGAGCTATTTGTTGTGTCTTCCAAATGGTCTCAGTTTGCCAACTCCAATTTGGCAATATCTGTTGCGTTTATCTATTGCCATTACCAAGCCCATTGCCTCTATCTAATCACGGTTTCTAGCTGTTCACTGTTCACCTCCTCTCACCTATCACAGTTGGCTTCTATTCAAAGTTCATTAACTGTTGTTGTGTTGTTTGCCATATGGTTGGAATATTGCTGAGTGAAGTGATGAACAACAAACCAACCAACCTTCCTGTCGAACGGGTTGATAGTATTGACAGGATTAGTGCTTGAGTTTAGTCTGATGCCGCACTCATTTAGTTTTACAGTAATATTCCATCCTTATGGTGGCTGTCTGTTGTAAGTGATTGAGTCTGGACCAGACAATCCAGTGATGAACAGACAGCATGGATATCAGTCTTTGTAATTGGGATACCACATGTTTGCACGCTGCAAATGTGATCATTGTTCTCTGTTAGCAAAACTACCTCACCTTCCAGTCCAACCCTCGAATCCCGATCGTCGGGGAGGTATGAAAATTGTCAACACATCAAAGACAACGCATGATTTACAGCTTTGAGACAATTAATTCGAAATGAAGTATAAGAGAGCCACAACCATTACTTACAATCATGTCATCTGCTCCTATACATCTCGTTGTACGATGACCTCGAGACAATGTGCAACTCAGTGCGCCATGTTTTGGGATTTCGAATCCAAGGACGTACATATGTATGTGCCATACATTCATTAAGGCCATGATACATTTTTTAAGAGTTAGACACCGAGTTGGAAAAATAAGTCAGATTGCAGTTGTTTAGCCATGTCTTGTCATCAAAGAGGTGGTGGGGTTTAGCCTAGTGGTAGCCTCGTTAAAGCGTTCGTTCGTCAGACCGAAATCACGGTGTGGTTTCCCCACAAGGGTAAAATGAATGAGGACCATTTCTGGTATCCCCCTCCGTGATACTGCTGGAATATTGCTAAAAGCAATGTATGATGTACAAATATTTATGTCAATGTAACATTCCTGGACCCGGTCGGATTGTGGCACAAGTGAGTGAGTGAGTGAGTGAGTTTAAACCTGCATTCCGCAATGTTAAAGGTATATTGCGGCGTTCTGCAAATAATTGAATCTGGCCCAGTCGGATGAACTCCGAGCGGATTGAGGCTTGAGGAACGAACCATGGGGTCTGTACATGAACGCAGACTGAGGAATTTAAGAATCTTAAAGGTTTTACATCTCACTCAAGCAGTCTGTACATATTGGTACCCATGAAAATCCGGGTTAGAATCGACCTTGAGTAACCTTTGCTTGTCGTGTGAGGTGACAAACGGGATCGGGTGGTCAAGCTCGCTGACTTGGTTGACACGTCATCGAATCCCACGTAGATCGATGTTCTAGCTATATTGCCGATGCGATGTACAATCTAAACTCACTGTCACTCAGAAACATGCGCTGCTGAAGGTCCTCTCCTTCATGGGTACTTTATACGTTAACCATAAATAGCCTGGTCATACGAATGTGTTGAAGAAGTGAATAAATAAAATCAACTGCATAATGGTATAATGGCAGATGGTATATCAGACGCTTATCATACATAAACTGCTAGATAGGATTGATTGCAAAGAAAACCTTGACAACTGGACTCTGATATTTTGCTAACATTTTCAATATGTTTGTATAACAAGAATATCCGGATCTCATTTCTGATTATCACTTGGCACTATATTTACCGAACAATGTTAAACATGTAGTTGAAGTCTTAGCAACTCTACCCGATCTTACATTTTTTCATAAAATCCAGATTGCACGAATAAAAGTACAATGTAGATAATGCCCTGCTCACTTAATCGAGGCATCCCATATTTAACGCGTTTTTCAGAGACCAATCAGTCTATATTTTGTAAAGAAAAAGATTACATGGGGCATTAAAGGCAAAATGGTTCTGGATTTGTTAACGAAAACACTGGCATGACCTGCAAAATAGTTAGCAACTATTCAGAAATTCGGATAAGCGGCAATTGAATCTTGACCACACAATTTACCTGCAGAAATGTGGTTGTCTGGTTACCAATGTGCTAACATATTGATTGATTTGGTTGCAAGGTGAAATATTTTGATTTATATATGTCCTGTACGGGATTTATTCCCGTAATGTGGGTTGGTTTTTGATACATAAAATTAAACCTCACAAAATATGAGGGAGAATTTGTTTATGAATGAATGAATCTCGTACATACAAAAAAATACATGCGTTTATGTAGAAATGTAGAAACCGTCCACAGTCTATAAAAGACACTTTCAATAAAATGACACAAATTGCAGCAATACATGATATGTATTCACGCCTGCTTTCCTTCTTGTAGATCTTTATGACAAAATTAAATATACGGGGCTTGTGTGTATGACTAGACATTTTCCTGCAAAAACCTTCCAGGGGAATCAGGTGTGATTAGTAGGGAGGTGATTCTAGGGCATAATGAGTCAAACGTTGTTTGATTTGAGTGAAGCATTCACGATAAAAATCTTATCATCTGGCGAATAATTAAAGCTTGAAGCTTCGGTTAAATGGCATCATATTTATTATATGGGCAAGATATATTGATAGCTGATCTTGAAGCTTTTGTTTACTGAGCGCAAATTAGTGTTATTGATCCATTCTCATTACGTGCCTCTCTCCTTGGTTGACACTGAGTAAATATTAAGGTACCAGACTGGACCATTGTTTCGTTTTAGAGATGAGCAAATAATTTTAGAAGAAAACCCAGAAATTTATGTGAATCCAGGAGAGTTGACAGTGTCTGATGTCATCTCCATAGAAACAAACAATCATGACATAAATACCGACGAACCTAGAAACCTGTCATTCCGAAGTAGCTCCGGGACTTAACACATGCCTGAGAATATGCTGAATGCCAGGAACGTTATTGTCATGACATGCATACTGCATGTTGCACCATGGGGCACATGTTTAATGTCTAACGGAGAAGTCACTGACGCCATCTTAAAAGGCTACAAAGTCCACCACAAGCCAAGCAAAGTTGTTAACATTACCTTCACAGCAGGATTGTTAAGTGTGCAAGAACTGGATAATAAAAAGCAGTTTCTCAGCAGCAGTATGTGGATGATGTTCTCGTGGTATGACCATCGTGTTGTGTGGAATGCTTCCTTGAGCTCGGAGAGACGTATTCTTGTGGACTCGACCAAATTTTGGAAACCTGAAGTAATTATAGCAAATAGTATCAAGGGACAAGAGCTACTGAATAATAGAGGTTCTCTGGAGGTCAGCTGTCAGGGAAATATTCAATGGCTTCTGACGGGAGCAATAGAAACAAAGTGTCCCATAAACATTTACAAGTTTCCCTTCGATACCCAGACTTGTGAAACTGAAATTGGTGGATGGTTTGGTGACATCAATAGAATATGCATCTCAATGGAAAAAGGCATAAATATGGACCAATTTGAAGAGAATAGTGAGTTTGAAGTCTACACAGAAAGAATCACCGAAACAGTCTGTAATACAATTACGAGATTGTTTATAACCGTGAACTTGAAGAGACGCCCCTTGTTCTATATCTTCACCATCATGTTCCCCGTGGTCCTTCTCCATTTCCTCAACAGTTTCGTGTTCCTCCTGCCTTCACAGAGTGGAGAGAAGACCAGCATGGCCGTGTCTATCCTGCTCAGCTTCCAGTTGTTTCTACCTATCATCAGGGATTCCCTGCCCGAAAACTCCCTGACTGTCAGCCTCTTCAGTCTCTACGTGTCTCTGGCCAACTTCACCAGTGTCGTCATCGTCATTGTCAGTATATTTCTGCTCAAAATGAAAGAGAAGCCACCACCGAAATGGATCGTAAGAATGTGTAAGAAGGCATTGCATAACGTTGATGTTGGTAACGGCAATTTGGAGGATGCAGAGCAGCCGAAGCCAAAGTGGGAGGATATTGAAACTGAACTTAACAGGACCTGTTTTGCATGCTTCTTTGTGTTCAGTAGTGGTCTGACAGCAGTGGTTCTCGGGATGCTGACAAGATGAAGGCATTCAAACATTAGTCTACCGTGTCAACTGTCTATTAGAAGAATGTTAACGCCAGAGAATAATTGGTCCTGACGTTTCGACTGACCTTGATTGTAAATGGCAAGGTAACTAATATGAATAAATCAATGCATTTGAATGCAAATGTGTTTGTTTTACCATACACAGATACAATTATAATAGCGAAAGGGGTTTAATTTTGTATGCTTATAATGTTTTATATATTGAACAAAACTGCTGCTTAGAAAAAGATGACAACCCATTATGTGACTTTTACATTAATAAGATTTTCTACAGAATTTGGGTAAAATGTCCCCATGGGCAGCGATTGTGCTCCCTTCCTTTCGCATCTGTCTCTTTTTGCATGTGCGAACCGTAATTTCTGCTCGGGTTGGCAAGATGGAAACAAGGTAATTTGCCAGCACTTAAGCTTCAGCTATATCGATGATCTTATCGTTCAAAAACAATGAGATAATCAATTCCCTTCTCACGAACATCTGGTATTATGGCTATTTGATAATGAGTCAAAACACATTCACTGTTATTGTATTTAAGGGTCCTTCTATTTACAGTCTTTGCACTAAACATTGTGAACACATTCAAATCTAAAGTAAAGACATACATTTTGAAGAAAACAGTGTCTAACTTTTCACTTTCGACTTGTTCTGAGAGCGCAATTGGACAGTACTTTTAGACTGGAACTGAGTGAGTGAATTAAATCTGACCGTCACATTGGCAATGGTAAATCTTAAGTAAGATTATCAATCGAATTTAAAACTAGTAAGTGGATCTAAAACAATTTATCTATAGATAACAATATGATGTAAAACGGGTTATGGATCTGACGGTATTTTAGTGTTTGAGGATGGTGAAGCAATTGATTGCGGTTAAGAACATGCTTTTATTTCTTCCGTTTTAGACATACTGAACTCTGTATATCTTGAAGCTCTGTTTTCTCCCAGAATGCTAAAGGACTGTGTAGGATTTGTGCATGTTGATCAAGTACATTAGATCAGATACGCCAGGGAAAAGGTACAATTTAGTTTTTAGTGATTTCCTTAGTGTACCCGATTCGTTTCCGTATTCACATACCTGTCCTGTAATTGTTGTCTTAAATATAGAGTTCAACAAGTCTTGCTCCAGTCAGAACAGAATGATATGATAGTCATGTGCACGTTGGGTTCTGAAGCAAGTGTTGTAACTGTATTATAAAAGTGTGGATTTCATACATTGACATCACTGATGCAAGAACCCGAACAGTGATAAACGTACCTGACAATGGGCCGTCGGCCAGGATTGAATGAAAACCAGCCAAGGGGCGATTACATGCGTGACAGAGTATAAGTGACGTCAGCAGATCCTACAAGGTCCATGAATGCGCAATGCAGCGTCTTCGACTGGTGAAGTTAGGGATTGACCCAAGCCAGGACACAGGCCCTTATGTCATTGCGAGGATTAAAGATTTTTTAAACAATATAATATTTTGAGATGACGTCGACTCAAAACGCTTCAAAGTACAATATATTTCTTTAAAAATCTCTAATATTGTACTGTGGAGCTTTTCAAGTCGGGGGTCATCCCAAATTTGAATTTGTTTAAAAAAAACCCTGTAATTCTCGCAAATTACACTGGGGCCTATGGGCCAGGACGGGCTCGTGCCACCACCTCACAAGAGGATCGTCATCTGTTGACGTCATCGAGACAAGGCGAAGAGAGCAACAAGTGTAGCCAACGAGCTACAAGCAACGTTCATACGCATTCATGCACAAACGGTATATTTTTACACACGTACAATAACCTACCTACAGTTTACTTTTGAGAAAATGGTGCCGAAATAAATAGTTAAATAAAATAATAAAGTTCAATGACAATTTAAATATTGATTTACAAAACGCTCTAGTCTGTGTACTTTTCTTTGCCTCTCAATTCATTTACAACCCGTGGTGATCCGAGTCAGAATTGGTCTTCCGCAATCGACGCTTCTTGTAAGAGGCGACTAACGCGATAAGGAGGTCAGACTCGCTTACTTGGATTTTCTCAGACTGGGGCCACCACCAATTGGCTGGAGTGTGGCCGAAAACAAACCCGAAAACAAAACATGCAACTACACATAGGCATAATTATATATGAGAGGACGGCTTGGCATAAGTGCTAACGTTAATGTTTTCGTCAGTGCTTTGACATTGTGAATAGACAGATCAGCAGTTAACACACTGAATTTTACTTGATCGAAGAATCATACAGGAAGTTATTTCAAAAGTAATTCCCCAAATTAATTCCCCAAGTTGTTAAGGCAACACTAGTGATTAAACTTTAGCAATAATTACGCAAAACGATGAGATATTCAAACTGTGAGCTGTGATTAGTTCTCATGATGCCAGTTACTGGACTGATGACTTGGTTGTGTAGCGCCACCTAGCGGAGCGCCATCTAGCGGTAATAAAAGAATTACGAGAGACGCGGACCGAGATAAACGAAAACTTCACCAAACTTACGAACCGAATCAACGACATTGAACATTCTATGAACGAACTAACTACAAAGAATGCTGAACTACGTAATACAGTAGATAATCTACTCACGAAGGTGGATATCTTGGAAAACACCTCACGACAGAACCACCTTACATTTTATAATATTGATGAATCAGCCAAGGAGACCTACAGTGAAACAATAAGATACATAACCGATGTTCTGGAAAATATAATGCATATTACTGACTCAGTCGATACTGAACGTGTGAAACGTGCGTCTAAATCCCTTGGATCACGGTTTATTCTCGTAACACTATTCTGCAAGCATCAAAGTGTCTAAACAATCACTCTGCTCGCATATCACAAGACTATAGTGAGAAAGTTCGGTTAACCCGTAAAAAGCTGAAAACATTTATGGACAAAGCTCGATCGGAGGACAAATTCCCAATATTGAAGTTCGACAAGCTACAGATCAATGATAAGCTGTACAAACTCAACAGTTCATGTGATGATATTCAAATTGTGAAATGTTTTAAAAACCGGAAACATGGAGGATATACAACACGTCAATCCAGCAAGAAATAGGGGCGTGGCCAAAATGGGGGCGTGGCCAAGGGCCACATGACTCAAAACTTGTGTCAGTGTGTTATATTGGAATATCGAAGGGCTAAAACGAAAGTTCCAACGACCATTTACTACCTTTTTGAAGACTTTTCACATCGTTTCACTGGTCGAAACATGGGCTAGTGAGGAGGATAGATTCACTTTGCCTGGCTATGTTATATATAGTCAGGTTAGGTAAAAGTCTGATAATGCTGTGCAGAATTCGGCTGGAATTTTAACATTTATTAGCTCAGATATTTCACAATGTGTAACCCTATTAAACAGCTGCTCAACAGGCATAATGTGGTTAAAGATACAAAGTCATAGTTCATTGCCTGTCTTATACTACGGTGTTGTGTATTTTTCACCTGTGAACTCTAGTGGTTATGCTAATGAACCAATTTTTAATATCCAGGCACCGATTTCTCGAAACAAACTTAAGTCTGAGTTTTTACTCAAATTTGAGAAATCGCATGTCTCAGAATGAACTGAAATCGGCACAAAACTCACACTATAGGAAACAGTTTGAGTTTCGTGAATAAATTACTTAATTTGTTTGCGTTTTATATGTCAAAAATGCAGTTGAGTTAAAAATTCAGCTGTTTCAAATTGTGAAACTCAGTTTGAGATTTGAGTAAAAACTATAAAAAAATAAAAGCTTAAAAGTTGCTAAAAAGTCGTCTGCTTCTCTCTCGCCTGCAAACGAAAGCGCAGAGCTGCAGTGACGTCATAGAAGGAATGATTTTCAGTTAGTTGTATGGACGAGAAGCGGTGCTTTGCCAGTGGTGTGGCCGTAGACTAGTTGTATGGAAAATGTGTAGGAAGCTGGTCATTTTGCTGATTTCTCGACGTCACCAAAGACATGACGAATTGTTGTGTTGCCGTCAATTGCTCCTTGGGGTCGGGTGATGGTGTCACTATGCACAGATTTCCACCGGACCCCGTAGTTTGTGCTTAAATTGGTTGTTTGTGTGTGCGAAGCGAGCGTTGTGGAAGCCTGTGGTATATATTAAACGGGATGGTTCGCCCCCTACCACGTTTAAAGGATAGAAAATGGAATTCATCGAGTTTATAAAATCAAGACTGCTCACTACACATTGCTGACCAAAAGAATTTTGCATGAATATAACGCTTTCTTCCTCGGAAACGAGGTTGTGGTCGAAGTGACAATATTATCGTACGTAATATTATATTGACCGCTTCCAAGAGTGAAATTGTTATGTTATAAGCAATGTCATGTAAAATCCTAATGTACATCAATAAAGTACATATTGTACTACCAGTTAAAAGTAATTTTCATCTTGTAAGTCGGTGAAAACAAACTTAAATAGCATTCATGCTCAGACAGGGCGCCGCCGTTTTTGAAAATCGTGAAGTCAAATCCATTTAAATTAATGAGATTACGGTTTGTTTTCATCAAGTTAGAAAATCAAAACTAGTTTCTACTAGTAGTTAAATATGTATTTGAATCATTACCTAAAGGAGTTTGCATGAGACAACCTGTAACATAGCCTAAGCGAGGTCGGTGTCGAAGTGAAAATACTGCGCGATAAATTTCCTCATTTGCTAAATTTACTTGGTTTGTAACGTTCAGTCACTAGTATGTAGACACTTGGCAATATACGTCTTTAAACGTGGTCTCATAATCTTAATTACTTTATAATCATACTTGTATGCATTTTGAAACTTAATAAAAAGAAGCCATCTGCGAATGTATAACAGGAATGTAATATGTAGACGTTTTATAGTTTGCCTATATGAATCATAATTCGCACGCACGCCCTAATGTCTGTCGTCTGCATCATTACACTTCACGACGAAAGCAATGATTCTGTTGAAAGCTACGACAACCACGACAATAAAAACAGAAATGCAAATATTAAAATTAAAGCTACAGGAGCAATGTCAGTCTAATATACGAAAACGTGATGTATCGTATCAGGTTTTTCATATTGCTGTATAGTTTCATTGGTCACCCAAGATAGAACACCTCGCAACTAAACTCATGGGCAAAAGAAACTTATCACCCGACATTATTTGTGTTAAAAACGACAAAAACAAAAAAATGTCAGAAAGAATGTTTATATAAGAAAGATAAGCCATTTACACAGCAAAAACTGTATTTGTTGATGCCCTGTCAATGTTCATGCATGCAGGAAGTGAGGTAGATGACACATGGGGTGGACGTGAAAGTTTACACAGAGGATTGCATTCACAGAGTGTGTGGAAAACTGAATCTTGGAAGTGTCTGAGCACTCAGTACCTAGTGTGTCCACCCCTTGAATCAATGCACGCTAGTACACGTCTCCGCATTGATGTCGTCAAACGCCTGATGACGTCAGGAGGAATCCTCTGCCACAGTTCCAAGAGAACTTGCTCCAATTGTTGGCGATTTGCTGGTGGTTGCTGTCGTTGTCTTAGCTGTCTGTCGAGATGATCCCAGAGGTGTTCAATGGGATTCATGTCTGGGGAACGTGCTGGCCAGGGCAAAACGTTGATGTTGGCGTTGTTGAGGTAATCTTCAACGATTCTGGCAGTATGCGGACGTGCATTGTCCTGTTGCAAAAGAACACCTCTTGGCTGTTGACGCACAAAGGGCAAAACAACTGGCCTCAAGACTTCGTCCCTATACCTTTGGGCTGTCAGATTTCCATGCAGGATGACAAGCTGTGTCCTCTGATCAGCACAAATCCCACCCCACACCATGATACCACCTCCTCCAAATGGGTGCACCTCTTGAATGCAGTTCCTCGCCAATCGCTCACCTCTACGTCGGTATACACGGGCTCGGCCATCATTTCTGTACAAGTTGAAACGACTTTCATCAGTGAAGAGCACTCTCTGCCAGTCACGTCGCTGCCACCGACGTACTGTTCGTGCCCACTGCAGCCGACGTTGACAATGTTGGCGGGTCAAGGGCATTCCACGGAATGGACGGCGAGCTCTGATACCAGCAGCACGGAGACGTCTTAGTACGGTTCGTCTGCTGATGCGGTGTCCCAAGGCTGTGGTCGCCGTTGACGTCGCTGTGACGAATCTGTTCCGTAGGTGTATCGTACGGATATGGCGGTCTTCGGCGGGCGTCGTAACCCTTGGTCTACCTGATCTTGGACGGTCAGTGGTCTGACCTGTCTGCTGAAAACGTCTCAGGAGGTTGCTGATTGTTGCCTGGCTGCAGTGGAATGTTCTGGCAATCTGACGTTGTGACGCCCCCATATGGGCCATACCGATGGCCCTATTGCGTTGCTCCGATGACAGTCGTGGCATAACTTTGATATGCTTTTTGATAATGCATGATTGCACTGTCGAACAGCTGTATTTATGCAACCAATGTGCACGAGAACTTTTGGTTACACTCAAAAAACCTTTTTCACTGTTTTTCGTGCTTTCACGAAAATCACAATATCTCGGGTTTTTTGCTTGCTACTCAGCTTAAAAATGTGTTTTAGCGAATGTTTTCTCAGTATGTTTTACCTAGTTCAGTTTTGTTTAGAAGCGTAAATGGAAATTTTAAAGTGATAAGTTTCTTTTGCCCATGAGTTTAATTGCATAATGTGCGTCATTCTTTTAAAAAAGTTATTTAGTTAGCCAATAATGAGCAATCTATCAATGTTTTGGCGGTTAATCCTTTGAAAGAAGGGTGTTGTTTTTACATAGACACAGACAAGACAGAGTGTATTCATTATAGATTAGTAAATGTACACACATAAACCCTACCTTTTGACAAATCCCCCATCTAGATCCGTATAAAACTAATTAATCAATCAGCGTGTTATCGGTTAATCCTTTGATCGAGCGAGACACAAGAAATGACAAATGGGGGCCTTTGTCGGGTAATCTAAGTGGCGTTACCCCTAATTATACCTGTTACAAATTCATTAACTGAGCATCAAGTGAATGATGACAAATAAAGTGTAGGTTTATGCCACCTAACACGGACTGCAACCTAGCGGCACCAAGTGATTTTGACAGAATCGTCTATGAAAACAAGGCTTGTAACTCGAAAACTAGGCAAAGCAGGAGACAAAACTAAGTGCTAGTAGATTGTGAGAACATATAGCTTTCATTTTTTCACAACAGCTTTCGCGATTTCAGGTTTGTACAAACCTGTAAACGAAATAGTTTAACCCCTGAAATGTAGATGAATACTGCACAGACCCTCATTTGTATACCCACTATTCCGTCACGGAGACGCGCCGCTCTGATTGGTTGAAATTTCGTTTGCGGCTGAGAATTGTGCACTGTTGACAAAAAGGTTGATTTAAGCCAATTAAAGGTCGAAATGAGTAGTTTTAATGGCGCGGTTTCATTTATAGCGCCGACAGCAAGTGATTTTGTATTTGTACACTACTAGAGTATATGTTTGCTTCGAGAAATCGGGGCGTGGAAGAAGATATTACAAATTTTCGATCAAAGGATTCTCACTGTCAAGTTAATCTCCAAGGAGATTTTAATGGACGAACCGGTAGTGATGACATAATCAACGATGACCCCACCTATTTACCAATTGATGAGGACATAAACTACCAATCAGATGTTGGGATTGAGCCACGAGTATCCCAGGACTGTGTAATTAATAAACTTGAACACCAACTCTTGACGCTTTGTAAAACTACAGGGCTTATACTATATGCAATGGGCGTTTGTTCCGCGATAAGAGTATTGGCAAAATTACGTGCTTCGCAAACAATTGGCAAAGTACCGTAGACTATGTTCTTTGTACAGGAAATGCCTTGGGTCTGTTTAAAAGTTTTGATATTACTGATGAAGTGGAATCCTCCCACTTACCTATGTTCATTCTTTTTCTGTTAACACTGTCAGTTCCAACCCTGCTTTTTGTGAAGATATTATTGCCCCAAAAGTTAAGTTTTCATATATATATATGCATACATTCCAACATAAATAATCTATCTATCTATCTATCTATCTATCTATCTATCTATCTATCTATCTATCTATCTATCTATCTATCTATCATCTATCTATCTATCTATCTATCTATCTATCTATGTGTGTGTGAGTGTGTGTATATATATATGTATATATATATATATGTGTGTGTGTGTGTGTGTGTGTGTGTGTGTGTAAAGAATATTTATACTGGTGATACCAGGGGAGGTAACTGGTTTGATAGAGAATGTATTGAAGCGCGTTGTAAGGCTCGTCGTTTTCCTCGTGCATTTCATGCCAGTAACAGTTTCAGAGCTAGACAACGGTACATGGACTCGTGGAAGTCATATCAGCAGCTTTGTTCATTGCAAATGTCTTGTCAGTTTCAAGAGTATGTCGAGAAATTAAATAAGGCATTCTGGGCAATCGTTAAGCAGAAGCGTTTTTCTACGTGCAAAAAGATTAAACCTTCAGAGTTGGTTGATCACTTTGAACAGTTGTTTACAGGTGTTTCCAAATCAAATGTTGAGGCAGAGTTATATGAAGTAGTTCAAACGTTTGTAGCTTCTATCGATGTTGATTTTACTACCCCTACGGTGGAACAGGAATATCTTGATAGGGAAATATCTATGCAGGAAGTAGTCGACGCTGTAGAGAGTATGCAGTCGGGTAAAGGGCCGGGTTTTAGTGGGATTAGTATAGAGTTCTTTACAAATGCCCCAATTTGTTGCCTCCAAATGTTACAATTTTTGTTTAATGCCACACTGTATTCAGGGGTATACCCGTCAGCCTGGACCCTCGGTGTCATTATTCCCCTGCATAAGAAAAGTGGTGTCGATAAACCGTCTAACTATAGACTGATCACACTTTTGGAAATTTCAGGGAAGATATGTGCTAAGATTATTAATAGTAGGCTGTATGCATGGGCTCAACAAAGAAATGTTCTCACTCCAGAGCAAGCAGGTTTTAGACATGGTTTCCAAACAGCTGATAATATCTTTATTCTCCATACTGTTGTTAATAAATATTTATCATTATTTAGGGGACGGTTATATTGTGCTTTTGTTGATCTAAAGGCTGCATTCGACTCTGTTGACAGAAATAGTTTATTTTATTAACTGTGACTTGGAAATGTGAGAGGAAAAGTGTTCACTTTACTTAAAAAATATGTACCAAAATGTAAAGTCATGTGTTTCACTTAAAACAGGCTATACCTCCTTTTTAAATGTACGTATGGAGTGCGTCAAGGATGCCTGTTATCCCCATTTTGGTTCTCCTTTTTCTTTAATGACGTAGTGGAATACTTGTCTACTGATAAACAGAGGTGTGTTAATCTAGACTTCATAGAGATGCTTATTCTGTTGTTCGCAAATGACATTGTTCTATTTGATAGCACAGTTTTTGGGGCTGCAGGAGAGAATTGATAAGTTATATTCCTATTGCAACAAAAGGAAACTTAAAATAAATATTGACAAGACTAAGATTATTGTTTTTAGAAAAGCAGACAGACTTAGGAAATATGAAAAAAATATTTCTAAACGGAACCCCTATGTCCATCATATAAATATCTCGGTGTTCACTTTTCGTGCTCTGGAAGTTGGTATCAAACTCAAATAACCTTAGCCGAACAAGCATAAAAAATACTCTCTATTGTTAGATCTTCTATCAAAAATTTCACAAAATTACCACTGAAAGTCTTATTATATATTTTTGATGTTAAAATTCTCCCCAGTCTTGATGTATGGTTCTGAAATTTGGGGGTTCCATCCCTCACCAAATATACAAAATGTCCATGACAAGTTTTGTAAGCAAGTACTTCACCTGTCAAGTACTACTGCAAATAATACTGCGCGTAGTGAAATAGGTCGTTACTCTTTGAAACAATTATACAAGTTAAGCAGAGGTGCATTGACATTGATCTCCAAACATGGGCTTCAGATCTTATGAAATATACTAAGTTAGATTTTTTCAGACGAATAAAAATGACAGAAGAATATAACATTAAAGCTGTCAGTGTGAAGGTATATCGTATTGCCCTCTGTCGATTTTGCTGTTCAGATCATATGTTAATGATTGAACATGGAAGACGTTTAAAACTTGCACGTAATGAACCTTTATGTCCATTGTGTGTTATTCCTACGATCGAATCCGAGTACCATTTTGGCTTTGATCCATTCTATGACGATCTGAGAGCATTTCTCATACCACGTTCTTATTATGTATATCCCTCTGAAAACAAGCTAGCTCTATTGTTTACTTCCCGGAACAGCATTGTTATAAACAACTTTGCTAAGTATATTTTTACAGCTATGAAAAAACGTAGGAAATATTTTGTATCTAGCTCATCTTGTATCCTCATCTCTGAACAGCTACCCCTCGGTGTCCAATCCGTCACACTCACATATTTAGTGAATTCATCTGTCATGTATGTGTATAAAGGGCCGGTGGCCCCTTTACTGAATAAAGCATACATGCACATGCACTTGGTTATGTAAAGTACATTGTATAATAACTGGAATAATTGGAATAGCGTTAAATTACAATAAAAAATATTACTAAGGGCTGTAATTAACCATTGCTACGCATTAAACCATGGGTTTCGTACACTTGGAGTTCTGGACAAATTTGGTAAACACTCTTCAACTGTTTAATTTCACGTCAGCAAATACGTGAATAGGGTCGGCTACATCACTGAAACGTAATGGTTGATGTTCATATTTGAAAACAGCAATGTTTATTAAGATGGAAAATTTGATGGCTTAATTTCTGAAATGATATTTGAGAAGTGATCACTTTAACCAAAACACTGTGGATTGACCATTTAAATTCATTAAAAGTGACAAATCTAGAGAAGGGTAGGTGCCAGTTGCAGGATGCGGAGACTGAAGGTAGGTGAGGGAGACGTTGTTTATATGTATATCATTGTTCGATGAAATGTCCACTTGGATTGTGCCTTCGTATTTGTATGAAGTGTTTTGTGGTCTTTTAAATTTTCCATTAATTTGATTAACTGGATCCTTTCTACCACTCGTTTTAACAATGTTTCTGACTCCTTTGTCCTCAAGCACCAGCAGCACATCCACCGGGGAGCAAACTACGACACACAGGTTTGTTTAGTCGCTATTTACAGAGAACCTGGGTCCACACGATGGAGGAACTATTAAATTAACCAGTTGGCACGACGAAGATATTCCTCTTCACGAGTTCCTCATTTTTTTTCAAACAATTTCTTCCTAAGATTTAGCTGATGCCCAGTCAAGCTGATTGTCCACCCCCATACACTGTATACATACGCCCAAGCTGTCTGTCAGTATCATCACATGTCATGCCATGAGATCAGTCACTGCTTGATGAACAGGGAGTATTCATCAATGCCAAGTACATACACTGCAATTGTACAACAGCCAATTCACGTTTATTGATTTCCACATCTTACAATTCAACCGAGGCTGTAAAAAACGTTTCTTAATATTTAGAGTAACAGTATGCATTGTAGTATGAGAAGGGGTGCCTTAGCTGTCAATAATGAGCTGTTGACGCCGAGTGGTACTCCACAGCTTTAGCCTTTGGTTACATTTGACCCTTACCGCAGACTCCATTCTGTTGATGAGTAGCTTAGCGATCATTGAAACTTTTTTATATTCTTATGATGCATGGACGCAAACATTTCAGAGACAGTTGAAAGCTGACATAATTCTTTCGATTTATTATAGACCATTAAATGCTGAAGTACAGACTTCACAGTTTGGAAAGAAAGGCACTGTAATTACCCCGAATGTTTGACTTTCACGTGCATTAACACTTGTGTGCTCATTTCAGGGCATTTCGTTTTGTTCTATGTGCCTTGATAGAAACATACCCTAAGGGTCTTGCATAAATGTGACGACGCATCATCCGTTAGCACATACGCCTGAGATGTTGAACAGCAGAACGATTACCATCATGCCCTGCATCCTGCAAGTCATACCATAGAGCATATGTTATAAGTCGGATGGAGAAGTTGCTGACGTATTCCTAAATGACTATAAACACCATCACAAACCCAGTGGTGGGGTTAACATAAGTGTTGAACCAGGATTGTTATCGGCACAAGAACTCGACAACAAAAAGCAGTTTCTCAGCTACACCATGCGGATGATGCTCTCTTGGAACGATCAACGACTTGTTTGGAATACTCCATTTTAGCTCACAGAAAAATATTCTTGTGGAGTGTAATAAATTGTGGACACCTGCACAGAATATAAGAAATAGTATCACGAATCAAACACTTATGCACAATGGAGGGTCTCTGTTGGTTACCAGTCAAGGAAATGTTCAATGGTTTCTTGCAGGAAGAACAGAAACCAGATGCCTTATCAATATTTACAAGTCTCCCTTTGATTCCCAGATGCGTGCAATTGTAATAGTAAGATGGTTCGGTAGCGACAACAAATTACACATCTCAAGTGAAACAGATGTTGAACAATTTGAAGAGAATGGCGAGTATGAATTTTTCCTGGTGACGTAAATTACATCAGTGGTGTTTACAGTGGACAGTTGATACGTATACCCATCCATTCTAAAAGATGTCATCTGTTCCACATCTTCACCACCCTGCACCCCGTGGTCCTCCTCCACTTCCTCAACAGTTGCGTGTTCCTCCTGCCTTCACAGAGTGGAGAGAAGTTCAGCATGGTCGTGTCTATCCTCAGCTTCCAGCTGTTCTGTCTGTCATGAGGGACTCCCTGACCGTCATCCTCTTCAGTCTCTACGTTTCCCTGACCAACGATACCAGACTCCTTGTCGTTGTCAGCTTCATCATCCTCAAAATGAAATCGAATCCACCACCAAAAGTGGTCTTCAGAATGTGTAAGGCATCGAATAATGTAGCTGTTGTCAGTGGCAAAGCTGAGGATGAAGATAAAATAGTATGACCTGATATCATTGAGTATTTTAGAAATATGTTTCATTCGATATCTAGTACAAACAGTGAGTGAGTGAGTTAATATTTAACGTCACATCCGCAATATCTCAGTCATATCGTGACGAGAACATTTAATACTGAAATGAAATACATGTATCGTATAAAAACCTGTCAGCGAAGGAAAGTAAAACAACTAGAATATCACAAATGAGATTAAAACTAGTGTGGAAAGTTTAAAAATAATATCACTATTCGAACAATACAGTATAAAATCAGGCTGTAGGTTGCCAGCAACTGAAGGTAGATCACCATACTAGGGACCATGGGGACTTACAGTGCCTTTGCTACCTGCATGGAGCCTAGTCGGATTTACATCATCCCCTCAGCTGTTAGCAATTTAGACATATCTAGCCAAAAATTACAAATACAGATATACTACGACTAAGAACAGTGGAAAGTTTAAATTTACTGTGAATGTTTTTGGACTTACGTACCCTCTCAGGAGGACAATAATTTTACAATACTTCAACCCCCTTTGAGGGTACAGCCACCAACAATTCAAGTTACCAATCCAAACTTCCAATAATTAAAATACATCTATTTACACTACATGATTTCAAATCTCAACCAAAAAATCAATTTCTTTTAAAAAATCAATAATTAAATGAGACCTAACGCTAGTAAAAAGATCCTTCATTGTTTTAACTGTAAAATACTTATCCCTTGTGATGGAGAATTCAACACAATCAAGCAGGATATGCTTGACTGTAACTCTCTCATCACAAGGGATACAAAACGGAGGATCCTCACCTTTCAAAAGGTATGAATGAGTATATCTAGTATGGCCAATACGACATCGTCTTAAAATAACCTCTTCAAATCTGGACTGACAACCCAAGTAGGTGTAACCAATATACGGTTTTATTTCATGTAATTTATTGATACCTACTTGGGTGTCCCACTTCTTCTGCATCAGATCACGGATATAAGATCTAATGGTGGCTTTGTAATCACTGTAAGAAATAAGAAGTGGTGTCACAGATTTGTTGAGTGCTGCCTTGGCAGCAAGATCAGCCATTGTGTTACCAGAAATGCCTACGTGGCTTGGTAACCAACAGAAGACAATGTCGTACTGGCCAGTAGCAAGACTAATATACAATTCAATAATATCAATTAAAAGTGGATGTTTACATGACAAATTTTTAATAGCGTGGAGGCAAGAAAGAGAATCAGAGTAGATTATATATTGTTTACGTTTAGGGTGTCTTTGGATATATTTAAGAACTGTTAATATGGCGTTAGCTTCAGCTGTAAAAATAGAACTATTATCGGGTAATCGAGAAGATATTGTTCTGGATCCAACTAGTACAAACAGCCTTGACCAGCTATCGAATGTTCGGTTTCATTCAAGAGAGACAACTTCGTTAATCCTTTTACATTAAAAAATGGAAAGAGTTATCCCCCTTTGTTTACTTCCTAGGAGACGACATTTTCATTGATCCTCAGTATGGATGATTTTGAGAGGAGGAAGTTGTTTTGAGAGTATTGTAACAAGGATATCAGATGAGCTAAAGTGATTTCAAGGAGAACAGGCTTCCCTTTGTCCAATGTTTGTCATGTTTTGAAAAATATTGCGAATATATATGACACTGAACACCAGGGAGGCGCAGATTTGGCACAGAAAAGTAACTTGGTATTCTTGTTTCTAAAACCAAACGGAGCTTAGGAAACTGAAGGCTGGATATGATCGATAGAGGAGATCTGATTGTTGGTAAGGAGACAATTAGAACTGAGATGCGTGCAGTGGGATGGCAGAACGACCATAACAAAGCATTCACAGGCCCGGTTTTGGAACCTAAATATGACATTTTTTGATTGTCCAAGCTATAGCCCTGACCTAAATTCAATAGAAAATGTTTAGAGACTGATGAAGGAAAGTGTGGGTGTGAAAGATGCGACAAATATTGCTGAAATGAAAGAGGTGGTCCGGTATTGGGACAGCATGAACAACGACCACGACTTTCTAACTTCTTTAGTTAGTAGTATGCCCCATTGAAGGCTGCGTTGCTTCCCATGGTGATTTGTATGATTATGTTTTTCTAATATTCACATTTTATACGAAGGCCGGGCGGGACAACTTAGGAATGGCCAGCGAGTCCTAACTTGACATACAGAAGGGAGCAAGCTACAAAGACATATTTTATATCATTGGAAAGATCTCGAGGAGATGAACACGAAAAGTTTATTTGCCAGTGTGTTCACGTGTTAATAAGCTCACAAATTGGCTCTGAAAATGCATTTCTGCAGAAATTTCTGGCAGAAATTTTTTCCCACAGAAATTTCTGGCAGAAATGTTTTTCCCGCAGAAATTTCTGGCAGAAATGTTTTTCCCGCAGAAATTTCTGGCAGAAATTTTTTATTTCACTACCAGAATTATCTTAATTTAACAAACGTAGAGAGTATAAGTAATGATACTGCTGCATGAGTGGTAGTTTCATGTTTATTCCAAGTAATAAGCACTTAGCGTGATCAACGGATCTGATATTTTTGTTTGATACCAGAATTATCTTAGTTGAATAAGATTAAACACAATCGTTAAATAATTTGATATAGACTTTCTTTAAATGGTGTCGTTTTCCCTGTTTAAAGCCTATTAGTACCAGTATTGGGTTGCATTTTCTAATCCCAATAAGCCTATATTGTTTTTGCATGCGACATGGGTTGAAGGCGACATATACTACATACATACAATATAATAACAATGTAAGACGTGTGAGCCATAATTTGAATTCATCAACATGCCCGAAAAGACCAGCGTACCAGATGAGATGATAAACAATACCTATGTGACAATGCATCAGTGTTCAAAGTGTCAATACCCGCGAAAATGTAATTGCCTGTTTGAAACAATGAGTTTTGCCGAAGTGGCCACCGAGTTTTCACACCTGTTAATCCCATTCAAGAATGACTAATGTGGTACAATATTCCCTTTATATTTGTTATTCCTACCATTTTTTAACCAAGACCCTAGTGAGTGAATTATCGACCCATCATGACAGAAGCTAGTGAGATAACTTGATTGGCGTGTTTTCGCAACAAAGGCCAGTGGTTGAAATGTTAAATTGTATAAATGTGTCTGTGATGATGGCAGTTTATATCACTGTTCTAGTGTACCGTCGGCATATTATCAGTTACATGTTTTTAAACAGGAATAGTAAGAACTATGTTGGTCACTCGTGGATTCGTGCAAAATACAGCGTTAAACAGTTTGAAAATATTCCAATCATTATGATTCATCCATCCACTTCTAAGGACACACAATAGAAGAAGTTGTTATCCATATATATTATATATTGAAATGTTGGGTTTTGTACATACAGACCTTGAAACTGACAATCTGAGTTTGCACTCAGTTCCGTCCGACCCAGTCATCCGGGAAAATGGAGGTAGTTTGTTTGCAACCCACAGACGTAATAACATGTCATGTGTACAGGGATCACACCTGCCTGTCTGTCTAATTACATAATGTGACAGAGACAGACCCCAGGTGCACGAGCCATAAAGCAGTGTAGTTTGTTTACGGTGTATAGCCTGATAGGTGTTAAGTTGGTAAATGATTGAAGCTAAGTACTGCATATTGTCATCAGCAGACAAGCAGAGTGACAGGTGACAATAAACAGACATTGCGCTTTGTCTATGACATAGACTGCTTGTCACAATCAATGTATTCTTTGTTTCCATATGCATGATTCAAAACATTTCAGTTTTCAAACTGAACTATGAAATTAGCATTTCTAATACTATACATTTTTTTTTCAAAAGCATGGGTTGCAAATATGCAGGTACTGTACCAGTGTATTGTTATTATTGCCGAACCAGGATGCTTGTAACCACAAGAAACATCTCTTGTTCTCCCACTTCGACCGCAACGATAATCTTGCACACATCACTTCAAGCTGGCTTTCCGGTTCAAAATAATCACTGCACATGTGCTATGGGTGGTGAAACCACCTTTCCCCCCTGCGCTGGGGAAGCGTTTTTTCAATCGCGTTATTTTCAACTTCATAACTTTATTTTGCATTTTTGATAATTTGTTACCGAACCGATTCAGAATCTGCAAAGAACTGTTTTGTGTTGCATGTGACCTTGAACCGACAAGACGTACTGGATATACTCTATAAAACGTAAATTGTCCATGCAGCACCAACTGGCATTGTTTCGCTGTATTTCCCCAGTGGCCGCTCTCTGGCTTGCGCAATTATTAACCGCGGTGTCCACTCAAGGCCAACCGAACCGGAACGATGACCGCTTATAGAGACAACCTGATAAACCACGTTAACAGGTGTGAATACTCGGTGGCCACTACGGCATAAATTATTGTTTCAACGAGGCAAAAACACGTCTTACATTGTTATTATATTGTATGTATGTAGTATATGTCCGGTTTCGTCTCTATTCGCCTTCAACCCATGTCGCATACAAAAACAATGTAGGCTTATTGGGATTAGAAAATGCACCCCGATACTGTTAAATTAATCTTGCACGACGTGAATCCACTAAGACGTCACAACTGTGTTATGATGAAACGGATGGGAATAATGCATAAGCCTTTAAATTGTAAAAGCTATAATGAAATACGGTTAAATTCACACTGTAAAATTCTCGGTTGTCTGGTACTAATAGGCTTTAAACAGGGAAAACGACACCATTTAAAGAAAGTCTATATTAAATTATTTAACGATTGTGTTTAATCTTATTCAACTAAGATAATTCTAGTATCGAAACAAAAATATCAGATCCGTTGATCACGCTAAGTGCTTATTACTTGGAATAAACATGAAACTACCACTCATGCAGCAGTATCATTACTTATACTCTCTACGTTTGTTAAATTAAGATAATTCTGGTAGTGAAATAAAAAATTTCTGCCAGAAATTTCTGCGGGAAAAAAAAGTTCTGCCAGAAATTTCTGCGGGAAAAAAAAATTCTGCCAGAAATTTCTGCAGAAATGCATTTTCAGAGCCATATTGTGAGCTTATTAACACGTGAACACACTGGCAAATAAACTTTTCGTGTTCATCTCCTCGAGATCTTTCCAATGATATAAAATATGTCTTTGTAGCTTGCTCCCTTCTGTATGTCAAGTTAGGACTCGCTGGCCATTCCTAAGTTGTCCCGCCCGGCCTTTACGTGAGATATGAGTGAAAAAAATACAATCTTTAAATAATTTCTGGTCATACTATACAAGACCAAAGTGGAAAGATACTGAAACTAAACTAAACACGATGTGCTTTCTGTTCTTCTTCATGCTTATTTTGTGTATGTGAGGTTTAAGCATCCGAGTAAGTTCAATTTATTGTTTGTCTCCGATAGAAATAATTAATATTTATGGTCCAAGAGGACATCAAGTGACCAATAATTTGTGATTTAAAATTGAAAGTTCATGACATGAGCGCCGGACACGAAAAACCTGATTATGTAGTCAGTGGCAGTGTGGAGGATAATAGCAGACAAGATTTAAGTAGCCAGATATAGCCAGATGTAGCCTAAACTGAACTGGCCTGTTCTGTATCTTTCTTTGGCTTCTGGAGCAGTGTATCAATGCATTTCTGGAGATGCTGGTGGGATAGACAGACGCGCTGGTATCTCCATGGCAAACTACAGCTTGTTTCAACTTGACCTTGTCAAGTGAATAATAAGGTTAAATAAAAGAGACATGTTTCCCGGGCATCGGCGCATCACTTTTATTTGTGCGCGTAACTAAAGCAATAATAAGAATGAAGATTTTTATGGATATCAACTTCTTTATGAGAGAAAGCAATAATTTTGACTTCGCCGCGTCCCGATCATTCGTTTGTCCGCTATAAGAATGAATATTTGTAAGAACAAGTGTGACTGAATCTACTACTCATTAACACGTGCTCAGCTTCTCAAACTGTAATTTCGAGAGAGATAAAACGTGTTCCTCCCTCGTCTCCCTTTTTTCTATCAAAAATAAAAAGTCTTACCGTCCTCGTCACTTTTGAAAAAACATGCCCGTGACAGCCGAGACAAGGTTTCCATTTGATATCTCAGTGTCGAGAAATCGTCAACAATGTTTTTTTTTTGAAGAATACAGATGGTTTAATGTTTCCGATGCAGGATGGTTCACACAAACATCAATTATTTTCTCTTCTTCGCTATTAAATTAAGTTAACGCTACCTTTTGTGCCATTTGACCTCAGGGGTCATGCATATGTAGAGTAGCTCAGGTCAAGCTGAACAAGCTGTAAGTGTGTGTTCCACATGCACTTGGCGGTTGTGTTTGGGCGTTTGAATCAAAAATGGTGCTGGTGTGTTCAGTAGCACCCTTGTTTTTCACTGTTTTTGACAATGGTTCATTTCACTCAGTCTCAACGAGTATTAAATCAGTTACATCACTGTAAGTTCTAACATGTCGTTCAAAGTGCTCTTTACGCACACAGTGTACACGTGACTATCACATTTTAGGGTGTTCCCGTAATATGTAGTTGAAGCATATATTATCACCTGACATTTTCAGGTACCAGGTATGCACCTTTTAGGATTCCGAGTTTGGCCTAGCCAAAAGCAACCAATGGCTATTCTACAGGTGACATGGCGTATCGTGTGGCCAATACAGGTAATACATGATATATACTGTCTCTCTCATGTTTAGAGTACCATAATGTAACAATTACAGCTTTAAGCAAACACGGTTTGGTTTGATGGTCGTTTAGTGTCTCTATAATTATTCCTGTTATTTGGTCCAGGCTCGATTATTTACAGATCACCGCTATGTGGCTGCAATATTGCCGCGTGCGGCGTAAAACAAAACTCACTCCAGTTATTTGACGATTTATTGTACATAACCAAGTCACCAATCCAATAGTTACCATCATGAGTACCTGTTTGCTGCAATAAAGATTTAAGTTAATTACCAGTGTTGTTAGGGGAAAGACATTTGAAATAACTCGTGTGATTCTTCGGGAAGTGTTCAGCAAATCCAGTGTGTTAAGTCCGATTCTGTCGATTCATAATGCCCACTCCAATTTTTGACATGGTAATGAAAATTCTGTTCTGACTGGAACCACTGATAACTCATAGAAACCCTCTGTATAGAGAGTGGAATGTAAACGGCGCGCTGGGATGATGCAAACTTTCCAGTCCAGATCACATTGCCCGGTAGGTCAATAGTCAAAGGTCTTTCTAAAAAATGATTACATTAAAGTGCAAATATACAAATAAAAAAAAGAAAAGAAAAAACCCCACAAAAAACAAACAAAAAAAAAAAATATAAAATAAATGTCTGTGTGCAACTGAATCGAAGCACGGACACTAACATGGATGTTAGCACTCATCCCAAACTTTCTTCTAATATTAGAAATATTCCTGTGTGTCGTTGTGTGCACATTATATTTTCTTCTTCCTTTTTCTTGTTCTGTTCTGTGTGTATGTCTTTTTTCGTTGCTGGGTCATATTCCAGCTATATGGCGGTGGACTGTAAATAACCGACCTCATTATCATTTGACCTGACAATCCAGTGATCAAAAACATGAGCATCGAATTCTACGCAGTTGGGATACGATAAAATGTGGCAACAAAGGCATGGAGTCTGACCTCCCGCATCCCATTAGTTGCTTCTTGTGACCTTATAATTAGAAAGGCAATATTCATTTCGAATGCACAAGACATGTCACTTCCCAAATTGTTTCTATTCGGCATCTTATCACTAGAAATGTCATTGCAACAATTATTCTTTCCCACCTGAACTACAGGAACAACCTCTTCCATAGCAATTCTAAACATCACCTATCAGATTGCAAAGCTTGCAGAATAGAGCCGCAAGTCTAATTACTAAGTTGAAACATGGCGAGCACATGAAACTTGTACCCAAATCATTTCACTGGCTACAGTCCATGAAAGAATATAATTTAAAGCCTGATATCTTGCCTACCAATAAGTCAACAAAATTTCCACTCCATACCTTCAAACTCTCACAGCAGTGTGTCAGGCTTCCAGAAACATACCTGCAGCTGAAACATACATTTCTGCATGATGTGTGTAGTACTTTTTATATGTTGTAAGCGTATTCATCCACATTCTATACACCTGGAAATTAATCAAGCAACACCCCAATTTTTTCTATTGGAGCAACTTTGAAGTGTTCTGACAATCAAAATATGCCGGGTTGATATAGTTTGACACTTTTTTATTCAACAGACGATCTCTGACAAACAACTTAAAGGGAAAAAGTATCAAGACTTTGCTTTATTGCAACGAAATCCAAATTCTTAAAACTGTCTTAAATTCATGAAAAAATGGACACAATTTACTATTCATCCACAGACGTTGTTGTCAGGTGTATTAACACAAATGTCACATGGAAAGAAAGAACAGTCATCTGAGAGTCTGCACACCGACTTTCATCAATATCTAGTGTGTCCTCCCTCCCGCACGCACCACCGATTCCAGACGCCTCCTCATTCCTTGGATGAGTCTCCGGATCTGATTCTGGGGGATCCTGTTCCACTCCTCATGCAGGGCAGCCGTCAATTCGTTGAGATTATGGACTGGTGGGTCTCTCTGCCTCACACGACGGCCAATAAAGTCCCACAAATGTTCAATGGGGTTGAGGTCAGGGCTCATGGCAGGCCATGGAATTCTGTCAATTGCATTTTGCCGCAAAAAATCATTTACAGCATGCGCCCTGTGAGGTCTAGCATTGTCGTCCATAAATATGGGTCTCGTTGCCAGAGGATGGTTCTCAAAATGAGGTACCACAGCCCTGTCAAGAACCTCCTGTTGGTAACGAACACCGTTAAGGTTGCCACGGATGGTAATGATATCCAACTTGCAGTTCATGGAAATGCACCCCCATACCATAACGGAACCTCCCCCAAAGGCCACAGTCTCCTGGATGTTCCGTGGAGCCATTGCTGTGTTCCTCTGCCTCCAGACCCGAGTACGACCGTCCACCATGTGCAGCAAGAACCGGCTCTCATCTGAGAAATGGACCTTCCTCCAAGAGGCAATGTTCCAGTGCAAACGGTCATTACACCAGGCCAGTCGGGCTGCCTTATGGGCTGGAGACAGTCTGGGTCGCTTGATTGGCCTCCTTGCCCGGTATCCTGCAGCTTTCAGACGATTCCGAACAGTCCTGTTCGAGATGGGTCTCCCTGGAAGCCACTCCTGTCTCAACCGAGAGCTCGAGTCGAAGGACCTGCGCCGTACAAGTCTCAGTAAAGCTCTGTCCTCCCGGACTGTGGTCTTCCTGGGTCTTCCTGGTCTAGGCAGGTCTTTAACTTCATTAGTGGCCCGGTATTTTTTCAAAAGTTTTGAAATTATGGAATGATGTCGTCCGATTTGAGTCCCGATTTGTCTTAGAGACATACCAGCATTCCTCATGCCGATTATTTGCCAACGAGTGGCCTCTGATAATTTCCTACGTGCCATGACATTGAAATGAATGAAAAACCGAATGCAATCGACAACCTGCGCTTGTAAACACCCCAGGGAAAAAGTGCATTTTTCGAAAGTTGAGGTTAAAGCAATGCACGTGCGCTGTGCAAGCTTCACGCGCGTCATATCAACCCATGAAAAGCTCATGCTGTATGTCAATACATCAAAATTGAATAATCAATCATCAAAATTACTTCGTTAAACTTTGTTAAGTTTTTATGTGTCTTTGAATTTGGTGTTGCTTAATTAATTTCCATATGTATATATATTCTGTACGAAATACTTTAGTGTTTTCAAACGTTGAGAGTAAAATTTACAATCTGGGTTACGTTTCCTTGTCAAGGGAAATGATTCTCTGTGTCTTCCAAGGCTGCGCCACTTTGTGTCACCAGTTGTTCTTTTGCATTAGCGTTATTGGCAGATGACATGGTTTCGTCGTTCATAAATGATTTGACGGTATTTTGACCGATTCAGCTCTTACGCTATGACTTGATGTGTGCTTGGTAACATGTACCTCCTTTTAAATACTTTGCAGTGAAACAGAGATGCGCTTGCTCCTTGACTGGCCTAAACACCTATATGTTTCATAGCCTCTGACAATTGTTAAACCCTTTCGTTGCTCTTAGAGCATTCCCAATGCAGCATTGACTTAGTGTGCATATTATGTATTATTATCTGACCTGGCGAAGTAGAATAATTTTCTCATGCCATGAATCATACTGACATACATACTGTCCACAAACTCCATTATTGGCGGGTACGAATGTCATAAACTTTTTTGGGATACGAGGACATGACTTCCCCTCAGGTCTACGATTACAGTAATGAAAGATGATACAAAATCACCCACGCCATTGAGCAGGAACAATGTGCGACGTGAACAATTACAAGATGACCTGTCACCTATCTGGATCACATATTTCAGTCACCAGCATCATGAGCGTTGACATATGCAGTCAGGATTTGAGAACAAGCATCAACCAAGTTAGATGGCCTTGTTATTGCCAATGAATCTGAGAAACAATTGAGTAGATTTACTTAACACGTATCTTTATGGTTAAATAATATTTCTCACCAGTTTCTTTTCGTTGCAAGACGCGGTGAGGTGTCCTAATGGTTAAAGTATCCTCATTGATAAAATGTTCCTCATGAAAACAAGCATAGTTGTATTCAACATGTTAAAGATAATAGACTTGATAGGTTAGGTTATGCATTGATTTATTGATATGATTTACCATGCCATTTTGACTGAAGGGTCAGCCGAGACTTCAAGACCTATCATTCTCTGGTGTTAAGATCCTTATGTCATAATTGTGTATCTTTATCTCGTCAGCATCCCAAGAACGGCTGCTGTGAGACCACTACTGAAAACAAAGAAGCATGCAAAACATGTCCTGTTAAGCTCAGTTTCCATATCCTCCCATTCTGGTTTCGTCTGCTCTTCATCCTCCACATTGTTGCTACCGATATCAACTTTCAGTAACTCCTTCTTACATATTCTTGCGATCCATTTCGGTGGTGGCTTCTCTTTCATTTTTAGGATGATGATGTTGACAATGACGATGACAACACTGGTAAAGTTGGCCAGAGACACGTAGAGACTGAAGAGGCTGACAGTCAGGGAGTTCTCGGGCAGGGAGTCCCTGATGATGGACAGAAACAACTGGAAACTGAGCAGGATAGACACGGCCATGCTGGTCTTCTCTCCACTTTGTGAAGGCAGGAGGAATACGAAGCTGTTGAGGAAGTGGAGGAGGACCACGGGTAGCAGGATGGTGAAGATGTAGAACAGAGGACGTCTCTTCAAGTTGATGGTCAGTATGAATCTCGCTTTTCTATTACGGAATTTTTCGGTGATTCTTTCCGTTGAGATTTCAAACTCACTGTTCTCTTCATATTCTTTCATACGAATGTCTGGTTCACTTGAGATATGTATTCGATTATTTTCACCAAACCATCCACCAACTTCAATTTCACAAGTCTGAGTATCGAAAGGAAACTTGTAAATGTTCATAGGACACTTTGTTTTTATAATTCCCGTGAGAAGCCATTGAATATTTCCCTGACTGGTAACCACCAGAGAACCTCCATTATGCAGTAGCTCTTCTCCTTTGATACTATTTGCTATAACTAGTTCAGGTTTCCAGAAATTGTTCGAGTCCACAAGAATACGTTTCTCAGCGCTCAACGAAGCATTCCAAACAACACGATGGTCATACCACGAGAAGACCATCCAAATACTGCTGCTGAGAAACTGCTTTTTATTATCCAGTTCTTGCACAGATAGCAATCCTACCGTGAATGTAATGTTAACGACATTGCTTGGCTTGTGATGGACTTTGTAGCCTTTTAAGATGACGTCAGTGACTTCTCCATCAGACATTAAACATGTGCTCCATGGTGCAACATGCAGTATGCATGTCAGGATGGTAACATCCCTGGCATTCACCATATTCTCAGGCGTTCGTTTACGTCCCCGAGTTACTTATGAATGATATGTCTTTGGGTGAGTCGGTATTTATAAGATATCATGATCTCCTTGGAGACGACATTAGACACAATCTAACCCTCGAAAAGGTAAGTGAATTATGTTTACGTTTCTGTCCACTATTGTGTTTGGTGCATGGCTGTAAATGTAAACCATGGTTCAGTTTGAGACTTTAAATAATGTTGATGTCATATTATTTAAACACGATACGTAAAGGATGAGTTCACACATAGATCCATTTGATTACTTTGCTCTTAATAACTAGAAGCTTCCTGATTGCTTAGATTAATCAATAATTGCTTATATCATAACCATTGTGCAATGTCACCGGTGCATCAAGTTTGGAAGCTTTCGACAGATTTACAAAAGGACGCTTTACAGAGATTTTCAGTCCTGTAACCCAAACCGCTTCTTTAACCTTTTAGCCTGCTGAATTAATTTTGCTGTGAAAAGGGTAGATCATTTCAGATGGGGCTTGATTAAATAAGGGACAGCTGATCAACTATTCTGCACATTAGTACTAGACAAAATATGTAATTACTATTTAATATGTCCTTACAACACACATAAGGTAAA